>NC_050478.2:97066771-97750611 GCF_012460135.2 Molothrus ater | reverse complement strand
ATTTTGCACCAAAAGTGGCAAGTCAAATCAGCAAATTTACTGTAATATTAAATCAGTTAAGTTACCAAACCATAATGACTTATTTTAGGGGCTTTTAAAGACAAATAACAGTTAAGACTCTAAGGTCTCAATTCCTTTGGAAAAAAAAGATAGCAAGATGCACTTGCCTTATTTTAGAGACTGAGATTGTAGGAAAAGACCAAAATAAGGAGGAAGAGGAATAAGAAAAGGAAGAGCGGAAAGAAGGAAATGAGGAGAAAGAGGAAGAATAGCACATCACTAAATAATTGAGATGGAATGAGGAAATGCTTTAGGTTGAGAGCTACCTCTGGAGGTTATCTGGTCTTACTCTCTACTCAAAGCAGGATCTATTTGAAAATTAGATCAAAATCTGACTTAGATCATACTTGTAGGCTAAAGAGCAAAACAACACTGCCTGACATGGCTGTGCTATTGGCTGTCATGGAGATGTCTAGCTCTTTTCATAACAACCAGGCACACTGCAAACAGAGGAAAAAAAAGATGGTAGTTTTATTTAAAGAAAAAAACAAATAAACAATCAAAACAAAACAACAAACCAATAAACCAACAAAAAAAAAAAAAAGAAAACCAACCCCCAAAAAACCCCAAAATCTCTACATGGAGTAGAGGTACCATAAGTACATTTAGAAACTCTAACAAGTTACAAGTTTCTTTTATTAGCTATGACATAAATTTGTCTATAGCAATTTCTGATCTCATCACAGTATTTGAGAGTGCTATTTGCAAAACTTTCAGCATAACTTAACCTGTTGGGTTTTGACCATCTGGGGGTTTTATTTCACTTAGCATTTTATAATGACTTTACAATTTGCTATCCTACACTCCAGAGTATCAAACATACTGTGAAAATGTCTTTTGTTGGGAAAAGTAAAAAGAGAGCTCTAAGTGACAAGAAAAGAACACCAAAAAAGGGTGATATTGATACATATTATAGTTATAGCTATGACGGAACTGAAAAAAATTACAAATTCAGTAGTTAAGAGACAATAATTTCATCAAGCTATATTAACTCATCTGAATGTCTATCAGACCACAATTTTATCCTTGTATGAAAACAACATCACACGATACGTATTGAAAAATGTCAGGATATTAAAAGTGGATTTACTAAAGGTAGACCTATTAAAATATTTCTTATTTTCTCGGATGAGTGAAAAAAAAGATACTGAAATATCTGTAAGGTTATTTATTAAAGAAAACAGTTCAAGGAAAATATTTTCACTACCTAGACTGTATCTTAGATCAAAACTGAGACCAAAACAGAAAAATAGAGAGGAGGAGAAATAAAAATTGAACCTTTAGCTTAGAAACTGTGGCAAACACATACCCACAGACATACTTGGACACACGTAAAAAATGAGTTCTGTTAACAGATGTAAACATTAAGTATATTAAATATGATGGCCCAATTATAACACTAGAAATGACAGCACTACACAAAGCCACATGCTTCTTACTTTTATCATTAACAGATTCTGAGGAATGTTCTGAATTAGTATTTTTTTCTATAGATGAAAAATGAAGAAAATCTGGAGAAAAGCACATCAAATCATTTTCACTGGGATCTAGACAATTGTCATATTTTAAAAAATCTTTGTATTTTTCAACTGAAAGAAGTTTGTTTGAAACAGTTTTGGAATTTTGAGTGAGGTGTAAAAAGTCAGAATCTATGTAATAGTTATCTTTACCCATATATTAGAAAATACAAGCACATTTTTACAAGGGAAAGCACAAATATCAATAGCCACAGAAATAAAAAAAATGTGTTCTCAATCATCTCACAAACCATTTAGGTTTCCTGATGAAAGCAAGAATTCACTTTTAGTGTAATATCACCAAGATGCTAATAAAAAAAAACTTTGTGACATCTACCTCATTCAGGTTTTGATGTTATGTCTTCAGAATCTGGAATTAATATTAATTATTTTGCCTGATGATTACTTCTGCACGGTTTCCTGGAGTAATTGTACAGTGTCAGTGTAATCTATTAGCCTAACACAAAAGGTGTTACTGTTAAGCCTATGATGCACCAGCACCATCTGCCCATGGCAGTATCTGAGTCTTTTTAGCATTACTGCAAGGACTACATGAACAACTGAGCTGCACAAAAGTAGATAATGCTTTTAGTTCACCCACCCCTGTACTAAAGACTGTTGTAAGCTTGTTATAAGACACTGAGTGGTGCTCAACGTCATAAGAGATGCTCTGGGCAAAATGATTACATAAATATCTGTGATTTATGGCATGCTGAACACATCACTGATAGCTATGAACTCCCATTTTCACATGTTAGCTTTCTGTCTGTCTGTATCATCCTCTGGATTGTTTCTTCAAGCTATTTCCCAATTTCTTTCTTTGAGTCTTCCATGTGTAAAGAATGTAAGTGCACAACACTGGAGAATCATCCATTTTCTAAGTGTCGTCTCTGAAAAACTACTTTTTTATTTAAGGTACACTTCAGGCTGACTATAACTATATCAATCATAGTTTAGCAAAAAAGAACTTCCTTAGTAAACAAACATATTTGAAATGTATCAGTTCATTGCAATGGTTTAAAGTGGGAAAAAAATCGATAAAAAGAAAAAGGAAAAGGAAAATAAAGGGGAAAAAAGGAGAAAAGAAAATGAAAAGTAAACTTGAAATAATGCTGCTTAATGAACAGCATCAACTATTTCTGTGTTCACTCAATACTTCTCTTATTCTTTAATTGATGTTGTTCTTTATTAAGTCTCTTATATCTAACCAGTAGGGGAAAAATTATGTACAAAAACCAAATAAATTTTTGTGAAAAATACTGTGCATTTATTATGTTTTACCATATGATTATTTCTTGAAGCTTCCCATCTGAAATTAGATTTACCAAAGGGGGAGTAAAACAGAGCAAAAGCTGTAAAATGTAGCTCTGCAGAGAGTGTCTACTCTATTAAAGATCAACTTCTCTCTCCATATAATGAAACTTACACCACCATTCCCTACACCGTGGGGTAGAAAAGATGAAGACAGGAGGATTTATTTCTTCTCATTTAAAAAGTCTGTATAACACCTCTTAATCAAAATAAATGGTGACAAGCCTAACAGTAAACACAGTAATACAAGATTCACAGGAACAGTGACTTTAAGAAATAACAGGCTTAAAGGTGTTTTCTCCCTCTCCTTTTAGCCTGTTTAGAATTATTTTTATTTAAGAGTAACTACTAATTATTATGATTTTGTAGGTGAAAGGAAAAGTTTATGTATGTATTTGTGTGTTAAGGTAATATATACTGGCCAGTGAATGCCTGATGAGAGCCTTTGGACTTTGCAGATGTTATGTCTTGAACCACAATTATGCGGCTAAAGCAATGTGGTATAGAAGAAATATGTTTAAGAAAGTATACAGAGGAGTTTCACAAACACTAATATACAAATAATCAGTAGGTACTGACAATGCCTTGTATCTAATTTCTAGTTCAATTTTGAGGATTTTTGGAAATCCTTGGAGGGATCTGCTGGATAAAAGAGTTATCTATACATCTGATGCGCTTTGAATATCTCACAAAGAATTTTAAAATGTCAAAAGTCCCTGTCAAGAGGAGGAGGCAGTTAAGAAAGGACATTTCAATTGAGATGTCTTAAAATATTTTAAACATAAGGCATAGCTGAGATTTGTTCACGGTTATTACACAGATGTTTACAGCACAGCCCTGTTTTACGTGGTGTGTACTGTGCCATCTAGAGACAGAACGCCAGCAAAGCACTCCTACCTTTCTAAGCCTGAGCAAAGGCCAGGTCCAATGACAGATCTTTTAGCTGATGCTTTGTCTTTTGTCTCTGGCCTTGGTTGATGTTGCTCTGCTTGGGCCAGCTGAAACATAAAGGTAAGGACGGGATGATAACAGCTCGCTCAGTGGCACATCACAACACATCAGAGTGGCACTGTCCTGCTCGGTCCCCAGCATTCCGCCTACACGGCGCTGCTCAGAGTAATGAAGATGCAGGAAATAAGAGATGTTGGTGCTCTCCATAGGCCCATTGAATAGATGTGTGGATAGAAACCCCACCAGATGGAGAAGATTAAATCAGAGTGATGAATGCCTTAGGACGGAAAAGATATACCTTGGGAGAGGATATTGATCACTGATAAAGATCTGAGATGGTAGAATAAGATAGGGTAGGATGTGAAATAGAAAAAATATAGCAGGAGTTAAGGGTAAAAAAACCACAGTTTCATGTAAGTGTAATGAGAAAGAGAAGGGAAGATTTAACACTTTGAAGAATAATTAGAATACAGAGATTGTATCAGAAAGAAAAGACATCACAAATGCTGTTCTGGTTTTGTTAAGGTGTGTTGGTGGAGCATGTGCAAGGAAACTCTATCAGCAGTCCTTTCCTCAGTCTATCTTCTGGTTTTGTTGGTATATTCTACTAGTTTGCAGCACTTTGTACTTCATGACACATTGGAGTTGTTAGTCTCTTTTAAGCTTAACATTATTGTGGGCGATTACATATAGCAATATATATGTATGTATATATAAAATATGTAAGTCACAATAACAGAAAAAAATCAGGTTGCTCACAAACAAATGTAATTTCTGGATTTTTGTCATACTTTTTACATTAGGACTGGCAAATATAGCAACTGCAATATTGGAAATATTTCTGGCATGTACAAGCAATGGCATTTCTCAGAGATGAGAGATAAAGGAGATTTCATACCCTAATCTTCTCATGTCAAGCTGCTCAGAAAAGAAGAATCCATACGAAAATATAATTTGACAGATAAAGTGTTCCTACCATGTTCCTGAGGAGAGGAAATATTGTTTCTTCTATGGCTAAGTTTTCCTATCAGAAATAAGAAAGATGTCCAATATATATGTGAAACTAAAGACTAATGGACTTTTATCACAGAACTGATCCCAGTACAGAAGTAAAGATAGTTTAAACCTTTCAAGAGGTCACTCTGTGAAACAAACACCAATATAACAGGACTTTCACAGGCTCTTACAAGACAAAGTAAACCAGAGACACTGACATGATTTTAAAACAGTGGGACAGAGTGCACACTCCTCTCTTAGATGCTATTAGGCCTGCACAGGTTCCAAATACACAGAAAAACAGTTTGTAGCTCAGTCTTCTACTCTGCAGCTTTTTACCATTTATACATTGGTTAGTGGACTAAAACAGATAGATCTGGTTTGGTGTTTGAGTTTAGGTTTGGTTTTGTTTTTTCTTTTGTTTTGGGTTGGGGTATTTTTTTCTTTTTTTTTTTGTATTGTTTTGTTTTGTTTGAGGTTTTTGTTTTCTTCTTGGGTTGTTTTTTTTTTTTTTGTCATTTTATTTCTTTTTGGTTTTATTTGGTCTGTTTTTTAATGAACTCTTCTAATGTGGGGGAGATGATACCAGCAGAGGAAAGCATACTTCAAAACACTGGAAACAGATTTTCAAAATAACCACAGACAAAATAACCGGTCTTCTTTACTAATATCTTTATTGACTGTCAATAGACCAAAGGTTAGTTACAATTGATTCTGTACATAACGCAGAGAAAAAGTATGGATGTCCCAAAAAATAATAAGCTGTTTACTTCCATGCTCATGGCCTGATTTTGTTCACACAAATTACTTTGTTTTCTCTGTCAAGAAATCCTGAATGTCCAAAATATATCCAGAGGAAAAATTAGAAACAAAGAAAGGACTTGAAAAGAGAAAAAGACAATTGTATTTTCTTAGATGAAAAAGCCTTCATTCTCAGATGTGAATAATTTTCTTCCCGATTTTAGAGCTCTCAGGTATGGGGTCCTTTCTCCTGACATGATTCTGATATGCACAACCAGCCAGGGATGATCCCTGTAGTACCAGTTCACAGCCATTTCCTAAGTTTTTAATGAACATGTACAGGAAGACAGACAAAGAACAGGTAGAAAATTAGTATTCAGACACTAAGTCCTATTGCACATTAAGTTTTGATTCAATTAGCTTCATAACAAAAATATTAATTTCAACCTTAAAATTGATCAGTGAACAGTTTACTGTGTCCTGTGATTTAACCATGAATATGAAGCTATATTCTATTTTTATCCTTTGTATTTAGATGAGGGCAAAATCAAGGATTTGCAGAAGAGATTGACATTTTAAATCCATATTATCTCCTTTTGGGAGGTTATCATTCCTTCCCTTTAAAAATGGAGCTTCATTTTTGCATACCCTCTATCCTTTTACATTTGCATATGCATCATATTTCAATTTCTGAATAATAATTTTCCTAAAACTCTTTTGATTTTGGAAGCCTTACACATTTGTAATGCTGTAGAAGACTGTTAGCAAGGATACATAAACTAATTGACAGAGAGATCTTCAGAGCAATACATATCAAAATAATAAGATTACGTAGAATTAGATTAGAGAAGAATTCTTGCTGTTAATGTAAAAAAAGAATTGTTATCCTCTTCCTTAGAGAGTCACCTTCTTTTTGGCAGAATAATTTTATAGAGCTCAGTCAAATATTTTAGTGGCTTTCCTAATCTTTTCTACTAAATTTATGCTCAGCTTACTTTTAAAGCATTGTGAAAATTAGAAACCCCACCAAAAAAAAAAAGTAGCGTTAGAAATATTTTTTTTAAAAGCAAGTATATATGACTGAGATAAAATGCAAAAGAATATTAAATTATACTTTGTTTTCTACCAGGAATGGAGGGCACTGTTAATATTTTTGAAAGTAATACTTCCGTTCATTTTCATTCAGACCAGCAGAAAAAAATATATTGCATGCTTTAAATTCAGTGTCTGAGACCTGATTGAATAAACTTGTTGTAGAAAAATCCATACACATAAGAATTTTTTCTGTGGGTACAGAACTGTTGTAAATAAGGATGTGCAGAAGAACCAAGTTCATGTAGTTTCACAGAGAGCTTATAAGCATCCTTAAAAATCCATAATAGATTTTTGGTTGTTTTGTTTCTCATGACCTCTATTTAAATAGAACTTTTATTTTCTGAGATTAAGCTAATACAAGCTTAATAACAAGAACATCAACAAAAGCTCTGCAAGGATTGGATGGGGTCAGGAAGTAGAAACTCTATTTTCACAACTCAGACCTCCATCTATGTCATGTGAATCATCAAGTGAGCCATAATATACAAGAGACTGCACAAATAACTGCAACTTTCCATGTACTTTAACCTTGTCTGGTCAATGCAACTCAAATTCACTGCTGAACTTCCAGACTTCTACATCACTTGCTCTGCACTACATTTGCTCAATTGCCACACATCAGGGATTTCAATATGTACTGCCCATTTCTTGGTAAGAAAGTAGCCTGTGATTCCATTTTCACCCTATTTTAGAAATTCTGAAAAGGGAAAAGAATATAAACAAAAATTAAATTTCTATATCTTAAGGAAGCTTAAGATAGTCAAGAGACAATCTAAGGATAAGTAATATAGTTTGGCCTTAAAGCTAGAGGATGGTCTCTCACCTTGTTTATGTAGGTTTGTCAACAGAGCTTGATGTGGCAGAAGGCTAAAAGCAGTGTTGGTGTACTTACTGTTGCTAATCAATTCAGTCTGAGTGGGACAATGAAATAACAGAAACTCATTGAGAAATCCTATATACTCAGAATTTTCTCTTCTGCTTAATTATGCCCCTTTTTGTTTCTACCAGCTGTCTCTCCATCAAAATAATCCTGTTTCACAGAATAACTTCATATAGTTTGTATACATCACTAAATATTGCACAGCATATATTACTATATATTACAGTCACAGAAAGAAGAAAAAAGTGAGTCACCATTAATACTGCAGATAAAGGAATACCCAATACTGCCAGCTGTCATTTTCAAAGCATGAATAAGGTCTCAGTTTGCCGCAGGTAGAATTTGGTAAAGATACTAATTTTATTTTGATATAGGAAGAATTGGTTTTGATTCTCAATCTTATATATGCTGCCATAAATTTTGAAATTATCAAAATTTTCTGTTAAGATTTACAAAATTAGAATGCATTAAAACCTTTTTGCACTGATACTTTAAAAGCCTGCTCAAAATTGATACTCAGGACACCTATTTGCCCTGTTTAAAACAGATACATTTCACTATTTTCTTTCTCCAGAATGAGGACTTAGAGGTCACCACATAGATAGGGAAGAAGATCTTTTAATGTGAATGAGACTTTCTACATGTATTTCAAATATGTGTATTTGAAGGCAGACTTTTTCTCTGATAGTAAATATTCCTGTAGTACAAAAACAAAATGGATAACATATCCAAAGAGCAAAAAGGTTAGGTGAAGAAAAAGAGCAAAAGCTGTAACGATATTCCAGACCCTGCTGTGGTACAGAAATTTATAATTTTTGTACCTGACCTCACTGACAAGAACCAAGACTTAAAAGTCTGAAAAGTGGGAAGAGCAAAAAAATTTATCAGCAGTTTACACTTTTTATTCTTAAAACAAGTATGAAATCATGTCTAGATGAAATGATCAGCAAGAGATGCTTTTTTTGCATTGACCTGTTGCAGGATATGTCACCCATTGATGGCAGGTAAAGCATTCAGATCTCGGTACACTGCAATAATATCCTAGTTTAATGTGGTACACTGCAATAATATCTAGTTCTAAGTGGTATTGCCGCAAATAAAAAAAAAATTCAAAGTTTTGAGTCAATCTTTCCAGAACTCACAAAAGTGTGTAAAACAAATTATAAGAAGTATTCAAACAATTTTAAATGTCATTGAACTTTTTTTCTAAAACTTCATGACAACAACTTCTACAAACTATTTTTCATTACAAATTTGTCTTATGGAAAGCTCTTTCTGAGACATGGTCATCCTCTAAATTGTAAAAAAGTTAGTAATGCATGATTTATTGGTTACAGTATAATATCTTGCTTCCAACATTCTTTCTTATGAAGGACTTAATGATTTTATTTTATGATTTCTACAGATAATGATAAGAAAGGCTAAATATCCCCCTTGGAAAAAAAAAAAAAAGATAAATCTATATAAGCACAAAATAAAAATACCTTTCACAGTTCTTTATAGTCTCTATAAAGAGATTGGTTGTGATATTGGTTGTGAAATCTAATCTAATTTGTGACAATGGAGCCAAAATATATTACTAACTGAATATTATTTTAAGTCTAGATATACCTACCCTCTCTCAACCTCTCAGTCATTTCAGAAGATAAAAATACTGCTACATTTATCACAAAACAGAAATGAAAGCTTTATTCAACAGTAATTTTTCCCTATCTAGGATACCTCAGCACATATTATAATTATACTCAAAGCAGGAATATTTTACAAGTCTTACATTTTCACATCCTATGATTGCCTTAGTTTTCCCACAGGAACAAAGACTAGATGATCAGTAATGTCTGGAGAAACTTGATGCCCATAGCTATTAGATTTTGAAAATTCTGAACCAAACTCTACTCCACTCTCTACTATAAAGGTATTACCAAGTATCACACATGAAGATATTTACTTGTCATGCCCATAAACCTGCCTGGGGAGAAAATCACAGCACCAAACCAAGCAACAAATTGACAAATGAGAGAAAGGGAGAGGGAGGGAGGGAGGGAGGGAGAGAGGGAGGGAGGAAGGAGCACAGCTCTGGTATACAATATTAGAATGAAGAAAAAAATTATAGAAAAAATTAAACACACTGAGTACAGGAAGAGGTATAAAATCAAACTATATAAGAATAGTTTTCAATGAATACCTGATACGCCCCCTAAGCTTTTTGGGTCATTTGGTTTGGTTGGTTGGTTGGTTCATCAGTTGGTTGGGGTTTTTTTGGTTCGTTTGCGGGTTTTTTTGGGATGCTACAATCACCTTTTTCCTGCATAATACTAGCTCCAGAGGAAGAACATCCTAATACAACAGTCATGTGTTTTCATATTAGACAGTGAATAAGACAGTGAATATGACATTTCTTCTTTATTTACCATTAAATATTTGCCTTAATGAATGTGTTTTAAAGACCAGATGTGAGCAGAACAAACAATTATTGCAAAAGCATTTTAAAAAATACACTGAAAACAAATTTAGCATACAAAAGAGTCTTTCTAGAAAAATAAAGGATCATTTCCATTTGCAATAATGCCAGATCATTCAGTTAGTATGATATCTCCACCTCTCATTTTATTCCCTAACATGTTGAAAATATTCCCAGCCTTTTAGAGTTACTTACAAAGGCACATTTGGCAAATTCGCCACCTTTGATAGCAAAATTTTTAATCTGCTTCTGTAACCCAAGAGAATCGTTTTATAAAGAGAGTAAAGTATTGAAATTTTATTCTTCTTGCTCAAGAGGACAATATTTGGCCCTGGTGGCTAATTGAAAGCTAAATTTTACTGCATTACACTGGACACTAATTAAATCAGTTGGGACACTTTTCCAGCAATGCAACAGTCACCATAAAAAATCCTCCACACTTAAAAAGAAAAATGGAAGGAGCACAGAGAAATAAAAAAAAAAAAAAAAAAAGTAAGATACCTAGTTAATATCATAAGAAATGAAGTGGGAGATCATAACAGAATTAGATTAAAAATAAAGAGGATTATAATTTAATTAAATTGGTTTGTGGCAGAGTTAGTTAATCAGATTTTTTTGTTTGTTTGTTTCTTTGGTTTTTTAATATCCTTTTTTGAGATAAGAGAGTTTTTCATCAGGAACAGAAGTTGTTTACAGAGATAATGCAAAATTGCATCTTTGCAGTCAACAACAGTTACTTTACTTGCAGCAGCATTAATTAACATCCTTAGTCCTGGAGTAAATTCCTCTAATAAACACACTTTGATGTAAACTGACAATATCCTCCCAAATAAAGCCAAATTTTTGCACCATGAGACTGTGTAAATAAATTATACTGCTTTAATGAGATCCATATTAAGATCTACATCTGATGCTTACCCAGAGTAAAAAATATGTTACAGTCCATGCTAGCATATCTAGTATCACTTTCCTTTGTGTGTATGTGAATTTCATTTGTTTTTCTGACCGACAACAACAGCTGGTATGGGGAAAAAATAAAACAAAAAACAAAAAGCTACTTTGATATTTTTTCTATCGCTCTTTTCTTTCTTTAACCAGCCCTGAATTTCTTGTATCATGCTGATAATGATTTGGTGAAACTTCTTGTTTCTAGGATTACATTTGCCCTACATAATTATTCCAGGAAAAGTGTCCAGGGATGGAGTAAGCCATGCTAAAACTGGATGGTCATAGTCCCCCTGAAGCTCTGACAGTACCAGAAAGGAATACTCATTTCCATTAGACCAACTGGAGGAACACACAGCTGATCTCATGAGATGGCTACACAAGTCCAAGGCTTGACACAGTTCACTATGTGTGAACTCATGCTTGAAAGGGAGAGGAGACTAAAAGAGAGGGATTGGCATGAGGAAGAAAAGGAGAGGGAGAATGGAGTCAAAACAAAAGGGTGAGCAAGGCTTTAAAGTAGTAATTCACTAATATATTAGCATATGCCGATCATGAAAAAGCAGAACAAGTTTCAAGGCTTCCAAGAATTAAATTCTGGAAACAGTGTTGGGTTTTCAGGCTTTTTACTCTCTGGATACTCAGAAAAGACTTTGGTAACAGGGTGTGCTGATGAATTCAGTACTTGAAAAACTTAATAAATTTAATTTTAAGTTATTTGATATTTTTCCCACTAAACACAAGCTATTGCACACTATTTATCACCAAGTTGCATTTTTATGTTTTTTCAAGGAAAGATAACAGACAAGATGCCCACAGGCTTACAGAATTCTTTTACAATGCACTGAAGAACCCACTTACTCGAATTTCAAAGAGAACTGTTCATTTCTATTCCAGTTCTACGATCAGTTTTAAGGGCCATGTCACCAATATTGAGTATCACATAACTCTTTTTTTTTGTTGTTGTTAAAATTTTTGATGGCACGTTGCTTTATAGGGCTAGTATGACAAATATACCTTTGAAAATCTTAACACATTTTAATACTTTCAAACTAATCTAAATCACTTTTAAAATAGAAAGAAAAATTGTCCTTAAATAAAGAAAATATTTTTTTTTGTGACACACATACTTGTACCTTTAAAAAATATGAAAAATATTCCCTTCATTTACATCCTTATTCAAACAGTAGCCACTAAAAATTCAAATGAGCCCTAATTAAAGTTATTATCTTAAAGCTTCAGTAGAACAGCTCTCATCTATTAAAGAAGTTTCTAGTTCAAAGCAAAATTCTGCAGTAAAAGAATTGTGTAATTTTTTTTGTCTTGTGAGAATTCAATCATGGTCTTGTCATCATTAAGGAGAAGACTTGGCCTTTCTTAAGAAGAGAAAGGACAAAAGTACCTGGTCATGAAATACACCGACTTAATTATAATACCCCTACTGACAGGCTGCTATTTACAATTATAAAAAAAAATTCCTCATACTTTAAAATTTATGTGAATAGGCAACAGAGAAAAAATAAGACTTATAAAGAAAATTTAACAGTGCAGAAGTATGGATATGAATTCCCACACATATCAAGAATTGTTGTGATAAACATGACGGAGAAGGAAAGGTGATAATGTAGGTGAAATTTATCACTGTATAAAAAATCCCACAGAAATAATCTTCCAAACTACGCTTGACAATGGATGTCCTATAATTCATGTATTAAGCTCAAGAGGTCATGCACACAAATTTGCCAAAAATGCTGATTTCCTAGAATCCAAATACCTAGTGTTACTAGGTACTTTAGGAGCTCATGAAATCATAAGATAATCTAGGCTGATCAGGTAAACTTTGGGTGGTCTCTGCAGCTCTAGCCTCCTGCCCACAAGAAAGAGCCTTGCTCCGTGCTCCTGATCACCATTTCTTGTCTATATATAAATACAAAAGAAGTGACTGTGAGGGCCTGTGTTGTTCTTCCTCAACTTCACAATGTCTCTGCTGGCTCATTTCTCTAGGCTGGAGAATGCCCAGGACATTCTGCACAGCAGCCCTGCCTCTGAGCTTGTCAACTGCTGCCTCTTGTTTGTTGTCATCCTTAGACTTGGAAAATGTACCAAGGTACCTTCTGCTTCCTCCTACAGGTCACTGATAGAGAAAAGAAACAGGTCAACTCCAAGGAGACACTCCAGAGCTCCTCCAGTTTTTACTGACCTCCAGGCAAAGCACCAGGCACCCACGTTTTCATTCATTCTGTTTTACTCCTCTCCAGATTGTTACTTCCCAACACAGACCACTGTGGGACACCATGGCAAAACCTTTTTTAAATTCAAAGTAAGCAACTTTTACTATCTAATTATTACATATAGGGTTTTTTTCCTCTTATCTCACATCAGAGGAATGAAACATTAGACAAAACTTATTAGCTGTTGTTGCACACAGACAGAACATAATAGAGAAAGAAGCTCTTCCAACAGAATATTGTTTCTAAAATATTAGCACGATATGTTGGTTTTTTACTAGCTAAAGCAGATATCACCTTTATTTTTATTAGGTAAGGCAGATTGCATTGAAACCACCACCCACATAAGCTTTTCCAAGCTTTCTGAAAGGAAAAGACTTTTTTTCAGGTGATGTTCTGAGTGGCAGTATGAAAGCCTGATAAAATTAAATTATTCACTGAAGAGTATTGAAAAAAACTTATCTCTCTAGGCTTCATTTCCTTTAGACAAACAGGAATCCACTGAGAAAAACTGGGTTTGGATACAACACCTAATAATTTTACCAATGTGTTATTTAATCATATTTATCCCACAAATTCTATTTCTTGCCTCTTTCATTATCTTAATTAGTCAAATGGAAACAAAACAGAACAAAGTGTAGCTTGAGCTGAAGACTTTCAGGAAACCAAAGAATCCTTAGCTGTAAAGACTAAGGATCTTCTTTTGCCCACTAAAGAGCAAACTGGCTTCCTTTTTTGTCAAGTAGATGATCATGAAGCTCCAGCTGTACCATACATCCAGGACTCCAATAAGCAAATTACCTGTTCCAAGCTGTAATTCAAGATCTGAAACATCTGGTTGTGGGGTAGTTGGGGTAAGGAATTTAGTCTTAGGTTCTACTTAGACACAGAAAATTAGATTACTATCCAAATACTCATGGTATCTTACTCTGGAAAAGAATTCTGCTTCCTTTTTTCAGTATCATAAATAGAGTCAATGAAAGAAACAAGCACACAGAACATAGTCAGCAAGCAAGTAGAGCTGTTTGGATATAAGCAGTCAATTTCTCTTCATGTTTTATGTAGCAGTTATCATATCATGCTTTTGCACACGTCAGGCAAAGGCATTCACAAGAGAAGAGATGGACAGGAAAATGCACCCGAGGCTCACACAGAACATGGGAACGGACAAAGATCTGCATTGCGTACAAAGCAGAAAGACTTCACAGCAAGCTGGGAGGTGTCTGTTCTTTCTATCTACTCTGTCTGCCCTTTGAACAGGACAGAAAGGCAGGCTAAATTCAAGTGTGAGGAGATAAAAGTCTAAATAAAGGAAATGATGATTTTATCTGTGACTTCTGAGGGAGTATATCATTATCTCTCTGTCTACAATCTCTAAAACTCTTTTTAACTTCTGATATTCTGTTTTTTGGTTTCTGTTTCTTTGGAGTTTGGGGTTTTTTGATTGGTTGATTGTTTTGGGGGGCTGTTCTTTCTTGGGGGGATGTATTTTGTTCTGTTTTCTTTAACTACATTTGTGATTTAATCTTATCCAAGTCTCTCTTGTTACCTCAACAAGATAAAGACTTTTTCATTGCAAATACTTTCTTGAACTGCGCACAAAAAATTAATTGTAGATTCTTTAGATATCAGTGATTAAATTGTCAGTCAACATTTTCACTGTGGCAGTTTTTCTGACATTCTTCAAAAGCTGGAATTAATTCTTACCAGGCTAAGAGGTCTTTTTATCTTCTCAGCCAGTGTTATCTTTCAGTTTTGTAGACCACAATACAGATGCTGAATAGTCTTCCACGGCACTTTTGAACCCATTAGTCTTGTAGCCTACAATGCAACTACTGTTTAAGGCATGAAAGCATAAGTTTCTTTGTTTTGTAAATGAAGTACAAATTTGTAAAGGTTACAGTTTTTAATGACTATGGTCAAAAACACTGGGTACAGCCTGATTTCAGAAACATTTCATAAATATGGAGTAATTCTACAAACATAATTCTAGACTCATCCCATGGCAAAAAAGAAAATATAGACCAGAGTGACCTGTACTCCCATAATCAATGAATCACTGAAAACATTTCAAATTATTAATATGTATATATATGTATATGTAAATATATATATATGCAAAACTGTTGCAAAGAATACAGTATTTCAGGTTAATGTCTAGTCTGACTAGATAGATTCACTGAGAAAACCAAATCTTGAGGTCCAAAGGAAGAGCTGTTTAGTGTTAGCCATCACTAACCCATTGCTATAAAAGCTTGCAGTAAATGAAAATTTATATGTAAAATCATTTTACTAGTTACAAAAACAATCTGCAAGGGTATGTGGAAGGATGATAGCTGCTCTTTTAAGGGTATGTGGTTAAAGGAGCCATAAACAAGAACTTAGAGAGGCAAACCTAAGTGTCAATTGATAAGGGAAGTTATGATAATGATAAACCCAGTCAATCATACTAATTGGTGTGGAGGTGAGAAGGTTTTGTTTTTCTTCAGTATGATTGTCTGACTAATGACCTTGCAAAATTGGGATGATTAGGGAGAGAGACAAACAGAGATACAAAACCTGAGCAATTAGCCTAATGAAGACAATAAGCAGAAATGTACCTGTTCAATCACACTAATTGATGGGCTACCAAGAAACTGCAGTCAACCTTTTCAACTGGAAAGGAGGCAAAGAGGATAATGCAGGTGGGGAGGGCAAGGGGACTAGGCCAACTGATGAATCAATGTGCAAGTGAAGGGAATCTGGGAGGGGGATAGACAGAAAAGGGTATTAACGAGGTCAGCTTCACTTGTCTGTGACTGATCACCAGTCTGTTCCATAATCTCATTCATTCTTTCCTCACCTCTCTCACTGCATGGTCTCAGTCTCTATCCCATGTGTATGTGTGTGCCACATGCACACCCAGGTGACCCTCAGTGGACTGGGTGTCAGGGGGCTATGGGCACCCCTGGCCTATGGTGTCAGCTACTGCAGCAAGTGAGGTCTTAGCAACAGCAGCAAAATGAGCTGGGGTGTTTAACTTTCAGCTGCAGGGGCTGGAATGGGGTGTGTGCTCCCAAATCCTGCTACAGGGAGGACTTCTGTGAATGCGTTGAGTGAGGGTTTCTGCATGGGCTGCTGGAGCAGGACCATGGGGCACAGCCTGTGTGCCTGCTGCCAGCTGCTGGGGGCTGACAAGTGTTTGCCTCTTACACAAACCATTTGAGTGTGCACTTCTGCGTGGGCTTGTGTCTGGAGAGCTTCCTCTCAAACTTCCAGCTGGACTCCATGGCAGGTAAGGGACCCTTAGGTCTGGACAGGGTAGTAGGTCAGCAGGAGGTCCACGTGCTGCAGAGGACTTGAGAATGTGGAGCTTGTGAGAGACAAATTTGCCAGCAAGCATCAAGCTAGACCAGCTGGTGAGTCAGGGACTGTGAAGCAGGTAAGGAGCCACCATCTGGGCAGGTGTGCCAAGCAGACAGAATCCATGGAGGTACTGACAGGATCTGCCTGCCTCTGTGTGCTTGTGAACTTGGAGAGTGTCAGGAAATAGGGGGTTAGAGAGGAGGATGGGGCTGTGCTTCTAACATCACTAAAGAGCAATTAACTTGATTACTCCAAATGACACTATAATGACTGTTCCTAACATCCTGAACACACTCAAAAAGTTTGGAATTAGCAAATATCAGTAAAGATGTACTTTCTGAAGTATATAATCCAGAGGGATCATGAAATTACTGAGCTTTCCACACTTGAAAGTATTTCCTGTTATTTTGAGCTCTCTTTCAGAGAGGTTTTAGCAGTAACAATACAGCAGATGGGGGGAAAAAAGAAATATGAGCAGGAGTATTTTTTCAGTGGTACCAAGAAAGTACTATGCTTTTCAGAGTCTGCCTTCCTTGATCTATGTGTAATTCAATTAATATTTCCATTAGCTGCTGGACAACAGGAAGTGCAAGTACCTGAGAACATTTATTTTAAACATTAAAAACTGTATTAGCTGCATTAATCAGGCGCACGCCAGAATGAGGAGAGGGAGTGGAAGGCAGACATGAAAGTTTACAGTGTCTTTGATTGTGTTGCAGCTAAAGAAACCTTGAAATATTTTATCCTCTGGCCTTACAAACTTCTGCCTCTTCATCTGTTATCTCACTGACAGCCTCTTTGAATCATCACTCTTAGTAGTCTCCTGTTTTAATGGCCTTCTCTCATTAGGTAGCAGACTGTTTTCCTCTTTTGTTAGACTATGAGCACAATCGAAGTCAGTTCATTTTTTAAAAATAACCTTTTTCAACAACACAACATGGAAATTACCTGTCTACCATTTTTCAAGCAATTATCATCAAAAAATTAAAACTTTTTTTCATTCTCTTATAGAAACAGATTTTTTTTCTTCAGAACAAGAGCTCAGTCACTGCACAGTGTGTTCCTTTGCCTTTGACATTTAGCAGCATGACTGATTGATAACTTAGCATTACTTAGATGTGAGATTAATCTCCAAGTAGGTTCAAGGGTAGGAAAAAAGAGACATTGAAATTCTGTCTTTATACCTGTACTGCTGTAAATTAGAAAAGTAAAAATGTAATTCATCAATTTTTATGCATTGACAGGCAGCAATATTTCTTTAAAAGTACTAACAGAAAGAATATTAATTATTTCAGCCAAAATTGTGTAGAAATATTTAATTTGTATACAAATTAATAATTTTTGAAAAATGCCCTGCCATCTAAAGAAGAAATTAATTAGTGTATGGGAACAACCATTAGTGTCTCATGTAGCGCAGGAAATGCAGAACAAATAACAGAACAAATAACAATTATATTATCCAAAATGTATGTAGCAAATATAAAATAATTCCACATTAAATGAATTCTTAGCTGTTGCAAAAAAAAAAAAAAACAGACAAAAAGTACATTAACAATATCAGGAAACTCTTTGAGAAGTTTTACTTGCACTTGATGGGCTGAAATGGAGATGCTTCTGTAGGCTATGCCTGTGTCTCAAAACTGCATAGGATAAAACCACACCACCAAAACACCCACACTGTCACAGAGGTTATGGTAGTCATGACATGCTCTGTGCCAATCTACTGTCATAGATAATGTTCTGGATAGGAGTTGACAGGCACTACGTCAAACTTGGAACTGCATCAAGCTGTCATGGACACAGTTACATTTCCATTCAAACTTATTTTTTGTGTTTGAGTTCACTTCCAGCTTCAGCAGAGGATCACGACTGGCCACACTGAGTTTTTCTCTTCACCATTCTCATCCAGGGGATTTTGAGGGACTTATGAATTAGTGGATCCTCATTTTGTCCCTTTTTCCCTCTTGGATGATGAGGCACGTTCAGAATCAGAGTGACACCCTAAATACTTCTGGAATATCTCTTCTTATAAATAAATTCAGTCTCGAAATTATAAAAGGGCAATAGAACTTCTATTTAAATCATGATTTAAAAACTAGTCAGTTCTTTACACAGAAGTGGGACAATGGATGAAATGTTATGTTATTCTGCAAAAAATATTTTCTAAATTTTATGATCCTCACAGTACAGCATTGTAAAAATCCAACAAATTAAATAATATTAAATTACATTAAATTAAAATATTATAATATAATATTATATAATTAATATAATATAATAATATAAGGAGAAAAAACTGATTGAAGAAATTCAATTTTCTGATTAAGGCTTTAGAAAAAAATAAATAGAAAACAAACACATCTTAGAATGAAAAGCAAGCAATAGGTGAATGTAATTACATTCTTCAGATTTATTACTCCATATATTAATATAATTTTTACACAAAGTAAACATTTTCACACACAAATGCATGTTGTCTTCTTATGTAAAATTTTACCTAATAACATCCTTGTAGATGAAAATGTACTTGCTAAGTGAGCTATGATGTAAAACAAAAAAATCCAAAACAGCTGCATAGTTGTATCTTTTGGAAGTATGTTTCATTGTTTTGAAGCAAAGAATACTGAGTCATAAACCTCTATTTTTTTAAACTTTATCTTGTTACCTCATCTCATTTTCTTAACTATAATTTTATTTGAAAAGTCTTGCCAGAACGTTAGATGAGATCCACTGAATTAAAAACATATTGTATTATGTCTTTTGAGAACTGGAATACATGTTTAGTTACTCCAAGTAATTTCCTCCCATTCCCAAACATGTAATTGAATATAATTAGAACATAACTACCTCCTTTTTATAAGTACATGAAAACTATATGAAAATTCATAATTAACTCTGAAAATTTGAGAGCCAGAAAATGCCAGAATTACAGTCTATGTTTAAATGCTTTATGTTTCATGGTGTTTCACACCATGGATTGAATACTGTCACCAACATACTGTCCCCAATTAATTCAGTTCCTGAGATGGATAGTATTCACAGACTGTGGAGCTATTCAGTGCTGGGGTTTTGGGTTTTCTTGTTAGTGTTGGGGATTATTTTATCACTCACTGAGTGAATCAATGCACTATTAACTGCACATTATCCAAATTATATTAATTTTGTCGTGGGCTTTTCTGTGGTTTTCCTATCACATCATTTATCACCACAATTCCCATCTGAGACAAAAATTACTTGAGATCATTATTAGAGCAATTTAATATATCAGAGATTGGCATGGACATATTTATGTTAAAACCATTGAACGCTACTATGCTTTCGATTCATCTGATATTTTAAAAGTTCTCAAAAACTCCTCATGTTTCTAGCATGAATGCTTAAATAATTATTATTCATGCATTCCAGTACCCAAGTTCCGTAAATAGAGATATGGAAGACATAAGTGACTTGTTGCAGGCACTTTGTTTATCTAATTTTCCCACCACCACCACACAGCAAATTCACAGCCACAGAACCCAGGCACTGTGTGGATGCAGGGTGTGGAAACAGGATATGAGATGAAACACACGGGACAAAAGGAGCAGCATGTGTGAGCAGATGACCAGTAAGTGAACAGTAACTCAGGTAGGAAAGGTAGAGATGTGCATACATGGTGAACTGTGGTGTTATTGGTTAAGCAAGAAGAGCAGTAAGTTACCAGATAAGGCAATGTTTAAGGTCATTGGATGATTGCAATGTTAAGAGGTCCTGTATAAACAAATAAGTCGGCTTCTGATCATCAATCAGTTGTCTCTGCCTCTTGAATCTCGACACTACTGCTCAACTGTCATGCCCCAAACAGTTTCCTAAATTCCCTAAGTGACATTTCTAAACAGACTGACTAACACTCTTCCATCAGTGCCCCAATTCACTACAACCTCTGTTTTATGACATAGGAATACTGGTTAATTTATTGCCAATCAAATCAGAGTAGGGTAATGAGAACAGAGGAGGGTAATGAGAAATAAAACCAGATCATAAAGACACCATCCCCAAACCTCTCCCTTTTTCTAGGGCTCAACTTCACCCCTGATTTTCTCAGCCTCCTCACACTAAGCTACACAAGGGGTTGAAGTCAGTTCATTGTATTTGCCTCTGACACTCCTTCTTCCTCTGGGCAAGGACTCCTCACTCTCTCCCCAGCTCCTAGGTGGAGTTCCTCTGTGAACTTCTCCAATGTGAGCTCTTCCCACAGGCTTTCACAAATTGCTCCAGTATGGGTCCCTCTTCTGGTGGACATGGAGAAGCTTCTCGCAGCTCCTCACAAAAGCCACCCCTGTAGCTATCTCCACTCTATTACTTGGCATAATCACTCATTCAACTATGCTAGGAGATGTGGATTCATAAGGGAACAAGTAATGTGACAGTCCCCTGCTTTCAATGTCTGTATTTGGTGACTATGAATCTGGACAGCTGAGAGAAAAAAGGGAAGGAAGGCTACAATCCAAGGCCTCAGTCTGCTTGCTGGATATTCCTCTGGATCACTCCTTTCAGAGCCTGCTGTCTTTTTCAACAATCTGACTGACTGATTGTTATACAGTTGAAATTTCATAGAATACCATTTTCAATAATGTCATAAGAAGCTTCACTCAAGTCACTCCTAGACAGAAAAAATGTCTGTACAAGTGTACAAACATCTAAGGCAACATTATCACAGATAATTTGAAGACTCTTTGTCCCTCTGAATCAAGCAATTTGTGTAACTCTTACAGAGAAAAATTAATTGAAATATCTGCACAAGTTAATTAAACACTTGAGCATTCATCAACAAAATTGTAGCATTTATAAACCTAACACTGTGTTCTGATTATGTTGAAGATTATATAAATTGATAAATAGATAATTATCAATAGATAAATAGATAACAGAGATGCTGTAAAGAAACAGCATCTGAAATTATATTTAAGGGAAATAGTCTTTGTTTCTAAGAAAAAGTATATGACTCCAGAAATTTGCCATGAAAACTGATGATTTATTTCCATACATACATGCAGAGATTGAAAAACTATTCTTTACTGTATTTCTCTTGAACCACAAGATCTACTTTAGTTATGATGTTAAAATGATAAAGTAACAATTACATTTATCTTGTGGACTTAGAATCTAGCACAGCCCCTTTCAGGTCTGTGATGAGAGCATCTTGCACAGAAGGTATTGCTTAAAGGCCTCAGTCTGTAAGACTGAGAAGCCCAATCTGCCTTTCTAACAATAGTAAATCTTGCTTAATCTTTGTTAAAACAATTTTGAAAATATTGCAAACAGATAGAATCTGAAAGAATAGGATTTGATGACCTAGAAGAAGGTTTCTCATACAGATGGACACATAACAGTGAGGTGGTAAGGAATAACTTTAAGGTTCTAGCCATGATCCCTCCTGGCTATTGCAAAAATTAAACCTGTCATGGCTGGAATCAGGTCAATGTCTAATTAATTTTTATTTTTTGTTTTATCTTTATCTTTTGTAGCCAGACTAAATAAACTCTAGGTATGTTTTGTAGACTAAGCTATAACCTAAAATCAATCTGGTACAAAATATGAAGTTCAGTTCAACCTGCTTAGCAGGGATGAAGTAATAAATGGCACTCATGCACTTTGAAAATACAGGAAGAAAGATGTAATACTAGGGTGCTGGGTTTCTTTATTCAGACGTAAATTTCCTGAGTGTTATGATGCAATTCCATTTGTGTGACTGGAAATGACTGTGAGGAAATCAAATGTTAAATTTGTGAAATCAGTATTTAAGTGTGTTCTTAAGTTATTCTTCCATATCTGAACTATTTCATTGGAATAGAAGAATTACAAAGCACTGTAATATGCTAAAAATAGGGAAAAATGTTAGGAAAAGTACTAGGTGCTACAACCATGTATTAGCTACAATCTACATAGCTATAAATATATGAAAATATGTAAAAGCTAAAGATTTTTACGCATCATTTAAAGAATGATTTTAACAGAGCAGGAGAGATCTTATGTGTCTCAATAAGTAACTTATGTTGTTTTTCAGAGAACGTGAGAAAACAAATGAAATTAGCTTGAGGTTGCTCAGGTTTTGTCCTTTCAGTTATTTTTGTTAGAATGAAGTCAAGAGACAAAACTGCTTTCTGCTTTACAGAAAAAAAAATCAAATCACTGTTTGAAAAGTTCACCACATATTATAAAGAGATAGGGAAATAATAAAATATGAAAGACCAAAAGCTGCTCTAAATAAGTAGGTCATTATTTGTTTCAGTATTTACAGGAGAGATTAACTCCCAGACCAAGCTATTTCATTAAAAGAGACTTTGATGTCCTAAGTTAGAAAAATATATTTGTCCACTTACATATCATACTTGAAATGTTAGCAGCCTGAAAAAGTAATACTTAGGTGAGAATATACTGTTGCATGCACGAGAAAAAAGCATCAAGCACAAACACAGAAAAGCAGCAATTTTTACTGACTATTTACCTCAAGAACTCTAACAGCTGGAAACCCATAAAAGTCATCACACCACAGCAATGCCACGATCATGTGTTCTGTAAACTGACTGGGGAAAACTACAATACCCAAGTCATTACACACAGATAAGAGAAGGGAGGATAATGAAAATGCTATTTCTCAGATCACATTGACAAAAGAATGGGGGAGTTTGTATCCAGGCCAACAAATTCACAGAGAAAGCAGCAATGCCAAAGGCTCCAAGGGAACATTCTCAGAACTCAGAATTAAGAGCACACATCTGAAAAGCATAGTGCTATCCCTGAGATGCTTCTGTTGGCAGCATCAGCCAGCACCTGGCTAAATCAACAGCGCTACCAGTCTGGAGTGAAAGATGCTAGCAGACAGACTGAGAAAAACAGCCAGCTGCAATATGATACTGAAAAACAACCCAACAAAAGAATCCATCTGACTAATTGAATAAATGAAGAATACTTGAGAAGCCGTTCAGCACCTGCATATTTGGGGGGAATAAAAATCCAAAAAATGTTTTAGACAGCTTTGTTTCGTTGCAAGGAGGAGATATGCAAATAGATCCTGATTTCTTGCCACATGAAGTGACACTGCAATGCTTCTTTCATTTGTGAGCTGAAATAGCTGGAAAAGACTGTATCCACAGAAAAGCCAGGTTCCAGGCTGCTGCCTTGAGCTGAATACCTTACAGCCTCTGATCCTGATCCTGCCCAGCAGGCAACTGCTCTCTGGAGGACAGGTCTCAGCTCTGACATAGGGTGGATACATATACAGCATGCTGAATCTAAGGGTTGGGCTCCTGACTTTTAAGGATGCCCCCAAGCATGCAGGGTCTCCAATTCTGTAAAAGCTTCCTGAAGGGGCATCCAAATTGTCCGTAATGTATAGGAGGAGCTTAAATCACCAAAGAGAAAGTGTCACTCTAGGCAGGGATCTTAGTAGAAGAGGTGCCTGAGACAGATGCTACGAATCAAAGTAAACCCAGATTTTTATTATTTACTCCAGAATGGAGAGAAATGTCTCCCCCAAATTGGGATCCATGTTAACTCACCTGAAGGGTTAGCCTTGTAAAGGACACCCACTTCCCCCATATTTTTTAATAGTCCTTAACTATAAATTACTCTTCAGTACTGATGCCACTATTTTGTCCAAGAACTGAGCCACTGAAAAACGTATTGCATATCTGTTTTTAACTTCATACATTTAAAAAATCCCCTCTAAAATGCTTGAAGCAGCTCTTTAATGTTGTACTTCTTATCAAAAGCTGAATTCAATTGTGAAATTTTGAACTGTCATAATTTCTCATCTTCTGAATCTATTTGAACACAACTTCCAGCCATCCAGTTCTGAACTGTGTATTTACAGGGCTGTTAATGACTCTCATTGATTGTATTTTTTGCCTCACAAACTCCAAAACAAATGGAAATTTGTAGTTATCTTCAATAGAATTTTTTCCGGTCCAAACAAGTATGTTTGTTTTTACATCAATGTCTTGTGGCAAATGGAGCTGGAATTTAATAGCATCACCCCAAATACCTCAAAATACATGCAACATCCTTTTAATATAGTGCAGTTTAAGAATTTCCATGTAAATTTTTTATTTCGTTACCTTGTGTTTTTTGCAGAGACTTAGTTAAGAGAAAGAGAAATTATCATCTTAAAACAGAAGGTAATTTACATCTAGGAAGGTATATCTAGTGATTTTCACAACAGTCACAGGCTAAGATTCTTCTCTCTTTTGTAATAAAACCCCACTAGTTTTACTTTGGGAATTGTGAAAATACATAGAATTTATCTGCAATGCACCTACTCACAAAAACCAATAGAGAACACTTTGGCCACAGCAAAACTTATGTTTGTCAAGACAGTTTATTGCACATGCATGGGCAGGTTATTGGATGAGGACATGGTGATGAGAAGACCCTATAAGACATAACACAAGTTGTTCTCTTCTTTACTTCACCTTTAGTTACACTCCTGGGGCAGTGCTGAGTCAAAGCATGAAAGAATATCAATAGGAACATACACAACCAACAGGAATGCAAAAAATTAGCTTTTATAGCATAGCACACTCTCCCATGGATTTCTCTCTTCACACCAAAGCATCAAAAGGTTATGTTCCTCCATCTTTTCTTGCTTTCCCTGTTTTCTACAGAGAGAAAGCGTGCTTGTCACAGAGCATTTCAGACAGAAGTACCAATATGATCTGTGCTTAGATGAGTTAACTGAGGACCAGTACCTATTTGAAAAGAAATTATGAGTCCACAGCTGGACGAATTATTTCCAACTAGAATCTCTCATATGTTAACTTTGGAGAAGACATCTTAAACTTAATAGGCTAATCAAGACAAGCTTTTCATTGCTACCTCAACTCTAGTACATTTCTTTGCAAGGGGCAAAAAAAATACATTTTCTGAAGGCAGTTACTCCCTAAACAGCATAAAAAATTGAACATCCAATATAGTATGTTAATATACTGCTTTCAAGGATGCATTTGTAAGCACAGTAGGACAACTTATGTATTTCCTCTTCTTTAGGTAATGAACATTATCTGTCGCAACAGGACAGGGCTTACAGTCCTGTGTCTAATGTTCTTTAGTGTTTTTCTAATACTTTTGAAGAAAATAGGTTTCATTCTCTTAGTTCATATTTAATGGAGTTGGGCTACATCAATCTTATTTTAGTGAAATGTGCAGTTCTAAATTAAATGTACTTTTTTTGAGCTCAACCAAGTCTCTAGTGAACAGCAGTTTTCCTGAGAAAAGTACTACACATAAATCATAATAATTCATTGGGAAAACAGAAACAATTATATTGAACAAGGTGTTGGTTACAGTGTGGTGCCAATAACACCAAGACTGTGGGTGTGATCCCTGTGGGCACCATTGGCTTAAGAGTTGAACTGAGGATTTCTGGTGGTCCCTTCCAACACAAAGTATTTTGTGATTCTAAATGAATTGTGAATCTGAACTTCTTTTAAACTCTAAAATATGGACATCTCAACGTTCATGTTGTGGTCAATATAATATGGGAGACTGCCTTTAAAAGGATGTCTATTAAATTTTATAGCACATTAAAAGCAAGAGGTATCTGGTTTGATTTTACATTCAACTTTCATTTTTCTTTCCTCATCATTTAAGGTACAGTATAATTTTTGGCTGACCTAAGAGTTTTGGTATTATTTTTATTAGCATTATAGTTTAGGTATTTAATATATTGGACTTATTTCCAGATCAGTTCAAAGCTCTGAAATTTTGTTCACAAACTCAAAACACTAGATCCCATTATATCCAGTCAACATAAAGGAATTTTTATTTTGTGGTTACTTCTGGATTCAAATAAAAATAGCCAAATTTAATAGTTGTTTATAAGACTTGGTGCAGAAAAGTAAAAATTATGAAATCCAGCTATTGAAAAGTATAATTTCAGAAGGCCCTTGAATATGTAGCTAAAGACAACTGATATTAGAATACAGACATAAAAAACCAATCAAGTGCTCTTTGCCTGACAATGTGTCCCAGTCTTTCCTGTCTTTTCTATTTCCACACGTGCTCCTAGGTAATGTGATGAGGGTATCAGACATGCTGTGTATTTCATGTTGAAATGTAAGCCTTATCCTAAAGACAAAGGGCAGAGACCCTTCAGGTCTTCTCTTTACAGCCTTTACAGTTCCCTGCTGTGTCATTATTTCTGTCCAGCTGGCCACAAACAGTTTCCCACCTGTCTAGATACATCAGAAGATGTATATCTGAGTTTATATGGCAAGAGGAAGTCTGAGTCACTACTAAGGCACTACTGCATTCCTGGAAACACACATCCCTTCAGCTGTCACGGAATTCCTGCAACTTTCTTTCTGCTGGGGGTGACCCTGGTCACTGCCATATTTTTTTGACTGTTGGCAGAAAGCTCTAATCAAGTCAATATGCTACTAATGCAGAATTTTAGCCTAAAAAATCGTCCTGCTGACACAGCATGTGCTGATCTAGATGATGAAAAGTGATCAGTATAACAATATTACATAGTACTACATAACACATTAGAAAAATATGGGCCGTATTGGAATTTTCAAGTTAATAACTTCAAAGTTAAGTGTGCTATGCTAAGACCTTTGCAGCAAGCTCCAACATAAAAGCTCAGACCTTGCATCTTTTGCATCTGCTAATACTGTTTTCATTAAGGAGTGGAGTAAGCGATGATGTGTACCATTCAGCACAAAGATCACACCAGGCACAACAGTGAGGTAAGGGGATGCCCTCTCTTCCTTCATCTTTGGATGTAAAAAACCTAGCTGTTACCTTCAAATGTGTTTTTACAAGAAATCTGGATGTAACAGATTAAATTAGAGAAAAAAATCACTCTAATCTGGAAGGAAACTAATTTACTAGACAGAAGTGGTAAAAGGAAATCAAAGTTGCTGACTGGAGAGGGGATGAACCTTTGTGATGGCCAGAGCTGAGTGTGAGTTTAGTTGGTTCAAATAGAAACATCTGTGACCCTTTTCTCATACAGTAATATTCTCTGCTTTATTGTAAGGGCATTTAAGCTGCTCCCTTTTGAAAGAGACTGATCAGGAGCTGTCAACACACACACATTAGTCCTCACTTTTGTCATATCTTCTGTAACCCAGAATGTCTGCACATAGACTTCTGAATTTTTTACTTTCAAAAATAATTTCTAGATTTAGAAATCTAAATAGTGATACATGGTAATAATACATATGTATGTGCATGTATGTGTGCATGTATATATTTATAAAAAGATTTTTTTAATGGTACTGAATATCAAAACCTTAATAGAAGAAGGGAAATTTAAGGATCGGTGTTTATTGAAATTGGTCACTGACAGATGTTTATGTGTAGATGAAGAGAAAGCTCTGTTCCATCCTCACTGCATGAAAAGGCACATTTCGTTTCAATGAAGTTACTGGGAAAATCCTCAATGTGACAGCAGGGTTAAAAACATGTCATGGCAGAGGTAGTCTCAAAAAGATTCACTTGGCACAAACACCAAGTGAAATGTGTATAGGTCCAGAAAAGCAATATAAATCAGACGGCAGGCTTCACAGAATGAAGAGCAGAATTTAATTAAAATCCATCTCATCTGCATTCACACTGATAGGCACCTCTGAACTCAAAAAAAAAAAAAAAAGAAAATCTGATTCCACCATAATATTGAAAAACATTTGGAGTGTGGCGTGTAGTATTTTCCAGAAGAATTGTGCTTGTTATCAGCATGAAATCCTTTCTGTACTTTGGGCAAATATCTCAACTACAGATGATTTTGTGTCAGAAATCATTTGATTTGTTGAGAGCTGGTTGAGAGCATCTATGATGCTACTCTCTAATATACACAAACTTAATTTCAATAACATGCATGTGACTTATTTTTTAGCAGAACAACAATTCTCATATATTTCATATCTTTTATCCAAGAGTAATTAAATTTCATCACTGGAGTTGACTAACATTCTGACTAACAAATATTACCAGATGCTAAAAATTATGTCTGAAAAGGACAAAGTCAAAAACAAGGATTCCCAGTCCTGTAAAGATAGCCAAATTTAAAGGAATGTGTCATTTTAATATCTATGACAACATGTATTCCAAAAAATTTCAATTTGGTACAATTTTTTCATATATTCAGAAGCTATCATAGTCACTGTGGTGATTATGAGTGCTGATGGACTCATCTTCAAGCTGCTCTGAGGATTAAATGAAATCATTAAAAAAATAATGGCAATAAGAGCTTTGAACAGAATATATATGACAAAGGATTACTTAGCATGTATGAGGGTTTATACAGCAAAATTCCATTCAATGAGAGATATTAAAAGATTGTTAGTTAGAAAACCAAAACCATCCACAGGCAGCTAAATGAAAAGCAAGAAGACTGCTTGCCAACAAAAAACAAAACAAAACAAAATTTAAAAAAAATTTTAAAAAGGAAAAATTGCAGCAGTAAAATGATATTTCTGCACAATTAGATTGTCTAATGCACTTTTAATATCTTTATTATATCTTTAAGGCCATAATAATAATAAGGTGCATAAGAAAGAGTTAGTAGCATTAGTTTTGTTTTAGGATTATTGATCACTCAGAATTTAGTGATATTGAACGTAATTGATTATGATGAAAGAAGAATTGCAGTGTACAGCACTTTTTAAAAATCTTTTTTAAAAAACATTCAAGATTCCCTGTGGAGTACCAGTTCAAAGTAAATACAACAAAAAAGAAATAAACACTGAAACTTTTAATACAAGACATACTTTTGAGAACCCTGTATTCACTGAATGAAGCAAGAAAAATCTTACTAAGGGGATAAGAGCAAGCTAGAGTATTCCTGGCTTAAGAGAATTCTAATAAACATTTTTACCTTCACCCTAGTTTTGGACAGAAAATTATCTATTCCTCTCAAGTTTTTCTTGTCTCTCAATCATTAATATAATTTTTAAAATTTTAATTCTTCAGTATTGATTTGTTATTGTTCTATTGTTTCTATTATTATTAGAAATAAATTCCGTTCCCATTTATAGAATGGATAACTATTGCTATCCATTTCTCTTTTAGTAAATGCATAGGGTTGCAGATTCGTCATCTTATCAAAAAAAAATTTATGACATAAAATATTAAAAGCCTGGTCCAGTTTGACTAGATGAAAATTAAAGTTTTTCAATTAAAGGAGGTCATATCATCACGACATCCTGCTTCTTCTTTGTCCTAAATTTGATGAAAAATTACCAAAGATGCTTTCATTCCCCACCATGATTCAAGGATTCAATTCTTAAAGTTCTACACTTGTAACTCACCTGAAGTACCATCAGTCAAGTTTAAATTTGGAGAAAAACTGCACTAAAAGTCTTTCTCTCTTCTCCCATTTTTTCATAAGTATTGAAGTGATAAAAGTAATTTAGCAAATTAACACTTAGAAAAAGAAGACCCTAGAAGTAGCTAAGGAAGAAGATGAAGCCTCTATCTATACTCATGCACAGAATTATACATTTTATACACACAATACACTAGTGTAACAGAATCCCAAGATGATTAGGGGCTGTAAGGGACTTCTGGAGATCATCTAGTCCAGCTTCCCTGCCAAGGCACGGTCACCTAGAGCAGGTGACACAGGGACATGTGCAGGTGGATTTTGTGTGTCTGCAGAGAGGGAGACTCACAATCAGCCAGAACAGCCTCTTCCAGTGCTCTGCCACCCTCAGTGCGAAGTTCTTCATGCTGAAGTGAAACTTCTTGTGTTCTAGTTTATGGCCATTTGCTCCTTGTCCTGTCACTGGGCACCAGTGAAAAGAGTGTGGCACCATCCTCTTGGTACCCACCTTAGAGATGTTTATAGGCCTAAATGCAAACCCCTCTCAGTCTTCTCTTCTCCAGAATAAACAGGCACATGTCCTGCAGTCCCTCCTCATACAAGAGATACTTCAGACTCCAAATCATCTCTGTGACCCCTTCTGAACCCTCTCCTGTAGCTCCTTGTCTTTCTTGCACTGGGGAGCCCAGCTGGACACAGCACTCCAGATGTGGCCTCACTAGAGCTGTTTAGAGGGGCAGGATCACTTCCCTTGGCCTGCTGGCCACATTCTTCCCGATGCACTCCAGGATACCAGGAGAGTTTCAAATGAGGAAAACTTCATATGAAAGCTATGAAAAATGTACAGCTGTGTGAATGAGGTTCATACAGGTTTCCCAGGCTCACATAATTGTAAAAAAATGTATGTTTTCCAGTGGCTGCTCCCTCAGGGATGGAGAAATCCTGCAGTAACACAGAGCTCATTGGTACAGTTTCTATGCTCTCACTCATCCAGAGAGGACTGGCAGGATGTCCAGTTTGCCAGCAGCTGGAAGAATTTCTTGAAAATCTCTTCAACATAAACCAAATAAATTTAGGGACTACTTCAAACGTCACTAGAAACTAGCTTCCAAGAACCTCCTGATCCTCTATGTTTATTCTAACAGCTTTCCAGCCAGACTAAGAAAGAGATCCCTGAGCTATGAAACAGTTCTAGATTTTTATCAGACTTCCTAATGCAGAACTCCAGTGGTCAACTTGTGTTGAAAGACTCATAAGAGGAAGGGGATGAAAACCAGTTTCCCAAAAGAAAAATAATGTAAATTTTAACGAAGAAACAGGAATTTCAACTCCATAATATAGTAACTAGCAAATGATTAAAGATGAATATGGGATATTTAGTGTCATAAAACAAGCTATAAAATTGATGAATAGAATATTCCCAAAATACTCTCAGAAATAAATCACATAAACAATATTGAAATAATGATTAAATTCCTGCTTAACTCACAATATCACTTAAGATTAAGTATCATGTTTGAAACAATTAACTTATAAATTGAACCTCTAAAAAGGGTTTTCTTACCTTTTATTTTATTCCTCATGGACTGCATATACAAAGCTACATGATTTTTTTTTTAAGTTGAGCCTTTGGAAAAACGCTTAGACATAAACATAAGATAGTCTTCCTGAAATCCATGAAAACAAGAATGAAGCCATTAACAAAAATCCTCCAGTCGTGATGACAACATGGCCTTGAAATGCAATGTTTTAACATGGACAACTGTCAGCAACCCATAATCAGCATTCTGTATTGTGGACAGAGTCAGGAGTGAAAAAGAGACAGAAAACACAGTCCAGGTGACTCCCTTTGTCACCGATCGAAGTTACAGTAATTTGAAGACATAAATAATGAGCCAACTTTACACAGTACAAAGTGCTTCAAGGTCATTCCAGAGTCAGTAGGATCAGTGTCACCATTTCTGGGTTCAATTCCACATTAGCATTTTTTGTTGATTTTCAAGTTGTGGGATTATCATTTCTGAGCAATACCACCCTAAAATACATAGGCATGTTACTACAAACTAATCTGGGTATTTCTTCATGTTATTGCACCTTGTATATATTATATATTATTTATCATTTCCTTTTATGCTTCTGTATGTTTGCATTTCTAACATAACTGCTGTAATGAATGCATTTTAAACAGCAAACTAACATTCTTCATTTAAATAAATAACTGAAGACAGTAAAATGTATAAAATATTATGCTTGTAGTTTTCCTTTTAAATTTATAAAATTGCTAAAATTAACTCTGTAATTAAAAAAACTTTTGGTTTGAATTAATGATAAGCAGCAGTATTACTTGGATTATAATAGATAAATAAACCTGAAGAGTTGTGTGGTATTATTAAACCTTAATCACCTGTTCTTATTATTTCTAAAGTTATACTCAGTGGAATATACATAACAGTAGTTGGTGAGGCTTGATGAGCTTGTGTTTTCCTATCTGTTCATGTGTCACAAAAATCAAGATCAGCATTCACCTCCAAATATCTACTTTCGTTTAGATAATCTATCCTGCCCCCTCAAATTTTAATTCACTCTATATGCATATTTGACTGAAAGATGAATTAGTGACTTCTAAGCCTTGATGAGAAGAAATAAAATTTTTAAGTACATACATCGAAACAAATATGTTATAATTATAACAGATCCCTCTGAGAAGCTTTTCCTAATATACTGTTCCATATGGCCAGTTCCTAATAAGCTTAAAAGCTTCATGGATAAAACCCTGGACATTAGAACTGATAAATAAATTGCTTTAAAACAAAGAAGAAGGAAAAATTTAAATTTGCAGAGGTCAGTCAGTACTCTGAACCCTGCGATTTTAATCCTTCTAAAGCATACAAATAAGAGGACCATCTGCAAACTAATTCAATTTAGAGATGGCTTTGCACAACTAATTCCTTGCTAGAAATGGAAAAATGAACCAGCTTGCTTAGAGCAAACAAAATTCATTCAGTAAAATAAAACATACACAACCCCCCCTCCTCCAATGTAAGTGCTTGAAGAGAGGAAGGAATGCAGAAAATAAGTTAAAAGATCACTTTCTTATTTAAAAATTAACAAATCAGTTTCATAGACAAGATAAAAGGTAATAAAGGTTTTAAGTGAAGAATAATTAGAAGAACAGATAATTAAAGAAGGAGGCAATACATTTGCACTTCAAAATTCTTACCAATAGATATACCAAAAACTACCTACAAAAACAGCAAAGTGTGGGGGGAGGTTTTCGCACCAAGCATTCATGGATCTGTCTTCTATAATACTTTGTCACTGTCACATGTGTGAAGATAATCATTAAGAATGTATCTATCTAATTTATCATAAAGACAATGTTTATTAAAGCTAAACCAAAACAAACCAAAACCCTCTGCAGGTAATTAACAAACATGAATTGCTGTTAATCCAAGAGGGTGCAGCAGAAGGTCAACCTGAACATCTCTAAAGCCATTGCTATTTCATATATGGATGGTGCAGGTGACAGAGTAAGGAATACACTTTGAAAGTTCTTTGAGGACACTAAGATGAAAAGAAGTGAAAGCAGTGTGGTGAACAAGAGCAAAATTTGAAATTCTACTGATGAGGCTGGGATATCTCTAAAGCCAGCATGAAACTGAAGTAATTGCAGACTTCCACAGTGACTGGTGAGCCATCTTTCCCTGTATTGTTATAAAAACAAACTTCTGGCAGAAGTCTGCATGGAAAACAATGTGAAAAAAATACAGTTTACACAGCTGGTGTTTTGGAGGGATTAGGAACCTCATGCCTTCTTGATAAGACATTTGTTCATCTCGTCCGACAACATAATTCTGAGATTCAGCTCGAATAAGAACTGTCTTTCTAAACAGAGAAAAAAAATATCTCTTCTCTCTGAATATATGTATTCCACAAATTTCCCTAGAAAACACACTGAAACACCAGCAAAACATGGAGGGAAACTGGCACAGTGTTTGTTGAATAAATGAAGCAGGTTGTATTGGATCCATACTTGGAAACCCCTCAACTTCCAAAAATACAGTCTCAGAAATCTCTAGTTTATCAAGCTTAAATCGCATTTCAGTCTAATAGCACTTTACGATTAAGTCTTAAAGAATTTAATTTGTATTTAGTAACCTTCATGAGATTATGATTGTATCCTTAATTATATGGTGCTTAAAAACCACATCCACATTTGTTTTATAATCAAGATTAACGTGCATACTCATAAATGATGACTACAGCAATTTCACAGATTTAATGAAGGTAGATAGGGGATTAGAAGTGCTTCAACCTTAAAGAAAATAGCGTATTAATTCCAAACATTTACCTATTTGTAAATCTCTCTGTCCTTGCCCACAACAAATAACATTTTAAAATTGCAATTAGCCAAGCTTGGACTGTAAACAAATCTAATGTACCAAGTGCTGTGAAAACCAGCCTATCTGCTAAAATAAAATTAATGGATAAGGAGTGAGCACTTAAAAATTAAAATATTTTATTTACCTTTAAATTTTCTACAATAATATTTCAGATTAATCTTATCAATTAGCACAAATATTTTCCTTAGAAAAAATGAAGAAAAATGAAGTAAAGAAAAACTAATAAAAAGTATTTTAACAGCTAAAATTTCTCATAACTAACTCCAAGCAGTGCAGAATTTTGTAAAAGCAAGAATCTGGGTTCTACAGTTTGATCATGTATTGAAGATTTAAAAAAGCTTTTAAAAAAAAATCTTAAAATATTGAGGATCCCCAGTATTTTTTCCCCACATAGGCTAAAGTCGGTAATTCTCTTATCATGTGACAGAATTGTGAAGTTTAAGAAGAGAGAAGGTATTTCCATTATATTTGTATCTTAGATGCCAAATATGCACATAAAATTCAAACTCAAGGACTACATGAGTCTCAACGGCTTTTATTCGAAATAAAAATAGTTTTAAAGAAAAATAACGATAGCTTTTAATGGAAATAAGCTGTTTTTCTTTTCTGCTCTCCTCCAATGCCCCAGGTATGAGATGCATGTAATCCCTGGGTTCACCAGTTGCCAAACTATGGTGCAGTGCTACCAAATGAAGTTCCAAGGTTATTTCCAGACAATCTGAAATGTTTGTCATAAGGAATTGGGTGACTATAATATGAATTAAAATAAAAATGCTTAGAAAACAGGGTTAAATAAAGCAAATTAAGATGCAAAGCACAAGGAAAAAATGCATAAGTCAAAGGATTCCCCTTGGTTTCTCATAACACCACAAGATAAAGGATAAAGTTTTGGAATTCACCTGTATCTCAGAAGTACAGTACCTAGACCACAGGCTGTTTGAAATATTTTCTACCTCTTCATATTCTTTGTTATACCAAAACTCTAAACATAAACAAAGTTGCATAAAAATCACATTGCTGATGTTCAATCTCTGTCTCAAAAGCAGTAAGAATTCTCCTTCACTTGAGTAAGGCCAGAAATTCTCCCTGTGTAATTATTTTCACTGAGGAAGCATAGAAATAAAATAAAAACCCTTTCAGACAAAGACTGATGTTAAACCCGAGCATGGTGTTGAGGTTGAGTATGTTGGAAAACAAAATGAAAATAACTTTTTTTTATCATCACCATAAACACCAAATTTGATACCATCATCATCACATTTGATTTTTCAAGGTTACAGAGGAGCTTTCTTGTGTCTCAGTTGGGTTATAACTGAGATGCAAAGACAGATGGGAAAAAATATAAAACAATGAAATACTTAAACATTTTCATTTGGTAACCCTGAGTGCAGGCTTCATGGTAAGTATTTTTCATTAAAAATGTGAAAGATCTCAGAGGCTGGAAAGTATTCTACATATTTTCCTTTTGATTACCTCATTCAAGCAAAATGTGCAAGCTACTATCTATTAGTATTCACTGAATTCACAGTGCAGGGAAGCAGACTTAGCATGCAATAGTTGACACCACAACCAAATTTGCCTCCCTGAAACATATTAGTGTGCATGCAGCAAAACACATTACAGTAAACTGTGCTTCACAATGCCTATCCTTACACACAGCACAGTAAAAGCAATAGAAAGGCTAAGGTTTTAAACAGAAAAAAAGGAAAAAAATATTCTTATATTTGATGGTTTTCTTTTCATTCATTGGTGTGCTCTGCTAGAAGAGCAATAGATTGAGGTACTTTTCAAAGCTAACCCTGTAGAAGTAAGTAAGTAATAATTTTGTTTGAGGTTTATCACTACAGCAAAGCAGCACAACCCTATGGACAGCAGTGGAAACCTGTGTGAAACACAAAAAGTTCAGTCCATCTACCACTTCTGTTTAGCCTTCATCAGGACAGGATGAAACTCAAATGCTATAGACCATATTTTTCTTACCTCTTTTCATACCAATCATCAAAATTTAAAAAAAAAAATTGCAAGGATTGTGCAACTTGGGGGGTAAGAGGGGAAAGTAATGGAGTAATATTTCAGAGAGCTTGCAATCTACTTGATTACTATTTACACAATTTCACAATTTGCCTTTTTGGTATCTGAACCAGTGATTTTTCCTTTTTATCAAGATCATTTAATTTTTCCTTGAAGAAAATTAACAAAAAAATGATAACACAAGAAAAATTCCAGTCAAGTTCCAATTCAGACTATTGCTCTATAAAGTGATAGCTTTCACTAGACATTGCAGAATGCTGTTCAAATTGAAAGGCCACAAAATATTTCTCCAGCAGTGAAAACAATGAAAGCTATCTGGGCAGCAGAAATGGCAGGAAGCATCCAACCAGTGTTAAACAATAGGAAGGACTTACTGTTCAGGCAGGCAATTTTCTCTGCATGAATATAATGTGATTACAATGGGAGCTGCTGTAGGCTAATGAGCTCCAATTCACTGTTTTTATGGCATGGAACTAAGGGAAGTGTTCAGCATTCCCCCTGCACTTTCAAGCAGATGGTACTGTGGTGAGACAGTGCCCTTCCATGATGCACTGCATAATCCATGTGCTGCACAAACAGCTCAGAGGGCTCTTCTGTATGTTGATGACATTTAAGATAGACTAACAGAAACTCCAACAAGGCAAATTAGTTTTGCTGAAGGCATTTAATTAATGGGATTTAAAATACATATTATCAGACCCAGCAGAGTTTTATAACATCCATACTTTTCTTCTGTAAGCAAAATCTTTTGGTGCTTTTTATTTCTTTTGGTTTTGTTGGGAGGTTTTTCTCATAAGGGTCATCAGCAAAACTCAAACATAGTTGGTTGAAGACAGTCCTTTTATTTAAGAATATTATCTTCAGCAAATTCTTATTAAAGAAAAAAAAAACAGAATCTTTTGTTAAAAAATATTGATAGGATTTCAATGTCATTGAATTGAATTTGATATAGGAATGGACTCTTCTTTCACACTTACTTACTTTTCAATATATCATCCATCATTTATAGCGGCAGGCATTGAGTATGGAAGTTAGAACTAAATATCTTTAAATACTGTAGCATAGTGTTATCATAGCTTTCAAATTCAGAAATTAAACAGAGTTTGACTATGGGATAGAGATATCTTGTTTTAAAAAAACATTGTGCTCAAACCACATCTAAATAATGTAAATTTTTATGAGATATCCAGGCAAGTGTTTTGTGATACCAAACCAAGACTGCCAAAATCAACAAGTAAAAATGATTTTAAAGAGATCCATAGGACAGCAGTATTCCTCCCTCAGTCCTGAACTACTTCTTGGAAAAGTATGCCCCAAAGCTCCATTACTGTTCAAGGCCAACCTCTGAAAAAATCATCCATTTTCTCAAGTGATTGAGTGTGATAGTGGTCATAGGGGTTTTCAGGATGAGGGAAGAGACGTAGATCTGACTCTATATTTCAGAAGGCTTGATTTATTATTTTATTATATATATTACATTAAACTATACTAAGGAATAGAAGGAAGTTTCATCTCAGAAGGCTAGCTAAGAATAGAAAGGAAAAGAATGATAACAAAGGCAGCTGGCTCGGACAGAGAGAGAGAGCCAGCTCTGCCGTGACTGGTCACTAAATCTAAACATCTACACGAGACTAATTACGGATCTACCTGTTGCATTCCACAGCAGCAGATAACCATTGTTTACATTTTGTTCTTGGAGCTTCTCAGCTTCTGAGGAAGAAAAAATCTTAAGAAAGGATTTTCATAAAAAGATGTCTGAGACAATTGAGAATTAAACAAACATAAGGTTCAAACAAAAACTTTGAACTTGATTGCAGGAACTGACTGACAAACCAAATAAAGCACAGGATCACAGGTCATTAATATTGCTGTACTGAAATCAGTAGAATCCTTCAATTTTAGGCAGGTGCACAAACTGGCACAAGGCAGGCAGGTCACACTCACTAGGCTGGCATTCATCCTCTTGAACTCTTCAGAGGAAGACTTAACTGTTCCTTAAGCCTAGCAGTTGTTACATTTGAGCTCAGGGACTGCAAAACCCAGATTACCACTGAAAGCCCACATACAGAACAGTGTGATGCAGTCTTTTTGCCAAATGGAAAAGATTTTGTTTGTATGCTTTGTTTTTCTGTGACTAGTCTTCATTCTTGAATTAGATTTCCTTTGCCAGTTCCAGCAAAATAAAAGCAGACTTGGCTCTATTTCTTCTTTGTCTGCAGAAGTGAAGATCAATGTCTACCTCTAGTTCTGTGAAAAAATCTTATTTAATATTGAAGAACTATATTTTCTTCCATATCTCAAACACACAGTCAAGCTCACCAGAGATGCATTTATTTTGTCTGTGTGGAGCTCTTATTCAGTTTTTATTACAAATGCTGTGGGTGATCATCAAACACTATTTGAAGCTGTGTGTGGAGAAATTACACAGGAGCAGAGCAGGTGTTCAGACTAGTTCAGCAACCACAGAAAGGAAGCCACCTCCTTCTCTATCAGACTTATCAAGATTGCTGTTCTCCATGTATTGTTATAGCAGAAAAATTAAAGGAAGATCAGTGCATCTTACAGATAGTGATTTTATCCTAGATTATATAGCTTTTAAAGAGAGATCCATTAGTTCTTTTAAAAATTACAGACTTCTGTGGTTTAATTAACAGTATTACACAGAACTTCTTGCTGGGGAAATGCATATACAAACAAGACCTCTGCTCCTTAGTTTATTCTCATTCAGAAAATTGTTTGTATTCTCACTTCAAGAGCATTGCACCTAATGTAATTACTCCTTAGATATTAAAGCAAAAATCAGATAAATCTACATTTTAGGAATTAGCAAAACTTGTCCTTGACATAATACACAGGCTAGGTAACCATGGCTTTAATCTATGAGAACAAGAGATTCTAGTACCCTGCCCTCTCAAAACTCAAAGAAGGACAATGACAAATATCTGCCTACTCTATAAATTAAATGCTCACATGCATTCTGCAGTTATGTCCAGAACTCAAAGTAAAGCTTGAAACTTAGTAAATGAGAACATTTTTTCCCTACTTCTACCACTAAGCCTCTATGTTTCCTCAGTGAGCAAGATTAACACCAGTTTCAGTAATTTGCAGTTAGCTCATAATCTAAAAGGAACTCTGAGGTTTAATACAAAATTTGCTTTCAAAAATAGGGTTTTATGACATTGAAGAGACAAGGTGGAACCGCATAATGATTACTGCTTTTAGGACTAAAAGCACTGTAATCTCAAAGAACATTTTGTCAATGCATAGATCCACACAACACAACTGCATGTTCACACTTTCTGTTTGCAAATATTAACTCACAGTTGCCACTTCATTTTCCATTTTGCATCCTTTTCTGGGTCCATGGCAATACTTCTAGCCTGTCTTAGACAGCTTTCTCTGCATTCCATCATTCTTATGTCAAAAAGAACAGTATTTAGTCCGTCTTAAACTCATAGGGACAGTGAAAAAGCTTATTAAAAATGTACTGATGCACCATCTTCTTGCTCTTCAAAATTTTAAAAAGATAGAAACGTTATAAAGATGGCTTCTTATTCTCAGTGGTATGATTTTATTGCTATTTTTCTAGAGTTGTAGAATTTTCTATGTCCTTCAGACTGAATTAGTTTTGGTTGTCAGCAGAAAGCTCTGTGTGGTAGGAATCACAACCTGGTTGTCATGATTTCTACACTGACATCAGAGAAACTCCCAACTGTTTTGACTGAAGTTTCATTGCTTTCTTTGTTTACGTGGTAATAATCTCAGCAACTGATAAGAATGCAGTCATTTATTGAGCTAGTTCAATTCTCCAGTGATTGTTTGGAGAACTGTGTTAAACTTAGGAAATAGGGTACTACATTTTAAATTTTGCAGAATGGCAGCCCTGGAGCACAAGCAAGTCTTCATACAAGTGCCTCCAGGGGTTCATTCATGTTAAAGGAATAGTTAGGCATGAGAGATGATGTTCTCCTTCAGCATCAGGCAGGACTGTTGCTTGGATACAAAGACTGTCCTTTTATTTGTATTCTTCAGAGGAGATGCAGCATTGCCCTTAGCCTCACTCCGATGCTAATGCAGTCTATAAGTGCCCTGCATGGCACAATCTGATCTTTAAAAAGAAAAAAGAAGGATTCATGAAAATCTTGGTGTGTATCTTCCTAATTATTCCTATTAATTAATCATCATAATAGGAGTCTGAAATTTGAGAATACAGAAATGTTGTGTGAAAAGACTACTATATTCAATAGCTCTTTAAATGTAAACTGAGACCAAGAAATTATTTGGATGGACCTTTGAATACATTTCTCCCTTAAAAATAAATTCTTTATTTTCTAGTAAACAGCTGGATAGGCAAAGTAACTACTTAAGCTCTGAGATCTCAGGTTATATTGCTTCTGGGGAAAAAAATCCCTCTCTTAACAAAATAAAATGTCTAAATATCCTGCTTTCCTGCTTTAAGTTATACACTACCAGAATGAAATTTAAAGTATTTGTGCAAAAATAAGAGGTACTTCAATGAAAAGATAATTCACTTTGTTTTATTCTTAGGGGAAGATACTCAAAAATTAATTGAATAGTAAATGCATACTCATGACATTGCTTTCTTTATTTGAGATGAGTCTTGCTTTCATTCTTCTGTTTTAAAGATGCATAAAAAATACCTATATATAATAACACCTATTAACACAAATTTTCCAGAATATTTTGGAAAAAGTAACAAATATTATATTCCTATTCTGTCTCAGTCTTACATTTTTTTCACAATAAACATCCATTTCATTGCTGATGTGTCTGTGTGTTTTACTTTGAATTTACAAGGTTTTACAAACCAATTTTTTTTGGTTACAATTTGCAGCATAATTCTTACCTGTTGTAGATTATCACAACAATCACTTAACACCACAAAACATGTGTTTCTTCCTGAGAAATGTTTTTGGATTAGAAATCAAATCTGCTGTAAGATTTATATATATATATACATACATACACAGAAAATCAAATCTGCTCTAAGATTTATATATAATATATATATATATATTTATATATATATATACACATGCATACACAGATGTGATGCTCGCATAAAATACATCTGTAAGATATTTGTGCCATGAGGTTTAAATTATCCTTTACCATAAAAAAATGCAGATGAAGTTGTCAGAATGTTATTTTTAGTTCCTGCTAAATATCACAAACAAAATTAGTAACTGCTACAAATGTACAGATATACATGCATTGTTTTTCTGCCAGCTTAACCAAAAACGGGATGGAAGCCGTCATAGGATATGAAATTCATTATCTATAAGGGGTCAAGGTAAATTTTGTCCTTCAAAACAATGTAGGTTTTTCATATTACCCTGTTTTGACCTCTGTAAATTGCAAATCACACCTGGTAATCAGCCAGAATAATGGCAGCTGGCATAGGCCAAGACTAGTTAGTGCTTGCACTAAAAATGAGCATTGCCAATGACCACATGACCATGCCCGTATAGTTTTCTAGTACTACAGCAGTATTTTCCAGGGCTGTGATTATAAGTACAGTAAGAAGGGCTTATCAAAAGTTTAGGGGTCATCAAAAAACATTGCACTGTCTAGAACAGGTTTACTGTGATACACCAAACATGGTTTCTTGTATAAAAGAAAATGCCAGCAAAAGACCCTCAGAATTTTAAGAGGATTTAAACGAATTGGACAAAGACAATTCTGTTCCCTGTAATACCATAAGCTATGGACGTGTATTTTCACTTTTTACTCAATCACACAATTCTGGCAAGTGACAGCTGCACTTTCATATAATTCAATATATTAGCATCAACTCTCTAATATTAAAGTTGTAAATGCCAAAAGTTCATGGATGTTTTTGAGCTCTCTATCTCACCTCAGAACTTGTTTTCCTTTTGTTCCAAATACTTTTCTTCTATAAAATGTAAAAATTTTGAAGAAGGTTCCTTGAAGCTTTAAATAGTAATGCTCATAATGTTCACATAAGTTACTAAATTTTTGTAATACCAAATAATAATTTGTAAAATCTTTGCTCGCTTTGCAGTTTCTCATAATTGTTTCCATGGCAGCAACACGTAACAAATATAATCTTTACTCACCAAGTCCAGCCATTCAAAATCTTATTTATTTTTTCTGAAGTGTTTTCTTGGCAAACTGTGATGCCATAATTATGCCATTTCTTTGAAATTTAGAAAAAGTGTCACACAGAGACATCCTTGGTAATTTAAATTTTCTCTATATTTCTGAAAAAAAATTCAAATTTTCTCATCTCAGATTGAATTAATACCACTCTTTGGAACATTAATAGTAACCAAGACCCTAAATCTCAGCTTTACCTATTCTGGTGTCACCAATTTTTGTAGTGTCAACTAAGGAGTCTTTAAATTGGTGTTAATTTAATATTTGCCAGAATAGCAGGAGCTGATGAAACTGAAGGAGACCAGGATCACTCTAAAAAGGAAAGTGTTCCTGGGGTGTTCTCTTGAGATTCCTGACATAACTGATTGCTGCTGAGCAAACTCCACTGGTATCTGTTTCATGGATCATGATGCTTATCCTTGGTGCTGCAAAAAGACTGTATGTGTTCACTATTGTCAATTTGACATTTAATTACCTGCATTACACTAAGCAAGGAAAGCATTGTGAGTTTGCTTATAAGAGAAATAACTACAATATTGTAGAGTGATTATTTTAGGCATGGCTGAAGAATAAACTGATATGGGTTTTTGTGGTTTTTTAAACAGTCTCATTCAATAGGAGAAATTCAGATCAAATTTCAGGAGGTCACATATTCAAGTTCACCTTCCCACCATCTGGATTGTTACCTCAGCAAGTGCTACCTGCAGTTTTATTCTTAGAGTTATGTCATATTGCATCCTGAGGTAAATAATGAAAACCAAATAAATCTCTCCTTCCAATGTCAGTCTTTTTTATGAATGAAAAATGAATAATTTTTTTCCAACATTCTCACTGACATCCAGTTTGACTCCATCTACAGAATTATATTATTCATTATTCTGTCTGAGTAATTCTCTAGAAAGAGACTACATGAAGTCCAGAGCAATTTCCATCCAAAAGATAAGTAAGTCAATATATTCAACTCCTGCAGTCTTCAAAAGGTAAGAAATAATATAGATAAGATTTCATCTGGGCCATGGTTGCAGCTGCAGTGAGGAGAATTTATTGGTAGGCTGTTACTCCTTGCACTCTGTGCATAAGTCATCATATGCATTACCATTTGTTACTGATAGACAGTTTGCACTCAAGTTTGCAAATTCAATAAATGAATCACAGAAAGGATATTGATCAGGGATTGATTTGCAGACTGTGAAAAAGCAGCTTGAGTCTACAGTGTAGTAGACACTAAGGCTATGGAAGAGAGATGTGTCTATCACTGAGAATGAGGAGCATGTTGCAAAGTGCTTCTAGAGGAAGAGGCACTGCTTTAATCCCTGTGCTGTGGCACTGAACACATTGCCATCAGCTCTTGATCATAGAAGCTACTTGAAAAATTCTAAAATTCTAAAACTAATTTTCTCTTACTGTGTAAAACTGCTATATTGTTTAAGGAGCCAGTGTTAGCAAATTGTAATTGTCACCTGAGTGGAGGGCTAATATTGATTTCTGCCTGCTTATGGCACGTGCATGCCACAGGTCTTAAGAATTCTGCTAAGGCTCCGCTCTGCTTAATGAAGAGATCCTTTGATCTAGAGTTGCATTGCCTTGAGATAGAGACTTCTAGCACGAGGATTTCAATCAAAACAATTGCCTGATAATCAAATCATTAATTTTGTTTTTATGTAATGAAATTTATAAAAAGTGAAAAAACATGATCACTTGTGCTAATGAAAATGAATCCTATTTCTTAATTGTCTGTCTTTAGTTTAATTAACATAATAAATCTATCTGTCTCAAACTAATATATATATCCACACAGAAATGTTCTTGATCTTACAAAAACAATTTTGGTTTCAGTCCTATGAAATCCTACTAGTGATTTATAATAAAGTATTAATGAAAAGTCTTCTAAACCAATGTTGCACTCGAATTCAAGCAATAAAAAAGCTACTAATTTTGTGTTCAGACACTTTGGAAAGTAAATAGGCAGGGGGAAAAAAAGAAGCACTAAATAACAAATGAGTATAAGCAACATCTCCTCTGTATGATTCCCTACAGCAAACAGGCATTCTGTCAACAGCAGGTCTTAGTCAAACTATCAGCTGGGAAAAATCCATCACAGAAAGATACACCCCAAATATGTGTGCTACAGCCCAACAGACTGATGCTTCAGGCTTCTCCTTACATCTAATGCTCAGATAAAATTTCTTGGAAATTTCAGCCAAAGCTTTTTACTGTGTGACAGTGTTGCCTGGTATAAAACATGAAACCTTTCCAAACAACATTGAGAATGATAGTATAAAACCAAATAAATCTTTAATGAAAGCTTTCAGGTGCACGAAATATTGCTATATGCACATGTGATACAGTATTTCTACAAATTCTATAGGCTTAATTAATTAGTATATCTAGCAGATACATCCAATAGGAGATTAGTTACCGCAAGAACTCACCCCTAGGTCAGCCCCTCGGAGTGGGTCCGGAGGCTTCTTTGCCCTATTTTCTTGTTATGTCTCTAAAGTTCTGGTAAAAAAAGAGATGTTCTTGTCAGGAATTGTCTGCTTAAGAACAAGACTGATCAGAATTTCAGGAATATATTAATAAAGAATTAGGTAAAATATGAAAGACGGTAGGAAAGTATTGGAAGATATATTACTATATATTACGAATCTGCAGATCTACAAATATGAAAAAGGCTAAAAATCTTTAGGCATCAACAGCCCATGTTGTTCTGGCTATGGTAATTTGACTATAGATATATCCTTGTTCCCAACACCTAGGACTATTTCCAAATTTAAATACAAACCTGATACAGACATGTTTTATGAAAAATCTTTTCCTTAGGATTTTTTCTCCTGAGAAGCTGAGAGGCCTCAGGAACAAAATGTAAACAATGGTTATCTGCTGCTGTAGAATGCAACAGGTGGATCTGTGATTGGTCTCATGTGGTTGTTTCTAATTAATGGCCGATCACAGTCCAGCTGTCCGGACTGTCTAGGTCAATCACAAGCCTTTGTTATCATTCCTTTTCTATTCTTAGCTAGCCTTCTGATCAAATCCTTTCTTCTATTCTTTTAGTATAGTTTTAATATAATATGTATCATAAAATAATTAAACAAGCCTTCTGAAACATGGAGTCAACATTCTCGTCTCTTCCATTATCCTGGGACCCCTGTGAAGACCACCACACAAACCATGGGATCTGAAAATATGCTGGGTTTTCATATATTTTACTATATCAATCAATCTCTGAAAAATCCACATCAAAATCATGACAAAGAAATATCTGTTGGTTATTCTTTTTGTCAATGAGTTCCAGTATTCATTAATGTAGCAATAGGATCTCCATTTATTACCTCAGAGTGAAACATCAGGTAGGGGTTGGGAAGAGGGGACAGAACTAGAAATCACATAATCCTTGAAATAACCACAGGCACGTGAAAAGCTAACACTAACATGAAGAGCAGCCACCAGATTTTATGCCACCAAATTTTTTTACACAGCTACAAAATGCATGGTTCAAATACTGCCGCCAAACCTCATAACAAATGTTGAGTTTGGCAATAAAACTGAACTTGGCTCCCAGTATAGCAATGGCATCAGCAACACAAGGTCATAACTGATATTTATGAAAATAACTGCCCCAAGGTGTCATAAGTCTTATAGGAAAGATGTGACGTCCTTAAACAAGTTACAAGTTTTGCATGAAAAAAACTTGCATGGGTGTATTGGTTTTGTATTAATCATCTATTTTCATTATTTTATAAGATTTAAATGACAACTAAATGCATCAGAAGGTCATATATTTACTAAAAATTAGAAAAAAGAGAAACATATTTCCTTACATTTCCCCTTCATGTCTCATCACTGTCTAAACCATAAAGCTAAATTAAAACCCTGGATACATCACAGCAGTCATAATTTTCAAGCCTCATATGAAGACTTTTAGAAAAAAGTTTTAGATTTCATCTTGGATATAAAATGAATATGAATTCAATCTTGAGCAGTTTATTATGTTTATCACTGCATACTATCAGCAGTGAATGAGTTTTTTCTTGTCTAAAGCCCAATTTCTAATGCAATAGGAATGAGATATTAGATTGCAGAAGTGATTGAGTTCTGCTATAAAGAGAAACTCCATTTGAGACTGTATTTCTGACTTAATATTGAAATTTAATGCTTAGGGTTTTGTTTGTTTTTTTTTTAAGATGAGAAAAACTAGCTCTATTGTATTTAAAAGAAAAGAATTTTTGCAGGCATAAAAACAAACTACATTTTTTTTCCTGATATCAGAGGTTTATTCAGAATCAATCTCCCAAAGAACTTCAGAGTTTTTATTACCCACAGAATACTGTGTGCTTAACTTTGATATACTAGTTCAACACTGAGTTCCAGTTACATAATCAACAATAAAAGTTCTGTGGTCCCTTAAGAAAATTTTAATCTTCAAGGAAAAAAACATAACTGGGATAGCATTAGATACCAAAGAGCACATTAAAAAATTTCTATAACACATTACACATTAAAAAGAAATGCCCACAATCTTCTAATTCAGTAAAAATCTCTTTAGCTATACATCAAGGTCTATCACATCTCATTCACAAACTAGAATTTGTGAAATTCTGTAAGAAAGTTGGTACTTTTTTTTTTTTTAATATACCAGAGAACAAATTCAAGTCAGGTATAGAAAAAGATAATTTCTTTGCAGTCTTAAAAAAATCTTTAATATAAATGCTAATATGAATGGAAAAATACAATTAAAAATTAAATACAGCTGTATATAATACTTTTAATAATATATACATGATCATAAGCTATATTAATACAATTTATTTTTTTTTTACCTTTCTGGTCTTAAATACAGTTTAAAAGTCCTGAAATAAAACATAAGGCTAAAAAGGTAAACTGAAACAATTTTTTTTTCCTATAATATAGGACTTATGTAAGAATGTAAATTTCTCTGAGTTCAATGGTATTTCTGTTTGGTAGTGAATCAAGTCTGAGTCTGTCATCCAAGAATATCCTCTGATAAAGAAGGACACTAAGGAAATTTGCACTTCTAAAACCCCAATGTTATGCTTTCTCACCACTCTGAAATGCAAATCAGTAACATTTTGCAGCTTTTGTAATGCTTACTAAATTTAAACAAATCCAATAAAGGAATCTGGACCTGAAAAAAGCACCTTCATTATTATTCTGCATAATTGGATGTCCTCTAACAGTGATGTACTATATTAATCACTTTCATTACACAGGTGCCTTCTGATGGCCTGAAGTCCCATTATGCAAACACAGGATTTTCTCAGAGTTTACAAGCTGCATAACACAAGGTGAAAAAAAGAGATATTACACATGGCAATGTTAGATCCCCAATTATTGTGTTGGTTCATGTTTATTCAATTTCTAAAGCTACTTTAAAAATATAGTGAAATACTTGAGATAGAAGGGTAGAAAGGGGCTAGGGCAGGTGTTCTGAGGCAGGGTAACTGAGGTTCGTGATAGTAGATCCCTTGGGGTTGATTAGTGTGAAACAACATGGTGGTCTTTGTTTGACCATATGTGTAGGAGGAGTTGCTTCCTCTCACACAGTTTGCCATAGTGGGAATTTTTGTCCACATGTGTTAATCAGGATGTGCTTATCAGGTCTCGCCCCCACCAGGCCAGGAATCAGCACCTTCCTCCCTTCTGTGCTCATCTCATGTTCCCACTCTGGTGAATTATCTTATGGCAAATTCCTTCCATGGCCTTGGCAGTGTTTGAGACAGGCAATGGTGCTCTTTAACTCCTTCCAGCAGGATATACAGGAAGCCAAGAGACAAAAGTAATGCAACCCAAAGTTATGCAGGTAGGCATGAAGCTGAGGTCCACATTGAAAGCAAATTAAATATTAAAGAAAGAGTAAAAATAATTAGAAATATGAAGCTCTGGAGCACACATCAGCTCCTAAGTAAGGCTAAAAAACTGCCTGGAGAAGTGTAAGCTGGATCTATTGGAATCAATTCTACCATCTTACCATCAATAACAACTGAGTCCAGAAAGGCTCCCCAGGATTGTTTAATTTACTTGCACAGACCCTGAATGTCCATATATCTATGATTTATCAACTTACATTCCATTCTCTTCAGGTTTCAGCCTGGCTACGTGGCAGCAAGATAGGAAGGAATCACCTTTATCATAATTTCCCTTGACATGATGTGCTCTACCATTTCTCTATCCCTGGGCACAGGAGGATTGATACAAAACCCCACTAGATCTGCTCTATCTAATGCACCAGCTCACATTCTATTTCCTCATACACATGCTGCTGCTGATATCTGTGCAGCAGCAAATGAGGAAATATGACAAACTGGCTGTATTTAACTTAGCTGGACAGTGTGGTGCATTGGCCTCATCTGGCTGCCACATGTCCACCAATGCTGCTTTATCACTTCCCCTCTGCTACAGGATAGGGGGAGAAAATAAGATTAAAAGGTTCTGAGTAATTAAGTGAATGTATATATCTAATTTCACCCAGTGGAAGACAGAGCCTTTATAGTGTGAGTTCATATAAATTAATTTTATCCTTAAATGAAAGCATAAACACAAAACAGAGAAGTGGGAAACATAGTTCAACTAAACTCAGTTGCTGGTAGCCAAAAATTCCATATTTGCCCAAAGCCTAAATTTAAATATCTTTAATTAATCATTTCAGCGTTGGAAGTCTAGAGTCTGCTGAGAGACATTTCTGTTCTTTCTGCACCCTGAGACAAGAACTCACTGCAAGGATATTGAGATAGAGGACAGTCAGAAGACTACTTAATCATTTTTGTAGTAGAAACCAGCACACCTTCTCAGCAGGTGCCTCACTAACACAGGAAAGGCTCCAGTCACTAACAGCTGAGAAAACTGTTCTTTAAATCACATAGATATATGAACTTTTAGTTCACATCTTTAATAGCAGCTCATTGATCACAGCTTTTATTGAATGTTAAGGGAGAGAAAACGGTTTGATTGGAAAATTTTCTTCAAGGGAAAAAAACCAAAAAACAGACTTTGAGCATATTTAAAATTAATAATTATGTTTCACTAGCAAAGTTCACAATTTTTTCACCGTTTTTTATAAAATATTATGATCCCTTTGATGCCCTAAATAAATGAAGTGGTGAAGGGCATAAATGCCTAAGAAAGTCTCAATTGCAGCAGCTTATGAACTGCAGAAAATTTAATCATGGTGCTGTTGATTTCCATGAGGAAAAAGTAGACAAATAAGAATTTTCAACCTCTAATATAGAGCTTGAAAGATACTAGCTACTAGATAATAAAAAATTTCAAACCACTATTTTCACCAGCAGGTTAAAAGAAAATAAGTGTTGAGTGCGCATATATTGAATGTCAATTAGTGGTGATCTAGAGATTACTTGATAGTATACAAGGCAAGATACTGCACGTAAACATGAATGGAGCAAAAATGTAAAATTTTAGTAAATTTTCCACCAGTATTGTAGTCAGAAACTCTTAGGAAAACACATTCTAGCCCAATAAAAATCTATTACAGGAGCCTTACATGGAAACAAAATGTCACCCATAATATTCTATCATAAACAGCAAAACTCTATATACTCCTATTTCCATGCCCTTCTTTTAAGGGTAAAGAGATTGATTCATACTTTCATTCAGAGATTAATTAATACTTTCAAATAAATCAAGAAAGTAAAGCACAGGTTCTATTTCAAGAATTATAATTTAAAAATAATAATAGCCAATTGCATGCCAGCAGTACAAAATCCTGCAGAAAGTTCTTATTTGAAAATAGAGTCAACAGCAAGAATGAATTTACTGTCAAAAATACATTGGGCTCACTACCAAAGATTTATTTGAATGAAGTTCCTGGCAAATGATCCAACAATGTAGTAACCACAAACCTTATACTGAGATGTAAATACAGTAGCACAACATTGTAGCCTCAGAGAATTCAGTGATAAACAAAACAAGACTGCAATTTTTGGCAGCAGCAAACTCAGCAAGTCAGCCCAGAGAGCTAATTTGCTTTGAAGTGAAAAAAATAAACTTAGAAATAAAACAGCAGAAATAGACTACAACATGCTTCATAAAATGCAGTCAATAAACACAACTATCCAGAGAATATGAGTTCATTCAATGAGAAAAGACAGTCATGCCAGCAAAATTACAGATGTATGGTAAATCCAAAGTGCAGCTAGAAAACTAAGGGGAAAAGTCAGGATAAAAATAAAATAAAATAAAAAATGGCCCCAGTTGAGATACCCCCAAATAAAATCAAAGTCTTGAAGGAAGAAAGGGGGCATACAAACAATTACCGTAAACATAAAACCATTTAAAGTTAACTTTTGCAAAACTGAAAAATAAAATATTAGATGCACAACAGTCCAAATTTTTCATTTCAAAATATTTGTGAAATCCCCAATTTTCCCTTCAGATTTTTATAAACATTTATATATTATATTTTAAAATTCTTCATGAAATTTTACATTTAATTAATGCAATGAGCACTTGGAATACCTTATAAATGTTCGGAGCTTCTGTAGCATTATGTTACCAAGATATTATACTGTTATCAGATTAAAATGAAATTTCAGTATTTACAATATTTTTTCATTACTGCCATTTTTGTTATATTAGTGTCACATACAAATCATAATTCATAGTTTGTAAACCAATATTTTACCACACTATTTAAAATGGCACTTGAAATCATGACTATCATGGCTGTAAAAAAATATGGTTTGGAAGTTGCTTTGAAGTAAAGTATTAATTTTTAAAAGGGTACTGCATTTCTGCCTTATTCAAAACTGCTAAGAATAATAAAAGATGCAGAATACATTTCTGATCTTTTGTATTTACACTCAGATAAAACAAAAAGGGAATGTCTGTTTCTTGTCTCTGTTACAGACCTAATCTGTCTATTTCCAGTATCTGGTTTTAGTGACAAAAGAAGGAATAAGGGGTGAAAAGGATTGGTCAAGAGTCCACATGACTATCCTGCCATTACTGATAGAATAATAATTCCTATGTCTATAGGATAAATAAATAAACCACGAGTCAATTAGAGAATATTTTTTTCATTTGCATATTATTTAGCTTAAACATTGATCATTAGCTTCAATTAATGAAATATACAAAATTAAGAGACTCAATATCATTGTGCTGGAATTACAAATTACTGGTTTTGGACAGTGACTTTGAGAAAGGAAAAAGAAAGGGATTGCTTTTGTTTCATTAAACAATATTTTGCTGTTTAAACAAGCAATATATAGATTTTGAGCTCTGACTCTTCTCACACGTGGTCTAATTATAAACAGCAACTGCACTTCCAAAGGAATGGAAAAAAATTATGAAAAAAAATATATTTAAAATAACCAAAGTTAGATCCACATTGAGGAGTAGTGGAATGAATGTAACAAGCAAAGAAAAGATATATCTTTTGAAGTTAGAAGAAATAGAAATAAAAATTAGATGGGGCAACATTCTCAATATGTAACAGACTAAAATAAAGCCCACCTGATTAATAAAACAGCTATGATACTGCCTTTTAAGCAAGAGTTAACATGGGGATATGAACATCTGCAATGAAGAGCTGATTAAAGTTTTGGAAAGGCAAGGTATTAGACAGTAAAAAGAAAGACTGCAATTTCTCCCTAAACTTCAAAGCTCAATCTACAATCAAATAAAGTATCTTCATCCTATATATTCTTTTTAAACAAGGCTAAGAATGCATAGCCTTTACCACAGAGATCTGGAGATTTTTAGATTTGCTCTCTTGAGCATCTGAACATAAAGAGTGAAAAACTGGTTTTCAGGAAGTTACTGTAAAATAATTTTGCATTGATCCCTAGAATTATCCATTGCCAACACTCATTGTTCACCTCCTAAGATTTCAGGAGTGTCAGAAGGTCTAGGCAACTTTGCTGATTTTGGCTGGGATATAGCTGCTTTTCTTCACAACAGCTAATATGGAGCTATGATTTGGGCCTGTGCTGGAAACAGGGTTGATAACCCAGGGAAGTTTTAGTTATCACCGAGCACTTCTCACACAGAACCAAGGCCTTTTCTCCCTCACTCCATCCCACTAGAGAGGAAGCTGGGAGTGCACAAGGAGTTGTGAGGGGACACAGCCAGGACTGTGTCCAACTGACAAAGGATTATTCTATACAATATGGCATCATGATCAGCATATGCAGCCAGAGGAAGAAGGAGGAAGAGTGGGAACACTTGGAGTGATAGTATTTGTCTTCCCAAGTCCCCATTAAGGGTGACAGAACCATGTTTTTCTGGAGATGGCTGAACATCTGCCTGTCCATGGGAAGTGGTGAATTAATTCCTTGTTCTGCTTCACTCATGTGAGTGGCTTTTGCTTTACCTGTTAAAATGTCTATGTCTCAGCCCATGGAGTTTCTCACTTTTACTGTTCAAATTCTCTTTTCCATCCCTCCAGGGGAAAATGAACAAGCAGCTGTGTGGTGCTTGGTTGCTTGGTGTCTGGGGTTAAACCACAACACCCATCATGTTCAGAGTGTCCAGAATGCTTGTTTTGAGGTTATGATGATTATAACCACAGAATTCTAGAAAACTAGACCTAAAAAAATACTGTCTAAATTTATTGGTCTGGTCAAGGTCATGTCATATAAATTTGTTTTAAGACCCTGAAAGAATTGATATTTCAAAGTTTCCTAATCCATCTGCTCTAGCATTAGAAACTTTTTTCCTGCACAGTCAAGAAATCATTCTTCTTTGTCATTTAAACCCTGTGGTTTTGTATTATAAAGACAACACAAACAGCTTATTTCCTATCTTCATGAAGAATTTTTTGTGTATATAAAAAAGTATTATCTGTTTGTTTTTTAAAATACCTATTCTCTAGGCATCCTCAGTTACTTCAGCTTCTCTTCTTGGATAATTCCAGATTTTCTGTCATTCCTATCACAGGGGTCCAATTGATCCATATTTTTCTCAGGATATCAGTGTCTTATATTGGTCACAATATTACGGGCAAGCATTGCCATTATGGATTCAAGAGTAAGATAATTTCCATGTGTGTGTAAAAAATGCACCTATTCATACAGCTCAGAAGAATGTTTATCTCTTTAGCAACAACATCATTATTGTTATGTATCAGTGGCTAAGATAAAATTTATTAATTACTTTCCCCATTATGTTATTTTCCAGAGGCTGCACCTAGGCCAGCTGTGTCTCCCCTTTCTAGTTGTATGCCAGGTTATTCCTACCTGCATGCAGGACTGTACCTTTATTCTTCTAACCCATCTAGTTGAGTAATGAGTTATCCAGTATGTTTATTAGCCAGTATGGTTGCTGCTCTTCCTCACTCACATCAACATTTCAAGCAGTGTCTCCTATTCAATCAGAAATCATAAAATGAATTAAAATAACAACAATTAAAAAAAAACCAGCCTACCAGACATGACTGCAAAGAATCACAGGTGGTTATATAATGCTGGTCTTCATTTTGACAGCAAATCAATCATTACTTCTCTCCTGGTGCAGCTTTCCAACTGCTTGTGAATTTATTTTGCAACACTCTTTTTGTAGACTACGTTTCCTTTAACTGGAAATCAAGACAGGGTATAAAGAAGCTAAGTCAAAACACTCTGTATTTTCTGTCAGTCTTTAATCCATAAACCCTTCTCCTTCTCATGGAAGGAAATTAGATTCATTTGTCACTGCCTGGTTTCTTCTCTTTCTATAACATACCTGCGTATGCACTCACACACACACAGTTTTACCACCATCCCTCCAGTGGGACCTGCTGTTACAGAACCTGGGGTCTTTTTTTTGTTTTATTGCTTTTTTTTATTAACAGGAGCTAGGTTTCTGTCTGCTATAAATCTACCACTCCAATTGCTGCTGTTATCATACACAACTAGTGGAGTTGTAGCACATTGCTGTTGATTCAGGACTGAGAATTCTCTAGAGCACATCATGTACAACAACTCAAAGAAATACTTAAAAGTGAGCAGAAATTTCAAATAGAACACAGTGCAGGGAACTAAATGTTTCTGTAGGTGCTTTGACAGTATTTACTGCAAAGGGAAAAAAATCATATTCACACAATCCCACAATCACAGAGCCACAGAATGGGTCAGGTTGAAAGCAACCACAGTCATCTGGTCCAACCTTCCTGCTCAAGCAGGGTCATCTGGAGTACATTGAACAGGATTGTGTTCAGACAGTTCTTAAATTTATCTCCAATGGAGGAGGGTCCCTCTCTGGACAGTCTGTTCCAGTGTGGGGTCACCCACACAGTAAAGAAGTTCTTCCTCATATTCAGGTGGAACTTCCTGTGCATTAGTTTCTGCCCATTACCTCTTGTCTTACTACTTAATACTTACTATTCTGTCATATACTCCTAAAATTCTTTATAAAATTTATAAAATACTTTAAATCAGCATAATAACTTTCTCACATTTATTGCAAGGACTCAGAGAGAGAAAAACTGTTAATCAGCAATAGTAGAGAATCAGGTAAATGTTTATTTATATCTTGTGGCTTGACTTCTTCCTTTTTGTCATATTCATCCTTCAGAAAATATTATTCAGTGTCAAAAGCCACAGTTGATTACATGAACCTGAACAAAGCTAATAAAAAAAAATCTATTAGCCTTTCCTTTTAGAAAAAAAAACCTCAGTGAAAAAAAGAACTCTTTTCAAGAAGCTGGAACATCAGAATCCTTTCTTTCAGTTGCATGAGCAAAGGTGGATAAGTACCTTTCACTAGCCATTCTTACCACTGGTCAAGGAGTTGACCTGTGCTTGATAAGAGAGAAAGAGTGAAGATACACAGAATGCAATGAATGAAATTGGGTCACAGTTCTCTTACTAATTCTAAGGAAAAGTAGATTTTCACTTCTTGGAGAATTGCCAAACAGCTCACTTTATGCTGTAAGGAGACTCTCTTCTCCTTGACCCATAAAACAGACTATTACATGGTAAGATTCAGATAATGTTTCTAAGATTCAAAGCTGTCCTTGCTGGTTTAGTTTTTGAATTACTTAAAATGTGGATGAAAAGTAAAAAAAAAAAATTCTGCACTATTTATTCAAGGAATAACTATTTACTTTGCCTTGTTTACATCTTCCAAGATGAGATGCAGGCAGTAGAGTTGTTTTCCATTCCTCTAACCAAATACTCAAAATATTCTCAAGACCCTACAGAGACAAAATCCTTCTTAACTGTTATGATTCATTGGGCTACAAGTTACACACGGACTAAGTGAAGCCAAGGTCGATATCTCCCATGAGGTCCAATATATCTCAGTATTGATTGAAGCACTGAAATCAATGGAATTATAATTGGACAAAACTTTTAGGTAACTAGAAGCTCTACTGAAAACTTGGAGGGCTTAACAAATGTCAAAGGCAAATCCTTGGAATTCACATATCTAGCGAAAATATTGCCACTGATTTTTGACTCAACCATAGATATTTTTGAAGTCTTCAATGATTCTGTAGTGCCCGTCTGGCACTCAAATAGCTGTTTTAGAAGATGGGCCAGAGTAAGCATAAACAAAGAGTTTACTATAAGAGAGGTACCTGTGATAAGATTAATGTCCTTTCCCTACAGGTTTCAGTATATGCAAAATCCTTTTTCAACAATCTGATTCCTGTTGGGTACTAATACTCCATCGATAGGCCTCCTGAGATGTAGCACAGGTTTCTGGTTACTCCATAGAAACTTTGCTCAGTTAATGCATTTCAGGACAACTGATTGTTATCCCAATTCTTATCGAAACATGACTGCTGAATTACAGTAATGGTCTTGGTTGTGTGCCATCCTTGAAAGCAGATGTCCTAACATGTCATTAAGAAGATTTTTGAGACAAGATGTTTTTTTACTGTCTTAGTGTTCTTTGCAGAGTTTTTTTCCCACCATAGTCAAAGTATCATTGAAATAAAGCTCAAAATTTTCTCTTTTTTTCATAAAATTGAGCAGATTTTCATGTACAATATTTTTGGGGGAAAAGATATGTACACATAGAGAAAAATACTTATAAATTAAAAAATATGTATATTTTACCTATTTTTTTAGTATTTCTAAATATAACATCATCTCCATTCTCATCCATGCAAACATTCCATATGTAAAGAGAAAATATGCTCTGAAAATGCAGTGAAAGTAAATTAAATCAGGGACAGAGCAGCCAGATACTCAGATAATATAAATCACTTTGGTCTACCAATTTCAGAGGAGTTATATGATCTATTTGGTTTTGAATATGACCGTAGACACAATCAATTTACTGGTTTTTTGGTGTAATGATAATATTTTTGCTGTAGTGGATACCTTTAACTATATTTCTTACAACCCCCACCTTAAAGCATTAAGGGCACAGTAAGCAAACACATGGTAACTTCTCAACCACTATAGAAGGACTGGGAAATTATACCCGGTATGGAAACTTTTAGATTATTTCCAAGGAGTGAAATTATATAAAATGCATTCACACAGAATCTTGCAGCAGAGCTTCAGAGCTAAGGAATGAACTACAGGGAATTTTTTTTTTTTTCTTCTTGAAGCATAAAAAATATCATAGATGCACAAAAGCCTAATATATGCTCTGAAATGCCGCAGAGTGACAAAGGTTATAAATGCTTTCAGCATGTCTTCTGAGGCAGGTGATATGCTCCTTATTCTACCTAGCAGAACCAAACACTCTCACACTGGGTTAAATGGGGATGGTGGATGAAGTTGAAGGCAAGAAAATCATCACTTCAATGTCTGCTCTACCAAACTTGTTATAATCCTATAAAAGAAGTAGAGTCTTGCCTACAAAAGTCACTCGCATTTGTGAAATCTACATTACTCTGAAAGAAGGGTTAAGAATGGTGTAAGGCAACCTACCAAGACTGAGTAATGTGATAATAGCATTGAGCCGAATAATGAGATTCATAAGGAATAAGTAAAAAAAAACTTCAATAACCAAAAGAATTGAACAAAAAAAAAAGACCTCATGTTAAGAATTTACTTCTGTTCTTATTTCTGAGAAATACAGATCTACAATCAAAGCTCTGTATTTCCTTTTTCATCTTTCCTGGATAGATGTTCAGTGCAGTAAGCTCATTTTTCACATTAGTATCTATTATTCTGCACATCTCTTTCAGCTGTCTAAAACTTTTGCTATGTGATTCATCTGCAAAAGAAGAAAGGCAATGTGCAACTTGTGAAAAAAGAATAATAATTAGAGTTGATGGTATATGATTGTACCAATCAGTGAGCCTAAGCTTGAGAGTTGCACAGTAAGGTCACCTGAGTACTACCCAGAAAAGGGTAAGCAGAATCAGTATGAACAGCATCCTAGTCAAGCAAAACTTTTAATTCAAATTTTTACATTTGGCATACATAATAAGTGATATCTTTTCCCTATTAGGCTTTCCTAGTTTCTTTTCAGAACTAATTTGTGAAAAAGAAATGGAAACTGCACAATACACCTTTTCTTCTTTAGTTCCAAGAATATCCTTATATTTTGTATGATGTGGTAGGTAAGTAACATGCCAGGTATTAAACTGTTGATATCCCACAGCCCTTCTGGTTGTTTTTGTAGACAGTTCATTAGTGTAGCTGCAAAAGGAAACCTCTTGTATGAAGTTTCCATTGCATATCATCACTTCAATATCCTTCTGATTTCTGCCTTATTTTTTAGTTCTGTGCATCCAAACTTGCAATCTTTCCTTTGCCTGCCTTTACAGAGGAGATGGAATACCGGTCAATCAAATGGGTGTACAATTTATGTAATTAATTTTCTTCTATTCAATTTTAATTAAATTTTTTATTTGGGGGGATGGGTGCAGAGTGGGATTTCTAACTGGTTGAGTTTTCCCTGTGTTTTAGTTGGGAATATACACATTTAAGATGTTCTTTTGGTTTTGGATGTTATGTATTCAATTAGACAAAGCTATTTAATATAGTGCACAGCCATGTACTTCAGTGCTGAGGGTGGTTATAAACCTCAGGCAAACATGAATTAATTTTTATTTTTTTTAAGGAAAGGGTGATATATGAAAAAACTGCAACCAATTTTTAAAATTTATTTTTAAACTAACATTGTGGAATTCTAAAACCACAGGAAAGAATAAAATTATAGAATTACTCATCTCTAATTATCTGATTGTCACAAGTTGCAGATTTCTTTACAGTTGCATCCTGTTCATTGACCAAAACCCAAAAGATTATAATATGTAATTACAGTATATTGCAATATTATCTAAATCTTGACTTTGCTTGCATACCTTTAGTGGCTGATAAGAGGATTTTACTATCATTTTTACAAGTTAGCAATTAATATTATGCATGTACTTACATCTCAGGTAGATATATTTCATCCATTAATTGTATAATAATGAGTACTATTATACAATTAGCATATTAGCACATTAGTAAAGGTAATAATGATCAAATACATGTGATTAAGAAAAACTCTTCCATTTACAGCAGAAGGAAAAAATATCTGGAATAATCTGTTGTAACAGGAAATTCAACATAAGTGTACTGGGAAAATTTAGCTTTTAGAAAAATCAATGAATTTTTTTTGTAATTTTTGAATCTAACTCAAAAAAGTGGTTAAGAGAATGTAAAGATGCATAACGTGTGAATGGAACACAGTATAACCACACATGAAAAATTCTTGCATCACGTTTAAAATCTTCATACATCCAAGAAAACTTGTCATTCTTCATTCAAAATAAATAATAAAAATGGAGCAGTAACTTCAAATTATCAGAAAGTGCTTTTTTATGTTTTCCTCATTTTTTGCACAATTTTCTAGATAAGAATGGCCATCATTTAAAGTAAAATCATCATCTGTTTGACATTAAAAATATGATATATTTATATCTGTAAATTTATTTTCCTTTCAAAATAAAGACCTGCTTTGCCTTCTTCTGACAGCAGGAATCGATTTCCTAAAAAAGCCCTCACCCATTTTCAAAACTTAATCCTTGGAAAGCTTAAAATCATCATCTAGATTATAAGTTTTTACTTTTAGGCTGATTCTTCGCCTGCAGAGAGTAATTTTGTGCAGAGATTCTTCATCGCAACTCTTTTTTCTGAGAGACTTAAAGAAAGCTGGTTCTTGGCATCTGCATAAGCTTTGCCACTGGGAGAATAAAACAAAAGATCTGTCAGACATACAAGCTCCCAGGTCCCAGAAAATGAGGCAGTATAAGTGAGTAAACCTACATAAGATATTCATATGTGAAGACTGTTAAATAACAGAGGAAAAAATTCTCTCTGTCATCATTACAAGTTCCAATCTTGCTATTACAACCCCAACTGCAAAAAAACCCAAATAACTTTCTAATTATTCAATATTTTCTCGTTTTCTCTTGGCCGTTAGACTGGCAATTGCTCTACTACCAAAATATCTGCCTACTTAGAGGTAAATGTCATGGCACTTCCTCATTTTCTTCCAAAGATTAGGTAGAAAGTTTTTTGTAAGTGTCTCAAGAGAGAGTCTTTCTATTAGACCAGAAAACACTCTTGTAGGAAAGACATAATGGGAAAAGGACTTTGTAGGAGGTAAGCTATGATGTAAATTAAGTGATTGTCAATACCTATGAATAAACTATAAACCTATGTCAACTATGAATAAAATTAAATATTTTAGGATTTCAGCCTTCATATATGCAAATATAAAAAACCCCACTTTTTATGAGGGAGCTTTGTTTTGCACATCCTCTAAGTCACTCAGATATTTCATTTGAACAATTGTTAATGACTGCACTACTACTACTACTTATAAGAAATACCACAAACAGATATCAACACCTAAGAATAAACCAATTACATGCAAGCTTTAGTTATTAATTTTCCTCAACATATAATACATTCTTGCACAAAATCAAGTCTCAAAATCTGATTTCTGTTCAGCTTTTCTATTTGTTTTGGACAGCCTAGGGCAAAATAGAGCACTTCCTTTTTGCTACAGAAACAGTAATACTTTACTTTCAATGTTTTACTGCAGTGGAGGACTCCTGACATTCTATTGGATTAGTAAGGAAAGTGAAAGAGATATCTAAAATAGGAATAGGTTGAATACCTGACTGTACAGTGGTTAGAATGGATCAATGAGAGCACATATCAAAGGTCGTTCATTTTCCCAGACAATGCAAATCAAGGTCATTTCACCTGAAAAAGTCAGATTCTTAATACACTATATCTTGAAGGAAAAATGTGCAATTTAACAGTATATGAGATAACTAAACTTCAGAAAATGAAACAAAGAAGGGGTTTTAAAAGTTTGAAAGCAATTCAAATTTAATTTGAAATGGACCGAAGAGCCTTTTAAATTTTATCTTTACATGTTCTTTTAACTTGTAAGAATCCCTTTGAGGACTGGTTTAATCTGCATAAGTACATTATGTGCTTTCACAAGTCTTTCATAATTTGCACTCCAAATGCTTCAAAATCCTGGTTTCAAGGGTCTTTTTGGGTGAGATTTTAGGGTTGTGGGGTTTTTTTAAAATCCATGTTACAGTTATGAAATGTAATGAAGAAGTTTCTCTCGGGAAAGTGATGAAGGGCAATTAAGACACCAGAAATTGAATCAGTATAGGAAGTTAAATGTCAAAGGCCTAGGGTTCAAAAATGCATTAGAAAATAGTTAAGTTCCAAATATACTTAAAATTTTATTTCTAATTATAAAATTCTGAGACATTCATATTGTCCTCTACCAGTGTCATTGTTGAGGCAATCATATCCACAATATCTGGTGCAAATTCAATTCTATCTTCCACTCTGCTAATACAAAGTGCTAGCTCTATTACTTCAAGCACAGTGATTTAGACCAGTTTCATATACATTCTACAGTAATATAAACCATCTCTAAGAGAAGGAGAGGCAATTATGAAATATTTTCTCATTTATTTTTCTCCTTCTAGAAAGCTCACAGACAATTTACAGGGATGTAGGATGATAGTGTCTCACAGTGTATCAGCTGCTCCACTGATCATGCCAGTATGATTCAAGACTTTTGGTGTCAAACTCATCAATTCAACTTGGGCAATTAACTTTGCTCCCACAGATGTTTAAGGTGCCTGTGGGTTAATTAACTTGGGGTAGCATTCATCAGGTTAACACCCACAAAGAGTAATCTGCCTACACTGACATCCACTAAGTATTATTATGACACTTCTAAGAGACTGTGAAAAGAGCTTCTTGAAACTGTTGGAAAAGGCACTCTTTCTAAATATAGCTTTGTTAATTTAAAAAAAAATCAGATTATGCAATGGTTCTTTCTTAGTGTCTTGACCAAAATCAGGCAAATTTCACTCAACAATGATAGTTTTGGTCCAAATCTCCAAAATTACAGAGCAACCTGAATCACTAGACCCCAAACTGCCTCAGCTACTGCAACCAGGCAGGATGCTGTTCAAACTGTTACCTGCAAGGCAAGGTAGATTTAAACTATCTTTGTTTTTTAAACTCAAATCTAGATCTGTTTTCATGTTTATGCTTGGAGATAATAAAATCTTTTTCAAACTCCCCTCTCTCAACCACTTATGCAGTTTATAGACCAAGATGTTGGCAATGACTCCACATTGCATATTTTCTATCTACTCCTGGAATTCAAACCATCTTGGAGATGACTGGGGACTTGTCAGTACATGCACTGTTTGCTCCCTAGGAGCAGCAAAGAAACAATCTAGCCATTAATTGTATTTTAGAATCCTAGGGGGAAAAAAGAAAAATAGGCACTAAGAAAGACTGACATGTACAGTGGGATTTGCTTGGACTATTTTTCCCCATCTTAGAAAATACTGAGTTATTGATGCTATGCTATTAAAAAATCAATTTGACTGTAAAAGTCTACCCCTTACCAAGGATGACTGAATGAAAAAAATGGTGGAGTAAAACCCCAAATAACTGACTGGTGCCCAAGTACTTACTGAGTTCATTTATGTCTTTTCATTTCTAAGAGCTATTTTATTTCCTAACCCTAAGCAAAGAACTCTAGAAAACAGGAAAAAACCTATCCCATAAACATTTTCTCCAAGAGATATTTTAAAAGTTATTCCACCTCTCCTTTGGCTTTGAAGAGCTTCTTTCAACTACATCAAACTGCATTATTTCCTATTAAGGTTTCTAAGAAAACTGTACAGATGTATTTAATCCTATTGATTTTTTTTGCAATATTAAAAACTGTAGACATGGTTTCAGTCAGTGATTCAAAAGCACTGAAACTTCTTCAGGCCAATAAGTAATAGTAAACATATGGAAAAAATAATAGATACAGATGCTTAAAGTTATTTCTCTTTCTGCCTGCACTGGTAGAAATATTTTAAGGCATCTCAAGAGTCAATTTAATAGTGGAAGAGTTACAAACTTGACAACAGCTTATAAACCCTTATAAATCTTCAGGTTATGATTGATGTGGCTACCAGATTTAAGAGCTTTTGCCGCTGCCTGCCAAAGCATATAACAACACTACAATTACGAGAGATTTCTTTGGAGCATTTCTTCAATGATCTCCATCAAGACTGTCTTAAGGTAGAGAGGAGGCTGTAGCTTCCCCAGGGTCTGGTCCACTCACATCCTTGCTATGGCACATGCAAACACACCAGGTACTCAAGGTGCAATAGGCTGACATCTGTCTGCTGTCCAACCTGTTTGGCTGAGTTGCCCTGAACTGTCCTGAACCTGTCAGAGCTGCTGCACACACATACTGGGCTGCACAAAATCAGATGCAATTCCACCATTTGCTGAGGTCACAGATAAAGCATTCAGCACAGAACACAGGAAAATCTGGTGTCCACACTAATTTGGGAACAGCTTCAACAAATGCTCTAGGCATATTTGCTATGTCTAATCACCTCTAGGAGGAAATTAGCTGGCAATTAAGAAAACTAATGCAGTGTCCTTTATTTGATCTTCAGCTTTCTGGAGATACAGAAAATCAATTGAGTTGCAGTGCAGCAATTGTAGGTCTGAGCATAAATGTTCCTTGCCATAAGAGAAATCACTCATCAAGCACATTTTGTTTCAGTGTGCTGTAACAATACATTATAAAGTATTTAATGCAACTTTACTTCATTCACATGAATAGACAAAGGGAGTTGCTCTCCATTCCGCTCTTTGTGACACCCTCTCTCTCAAAAAGTACCAGGATCATAAGTTAAACATTCAGCGTGGCTTATCTTAAGCCAGCTCTGCTGACATTCGTTGTTGTAGTGCTTTAAATGATTCACTACCTATTTTTCAGAAAAAAAATGTACTCACTTAGCCTGTCAGCATCAACGTGTTATGTTCTCTGAGACCACACAATATAGATTTGTATGTGAGTTTCAAGGCAACCTTATAAAAAGCAAATCGCACATACACAACTTGGAAAAGTTTAAGGGCACTATGGATCCCAAATTCAATGGACAAGACCTTCACAAAGCAATTCAAATCCTCGCTGTGGATCTTGGAGCAAGAATGAACACTAAGAGTTCCCACACTGCCATGGACCTGTACTATGCATCCCATCCTGCAGCATGTTAGCTACTGAGATGAAACACAGAGGGAGAATGCCAAGATTACAACACAGAAGGGAGAATGCCAAGATTACAGTCTCCACTTTCTAAGCAGAACCTAACATAAAAATTAGAAATGGATTTTGAAAAACTCCAAAACAAGTGGACTCAACACATCTGATTTCTACACCCCCTCCAAATCATAACACATCCAGCTGAAACTGAGTACTCTTTAAGCAGTTTGATATGCAAACTCTTTTTTGGTGGGGAAACAAACTAGGCACTTAAAAGCAGTAGATCAATAAAAAACCCAGTGCAGTCCAAACAAATAAAGAAAGCCACAACTATTGAAACCATAAAAGTCTGTCTTCTCTAGTTATTGAAACATTATTTGGATAAGATTTTGCATGAACCAGGCAGAATCTAATATTAATATTTAACACTAAATTTCACAAGCATTTAGGGATTCATTGTGTCTTTAGAATTCTCACCATCACAGAAAATCTGATATAAAATTTTTCAGACTCTTCAAAGACTGTAAATAGCATGATTCATTTTTGTTGCTGCAATTTTGCTGTCAAGTCTTTTGGGTTTTAGTCTCTAAAAGTCAATATCTGAAATTTTAAACCCCTTAAGCTTCAATTGCATTGTGGCTTTTCATACAGAATTAATATCAACCTTGGATTAGATATTAGAAAATTACAGCATCTTTCAATCACAGTGTAATTAAAAAAAATCTTCAAATGAATTGAGCATCAATTCAGAGAAAATCTCTATTTTCATTGTAAACATGGTGCCAGAATTCTTCACACTAAAAAGTGGCCTGAAAGCAACTATTAAAGGGATTTTAATGGAACCTAATATCATCTACAATTCAATTTACAAAATGAGCTACATTTTAGAAAACAACCCTTTAGACAAGCAATATTGTTGTAGCAATTTTGAGTCAAAGTTCTAATTAAGCCTAATTTATTGCAAAGGGTTTATAGTTAGAAATACAGATTTACAATATTGTAATGTCTTAGTATATGTAAGTGACTGAATTAATATTTCTTGCTTAACACAAACCATTTAAAGTACAAGTTCCAGAAGTTGCACAGTTCTTAGTGTTTCTGCATAGTCCCCCTTGGAAAGAGATTTGATAATAATTTATGAATTATTATATGGTGTGGTTCCGTGGTCTAACCCCAGCCAGCAGCCAAGCCGCACACAGCTGCTCACTCATTCCACCACCAGCAGGTCTGGGGAGAGAACTGTAAAGGTAAAAGCTGGAAAAGTCAAGAGCTGATATCAAGACAGCTTAAAAGGGAAAGTAAATTTGTACAGAGAAACAAAGCAAAACAGTTAATTGAGTCACCACTTTTCAAGAGCAGACAGGTGTTCAGACATTTCCAGGAGAGCAGGGTCCCATCACATATGACAGTGATTTGGGAAGGCAAATGTTATCACTCCAAACATCCCCCTCTTCCTCCTTTTTTCCCCACTTTATATATTGAGCATGGTGCCACATGGAATATGCCTTTGGTCAGTTTGGGTCACCTCTCCAAGCTTGTGTCCTCTCCCAAAGCAGCATGGCACACAAAAAGTAGAAAAGGCCTTGGCTCTGTGCAATCCCTGCTCAGCAACAACAAAAACATCTCTGTATTATCAGACCTGTGTTCAGCACAAATCCAAAACACAGCCCCATAGCAGGCACTGGGAAGAAAATTAACTCTGCCCCAGCTGAAAACAGTGCATGTGGTTAGATTTACATAAGGAGATCCATCTAGGATTGATCCAATCTTTGGTATAAGTCTCAGTCTTTCAGGGTGTTGAAGGAGGGTGCAAACACAAACAGCAGAACTGTAACACTTTTCTAAGCAGAGCGTATTCCACACTCCAGTGGATTTAGAGATATACCCCTAACATGCCTAACATGTTAAAAATAAAAGAAAATGGTCTTCCAGTCTCAATAGTGATATAAAACAATTCCAAATCAACAGGTGGTAGTCCTTACCCTGGTTTTGAAAAGCTCCTATCAGGTGTTATATTTCAAGGCTTAGTACACTAATGAAATCATTATGCCCACTGAAAAAAGTGTAAATTTATTTACTATAAGTAACAAAGACCAGTATAAAAAAAATTGTTGCATTTGTTGCATTTGTTCCTTTTTTTTGGTTGATATTGTAGCCACTGATGTAAATGTTATAAAATGAAAATGAGACATTCCAGACAATGTAGGGATAATAATTTTTAAAATCAATCATAAAAAACATTTTTCACATAATCTAAGGAGTTATACAGTAAAATTGATGTAGGAAAAAAAACCATTTGTTAGGTTTTTTTTGTTTTAAATCAGGTCATTATTTGTTATCTGCACAGAGACAGGATGACTTGTTTCCTCTGTAAGATCTTTTGAGCTTTATGTTTTCCTGACATCTGAATTTTTTCATCTTCCAAATGCAGCTCTTGAAAGCATGAAGGATGGCTCTATTTGTCAGAACATTTATCCTAAGGTGAGCAGCTCTGTTTCAAATCTGTTTTCACCTGAGATGCTTCAAGCTTTTGACAACAGTTCCCTAAACATCATCTAATTTGAGCCAGAGTCACACTCCACTGCCCTTGGGGAAATGAAGAAACTGGGCAGAAAAGAGCACAAGCTTCAGTGCATCGTGGAAAAAGGAGGATGGCTGTGAAGACATAGGAGCTGAGCAGTTAATGCTAATACCCCATTCACCCAGGAGTAAAGCTGTTGACTCCAGAACTTTCACTTATTCTCAACAATTTCCCTGATCTACCAGTGGCTTAAAAAACAAGCAGCTGCCACTTTCAAAATGTGAGAGCTCTTTAAACAAGATGTCAGGTTTTTAGCTTCTAGGTCTTGGGGGGAAAAAGAAAGGAATGTTTTTGTTCTTTCCTCCCTCATTTAAAAGGATTTCTCGGGAATTTGTGGCCCCAGTTGACTGGGAACTGAATAACATCCCAATTTTCAAAAGGGCAAGGAGGATGATCCTGGAAACTACAGGCCTGTCAGTCTCACTTCAGTGGGTGGTTAAGTCGTGGAGAAGATTATTCTGGGAGATATTGAGAAACATCTGAAGGAAAACACAGCCAGTACAGCTTCGCAAGGAGAAAGTCCTGCTTGTCAAATTTGATTTACTTTTCTGAAAAGGTAACCCACCTAGTTGACCAAGGGAAGCCAGTTGATGCAATCTGTTTGGATTTCAGGAAAGCTTTCAATGCCATCTCTCACAGGATATTTCAGGACAAAATATCCAGGCCATATCTGGATAAACACAGCACGTGATGGGTGAGCAAGTGGATTATGGGTCAGGCACGAAGGTTATAGTGAATGGTGTGACATCAGACGGGGACCTGTGGGGTTTTGCAGGGCTCCATCCTCAGCCCCATGCTCTTCAACATCTTCATTAACAACTTGGACACAACACTCCAAGGAATACAAAACAAGATTTCAGATGATACAAAACTGGGAGCTGTTGACTCCCTTGAAGGCAGAGAGGTCCTCCAGAGAAACCTTGAAGAAAATTGAGGGCTAGGCCATTCCCAGTTGTACGAAGTTTAACAAGGGCAAGTGCCCAATTCTGCACTTGGGACTGGGCAACGCTGGATGTACAGACAGACAGGGGAATGAGATGCTGGAAAGCAGTGCCATGGAAAGGGACCTGGGGGTCCTGATGATGGCAAGTTGAATATCAGCAGTGCCCTGGCAGTCAGGAGGGCCAGGGGTGTCCTGAAATGCACCAGTCACAGCATCACCAACTGGGCAAGGGAGGGGATTGTCCCACTCTGCTCTGAGCTGGGGTAACCTCACCTCGAGTGCTGGGGGCAGTTTTGGTGCCACAACATATGAAAGACATGAAACTATTAGAGAGCATCCAAAGGAGGGCAACAAAGATGCTGAAGGGCTTTGAGGGAAAGCTGTATGAGGAGGGGCTGAGGTGGCTTGGTCTGTTCGGCCTGGAGAAGAGGAGATTGAGGGGAGACCTCATTGCAGTCTACAACTTCTTTGTGAGGGGAAGAGAAGGGGGAGACATTGGTCTCTCTGAAAATCAGTGATAGGACCCAAGAGAATATTGTGAACTTTTATCAGAAGAGATTCAGGTTGGATATTAGGAAAAGGTTCTTTCCCCAGAGGCTGTTTGGGTGCTAGAACAGTCTCCCTGGGGAAGTGGCCACAGCACCAAGCCTGCCAGAGTTCAAGAAGTGTTTGGACAATGTTCTCAGAAACATGGTGTGACCCTTGGGGTGTTCCTCTGCAGGGCCAGGAGTCGGGCTTGATTCTGGTGAGTGACTTTCATCTCAGAATATTCTGTGATTATGTGAATTGAAGATGTTTGGTCTTGGCAATGATTGAAGTTCCTAACTTTTTTGTGAGTAGAATTAAGAACAAATAAAACCCAAACAAAGAAAAAAAGTACAGTATAAATTTTTCACTAAAAACTGAGGTGTTCAAAACAACAGTGTTGAGTCACTGCTTCATATTATCACCATCAACAAAGCTTTGCTTTTTTGCTTGGACTATTCTGATTAACAGAAAAATAAGAAGAACATTGTTACTGCTGTTATTTTTTCTATTAAACTGAAGAGTACAGTTTCTATATTATTGGGATACAATTTCCCACATACATCAATATTTGTATTGCCTGTGCAGAGCACTTATAGTTCATTTCTGGCCAGTCATTCTTCTACATTGCAGGAGTCCATTGTATCACTTTTCTGTAAAATAAGATAAATCAGACTGTTGTTGAAAAGACCACATGCAATGCAGTCTTTTGTACTGGATCAAAAAGTGTCAACTAATAGGTACAAACCAGGAAGATTTCACTCATTTGTCTTATTAAGGGAAGTTAAAAATAACTACTCATCATCATAGCTATATGTTCAGCTGTATCCCAGTGTATTATATATCTAGTTCCTGACTGTGCTAACAGAACCTCAGTGCAATCAACAAGACATATGGAGGAAAGACTGAACAGTGCTTCAGCCATCCATCATGATTCTGCAGGTCCTGCTGAATCACAAAAAGGAAAGAGCTCAGAATCTTGAACACCCAGGGTTGTTGGAGGACAAAAGTGCTTTCACTGAAAGTGCTGTTTTCTGTTAGAAATGTGCTCACAGGCTTCCATGTTCCTTTCAAAGTACAGAAGAAGATTCTGGAATAGTTTGATATTTTTCCTGTTGGACTTCAAATGGTCAGAAGAAGCAAAAAGATATTTTTACAGCCAATTATGAACAGGGCACTGCATAGTATATGCTGTCCCTCACTTACATATAAGTAAAAGCAGAATCTTCAAATATAAAAGAAACTAGGGATGCAAATAATCAGATACAGAATCTGCTCTTCCTGAAAATAAAATTAAAATTTTAAAAAAGGTGTTATTTGTTACAAATTAACAAATACCCATCCTATGATTTCGTTTGTCAGATAATAGCTTCAGTTACAGTGTGTAAACCTGTATGAGACCCCAACATCCTAAGAATCATGTCTAGGACTGAAAAAGCAAGAAAAAAAAAACAAAAATACTTTTAGATAGAATTCCATCTGCCACCTCAACTACAATTGCACTTCTTTTAAAGATCTTTCTTGGAGAACCAGCATACCTCATGGTTTTGGGGAAAATCATAACCCCTACAACATGTGCAGCTGCAGTGCAGCACATACTGTGATGTTAATTAGAAACTTTCTGAATGCCAAGAAGAAAGAGATTCTAAATATAACCAGCTCCGCAAATTGTACAGAATTTCTTTTGTCTCTGCACATCTGCATAGGCCAGAGCAGTATTTGATCTTGGCAGGGCATCTCAGACTGGTATCTATGGCCTCATGATAAGTGATAACATTTTAAATAAAGCAACATGAAGAAATCAAAGGATGATAACAATATCCTACAAAGTTGTTAGTATGCTTAATGCCTAATATTCATTGGCACCTATGTTGTGATTGGTCCTCACAACTTGCTGTCTTGGGATAAGTCTCCCCATCCCTGAAAAATGAACAAGAATCCCCAAGGCAGCCATAGAGACTTCATAACCCTCTAAATTACTGAAAACCAGCAAATTTATTATTTAGGACCTCACAACAGTTTCAACATGCTAATAGGACTATACCAGAGCCCAAGGAATTCATAGCTTAGCATAATTAAGCATTTTTGTGACTCACACAGACCACATGAGTACAGAGATGACACATCCTTCTTGCAAACTATGGAAAAGAGAAAACTTGAATCCACCAGGGAACTTCTTTTTTTTAAATTGATCCAGCAATTACCTCACAAATGCAGGCTGGAAAATGATCTCAGGAAGTAGGTTATTGAGTGTAGGAAGTATTCAGAAAAGTCCCCAGCTATGGTAATACAGCCAAGTCTTCCTGGTACTAAGTATTGACATCAATAAATGTTCTCCTGAGAAGAAAAAGTGTTCACACTTTATCTAGTCCTGCACTTCCTGAAGAATCTTCCAGTAAGTCAAATAAGTAAAAGTGAAAAACAGGAGTTGAGTTAGTCCTTTGAATTCATGATGGTGTCTAAGAAAGAAAGAACGGCACTTTATTATGTGTCCCTTTAAGAGCTTGCAGGGCTAGTGACTGGAAACATTAATGTTTAGAGAGGGTTTGATTACAAAAGTGACAATAAAAATTTGCAGCTGTCTGGTTTTCAGTGTTCTCCAGCAAATAATTACTCTGCAAAAGGTTTTAAAGTATTTTCTTGATTGCTAAAGTGCATGCTTTTGTTTTTTGCATATACAAATATTTGGTCAGAATTTTGGTTTTCAGACACAAGTCTCACTAACACACTTTGTTTCCTGTCAGTGTAGAAGTATTTTTAAGAGTATCATCATGCATTACTATTGTGATAGCACCAATTTAAGGCAAATGTAGAAATAAATTCCAGAGCAAGACAAAAATTAAAAAAAACAAGTCTATTTAAATGACAGTAAATTAGAAGAATTTCTTTAAGATTTTAAGGGACATAGGTCTTATTAGCATTGCAGACATTTGGAAAATCATAAAACCAACAGGTCTTTTCTGTGTCTGAAAGGAAAAAGCAGCCTGATTGAAGTCATGCTGCCATCATCCTTAGAAATGGCCATGCTGGCTCTGGCTAGGATAATTTTATTCCTAGCGGTGAGTACAGTGATGCCTTTTAGAGTTAGGATGAGAATAATTTTCATTACTGCTGAGCAGTGCTCCCACAGAGGTTTTTTCTGTTCTTCACCCCACCAATGGGATGGGTCAAGGTGCACACAGGGCCTGGGAGGGGACACAGCCAGGGCAGCTGACCCCGACGGACCATGACCATACAGATATTCCTTACTGTATGGTGCCATGCTCAGCATATAGACCTGGGGGGGAGGGAGAAAAGGAAAGATATCCAGAGGATGGTGTTTTTCTTTCCAAGTCACTGTTATGGGTGATGGAGCCCTGCTTTCCGGGGAATGGCTGAACACCTGCCTGTCATGGGATGTGCTGAATGAATTTCTTATTTTTCTTTCCTTGTGTGTGGCCTTTGGTTTCCCAATTAAATTGCCTTGATCTCAAGCCACAAACTTTCTCACTTTTACCCTTGCAATTCTCTCCCTGGCATGGATAGGTTATTTTCTAATAAGCTCTTCCATGTGGGATGTCTGAAAAGTCAAAGGACCTTGCCTTTTTTTACTTAGGGAAACAAATATTTTCTTCAAGTTAAATTATTACAGATACATCTGTGGTAGGAACATGTTATTGTTATTTTATGTGTTGACAAGCTCAATCATTACTGCCACTGCACTTTGCAAAAAACACATATCAACTTTTATACTCAACTAAAAAAATTTTTTATGGATCCACTTCCTTAAAACAGATTTCCAAAGTCACTAATAATTAATATTTGAGCATGCTTACAGTAAATGTATTGCAATTAAAAAGAACAGCATTTGAATTGTGTAATTCCTAGGAAAATTAGCTATATATATATATATATATATATATATATATATTACTGATTGTAAGCTAATATTTGAAGGTGAGAAGTATACACCCTTCTAAGCAAATGAAATTATAAATTCAGATACTGACAGGTGACCAAATCAAGAAATGAAGAAAATATGTTATAGTCTCAGTTTTTAGTTTTAGATTGTTTCAACTTTTTTTTCTTTATTGAATTAAATAAGAAGACAAAATATTTAAAAACAAATAAAAAGTCTACATCTTAAAATTTCAGTAAAAGATTGAGGGATTTTTTTTTTCTTGGCTGGTGTTTTTCTGATTGGTTGGTTTTTCTCTCTTGTTGGTTTGGGTTTTTTCCTCCATCTAGCTTGCTTTAAATACACTTGCAGAATCTTTCTACTGATAGAGAGTAGACTCATGTGCTATTTTTTAATATTCTTTAAGTGACATTTTAATTCCAAATTTTTTCCTATCACTACCCATTTATGGGGTGTTTTTCCATTCACTCACAAACTGCAGAAAAGAGGGGTTTTTTTCTGCAACAAGAAAAGAAGTGGGTATCAATAACAAAGCTAAGAATATAGTAAAAGTTTCCAACATTTGGGTAGAAACAGGAGAAGGAAAGAAAGAAAAAAAAAGGCAGTCAAACGAAACTCTGAACAGGAACACTGTAATTTAGGGAAAAGATACAAACACACAAAAATCTCTTCAGGCAAAACTACTTGTAAATATAAAGATGCACTGCAGGCCCTCAGTGGGGACATTTGTTTAATTAAATGAGGTATAGATACCATATTACCAATTTCAACTCTTCACCCAGTGGCTCTGGGTCAAGATTTAAATTCTTTCCAAAAATTCATAGCTTAGAGAAGAAAGTACTTCTGACATTATATTTACGGTAACTTTGTTTTACTTTAAGAATTATAATTCTTTCTCCCAGTTTGAAAATTATTAATCAAAACCATTTCTTTACATTTGGCTATCATCGACACTGATGTGATTTCACAAATAAAGAAGTGAATGAAAAATCCATGATTAACAAGTTTAATGAGGCACAGCTAGAGTAAATGGGTATTGCCTTGCTAGTTTCCATAATATTTCCTGGCATCAGTGGATCCCTAAGAATAGACATTTTCAGGCAATCTGGTTTTGGTGGGAGTTTTTAAGCACAGATGTTAGCTGTCCAGAAATAATGAAAAGGAAAAGAAAAATGCTATCTAATCAGTGTAGAAGAAATATGTCAGTACATTGGAACAGGAATAATGAAAAGCATGACAAAAATATATTAGAAATGACCAGAAATTGTTGGCTGAATAGAATACAGAAAGCTTTTCATGTAAAATATAAATCATGTATAAATTAGAAATTTCATTGATGGACCTGTAAGAATCTTTACATTCAATGAGCTTTATTAGAGCTGTTTAATCAGTAACTTTCTCCTAATTCTGTCTCCGATCTGAATCCCAGGAAAGTGAGGGAAAAAAGTGAAAAAGCAAAACTGAGATTAAGTAAACACCTAAGGAAAACAACAATCAGACCAGAAAAAAAGACCTTATAAAATGGTTAGAACAGGATTGATCAGATGGTTCCATATAACTTTCAGAAGTTCATTAGAGATCAAAAGAATTCCAATGAAGACATAGTTTTCAAAACATGACATGCTGTATTGAAGGTAATTAATAAAACCAAGCATTACAACCACTATGCAAGAAAAAATAATGCTACTAACATTTTTTTTAAAAATCAGCACTTTTTTAGGATCAAAGTCCTTTGCAGTAGGATATCCATGAGGAAGTGGAATGAAGCTGTATCAGAGAAAGTTCAGAATGGGCATTAGGAAAAGGTTCTTCACCGAGAAGTTGCTCAGTCACTGGAATCAGCTCCCTAGGAATGTGGTTGTGGCATCAAGTCTGTCAGAGTTCAAGGAGTATCCAAATGATGTTCTTAGCTGTATGATTTAGTTTTACACAGTCCTGTAAGGACTGGACTGGAAGTCCAACTGATAGTTGGACTTAATGATCCTTATGCGTCACTTTCAAACAGAGAAATTCTGTGACTCTGTGACAGTGGCCTTGTAAAAAAGGCTCCAGAGAAAGAAAAAGAGTCAAATGAAGAGTCAAATATTTTGAAGGGCAATTTTATTTTTTCCATTTTCATAAGAAAATGTGTAAATTGTCATACTATAGTGCATTTGATCAATATATTTTGCAGCATACCAGTTATTGATAGGAATTATTGGCCTTTGTTTAAAAGGACGTGAATTTTCTATGCAGTGCACAGTTGAAGAGTCCACAAAATTCTCTCAGCCATATTTGCATGCTAGTCTCAAGCTCCTGGCAGCTCTCTGCAACAAATACTGTGCAGCACATAGGACAATCAACCTGAAAAAAATAACTTGAAAAACAGCACTCAAAAGGAAGCAGGCAGAACAGGTTATACAAAGGAAAATACTCTTTGTTTAGATATCTAAATTACCCTTGGTTAGCCTAAAACTACATATGGCATCTTCTTTAGCTATATTTTATGCAGCTCTCTCTGTTAAATCTTTCTACCAATACATCTTAATTGCAAAGCAAATAGACCTGTGCATTAATCACCCAATCTTCTATTCAGGTTTCTGGAAAGAGAGTGGAAACAGAGGCAGTCAGGAAGAAGGAACAGTAGGAAGGCTACAAGGAAGCTTCTTTTACTGGCAGTCCGTGGGATGCAGATAAATTCCAGATGCTCTTAGTGAATCAAGCCAAAAGCTGACCAAATTCAACTTCCTCCCTGGTAGGATTTCTGGACTGGGTAAAAAATCTTGCCAGAGATCAAGTTGTATGACATGAGTTGATGGAGGCCATCCCCATCCAAGGGATGAGCATAGAACATGTTAACGTCATAATCCTGCACTTTTCTAAGATGCTGAAAATGCTTTGCATGCTGAAAGTTGTGCAGTTATATTAGCACAGTGCCTTATCTGAACAACACACTTAACGACTCAGCAAGCTAATGAACCAGGCAGAATGCCACACTAGCGTGGCCAGACTGCTCCTGGTACTAAAACAAACTGGCTCCAACCTTGCTATGCTGTCTCCAGATGGCACTGCCTTGTGATGTGTGGTTGGACTTGAACGGCGTGAAGGATTAAAATAAAATTTACAAAACATATTATCTCCTGTTTATGTTTCAGGTACCTGAACTAGGCAAAGATTGCCTGCCAAACCATATAAAAATATTTTGAAAAAGTGAAACCACAAGTGCAAAGATAAAACTGCAAAGGTTAAAAACAATTATAATACAATGCTAAAAAAGCAAAAATACTAGCATTGTTGACAACAAAGACACAGTCTTTCTTAGACTTTTGACTTTTCTTCTTTCCTCTCTTGTGCTACCCATCTTTCCTTTTACCCCTCCCAGTCAGATCAAGGGAGGGGGTTATTATCATAATTGCAGGAGTGAGAACAATGCTTTTCAATTTTGCTGCAGCAATCATTCACTGAAACATTTATTGATTGAAAAAGCCCCATGAGAATTCTGATTATCCTAACATTTTCTCTGGAAGAGAAAAGAACGGGCTTTCTTATTTCATTTTAAGCAAAATTACAGTAATTGGTATCTGACCTTTTTGGAATAGACTGTTAAGCTTTACACTGCTGAATTTTTTTCAACAATTCAATTATTTAAATTATGGCTATCTCAAAAGGAGCAACAGGGTGCAAAAAAGAATAGACTATTTAAATGAAACTGAAAACTGATTCTCCACCACTACCCCATTAACACAAAACATGCTATTAGCTGAGAATCCAACCTCTGGAGGCTTCTAATGCTTGGATTAAAATTTAGTTTTTAAATAATTAAAATAATCCAGCACAAACAAGGACAAATGACATTTCTGAGAATTAAAAAAAAAAGGCTAAATGAAAATACAAGGCTAGAAAAAATAAAAAAACCTAATCAATATGCAAGAACGTATGTTGGAGAAATAAGTCATTCTTGACTGGTCTAAGATAAGTTACTCATTCTGAGCACATATCTTTATAAAACATAAAACAAAGATAGAAAAAGAGAGGGCAGCTCAGTAAATTGTCCGCAAGGTCAAATACTTCCCAGAACAATCACCACTAAAAAGTCACCATTCCCAACTGGTATCATAGAAACAGTATGCTTCTTTCCTAACCAAGACAGGAGAAAGGGAACTGACTTGTCATTCACGTGGTAAATCCATCCAAAACCAACCTGGGCACAGTTCTTTAGGAGTTAGTTTAAGGCAAAACTGAGATTAAACCACTGCTGAAAACTTTAATATCTCTTCTGACCTCAAGTGGTTAAAAAATACTGGGAGGCAAATATATAATTTTCAGAAATAAAAATATGTTAGATTCAGGACAGGATAATCTAAAAATTATCTAGTGGAAGATAGGCATCATAAATTAGTACTTTCAGTCCCTTCAGAGAGTCTCTTCTCATTTGAAGTATTGTCATGGAGTTACTTCTCATATCTGGCAAGATTTTCCCTCCCTCAAATAAGCCCTTTTTCAGTTTCTATGTGAAATCCACCACTACATCAGGAGGTGCTGAAAAGGCAACCACCCCCCTTGGGGAAGGACAGGCAACCAGTGTCAGCTTCCTGAAAGTAGAATATAACTAATGCAGAGAAGGTGTCTTTAGGGTAAATCCCCCTAAGACAGCACTCATGTTGTTATCAATCTGCATTGCAGGGCTTGACATAGTTATTTCCTAAAGTCAGGAACAATTTGGCTTCCCAGCTCCTGAGAGAGTTTCCCATTTCCATTAGGATCCAATATACGAGTTCTCATTTTCCCAAAAATAAATCTGCGCTTTCCATAGAAAAAGGGTACAATACACTTGATTTTCCCTCAAGCTTAAGTACGTGTTCAGGAGAAAATGTGCTTTCATTAAGATTTTAATGTCATTAACAGCAATTTCTCTAACCAGAAGTACCACACTTCCACCTTTACTATTCTCACTCTTCCCTCCTGCCCAGCAAGTAGGTGTGGGTCAGCAAGAGATTGGGAGGGAACACAAACATGGCAGCTGACCTGAACTGCCAAAGGGATATTCCACACATCATGCTCAGGAATAATAATAAAAACAAAAACAAAAACAAAAACAACACCAAAAAGCAACACACCAGGAAAAAAAAACAAAAAACAAACAAACAAACAAACAAACAAAAAAAAAAACCAACAAAACCTCCACAACCCAAAATATTAAAAAAAACCCAGCAGGGATTGCCTCCCTGCCTCCCTGTGTAGAGTCAAAGTGGCTACCACTTAGACTGTCAGGGCATTGGTCAGCTTGTGGGGGATGGAGAGGGATTGTGCTTTGTCTAAGTTATTCTTTTTCTTTCATTATTGGATTCAACTGTCTTTACCCTCACCCACAAATTTTCTTGGTTTTGTTCTTCCTATTCTCTCCTCCATCTCAGTGTCTGAGGGCCTGAGTGCACAGAAGTGTGTGGAGGCTTATTTTCTGTCTGTGGTTAACCCTCCACAGGCCACAAATGAAAATGTACTTCCTTAGCTGATTGTGCTGGAAATGATAAAAAACATATAACAATAAAGGATACATATATCACATTCTTGTAACTTACTGTGATTTAATATTTTTATTATTTGCTGCAATAATACTGTTTTTTCTACCCCTAGTGATATAAACATCTGTAGTGATCATACTGTTATAAGAAGCTCCTTCAAGAATTTTAGATAAGGTTGCCATTATCATTTGGTTTCATAGTTTTGCAATTAAGTTTTCAGCAAGAAGTTTCCTTAGCAGTATAATGTTTCCTGCAGTATAACGATGGCATCTCATATTTTACATGGAAAATATTTTCCATCATCATACTATAGGGCACAGCCTCCAAATAATGAAATCGTGGAGGTGACATAGGTCATTTAATTATCTTAAATTCCTTCATTAATATACACTGAAGCTGCTTAGAAATAAAAATGTGGAGGAACGTTCTTGTCTTTCTGCTACTACAGCAGTGAAAAAATAAAAACACATGCCAAAAAATGAGACAGCATTCCAGGATTTTGTTCACAATAGAAAAAAAAAAGTTTTGTCACATTCCCTTCTATTCTGCCCTGCAAGAGCTCACTATCAATCTGTGTACAGGCATTCATCATTTACAGCAAATCTCAAAGGAGTTTGCATTCTGTGACAAAGCATTACAAATGATATACAAAACCCAGGTGAAACTTGGAGACAAACACGTTCTGTCTACAGTCTAGTGCAGTGCATTTCTCCTGCTTGTCAAGTACAGACCAAATTTAATCACAAAATTTTAAGTTAAACAGATTTTCAATTTGCATCATAAAAGTTGATTCCTTCTGTGAATAATTCAGACCTTTAATCTGCAGAATGTGTGGGGGACAATCTGATCACCAAATATGTAATTTTGATTTCTGACTCAGAAATCATCAAATTACTGCATCAAGAAAATATTTTGAGTTTTTTATATACATATATATATACATATATACAGATATATATATACATATATACAAATATATATAAAGTGAATGACAGTCTGTGACCTTCAGATAAAAAATTAAGGTTTTAATGTTCAAATTTATCTTCTTTAGGTTTTACCAGGTGGAGATCTTCTTATCAATGTGAACCATTTCCTTTAAAGAATTTTTTTGTGAAATCTGTGATAAATAATTGCTGAAATATAAACACTATATTATTCCTGATAATTTAATTCATGGTGCCTGTGTTTGATAAAAACTAGATACTTTGAAATACATTTTTTATTCAAGTGAAATTTTAACCAAAATAATAATTCTGAATCAATACTTTTAACTTGACTTTCATAAACTTTGATATTATTATTTAATCTCTCTCTGATATATGAACTGGGTGTTTCTTCATGTACTTTTGATTTATAGTTTCTTCTATGGTTTAGATATTTTTCAATATTCTGTCACTGGTAGTCTTCTCTGAGAGGTTCTTTGACAAATTAATATACATTTCTTAAGATCAATTGCTAGTCTGTTTCAAAACAGGCAGCTCAGCTTCATATACAACAAAATTCTTTTCTTGCCCTTCATTGACTGATATTTTGTACCACTTTTATTTTTAGAACAAAGTTCATGATATTTTATTTGAAATCCTGGGCATTGTGTAATTGGCCCATCAACTGTAACTGCACACGACAATTTCTCAAAAACTATTTTCTCTGAAATTTTTAAAATAATTTTTTTAAGTATTAGGTGAATAAAAACTCTTTTCCTCCTGGGAAGACCTAACATGAAATTGAATTTAAATATTACATTAGTCACATTCACATTATTTTTTTTTTTACTACTGCTAAAAATATCATATTGAAGTTCAACTAGCATAACAAAAAAGTATCTTATTCCTTTGAGAAGCTTGTAATGTTTTGGGTAATTGAGTACCATGCTGTTGATTCTCATTATATATTGAAAGTCCTCATTCTCATTATTTTAAATCTTTAAAGACAGTAAATCAAGCCTTGTTATAATTATATTTTATCCTCAAGAATTTCACAGGACATTTTTTTTTTGGTGACAGATTATTCCCCTGTTCATTATTTTAAACAGTGCACCTAATTTGCCATCTTTTGTGAATCTTGAGTTCATTTTTGCTGCTTATTATTTCAACTAATAAAGTTGAATACAACTTCTAAATTATGCTACAAGTTAAATTTTTTTACTTAAAAAAAAAGGCAGTTTCCTTCCTGTGGTATACCTCCCTGCTTGTCAAATGTTCCACAACATTATGAGGCTTATTACCATTAGAAACAGTAATCAATAGTCTAATTTTAAATATCCTGTAGTAGTTTAAATATTCATGTATCACGAAAATCCAGTAGTAATTGTTAAATATTAACCATCAGATGTAAATATATTTATCCCTAGATATAATTTTCTTTCTTTTTATATTCTTGATTACTTGTCACTCAACATCTTAGAAAGATAAAGCTTTAAATCCCCCAAATCAGATTGATCCAGATAAGTAGGTGACAATTAGGACTGAATTTTAAGTGACAGGCTTCAATTTAACTAGGTAAATATACCAGATGTATCCTAATGTGTCACTTGAAGAGTCCTGTCATATTCATATGTAATTTATATTCTACCCTCAGCCTACTCAGAAGGTCACCTCAGAGAATATTCTCCTTGTCATGATAGGAAAACTACAAGGCAATCTTCAATGTGTGAAAAATCAGAGCTGTCGAAAAACACCCAAACCAAACCTAACCAAACAAATAACCACCAACAAAAGCCACCAACCTCCAGAAAAGAAAGCCACAGATTCCCCCAAAAGTGAAACACCCTTCAAGACACATTAACATTTTAAAAACTTGGTGCCTTTCACCATCTTTAATCAACTAATGATTGTAATTAGTGGGGAGAAAGAAGGAATTTCTAAGGACACTGTCTCCTACATTTCCTTTCCTTTGACAAATGATCCTGCTCTACATTTGTAAGCACACAGAGCTTTTCACTCAGATATACATATTTAGCTCGTTAACCTGAGCCTAATTACATGAGTTTCATATTGCTACAATTTTCATCTTTAGTGAAGTTACTTTGAATTCAAAAAGTATTTATAAGGATAGATTAGATTCAACTGGGAAGCATTCATTATTGTTTTCAATTTATTTTAATTTTGTTTGTAGAAGTCCAGACTATTGAATAACAGGAACTTAATGACACATTTTGTTGTGTGCACACATTTGTGTACATAGCAGCACCATTTTTTGCACAGCAGCAGTTCATATATTGCACTAACTCTATTTAAACAAGTAGGGTACAGACTTTACATCTCATAACTAGAAGCTCATTATAGGTGTTTCAGTCTACACAGAGAGTGTGCTTTGCATTAGATCAGATAATTACCAGAGCAAGAGTAGAATGAAAGAATGAAATAGCAAACAGTTCTTCAGGGGGGAGAATAAAAAAATCATTCTGTATATTGATGACCTGTATTCTGATGATCATCACCATCATCATCATCATCATCATCATCATCTCACTTACTTTTTCCTCCTAGTGCCTTGAAAATATTGTTATATTCATTTCACAGATTAGACCTGAGAAACTAAAAAAGAAGTATGAGCTGTTAATCAAACAGTACTTATGTCCTGAAAGCATTTTTCTTAACTGGGCCTGAGTCAAATATTCAGAAACTGAAAATTTATAAATTTTTCTTCTGTGAATCCTATTTCAGTAGATATATCTAATCTTTTCTCAGTTATGCCCAGACACACCAGAAGGACTGCTTTCAGGCTAATTTTTTTTTCTTGTCACCAAAATACTGAAATACATAAACGATCAAGATTAAAAATCTGATTTTTATACATTAGTATCCCATTTTACAAGTGTACATGAAGGTTTTCTGGAAGCAGTAAAAGAGTAATAGAGATATATTAAAAGAAATTAATTGAAAAATACTGTATTGAAATGATCACAGTATTTACTCTCATTTCTGCTTTAAACTACATCACTTGTAAATTAACTTTACATTGGAAAAAGCGTAACTCTTCTGATATTGATTCTATGTTGCTTCTTAAATTTATTCCCTCTTTCACCAAAATTAGAACATTTTATCCTTTCCAAACCAAACCCTGAATTCTTAATCTCTTATTAACTTTGCCTCACTAGACTTCTAGCTGCAAGGAATAACACATTTTACATATTTTTTTTTAACATTACTTTAAATAATGCAGTGAAAGCAAGAACAAGTATGAAGTTTAACAGAGTATCTTTGCCAAAAAGGGGGTTACCTGCAAGTATTGTTTCTGCTTGGGGGAAATCAGGGTTCTGTTTGTTCTATGAAACATGCTCTATAATCTGCTGTTAGAGCAGGCAGTGCAGTGTGGCTATTTTAAGCCAGCAACATTATCACTGAAAGTGTCAAAGATCAACCACATTAAAACAGACAGAGTTATGTGCTGCATAATGTTCTGTCTAAAGCCATGCTGCAAAATCAGGGGGAGCATTCTACAGTTCCTTCAGTGTGACAAATGTTGGCATTTACTAAAATATATTGGTATAAAATTTCATGAAAGTCTTGATTTGTAAGTTTTTCCCTTACCTCTCCAAGTTCCTTCTCCTTTCATTCCTTGCAGTGTTTAGCCAAAGTCATTGTTCAGTATTTCTCTCATTTTTATGTTCGGTTACATAACTGTTATTTATTTGTTTTAAATGAAAGTGCAGCATTACATAGCAACAGCAAAAAGGGTGCTAATTCAATATAAAGTCTGAGGAGGCAGTAATTTTATCCCTGGAATATTCTCAGATTTTTTTTAAAATATGTAAATACTAGTACAGAATGAATTCTCATAATTCAATAGTAGAAGAGCCAAACCCCTTCACTTTAGTATTTAAATTAGTGCTTCTCTTTACAACATAAACACTATTTTTAAAAAATTACCAAAAATGAAAACTTTTCTTTTACCCAGTGATAAAATATAAATCTTATTGCAAAGTTCTATTTCACACAGCTTTTAAGTAATAATGAAGTTACAATGCTAGGAAGATCCCCTCTATGTTAGTGCTAGCAGTAACAAAAAAACCCAGAAATTTAGAACAGAGAACATGGCCTGTTGTCATTATTAGAATAATTTTCTAACTTTCTGTGCATATGCTCCATATACATCAATGCCATCTCCTCAAGCCAATATGAGCCGCTTTGTTGCAAGAGAGAAAATTTGCTGTATTTAGTTTCAAGAACCAAAACTGACTTCAAGAGAAATGTCTTTTGTCCTAATAAATTTAAACAGTGAAGTGACTTGTGAAAAAACTGATTTCAAAATTCAATATTATCATCAATTGCAACCAAATGAGAAACTAAAGAAACAGAGAAAAACAAAACCAAAATCCAACAAAAAAATCCCAAAAAATGAAAAAAAAAAACCAACAAAAGACTCCCCAATTAAATAGTCTTGACAATATTTCATACCTTTGCCTGAGACATACTATTCAAAGCTGAATTACAATCAAGAGTATGTTATTTCTCTATGAAAGTTATATAAAAATATTTTCTAGGTAAAAGTAAAAGAAAGGTAAAGCACATAATGGAAAATAATATCTTGTTAAAATGACTGAAATTGAAGAAGAAGTTCTTTAAAAATAGAAACATAAGAACACAGTACTTGGAGACACTCTCATTACTCAAGGAGTGGTCATGCTGTAAAGGTGAAAAGCCATTAGTGGATAAAGCCACAACTATTTCCCCATAAAACTTTGGGACCATTCAGGGGATATCTGTGCAGAATGTAATTGGGTTCTTGCATGCCACTGAGATAATTAAAGGGGATAGATATGCTCTAATTTAGTCGTATGAAGAATAGACAGCAGTATCTAATTAATGAATAAATTATTAGTAAACTCTGAAGAGAAAAAAATGTAACTTAAAAAAATAAAAACCACTTGTAGTATAAGAGCATACAGGGCTTTCGGCCCTCTTTCCCCTAGCTCTTTTGATTTTTTAAAGTAATTAAGGTAACTTAATTTGGTTGGTTTGGGGTTTTTATTAAAAGAGCTCATAAAAATCATTTATAAGATGTATTAAACACTATCTTGGAACTTGAATATCTGAAATTCTTACTCTCAAATGAAACAAAAGAAAGGAATGTAAAGCATTTGAATGAGGATATAAAAAATATTAAGGTAAAATTGAGAAAGAAAGCATTTAGAATACAAATAAATGCTTATATTAACAGTATCAAAGGAAACAAAAATTGTGTTTTGTGGTGCAAAGCAGTTGGTTCTGGTAACATATCTATAGCAGTATGGTTTAGGATTTCATTTAACTTTATAAAGGCTATGCATAATTTATTAGGAACTAATTTAGTCATGAATATAAATATTCTGCTGGTTGGAAAAAAATCTTTATTATGCATATTTTGCAGCTCAGCTTCCTCCTTTCCTTGATAAAATGTACTATTATGGCACATTCTTGCATTAACTTCAGAATGTATAATTATAAACCAGCAGGGACCATCAAAAGAAATCTCACAAGACACAGGTTTGTGATACTTATCTACCAGGCCATCTTATTTATAACCAAATAAGATATTGTATTAAAATTTAAAAATTTTCCATTAGGTTCCTTCACTATATCTAGTTCTTACTTCATCAGACATGCTGCTTTGTGGTTTGCAGTGAAAACTAGAGAGTTTATTTTCAAAAGAAAAGCAGACATGAGATACAATTATAGTTCATATTTCATTTAGCCTTCCACTATTCCATGCTAGGGAAAAAAAAAAAAACCAACCAAAAAAAAAAAGAAAGAAAATGCAAAAAAACCAAAGACAAAACAAGAAATATTTTCCTGGTAACTGTGTTCCACCTCCTTAAAGAAAAAAAAAAAAAGAAAAGGTAAAACCATTACAATAGTTTGTCAGTTTGATTTTTGGTATATATTGGTAATAATATAAATAATATATACTATTAACAGCTTTTAGTATGCCTTAGAAGCAGGAAAAGGGAAAGCTATGAGTGTTGACTAGATTCCACCAGTGATCATATTTCTGAAAAAAGGGGAAAAATATTATTAGAGGGGTGGGATTCTGAAATCCTTATAGAACTGAACTGTGGTGCCATTTAGAGGGTCTAAGCAGCTACAAAAGGAAAGGAAAACTTGATAGAGGGAAAATGCAAACAAATAAGCAGGTGTCCTTTTCTCCTCAAACATCCAGATGAAAAATCTGTGCATAGTGATTGTAATCCCACAGCACACTCCTGGAAAAGCTGACAGCCCACAGCTTGGACAGGAGCACTCTTTGCTGGGTTCAGAACTGGCTGGATGTCTGGGCCCAGAGAGGGGTGGTGAATGGTGCTGCATCCAGCTGGGGGCCAGTCGCCAGTGGTGTCCCTCAGGGGTCTGTGCTGGGACCTGTTTTGTTCAATATCTTCACTAATGACATGGATGAGGATATTGAGTCCTTCACTAGTAAGTTTGCAGATGACACCAAGTTGGCGGCATGTGTTGATCTGTTGGAAGGGAGAAGGTCTCTGCAGAGAGACCTAGAACAGTTGGATGGATGGGCAGAGTCCAACGGGATGGAGTTTAATAAGTCCAAGTGCTGAGTCCTGCATTTTGGCCACAGTTACCCCCTGCAATGTTATAGGCTGGGGACAGTGTGGCTGGACAGTGCCCAGGCAGAAAGGGACCTGGGGGTGCTGGTGCACAGCTGACTGGACATGAGCCAGCAGTGTGCCCTGGGGGCCAAGAAGGCCAAAGGCATCCTGGCCTGTGTCAGGAATAGTGTGGCCAGCAGGAGCAGGGAGGTCATTCTCCCCCTGTACTCGGCACTGGTGAGGCCGCACCTCGAGTGCTGTGTCCAGTTCTGGGCCCCTCAGTTTGGGAAGGACGTTGAGACGCTCAAATGTGTCCAGAGGAGGGAAAGGATGCTGGTGAGGGGCTTGGAACACAAGCCCTGTGAGGAATGACTGAGGGAGCTGGGAGTGTTTACCCTGGAGAAAAGGAGACTCAGAGGTGACCTTATCACTCTCTGCACTCCTGAAAGGTTGCTGTAGCCAGGTGGGGGTTGGTCTCTTTCACCAGGCAGCACCTGACAGAACAAGAGGACACAGTCTCAAGCTGAGTCAAGGGAAATATAGGTTGGATAGTAGGAAGAAGTTTTTCACAGAAAGAATGATAAAATATTGGGATGGCCTGACTGGGGAGGTGGTGGAGTCACCATCCCTGGATGTGTTCCACAAAAGATATGGCACTTTGTTCCATGGTTTAGTTAAGGTGTTTAGAGCATGGGTTGGACTTGATGATCTTGAAGGTCTCTTCCAACCTTATCATTCTGTGATTCTGTAATCCAAATGCACTTTTCACTTTCATATTTCACTATCCTGTGCAATATTATTGCTATATCACATGTTAAATAAAATCAAAACAACCCCCTTTGAATATGGTTATGAAAATTCTTTTTTTTAAGCAGCAGTGAAGGATTAATCATGATAAGGAGAGCCAGGAACCTACTTTCTCAACATACTGAAAGATCTTGCTTAGTTCAGCAAAAAGATGAATGAGAGGGAATATGATTACAGTTTTATAAGTGCTTCAGCTGAGAACACACAAGGGCTGCAGGGGAGATAAACTATTTAACTAGACAACAATACTGGCACAGAAACAAATGTGTACAGATTGACCATAAATAAATTTAAACTGACAACAAACCTCTTACAGGCTTACAAAAGACAGAAGAGATGGTAAGATTACAATAAAAAACTGTACTTCTAAATGGAAGTTTATAAAGCAATGCTGTGTGTTACCCAAGGTGCTCCTTATGAACGCCCATGGCTACACTTCAGCTCATGGGAAATCCTTTCCAATCCCATGTTTTAGGATTGCATTCTTTTTTCACTCATCTAAGAAAAGAAAAAATAAAACATGAAAAGCAAGATTTACTCTTAAGGAAAGAATACAATAGAACAATGTCTGGATTTTGAGGTCTGGCTTTTTAAAAGAGAGGAGGTAGGTAAACTATTACTACTGGCTTTTTGAGAAACCTGTTAAATAGAGGAACTTTTTGTGCCTTGACAATTTTGATATCTCTTTCCTTCTCTCTTAGTTTTGCTCTAATATGAAGTGCAGAAATGTGCACAACATGCTGGAAAGGTCAATGTATTCTGATTCACAAAACACATGTATACAGAATTTTAAAAAAACCCCACAATTCTGAGAATCTCTACATTTTAAAGACAAACATTTTCACTGAAAAACCTGTTACTTATTTTATGTCTCCACTAGACACAACACAACTAGCGTGCCAGATGTGAGCATAACCTTAATGAGGAATTTACTAATGGTTTTACTTAAAGCACTTCAGAGCATTAATTTTGAACTGAATGAGGACATGCCAAATACAGAAGAACATAAGCTAATTTATTTTGATAAAAGAGAAATGAAAAGATTCCTACAAAATCACACACAAAGATGAAAATGTAAGTGATATAAGAAATTGGGTTAAACTTCTCTATTTTAAAAGCAGAAAGGAAAGCTGCTGGATTTTGTTAAATTTCCCATTTATACTATCATAAGACAAAACATTCCTATTTACATGAAGGACTAAGAATTTGCATTTCTGAAAGCTGTGACATAAAATCTTCAAAACAGAAAAAGAGGTCAAATGTGTGATGAGGATAAAAGCAAAACAAAGGCACATACATTCTCAGCAAAGTTCAGTATATACTACGTTACTAAATGCTGTCCTGGAAAGTAATATAAAAATTATCCTATCAACAGTTCATCATATTCCTTAAATTCTCCTTCCCTGCATCATCCAAGTTGAATGGAAGAAGAAAAGTAAAAAAAACCCAGAACAACAAAGATAAAACAAACTCTCCAAAAGAATATCTGAATAGGCAAGGTGTTTGGTTTCTTTATGCAAACAGAAATCTAGGTCACTCTGTGAAGTAAGGCTTTATTTGCATATAGGTTTCAAGGTTTCAGATGGCTTAAAATATTAATGACTTTAGAAATCCATTTAAGAGGCACATTATGTTCACAGGGCATTGTAACTGCAGAACTGTGTGCTACACTGCAATAATCTGTCATTGTATGCTAAAGCTGAATTGTTTCTATAACAATATGTAATATATATTTTGGTTACATAATTGAGTAACTTATGAGTAAGTAGAGTTCAGAGAAGTTTGTGTTTGCCTTATATAAGGCTCTAGACATCAACAAATGGTAAAATTTATATTTGACTAGACAAATTATTGACTGTGAACCCCACAGTCAAGGACATTAGTTAGGAAGATTATACATGCAACACTCCCTCATTATATACTATTGTAGTAAACCCCACAGCCATTTGTTCTACTCAGAAGCCAATCTATATATGTAACGCTCAGTCAGGTATATAAAAATATATTCAAAATTTTTTGATACAATGATATATAAAAATACAACTTTTTAATTTTTTTTATTATATTCTGCGCATCCCCTTAGTTTTCAGTAACTTCTAATATTGATGTGAGAAAGATGGCAAAAAAAAAGAGCAATCAGGAACACCAGCTGGGGAATCTTGGAAAGCAATTCATATCACCTGTTCCACTGGTAGATCAAATATCTTCCTCTCAGAGTAAGAAAAACAAGCAGAATGGATACCTTTCAACACCCATCTGTAACTAAATTTTTTGCTAAACTAAATCCAGGCCTGATTCAAGCTGCCAGGATACAGCACAAAATGTGTCTGATCTGGGCAGAGCAGAGATAAGGAACAGAAAGTGATGAGAGACCTAGAAAGAGCCATGAAGATTTGTGTTTGAAGAATCCTGGGATAAACCATTAATAAGGCTATTTGGTGATAGGAAATTGAAATTCTTGAGCAAAAGACAGCAATGAAAACTCAGTCCTAAAGAAGAGGGAATCAAATATGGAAGTTGAGCAGAAAAGGAAGCAGCAACTGGTCAAGAGGCAGAAATAGATAATCAAAGACATTGCAGATATATATTTTTGGATGCAGCTGTGTGAAAATAAAATTGCAGTTCATTTAATGATAAAATAAATACTGGAAATATGGTACATTCAATTTATAAAACTAAGAAAAAAATAATGCCAATACTAATCAAAGCTTTTATTTTAAATACAATATTGTATAATGGTCAAGTAAAGAATAACTTTTATAAAAGCACTGCATGTAAGGATAAAGAACCATAAATATCTCAGAGAAGAACCTGATGCAGATTGTGAAACAGGAACAGTGATCTGAGAGACAAGAAGTGTCATACAACACATACCAGCGGCATCCATTTCTGCATCAACACTGAAATACCCTACCGTCCGAGATGGAGGGAGGTGTGACTAATAGAGGGAGTGGATTAACAAGCTTATTAAACAATCTTAGAACAAAATATACGCATATTCACACCCTCCCTCCATTGTGGATTAAATGTGGATTAAATACGGGTGGATTAAATGTGAGACCTGAGAAAGTTTTAAGTGTTTATACTGAGATTTTTTTTTCTTCTGATGTTTATTTTTCTTATTCTTTGTGCACAAAACATAAACCAAAGAAAGCCAATGCCCTTCCCATCTCAAAAAAAAAAACCAACCCAACACAACAACAAACAAAACAAACCTGAAACAAAATAAATTGGGGAATTAGTAACTGCTTTAGAGATATCCTGATCACCTCTAGCATGCAGCAGAGTTAAAATTAGATTAGCCTTGTAATGTACTGTCACATTTGGATTGATTTAAATATAATCATTAGACTAATACTTAGTAACTACATTGTGTTCCATTCCAATAAAATATTTATATTTCTATGTTTTATGTTTTTTAGAAAAATAATAAAAATATTTACTGTTTTCTTTCAATGTTCATCTGTTATTTTGACTGCATATTCATCTATGAAGTGCAAATGGAAAGGACTGTGAAATATGCAGATCTGCAAGATCACGTTATCTTATAAACTGCTTACTGAGCAACACCCATGCAAGGAAAGCAAAACATAATTAGAGAATGCAGTTTCAGGAGAGGCTGCTCTGTGTTCTTCTGGGTTAAATTCATCCTTAATGTAATGTCTTACTGATGTTATTGTCATTGAAGTTTCTCAAGAGATTATCTGACTCATGGAACATAAGACAAGCATACTCAGAAGCAGCACTTTGTAGATAAACACTAAAAAAAGAAGCTTTCTTGCATGTCAAGCAATGTTATCTAAAGGTTTTCTTCAAGTTTTTTTTTTTTTAGAGTTGTGAATACAAAGCCTTTGGTTCACAGACAATAGCTTTGTTGACACCTCTGGCTCTCCTGAAATGCTGATGAGGACAAGGAGACACATGAAACATCTTGCCTTAGAAGGGCAGAACTGTTTTCTGCACTTGTGTCAGAAAACTTGTTCCAGCAGAGATCTCTGCCTCCAACGAGTGACACTGACACATTAAGAAAGTCTAGGTGAGCTGCCAGCACTGTATTCCTCTTTCCATTTCCTCAGTTTGAAGGTTATGATGCCTTTCCTCACTCCTTTACAAACAGCAAGGTACATTTTTCAGTTTAGTGAATGCTTGGCACGTCTGCCTTTTCAGCAGGTACTCGAGCTGCTAAACTCTACCAAACTCGACTCAGAGGCAATTGAAACCTCCAATTTGGTTAAAAGGAGAAATATCTGTTCCTGATGGGGTCTAAGCTGCAAACCTTCAACACGGAAGCAGGATATGTGCTATTTGAGTTGAAAAAATATTAGGGGAGCCATGTGTGGCCAAAAGAAAAGATACATCATAAAAGCTGTCTGAGATGTAATCTAAGGAGGCAATGAAAACACAGGTCAAAGCCTCTCTGAGTACATGATCAGATTTAACTTCCGATAATGACATAGATAACTGTTGGGTGAATGATCAGCACTGATTGTAAATTAATCCAGTCAGAAGGTGCATCTGGTGCAAAAAATTGATGATTTACAGAATGGGGGGCATATTATGAAAAACAATTTTTACTTTGATGCAAAGAAGTAATATAACTCTAAACCAGTAAAGCCTGGGTAAATAATTTGAACATGAGAATCATATTCTAGGTTAAATTCTTTTTTTTAAGGAACCTCACTTTGTGAGCATTCCACTAGCATATATCTCCAACCATGATGACAGAAATAAAATCTAATTAAAACATAAACTCTTACAAATACAGAAAAAAACCACCAAAATACACTGCTGCCTTGGAAACACTGCACCATACCAGCTTAGAGCTGTATTCTTTGCTGCCCACTCCAAGTGAAACAGGAATCTTTTCTCTCTTCATCAGTTTCCTACAGATTGTTCACATTATTCAAAGGCAATGCAAATGCAGAAGTTTTCTAAAATACTTTCTTCGCTCACAACACAGAAGCAGCTGTAACATTGTGTGATAAACCAATAAAAATGCTCCTAGTTTAATCATTCTTTTGTATGTGGCTGTCTGAAAAAGAGACACGGGTAAATGCATATTCCTTACACATTTATGGGAAACACCTGCTAGGTATAAGATTAGGACAGGGTGGTAGATAGCATCTGGAAAAGACACTTCACTTTTGTTCAAGTCCTTATTTAACTATGGCATTGCACCATAGGACCCACCATGTAACACTGCACCACAAAATGTGACGTTTCTGTAACAATGGTAAAAAATTGATTTCATTATTTGGTAGGGCGGGTTTGTGGGGTTTTTTTAGGTTTTTTTTTTTCCATATTTTTCTCCCCTAATACAGAAGATAGTTATTAGGAGAACTATCTATTTCCTATGGTTGATAATGTATTTCTTCTCCTAGTAAAGAGAGATAATCTGTTCATTTACTGCTTGATTTATGCCGCTTCAGTCTACATTATTGAATTTGTAACACATTTAGCACTGTGTATTTGTTTTGAGATTTGGGGAGCAATGGAGTAAAATTAATAAAACAGCTGGGAAAAGTAAAGGAAGAAAATTGAAGTGACAACACAAAATGTAAAAGATAAATTAACCTGAATTAAATAAACTTATTCAAGGCATAAAGTAACTGTACAATTCATAGCATAATCAGTCAAGTGCCCAAGTTGTCTGAGACAAAGGTTTGTAGAGGGGTGAATTAAAGGTGAATTTGAATTTACAACTGAGTTACAATCAAATTGGAATGCAGATGGAAAAGAAATAAGCCATAAATCCAGTCAGGAAGTGTGATCCTTTTTTTGATCAGTCATAACAAGGCAACAGTGTCAAACATTTGGAATATTTCACCTTTACATTAACATTTTTTTAAACATCCGGTAAGATGTCAAGGTGTTTTACACCTTGTAATGAAGCTTGTGAGAGAAGAATGGTGGGCATTAAGCACTATTTCACTATCACAGAAGGAGAGGGAGAGAGGCTGGAGGGGTGATTTTCTCCTTGGGTGTCTTCAAAATACTGAGAAGGACATTTGTTCATTATAAGTAGTACCTGAATACTGAAAATCTGCTAAAAGCTGCACAGGTGACAAAGGGAAAAAAATCACTTCCCTTGAGTCAAGAACCAAATAAATTAATATCAGTAATTCTACATATTAGATGTGATCACTAAATTGGAGTTTCCAATTCCTCTATTCAAATTCCCAAAAAATTTCTCAAGGAGCTTCTGCCTAAGGATGGTCTAGGCAGAAAAATGAACCCCCAAGAACTCAAATAATTCCCCTCAAACCCTGCCCCAAAGTGCACAACATTAAATACAAATTTAGTTATTTATATATTGATTGTGATTTTATAAGATTAAATACTTTTCTTGATACAGAAATAAGACTATAAACAAAAATAGAGATGGGTCCTTTTTCTCTAACAACTTAAATGGTGATGCCATTACTGGTTATAGTAGACAGCAAGAAGCAGAAATTTTTGCTAGGCTTCTCAAAAGCCTAGTTGTATTTCATTGCTATGCCTACAGCACCATTGCTACTAAAAACTTTAATTAAACTACAGATACCATAGCATCTGCCACTCATTTTTCAGTTCAGGAATACAATTACAGAATATTTCTCATCTGGTAAAGAAGTAATTGTACATATTTTATCTAAATGAAAATTTGCAATAAAATAACTCCCTAACATTAATGGTAAAAATTACCATGTAAAATTACAGTGATGTTGCTAAGTTAGTTACTAATTAAAAACAACAATACAGCTGCAATGCAGAATATCTATCACAATAGGCACTGGGAATAGCCAAGTTGCTTATTTACCAAACTCAAAAATGGTTTATCCAAAGGAGAAAGAGGATATTTTTTATAATATTACTCAAATTAAAAGTTTGTCTTTAAAAATCAAATGGAAATACTGTAATGACAGTCAGAATATCACTTTGTATTGTAGTTTCTTGCAACAGAATTTCAGTTGCCAATAGTGACAGATGGAACTAGATGCAAGTTTCAGAAAATGGATTACAAAAGTGAAAAATTAAAGAACTACTGCAGAGATGGTCTGGGCATGTTCAACCATGAAACCCCCAGTGTTTTAAATACATATATAGCAGACAAAATATCAATGAAAATGTTACACAGATTAGCTCAGTATGGAGCTGTGTTGACAAATTTCAAATGTGTTTAATGTGCAACAAGTGCTACGAAAATTTTTGAACGGCTTCTAAATTGAAAAGAGATGTCTTCCTCTGTTTCTATTCAGCTTTAAAATTAATTTTTTTATCTGTATTACTGGTGGACAAACATGTAAAAATACAGAGAAAGAAAGGCAACAGAGAGATTCATTGAGTGTTCAGGGCACTATTTATAAAATATGCCACCACTAAGAACCATTGTCACAATGGAAGAGCATGCCTGTGTGAGGATTTTTTTCTTGTAGTTTTATAAATGGGATACTAAAACCCTAATTTAATTTACCCTGATTTAATTTACATCACAGATGCTGTCATTAGCTTCAAACCTTCCACGAGACAAACGCCCATGTAACTAAGGTTCCTGACTCTTCCAGAAGAGCTTCTCTTCAGATAATACTTGGAATACATTTTTATGAATGACATCATTTTAAAGAATACCTTTCAGTTTTAAGGATATTTCTATTTTCTTGCATATATATCTTTCATTGTCCTTTAATTATGGCTCTATAACCTGTTTCGGTTAAATCTGAAAAAAAAAATCTTTATTTTAAAAAGTTTATTTCTTAGTTTTGTAGTCCTCTTTTCATTTTAAAAGTAAAAATTATATTTGATTATTTTCCTAAATTTGCTATTTATTTTCTTGCTATGTCACCATTATTTGAAAAAAAAAAAAAGCCTAAGTGGCTAAAATATTGTACAAGAAAATTTCACAATCTCCTTTGCAGACTACACAAAAATGGAAGTGACTGAAGTCAATGCCAGGATTGGATAATCACTGCAGTGATCACATTTGCTAGAGGCCACCTTCAAGAGGTTTCTTTTCATGGAGCGAAAATACCAGTGCAAAACGGGATGTTAAGTCCTATGCTAGTTTTTGCTGACCCTTTTCTTCTGTTTGTAGATGCAATAATAATATGTTGATTTATTTTACCATCCAGGTCTTAAAGCTATACTAATTTCTTGGCACCAGCTGCAGTAGCTCCCTTTGTGAGTACGAAGTGTGTTGTGTGTTGTGATATGCACTGCCTAAGCACATTCCTATCCTGAAAGCTCATTTCTCAACTACAAGAGGGAAAAACATATGGCTACATTTAGGCAGAGGACATCACCAAAGAAAAGAAAGAATTATTGAACTGCTGTCCATTTACTACTAATACATCTTTCCTTTTTTTGTTTCTTTTTCCGTTTCTTTTAAAGGCTCAGCTATTTTCTTGTTCTCTCCACAGTACTTTTGAGGTTTCTGGCTTTTCTATAATCATAAGCACTAGAATCTAGGAAGTGAATATAATAAGTTTCTTCAGCTGTCCTAAGCAATTTGTAGAAACTCTGTATGATGTGTTCCATGTGATTTTTAATTTTATGCACACTATAAGAGCAATTAAAGGCATAGAATTATGAAAACATTGAGGAGAAAAAAAATCCACTAACTTTGCTCCTATGTGTGGAAAAAAACATATAGATACTGAAAGCCAAACAATGTTAAGTCCAAGCTCCTAAAAAAATATCTATCAAAGCAGTTAAACTCAAATAAGTGCATATATAGAATATGGTATCTATTTTATTATCTGTGTAGTTGCAGCACATGGTCAGCAGTTTGAAAAATAAACAATTTTTAAAACACCTACTAAAATTATATAAAATACATTCAATAAAATACATCCTTTATTCTCTAGGTTACATGTAAATTTATGACCTATGTTCTATGCATATGTTGAGGAGTTGTGTGTAATGGTTCCGATCCTATTACAATGACAGCTCCCCAGACACAATCCTTCATTTTAGCAGCTTGTTGGATTGCAAACCCCACCACACCTATCAAGCAGTACTGCATTGTTTGGTGGCTCGAAGTTCTTGATAGATTTGCAACAACCTTCAGTTTTAGAGACTGCATAACTAAGATACACAGGACACTTCCCACAATTATTACAAAAACAAGGAAAATTCTAAGGATATTGGCATGTGGCTGACTATTGGGAGCAGATGATGAGATTTCTTTCCAGAAATTGTGGGTTATATAACATGAGGTCTATGTTTCTTGGAGCATTGCAGCAGTGCTGATGTGTGCATGACTGGAGTACCTTGCTAGTGTGTGCAGCTATGAATATCCAATGAATATTTGTTTCCTCTCTGCAACTCACATGCATTTGCCTATTTATCTCCTTAAGCATGTACTGTTGTTCATGTGACCTAATTTTTCTTGTTAAGGATACGGCAAACCAAACCAAACTTAAAGTGAAACTTGGCACTTTAAGTTGGCACCAAAATCATAATTTTCAAAAATCCCAGACAAGTCTGAATGCAGTGTTTTCTCTAGTAAAAATAACAGCAGAAAAAGAAGAACTTTCCTGCGGACTTTCACAATGTTAAATTTGTGGAGACATCTATCGTTATTTATTACTGATTATGCAGCTAATAAGACCTGTTGCTATTCTCGCTGTGTGATTTAGCCCTCAGAGAGTGGCACTCTGTGTAGGTAGAGATGTAGCTGACAAAAATCTGTGTATTATTAAGTTTTACCATTATTAAGAGATTGGAGAAGCCCAGACTTTATCTGTGAATATTGAAAGACAACAGAACACACAGAAACATCATAAGGGCTCTATCTGGCATTTTTTTCTGTGCTGTACACTTTGAAGAATTCAGTTTCCCAGCTTTTCCTCCAACAACATTTCTTCTAAATTACTAAATTACTAAATTCTTCTAAATTACTAAGTAAAAATTACTAAAAAAGTAATTTTTACTTTTTCAATGCACAGAGGAAGAACGCAGATGGGATCATTCTGTCTTGGCTTGTACTTTGAGTATAAAGTATTTTTTAAGACTCCTCAGAAGGTCTTTGGAATATGTATAAAGCAATATCTTTCCACCAACAGGAACATAACCAGGGAAAAATCACAGCTTTAGCAAAACAGAATTTCTATTGAAATTATTGTTAGTATTGTACTTAGAAGAATGAACTACTTCCTTTGTCAAGGAAAATACCTCCAAGACTCCAATGTTAACACTTTCACTTGCAGTAAACAAAATAAAACTAGTATTTTCTTTACATGCTACTAAATACAATACATTGCCTACTCTCTTATTAGAAGAGGAATATTTAAAGTGGTTGTCCAACACCTGTTAGGATCAAAAAACCCAGCCAAGTGCATAGGCTACTAATTTTTTATTTGTTTTCAGATAAATCCTGATATTACAGAATGAAGTATATGAATGAAAATTTATATTTCAATACTCTATTATGAAAAATGTTCTGAAGTCTCAAAGTTTGTGAGATTTCATATAGTAATGTATTCCAAAACTATGGCAGCTGCCAGAACGTGACTAGCTTGGTGCTCATACATATCAGAGTAACTGATTTGATTAAATGCATTTTTCCATATCCAGTCTATATTTGTATCTTCCAGCACATTTTTGATGTACATATACAACTTCTCAGGTAACAGCAAAATAGCATCTTAACAGTAGAAATTAAAAACTAGCAGCAGTAGTCTTAAAACAAGTTCTTTTTGTCCACCATGTGGAGAAGTGTTAAAAACCATAAACTCCAGCTGGAGAAAAATGTGTACATATATTTTTCCACAAGTGTAAAAACATGTACTTTAAAAGACATTCAAATGTATGTGAATTGTAAATTAATTTAATTTTTATTACTGCTGAGGAGAAAATAAAGGAGATTGGGGGAGGAGGGGCTTGTTTCTCAATATAAGCATTTTGAAGAGTCATCCTAAATTTAAATATCTTACAATGCTTCAAAACTTATGAACACATTTTAAACATTTCATACTGCATGAAATGAAAGCTTTGCTTTTTATTGAGTGTATTAATGTGCCCTAACTTAAGATATATAAAGCACAGGTGTTTGTATGAAGTAATTTCCCCAGGTTCTTGTATCTAATCACTTTCAGCGCATAACTATTTTGGTTTGTCTTTATGTTCTGCATTAGGATGATACAAAGCAGACTAGGCTCCTCTGATTCATAAAAGTAGTTTTTCGTTACCAGATCCAGAGCTGTACCTCTGCAAAGTAAACATCCATTTAACCAGAGAGAAATAAACCAAACAAACAACCTAGAAATTCTCTCCCAACTCTGAAATTCTGTGGGAAATGCAAGAGGTTCTGGTCTTCAAAATAACCAGACACAGCCTTGTCCCCTCTGGCCAGTCTTATAGATAGATATTGTCTCATGGTAGATTTTGGTTTTGCCAATAAACAAGAGACAGTTTAAAAACAAAAGACCGGGAGAATACCCTTTCTTTGCTGATGGTGTTAGCGTTCGGAAATATATAACCACGAAAATGATTATATGTCTTTGCTTTTATTAAGAGCTCTGGGTGTCAGGAGTATCCAACTCAAATCTGACTCTGACCATACATTCAGGATGAACATGCTTTTATATTCTATCGTTATATAGCTTTCATGTTAATTATTAAACTTATATTATTCTATTGTATACATAGATTTCAGTCAAGCATGGCTTCTTATGGTTTCCCCCTTAAATTTCTAACATAGTTTCTCATGATTCTTCTTATGATTATGCAATAATTATATTTAGTTACTAAACAATCATCACATCTAACAATTATATAATTTATCATACTGCTTACCCAGGTGCAACACAAAGCCTAACATTTCAGAGTCTATTTTAACATTTTCCCAGGTCCCCACTATCAACGGTAGTGGTAAAGTTCAAGTAAAATGCAACCAGAATGTCATGCTTCAGGTGTATAATTTGATGTCTTTTTAATATTAAATGGAAATTCTGGACTCAGAACTCCATAGACTGAATTAGACATCTTTTCAGAGATTGGCAGTTTAATGGACATCCACAAAGTCTTTCAAACAGCTTATTCAGAACATGGATTAAAGAACTTAGTATGTATCTCTGCCCAGGCACAGAGTGCATTTATAGTGCTGAGAAACAAAATGAGCATTTTTCTCACTTCTCTTCATAGAGTCATCTTCTTTCCCCCTGTGGTACAGTCCTGCTATTGGCCAACACTGGTTGCAGATCACTCAAGAGGACCTGAAGGACAGGCCACCCTCCTTTGCTTCAGCACTGGGGACTGCGACATCACAAGTGTAGATGAGATGAGGTCACTCATTCAGTTGTAATCCAACACACACACACATGTAAAATGGCCATATTCATATATTTTATGTATATTAATACATATATAAAGCTTTCAGTTGCTTCAGCTTGTTCACTCAGCCAGTAGAGCGTGACAGGAGATAACAAACAGCCAGGCTGCAAGAAATGAACCTCATCTTTCTATCACAATGAGATCTCATACAAAGATTAGTATCAGCTTGGGAGCCACATACAATGAATAGTAAACATTCCACTTCTAGCGCTGTGCTACCCTTCTTTCACACTTGGAGAAGTGTTCCTATCACCAACCATGGAGTACCACTACTTTGAAGAAAAATGGAGTGCATAAAGAAAGAATAGAAGAAATCAAAAATAAGGGGTCATATTAAGTATACTTGAATTCATACTATTTCTTTTCTCCCTCTTAAAGTCTTTCCTGTAATAGTCCCTGAAGGGACACATGCAACTAAAACTAAAATTGTACTAAAAGTACAATAACTAACAGGTACTTCCATCTTGATACCAAATTTCTGTTATCATCTTGGATATAGCATTCATTTTCTCCCAACAAGGAGTAGTCTGTGCCACCAAAAATACTTTAATCAAAAGTATTTTAATATCCAGTAAAGTATTTCCTTTACGGCTTTAAAATTAGAAATTGGAGAAGTTATCTTTTTACCTCATAGTTTTGCTTGCCCTATTATCACAGTGAGAAGACTAACACAAAGTCATATATGCATGATGTTATCAGAGACACTTTAGGATTCAATCACTCTCTAGCAGATAACAAATTGCTGCTTTGAGCTTATTGCTTGACAACAGGAGATGAAATTGCTGCCTATAATTTTATTAAATGCTAACACAATGCAAGTCTATTGTAACTCTAATGAGGTTTCAATACCTGATGTTGACAGGTGGTGCCTTACAAATAAAATGAATGGTAAAAAAAACCAAACAAAAAAACCAAACAAAAAAAAAACCAAAACCAAGCAAAACCCAAAACAAAATCCAAAACAAACAAAAACAAACAAAGGAAAAACAAACAAACAAAAGACACAAAAAACCACACAGCAAAAAACTCACCACCACAAAAGAAACCCACAAACAATCATAAAATATTTCAACAGTGTGTTGATATGTGACAAAAACGAGTAATAAATTTCAGGATCAAATGTGTATTTTTTAATATGTGTGAATGTATACAATTAACCAAAAAAACCCTAGTACAAAATGTCTCAAATCAAAATTAAGAATTCTACTTTTTTCATGGAATTTTTTAAAGAGTTTGAAGTCCAGTGGCTTTATTTAGTAAAATTCAGTGGGTTGAGGTGGTGTTCTGATCCATTTTCCATTGTATCCAATGGGTCTTTAAATGGTAGCCAGTTGGGATTGACTTTGCAAGTGATGCCTTTTCATAGCAAAATCCTCTGAATATTACCAATCCCTTACACCAACTAATTTTTAATAGCATTTAGCCTTGCTGCCATTACTGAAGTTCCAGAGAAAGTGGGACTTCTGTTGGTCAGAAAACTAGATTCAACTAAAACGCACCCTATAACATATCTGTAGTATGCTGTTGCATATTTACATTTTATTTAAGCCTTACATTTTTTTTCACCATCAAAGGGTTTTTTCCTATAATTACAGAGTTGGATAACTCTAAGAAACTGTGGTATAGCTGCTGAAATTCTAAAGGCTCTCTCTGTTCCAATGCTTTTCAAAGCCATAAATGTAAAACACAATTTAAATGTGACATCTGGTAGAGTTATTAAATGTAGCAGCTGCTGAGAAACATAAAAGGATTCTTCTTTTAAATAGAAAACTAGCTGACATTTTACAAACATTTATTCACCATTTCAGCTACTGCTGTACATTAGAGAAGACTAAAATAATCAGAAAGAATTTGAATGATCTGCAAAACAAAAGTATCTACTAAATTACAAAGACAGCAGATGTTTCAGCATTTATTTCTCTTTAAACCCTCTGCTTCATACACTTCCAGGTCAAATATTCAGTACATATCTTTTTTTCCTCTATTAATTTTCAACTGCATATTCCATCGCATAGCATGTATGACATTTTGCTACCTTATCCTGAAACCATGTCTCAGCCAGATCACAGAGATGCAATATAATTATGTCCCATTATAACAGTTTTTCCTTGATTCCTCCATCTCTTTTCTCTAAGTAGTAGCTCCTTGAACTTCAGGTGTCTGATTTGCATGATCATAGCAGTCTTTGTTGTGAACCCAATTATTACTTTTACTGCATGCATATCTTTAACCAGGCATGCCTAATTGGTGTGGAATAAAGCCTTTTCACTAACAGAATATATCACACATCATTTTACAACTAGCATATGCTAGCATATGGTATGTGCAGTTTGGTTTCAGACACAGTCAAAACAGAAAATTATCAATAAACAAAACTAGCCCTCTTTACACAAAAACTCTTTTAAAAATTATGCCTCTTAGAAACCTCCTATCCTCAGAGCAAAACTTTCCTCTCAGGAGGGAGTGGAGTTATTTTGGTGGGGTGTTTTTCCTTTGTTTTTTGTCCTATGGTCTTGAATTAGCCTTCCGTTATATTGTACTTACCTTTCCTTACAAAGTTGTTTATTTCTAATTTTATTTGTCCAATAGTAATTCAATTTTTTTTGAAAGACAAAATATATAAAAACTATATTAAGAAAGAAAGAAATGCAAAAACAAAGAGTAAATGGTGAATTCCTTTTTTCAAAGGAAATTTCAATTGACTTGTGAAAAATGATATCTTGCTCACCTTGATCTGAGAACTCATTCTCTAACAATTTCTTTCAGACTAATGGTGAACATGTTCTTATTGATGTTATACAGCACCAAATGAGTCAAAGTCTATTCAGTTCTAAAGGGCCCCCAGTAATAAAGCTGATAGAAATATCAAACAGAAATATGTGGCTTAAGATGCTTGCTGGTAGTGCAGCGATTGGATTAGAGCTGCTCTCAATCCTGAAAAATAATAGAGACAAAAAAAAAAAGAAACAAAGATTACACAGTGGGTTGTGGGGTTTCTTTGGGTTTTTTGGTTGGTTGGTTTTCTGTTTTTATTGGTTTGTTTGGCTGTATTTTTTTATAAAAATTGAAGTTTGATGTAGATTTTACAATGGGTAGAGCTTGGACCACCTGGGACAAAAATGTCTACAAAAAGAAAAAAAGAAATTCAAAAAAGCCCATCTAGAATGGATTTCTAGACTCCATTGAAATATGCAGATTTTTCTTTAAGATTAAATGTATTTTATTTTCATTGCCAAGTACTCATATTAATTCACATGCTAGTAATTTACTTTGAAGTCCAAGGTCTAAATTCTAGCTGTAAGGCCTATGTTTCATAGCAGACATAGAATCATAGAACAGCCTGGGTTGGAATGGAATTTAAAATCATCTTGATCCAATCCTTCTGCCATGGGTGGGAACATTTTCCTCTTGACCAGATTATTCAGAGCTCCATCCAACCTGTCCATGAGCACTTCCACTTCCACCCACAGCTTGTCTGGGTAACCTGTTCCAGTGCCTTACCACCTTCACAGTAAAGAATTTCTTCCTCATATGTAATCTAAACTTATTCTCAGTTTGAAGCCATTCCCTCTTGTCCTGTCACTACATGCTCTTGTAAAAAATGGCTCTCCAGTCCTCTTGTAGGCTTCCTTCAGGTACTAAAAGGCTGAAATTAGGTCATCCTGGAGTCTTCTCATTTCCAGGCTATTTTCTTTCATATGTGCAAAAGAAAAACTTTATTGAGTCTTGTGAGTACTGAAAAACTCAAGCTGCTACATGAACTTTCTGTTCTAAGAAAAAGCTGGTTTGGCAACCACTCCCAAATACTCACTCCCATTTCTTTTCTTGCCTTCAGTCAATCTCTTCTTACTGTGCCAATGCAACTGTTTATTTAGGTGGCTTCACCAGAAACTGAATCATTGAAATACTCATGGTTATAAATCATTCATGTCACAACAGAGTCAGAAATGAACCTTTAAATCCCCTTTCTGCTGTCTCATACCCAGCTTTGAACAGCAATCATGTGAAAGATGGGCCAGCCATCAGCCCTGCTGATCAACTAAATCAACAATCACATGTGTAGACACAGGCTATAATTTTACCAAGATTTATGGGATGAAAGGAAACCTTTCAGTTCCCACGGACATTTCTCATATGCACAGACCTAAAAGAACTTAAATTGTGGAGCAAAAGTTCAGTGAAGCTTGGATGCTTAGTTCTGAAATATATTTATTCTGATGCTTCAGACACTCAAAACATTTCTAATCATTAAACTTTCCTGCATAACTAAATGCTTCTTTTATAAATTTTCCTATGCCTGTTTACACTTGCAAGCATCTAACTGGATAATATAGCAAGAGTCATATTCTTATTTGCCATTTATGTCAAAGAAATAACTAATTCTCGTAGAAGTTACATGTCCAAGATATCCCACACTATACTATTTCATTCATCCAAGGAAGTTTTAGGGTTTATGACATTAAAACCACAACCTAGAAAATTTCCATTTTGCTATAATTGAACTACCTGAAATTTATTTTTGTATTAAGAAATTATTGAAAAAACACAACCAACCAACCAACCAAACAAACAAACTAACAAACAAAACTTGGATAATACTTGAAAGCAAATCTAGTGTAATATTGCTTTAATTTTACTGTACTGGAATGCCACAGAAAGGGCTTCATTTTGTTACATGATAATAAAAAACTGTAAGAAAACACAAGCATTTCATACACAGTGAATTTTACCATACCATAGAATTTATGACCAGATTTCTGTTTTCATCCTGCTATGTGCTTTAGCCAAGATATGCCAGTTTAAAATGTTTTGGTTTCTCCTTTCATTGTTCCTCTCCTTGAAGCAATGCTTTAAAAAAGTGATCATATTCTACAGCTGTGGTTACCCCAGGATGATACTGAAGACTGTGCTGACCAGTGTGGTCCCAGGGTTTCTCTGCATCCCCCTCCAACAGTTCTTGCACTATATTTAGGTGACTCTGTTATGCTGTTTGAGGCAAAGATCATTTTTTCATTACAGAAGTGAAGGATTGTTAACAGAGGAGAAATCTCAAAGTTCCAGTACCCTGCAATTAAAAGGAAGCCAACAGTCATGTTGATTATGATGAAGAATTGCTGGATGGAGTTTGAAATCACTGAATCTACCACAAACCTATTTTTGGAGTTGTGAAATTTATGCTGTATGGATTTATACACTTCTCTTCATCTCTCTGAATATAATGTAAATCTGAATGAAGTCTAGTGCCTTCTAATTACTATATGAAGGAAGAATTAAGTAGGATATCAGAAGACATCTTTAGAATGTCTTTAGATATCTCCAGACCACATTCCAGAGCAGCAAACACAGGAGAGGCTGAGGCTTCTCGGCTTCCCAGGAGAAAATCCTGGACAAAGAGGATTTTTCAGAAAATATGAGAGTGACAACTTCCCATTGTCAGGAAGGTGATTGGCCGCCTCCAAGACAGCAGGGGTCTGTCACATGTAGCAGTGACTTAGGAAGACAAATGCCATCACCCCAAAAGTTGTCCCTTCCTTCTTCCTGCAGCTGAGCATGACACCCTGTGGTATGGAGCGTCCTTGTGGTCAGCTGGGGTCAGCTGTCCTGGCTGTGTCCTCTCCCAGCCTCCTTGCTGGTCAGGGGTGATGAGGAGCAGAAAAGACCATGACTGTGTAAGAACTGCTCAGCAATAATGAAAACATTCCTGTGTTATCAGCACTATTTTCAGCACAAACACAAAACACAGCCCCATATGACCTATTAAGAAGAAAATTAACTCTATCTAAATCATAACCAGTACAAAATACAAACTTCTTCAAGACAAAGAAAAAATTTAAAATATTATATTTCCTGCCTCAGAGTTCCATTTTTTCACCCCCTTTGGGTGCAGTGATGTTTGCTCACTTTTTCAAATGCTGTAACTTACTGCATTCAGGTCAGGATCTCAAATGGATGAAAGTATTTTCTCAAATCCTTTAAGCATCTAAACTTTAGAGAAGGATGAATCTCAGGATATAAGCCTGTTCACATTTTCTTTTGAATGGTTTTGCACTGCTCAGCTCAACATTCTGAGCAAATTTCATTCTCAGCCAAACTACTTAAGAAGCTGAGGTACCCTGCATAGAAAAAAAAAAGAAAAAAAAACTCCAAAACTTATTTATTGTAATACTTAGCTCCTGGGCATCAGACTTTATTGGATCTAAGCTTAGCTCACTTTTTTTTCATTTTACTATTAGTTTTTGCTAATAAAACACTTGAGATGTCAATCAAGTGTTAATGATGAAATCAGAATTTCGATCATGTCTGAAGGCCTTTTTAAGGTGTAAGTCAAAAAACAAATTATGGATTGAAATGCTCTGACAGCATTATGTAATATCAGACAATGCTAGCTGTCCCTTTTGTCTTTATTGCCTGAAAATCCTGTTGCAGATGCTATTTTTCTCAAGCATCTCTCTAGAGGGAGATGAATTCTTGGGGATCTTGATTCATTTCATCAAGCACTCTTTTTAGATTTACTCTTTATTTGACCTTGAAAAATGAATGAATCCACGATTGGATGCATGGATTGACTGCATATTGCTTACAAGGTTCTGAAAGCCAGAAAAACAAATTCCTCTTAACTTAACAGATCACCTTTCCACCTATCTCTTCTTCTATTTAGGTACTTCACATGATTGGAAGAATCTAATATGATTTATGAAGAAAAAAAAAGCCCTAGAAGTAGTTTTGAGAAAAAAAAATTAAAACAAAATTCATTTTTCTAATAACAGTCAGAAGCCAGATTCATGCTGTAAATGAGCATTAGTTGAAAGCAAACCCCAGGACTTCCAATTGTTCCAACTGCTTGCTCCTTCAGATGTTTTTCTTCCTCCATTTGCAATAATTTTTCCACTGGGCCTTATTAAATGTATGAAATCTTTCGACCAAGAAACCCACCTGTCTTCTTCTCTTCAGGACACAGTTTTCATTTGACAGCTCTTCAATGAATGATAATTGCATATTGCATGGGGTGCCAGAAGGGGCAAGTTAACTCACTAGTGTGTAGTTAAGAGGTAAAATATATAGATCCTGTGTTTTGCCCATTCTCAAATGCCCCTGTATTCACAAATGATTCCAGTCCAGAATGCTGAAGACTTCTCCTTGACATGTACATGTTTGTTTGTTTGTATTATAGTGTCTTGATGTCACTGCCTAGGTTCTGGAAACTGATTCCAGAGGGACACTTAGAAGGCACAGGCAATGTCCAATTATTCCCCTGCTCCAGCACAGGGTTCCTCCTACAGAAGAGAGCCCTCCATGAGTTTCTCCCATGTGAATCCTTTCCATGGGATGCAGTTAACAAAGCAGTGTGGGCCCCTTCCATGGGGTGACAAGTCCTGCCAGGATCCTGCTCAAGCACAGGGTCTTCTCTCCACAGAGCCACAGGTCCTGCCAGAATCCTGTTCCAGGGCAGGCTTCCCATGGGGTTATAGACTCCATCAAACATCTACCTGCTCCTAAGGGGATCCTCCACCGGCTGTAGGTGGATCTTTGCTCCTCTGTGTATTTCTGTGAGCTGCAGGGGCACAGCTGCTTCTCCACGGGCTGCCCCATGGGCTGCAGGGGAAGCTCTGCTCTGGCTCCTGTAGCCCCCCTGCCCCTCCTCCTTCACTGACCCTGGTGTTTCTGCAGACCTGTTTCTCCCACAAAATCTCACTCCTCTCTGTATTCTCCTGAGGCTTTTACTCTTACACAACATGTTTTTCCCCTTCTTAAATACATCATCCCAGAAGCACTACCACTGTTACTGATGAGTTTAGCCTTGGCCAGTGGTTTGTCCATCTTGGAGCTGCTTGGCATTGGCTGTGTTGGACATGGAAGTTTCTGGCAGCTTCTCACAGAAGCCACCTGTAGACCCTTCCCCACTACCATAACTTTGTAGCACAAACCCAAAACAGGAAGGCAGTGGAATAATTTCATTAAATAGATTTTTTAATATACGTATTTTTTACTAATTATGGGCTGGTAGTCCCTTTATTAAAACATATATTTCAAACTAAGCAATCACTCTCTTGAAAGCCTACATGATTCCATAATCTCAATTAAAGACAAAGATGGATTTGGTTAAAGGAAAATAGTAGTCTTATTTGGGAAATGAAATAGTATCACTGATGTAAAACTACACAAAAATTTCCCCATGTTTTTAGATAATAGCCGTACAATATTGGGAAAGTGCCCTCCTCTCAAAACGCTAGAGATAAAAAATAAAGTATATTCAAATAATTTTTAAAGTTGTTTCAAAACACACCTAAAACAACTATAAAGGTTTCATCACAGAAATAGTATCTTGGAGCTTCTCTGTTATTTACTTTTCCCTCTATGATGGAAAATATATAGGAACTGGCAACTGTACATTACTTCAGCCTCCTGGCAGTAGAAATTTTTCCAAAGCTCATGTGCAAATTCTGAGGAGAGAGTTATGCCATTCAAAAAGAACCTTAAGCTCCTTTAAGCTTTTTAATAAAATTAGAGCAAGGTTATTACTGAACCCGTGTTATGGAAGAAAAATAAGGTACTTTGCTGCTGGAAATTCTTTAGTCAATCAGTTTCAGGCCTGAAGTCCATCTGATTTCCCATTTCCCACCGAATGTATGAGAAACTCAAAAGTATTAAGGAAGTATATTAGTATATTGGAAAAGTACTTTAAATTGGCTAGAAGCCTAGAATTCTACATCCTCTAGAGGTCAAGTCTTCCAGTTCATCATGAAAAATGTCTGGGAATAGTTTAAAGATTGATACAATGCAATATTGTAAAAATGAGAAATCATTTCATAAGAAAAGGACAATATTACAATTTTATGTTTTGCTAATGTTGCAGAAGATATTCAAATGCTCGTCAGTTAAGGAAATTAAATTAGTCATTAACTGAATGGATATGTACAATTCTTAGGCTGCAAAAATACAATTGCTTTATCATTTCATCTGTATTTAATATCCATAGCTTAGTGAAAAAAGACCAAACATAAATGTAAAACTAAGGCTAATGTGTAAGTACAGTGTGTATTTGAAAGGAAGACCAGATACCAGAATGACTGCATGTCTCTGATATTCTCTTTTTATGCATTACATGAAATCCATTCACCCTAAAAAATTAAAATATGCACAACCCTCTAATGACAGCAAAAGTGTGGATGAATTTTTCTTGCAATAAAATTATGATCTGAAAAACACTTAGCCTCAGAATAGCAACTCTGACAAAGTTAATGTCCATGTGGCTGTTTCTCTTTGATTAGATAATGAGCTTTAAATGCAAATATGCAGAAATACATTATTTTTAACATCTTCTGCCAGAAGAAATAGGAATTTATTTACTACTCAGTGCTCACAGGTAATTTTCCTTGTCTACAGGCATCTTCAATGTCAGAGTAAGATGCTGTACATGGAAAAGTATGTTTGCTTGAGGGAATGTTGGAAACGGATCATCATGTAACCCCTTTATTCTTTTATGTTTTGTCCTTCGTATGACATAGATGGAAACAGAATTATTTTTTTGTGCCAGCAATAATGTTCTTCCTTGTTAGGAAGAAAATAGTATTTTTTCAACACAACAACACATCTGTCTGAAGCAATTAACAAAATTTGAATGACTAAACTGTAATATCTCATAATGGTCACTCTGAACTGAGACCATTAGTGTGTTTTATTTGCATTTCTTTAGGACCATATATAGCCATTTTTCAGCTTTTTTTATCCATTCCAGAAAAATGTAAAGAACATTTGAACAAGACCTAACCTTGAAGATGCAATCTGAGTCTGAATTTAAACAAAAATGATTGCATATAAGGTAGACTGATCTAACTCACTTATACAAAAAATAGACTATTTCATATTCATTGTATAAAATTCATGCTGAGAGAAAATTATTTTTTCTGCTATCTTGATGAGAAATGCAAATAACGATGTATAATTTTTGTGATCAGCATATATAAAGACCAGAATTTAAAAGATTTTATTTTGGTTATTCAAGAAGCTGCAACACAAAGCTGTAAATCTATCATCTCTCATCATCATTAGATTTCAAATTATAGTCAAAAGAGACATAAGATGGCTGCTAATGGTACCAATTTTTTAATGAGCAATGGTCAATTTTAATGTTTTAATGAGCTTTTTGTATACTAAATAACACTATCAGGTTGACTGGCAGTATCATGCTGATTGGTGAAGTTCCAGGCAGTGTCACAGGGCAGGACTGATGTACACATTGGCATGATCAGCAGTGTCACATACAGAGGGACTAAGAAGGGGTATGTCTCACTGTGAGCACTTAGATAAGTTGTTCATAATTAGGTGAGATTCTATTTTCTATGGAAATTTCTGCTTTAAAAAGAAGCATTTATTATAAAATATTCTAAACATTCTGACTTGTTTACTTTCAAATACTTTAATGCCAACTAATCAGCGGGGATCTTTTTTATGGTGGATGACCTCTTTTTCCTTTCTGGACTTTTTTTAATCTACATTCACTTTTTCTATTTTCTTCCATAGGAAAACCACTGATTGAGGCATCAAATAAGCTAATCAAAGAGAAGAAAATCTTGCCATGTTTAAATAGCTTGACTGATACACAAGTAGGTTAGAATTTCACTGCTACTCCTTCTGAGTAATTCCATCAGTAGGCAATTTCAGAAATGATTAAGAGAGGGGTCTTAAAATATTTGTCACAGAATAACAGGCTGAATCATTACTGTTCTTCTTAAGTCTTCCCTTCCAGTATTTTATCACACTACAGTGCAGTCCAAAAGTTCATGCAAGTTTATAATCACATCCTAGCCCTAGGACTTGCTAGGACAGACTGCAGACAAATTCTGAGATTTTATACACAAGGCATGGCACAATTTTTCCAAGAAAAATTCTAGCCAAGAGTGGAATCTCCAACAGAAAGCTGCATCTTTCAAAACCAAATCAAGGTTTTCACAAAATGTGTTCTGCAATACCTCTTAGAAATAGATTTTATTATCTTTAAATAAGAGCAGCACCAGTTGAGAGAAAGAAAATGATTGCAAAGAAGGGCCCTAAAAAAATGAAGAAAGGAAAATAAAGTAAAAATTATATCAGAGACAATGAGACATTTTGTCTACACATTCTTTTTTTTTTCTCTAGACAAACACAATAACTAGCATTCAAATATTTACCACAGAGCTATATCAGCATAAAAAAAAAACAACAAACCAAACCAAAACAAAACAAAAGTTTCTTTTTCTCTCTTTTATTAGACTATTTCAAGCCTCAAATAAACATTTTTCTAAATTAAGCTGGACTTTCTTCTGCCAGTTCTTATCTAAAAAGATGACTAAAAATTCTGGAATATTTTCATGAAGGGAAAATGTCTACAGCAAAATCCTCAAGATTTTTGAGAGAGAATTTCAGTCTTAGAAAGTGATAAGAATAATGAGAAAGGATGAAAAAAAAGCCATCTGCAATAAGATTTTAGGGAAATGTAAATCAGAATGTATTCTATTTTAGTATTACCTTAAGGCTTGTATCTAGAATGTTCATGTTTAATATAAAATTGAAATGTTAAACAACACAACAAAAATTATCAAGCCTCTTTCTGTTGACAGTCAAAAGCAAAGAGTTCAGATTTTTGTGTAATCTGTCCTTTCAATATGGGTACTCTGTGTTAGAAAGAAATCACATTGATTATCATCAACACATTATATTCTGGATTAAAATTTTTGTGTTTAGTTTCTTATCTGAGAAATGCTTTTAATCAATCTAAGTTTATTAATGAACAGTAGAAACTGAATAAAGGCTAAGTATATAATAGAAATCAGATACAAGAACCTTTCATCATTATAATGATGCTTTATTTGGAAATCTATCTTTAGTACTGCTGTATCAAAGTCCTCAGGCAAAGCTGATGTGAAAATTTACTCGGGATGAACAGAATTTCCATCTAATGTCTGGAAATCAGCTAGAGAACATTCATGTTCAGGGCCCACATGTTAACTGAGAGCTGAGATGAAAAGCAAGTAAGTCCAGGCTAATCACCTGAAAAACATTGCAATCATTTTTCTTAGATGAGAGATGCTTCAAATGAAAGCTAAAAATACATCCATGCAATCAATTTACCAGGTGAAAAGCACATTTGATATCTAAACGTACAAGGGAAACCTATTTTCTTCATAAGGAATTAAAAATAAGTAAGAAACTATTGTTTCCTGATGAAAGCAAGAATAAAATAGAAAAAAAATTAGAGCTTAATAAAGGAAAATTTATATATATATACATATGCACATATATATATGTATATATGTTTTGCAGTTGAGTTAGTGCAAGCATATAATAATTCTGCACAATCTTACTGAAATCCTACTTCTATATTGGTATAAGAAATCTACTTCTTAATGCAAATTGGAATTTATAAATTGCTAAATCATGCATGACAATATTACAGAATTGAAAATTTATAGAGATTAAAAAAGTCAGTTCTGGTTTTCAGCCCTGGTGCTTTCACCATGGAATATGAAAGCCATAAAAATTGCTCACACAATGAAAAGAGAAATGCACTGAAATAAAGCTTCTGCTGAGAGCAGAAACCCTTAAAAACATTCTTATTTTTCCAACATTCCTCTCAGGTTTAAACCAGCATACCCAGTTCTTCCTTGATTTTATCTGATAAAGTAATTATATTAAGTATATTGTAATTGTTATCATTTTACAATCAGGATAAGACTATTAGCCAATATTTCAAATGTGATATTTTAGGAAATACAGCAACATGTGTAGGAAATAAATGCCAAGAACCATATGTGCAAGACTTAAGTAATTCTTTTAATGCACTTAGTTTTATTTATACAATATAGACTTGAAATTTGTTTACAGACAGGAATTATATTTGGGTTTCCTCAGCAGAGTTATGCATATAAGAGAGACTACTCCATCGGTGTTCTAGGTGGGCTGCACTTTTGAATCTTATTTTGCAAACACCTCTGACTTGATTTCCATTGATTTGTGACTCCTTATGGATAAAAAGAAACTGGAAGATGCACTGCAGGATTCCATCTTAATAGACTGTACATGCAAAAGGATATTTAAACTGAAACTAATCTGAATTTTAAAACCCCGAAATGCCTACATTACAAATTCAAGGAAGAACATTCAACTAAAGAGAGACACAATTTGTGAAAGAGATACACAATTTCCAGTTCAAATTTGAACATTTTTTCTTGAATCCTGAATTTTCCTATTCCATCTCTCTGGTTCATATTATGAAACTGAGACATATAAACAGGTTTTCTTTCAGAGGAAAGTAAACTGGAAGATACACTACAGAAATTAATTTATTTTGCTTCAACTCCTGGTAAAAACAACGGGCCCAACAGGCACTGTGAATTTTGGATCCTCAAAACCAACGGCTTCACTCTACAGCTTTGCTGTTACTCTCCAATATTTATTATAAGGGTGCAGTCAGAGTCACAAATATCCCTTTCTCTCATTCTTAAGAACCAGGTCTCACCTCTGCCCTCTACTGTCACAGATCACAGAATCAATTAGGCTGGAAAAAACTTTGAGATCAAGTCCAAGCTATGACCTAATACAACCAACCAACGTCAACTAGACCGTGGCTAGTCAACTAGACTAAGTGCCAGATTCTAACTTTTGTAGATGCCATCAGAATTACCTAAGGTTTTTAGCTTCTTATTAGCACTAAACTCAAAAATTCAAGTTGAGATATTACAGAGAGTAACAAATAAAAATAAATGTGTACTGACACCACATAAATACACAATTTTGCTTTTGGCACTAAACCTAAGTGATTACCAACTTTTCCACAGCCAGAAATCTCCAGTCTTTCAATTACTTCTCCTTTTGAAAGCTTAATCAGAACTCTTTTTGTTACTTACTTCTAGTCAAGTTTAAAAAAAAACCCAAACCCATCAAAAGATAATGCTTTCAGAATGCTAAAAATGTGAAAGTCAAGATGAAGTGGCATCTGAGTAAAGAGGTGACACCAGCCCCTAAAAGCTGGTAACACTATACGTAGAACATTTCAGTTTACTTTTTTGCAAGTAAATGTAAATAATAACTTCAATTTCAGCTTTATCAAGTCCCTTCTGCCTGCTTGAAGCCTTTATTTAACATTTCCCAAAGGTAACTTTTTGCCCTCTAGATTTCGGGCTTACAGGATGCTCTCTGGACATATATGAGTCCTTTTTTCCCAGATGCCTGGTTTGTTACAGTGATACAAATGCAAAGCAATTTCTATCCTCATTGACTTTTAACATTGATAACACCTCCTTATTTTACACTCTTAGACAGCAGTTTTATTTTATAATTGCATTCTTAACGATGAATTGGACAATTGCCTCCTGAACAATTTGTATCATTTTAGTCCTAATTCCCATTGCAGAAAAGCAAGGTCAAGCACTAACCCTCAAATAATGAAAAGAAACAGCTGAGGATGAAAGTCCATTTGAAAGCACAAACCTTAGGCTAACATATTCGTTTCCCCTCAAAGGAAGTTTTATGGGTTTGAAAATTGCTGTGTAGCAGTGTCTAGTTGCTTGTAAATCCAAGCCTCAGAGACAAGGCATGTCAAAGAAAAGGAATTTCCAATATGGGGACAATAAGTAGATGTCAGGCTGTGCCTTTTTTTTTTTTCCTCAAATATATTTCTAAAAGAAGATAAATCCTTTGAAGTTTAGGCTGATTTGAAAAATTAAGCTGTCAAAGTTCAAACTGCTCCTTAATTTTGCAAACCTCCCTGTTGCATAACCTCAAATACTTTGATCTTTTTTAGCTGCTTTACACTGGGACTTTGAGATTCTACTTCTTTTTATATAACTAAAATGTCACATAAAAATGCATGTTTAAAAATGGGGTTTTTTTCCAAATTACATACATACAAAAGTATGGGAAAGGTCTACATTTCCACAATGTAACATTTTGCCCATTTTTTAAATGTGTGGGTGTTTGTGCTCTGAATTTCACCCTTTTTGAGAGTTCATCGCACTACTTAAGAAAACCACATTAAGGGCTGCTCTTTCAGACAAATTGGTGTCCTGGCTATTACGGTCATTATATGTCCCAATGCATATTTTCAGTTGGATGCTCTGTGCTTCATGCACTCAAATAGAATGTTCCTATTGCATTGTGCCCCTCATTATTAACTCTCTGCGTAATTGTCTAATAGTGAAGGGAATATTTTGCCACTAAAGTGGCTGTGCATTACTGCTATGTTGTTGTGCACAATTAAACAGCTGTTGCATAAGGAATGTTGCAAAGGTGACTGCGTTTTATTATGCTCAGTGAATATATTTTGTTGTATGCATCTATGATAAGGACAACCATGAGACAAATTGTGTTCATCGTGTGTGTCTCCTAACCTTCACTCTGCTCACCAATCCATCTCCTTAGAGCTACGTCTAGTTTATGTGAACTTTCTAACAAGCCTCAAAAAAGTCTTTTGGAGAGGTATTCCTGTGCACAAAAACTTCCTCTCCATCTGTAGTCTTACATGAGAAGAATACTAGATAGTCAAAATTCAGATGCTTTTCAGTCTACCTTCTGAAACCACACTAAACCAAAACAAAAACACACACAAAGGGCAAACAAACAAAAAAAACTCCATGCAACCAAACACAGAATGATGACATAAATCAAATTATATGTAGCTTATCCTGGTGGAAATATTTCTTCCCTTACTGATTTTTGTCAGAAAGAAACATTTCATATGACATGAAAAATCTAAACAAGTACAGATACACTTGGAAATTCTGTGCAGAATGAAAAACACACAGATTTTTGTAGAAGAAACAACCTCTGCCTCATCCAATAATGTACCAGTTCTCTTCTTAGTGATAAATTGTTATCAACCATTAGTTAAGATAATCACCCAAGACTATGCCAAAGAGAAAACTGAAATCAAGGATGATGAGAGAAGCATCTCTACTACCCACTCTTCAGGAGATGGACTAGTATGCAGAATGAAAATGAAGATAAATACATGATCAATGTAAAGTGTTCTAGGCTCTTCCTATCACATGTGCAATAGAAAAGTCTATTCACTGATCATGATAAATACCTTCAACTGAGCTTCACAGACAGAGCTTTCTGTTTAAAAAATAGTCCTTTCATATAAAATATATCCATAGTCATTGAAGTAGAATGATCCTACAGGTCAGTAAAATCACTTTGAAGATATAGTCTGTTTTTTAAGAGAAGACAGAACGGTAGTTAAATTTCCTTTTTCCTGGGTGAGGACTCTTACTGCCTCCTGGAGTTAGATAAAACCATATATCAACATACATTCCAAAAATCTGGTGAGTAAATCCAATCTACAACAAATCATTGTGGCAACAAAGATTACAGAAACTCATAAATATTATTTAGGGTCTTTAAGCCTTGTTGAATATGAGATTAAGAGTCCTAAGGCTTGGTTTGGTGGGCAAAGCCATCAGAATAGCATCTGAAATTAATTTTTTTTCATCAGTCAACCTGTGTGGTGTTTCAAAAATTGATATTTGCAAATAAACAGACTAAAATAAAAAATCTAACTCTTCCCTTAAACCGTAGTATTTTTTCCCATCTATTAAATATTTTCCAAGTCATTCATTTCCTTTCTTTGCAAAACATGCCATAGCTGGAATACATGATGGTGTAAGTGGTGGGTTTGAAAGGTAGTTGACTGGAGTAAGCCAATAATAAACCCTTGTGCTGTATGTCACTGGAGGAAGATGAAAATTCTTGAGCTCTAGTACACTAAGAGTGAAGGAGGCTTACTGAATTATATATGCAAATGAGTAACATAATAAGCACAGCACTTGATTTAATTTCTTATTAAATTCTGCTTACTAAAGACTGTCCCCAAACCCTTACTTTTGATGTGTTGCATAGTTTTGCATTGAAAATACTCACTGCTCTGTTAAGAGACAGTTTATCACTCAGAGGCATCATTCTGGCTTCTGAGAGACATACTATGAGAAGGATTTTTAGGAGTGATGGGAGATGTGATAGAAATGCATGCACAACTCATCCTTCATAATGAGACATTAGAAGTAGGCGTCCATTTTAAAGGAGTTCTGCCTTCAACAACAGTAGCTCTTCCCAAGCTGTATGTGCCAAGGACTGAAAGAATAGGTTACACTAATGGAATTCACTGACGTTCAGGAACCCAAAGAAGTGTTTGTCTGTCTTCCACGCTCTTATAGGCATTTATGAGGTCTTTACACATAATGAGGCTAGTGTCCTGAACACCCAAGTGTGGCCAAGGTACAAATACTCCTCCCATAAACCTTTGCCTCTCTAGTTAATGTTCTGTCTCATGAGAAGAATGCTAACTAGTCTGAAAGACCCTTTGAAAATACGGAGTATGCAATGAAAGTGAAATAATGATAACACAACTATCACATTATTTAATTTATCAGAAATGTTTTATGGGCTCCTTATTTGGATCTCATTCCATCAAAATATTTTCTTTTATGTGAAGAAAAGAAGGCTGTTATCCGAATCATAATAAAATATGTTCATGTTTTCTGTAAAATTTTTTGAAAACTGTATTTTTTTATTTCAAAGGTTCAGGGGTATTTTCCCCAAAAGAAACTTACTTATTTTGTTAATAAACACATGCCTAAAGAAACAGAAATATTGACAGATGGAAGGAGTTGCAAGTAAGACACTTCTAAGAACTCTTCTTTCAATAAAACTGATATCTTCTCATTTTTTTATTTACTAAGTTTCCAATCTCTTCGTAAATCACATATGGGCTTAGTAGTTCAAGAGCTGTCTTGTATATGAAAAAAGACAAAATAAAATCAAAACCATACACATTAATAGACTTCAATGTTATCATAAATCTGGCTGTTCAAATGTTGGTTCAAATGAACAGCAACAAAATTCACAAATAAAATTCCATTAAGTAAAACACTCTGTTGTACTTTATGACATCACTTTAATCAGTCCAAAATAATCCATACAAATGCTCAACCACCTGTAAATACTGCTCAGCTTAAGAATCTTAGAACAAAAGAGAACATTCAATTGAAATATCTCACTTATCCTCACAAACTGCCTATTATACATAATTTATCTGTAATTTAATATAAGAACTATTCAAAGGCTAATACAAAGCAGAGATATCTGTAGGGGTCAGATTAACCATATGAAGAGGTAATTTATAGATTAGAACCCTTTTCTATAAAGTTTCCAAAGAGTAAATGCATGCTTATTGCAAATATAAGAAAACCTAAATAAGCCAGTGGAAACACCTACTGGATAAGAATTTAAACAGCTTGAGCCCAGCTACAGATAAAAGGGTTTTCTCCCTAAAGGTATGAGCTTTTTACCTTTATAAATGCAGCATTAGAGAGAAAAAAAACAGAATGCACTTCAATTATTTTTGGCTATATTATTTGCATGTCTAGCTTTTCTCATATGAGCAGTTTCTTTGAATTTAAGAGCACTGTAGTTAAAATATAAGTATACATCCAGTTTTTGCACCATTATTTTTATAGGTAATTTGGGTGTATATAAATGCAGATATCACTGAATCCAAAGGATCTACATTCTAGCTGAAATCAAAACAGAGTGTGCATTATGCAAAAGATGAAGAATTTATAGTGAATGAATAAATGGCTAACAAATATGAGAATTCAGAACTCTGAAAATGCCAGAGTCAGTAATTAATTTCTTTCCGGTTGATTGTTCTCTTTCCCTTGCTTTATGTAATGCAATATATTTCTGTACTTTAACCTTCTCTCCAGTGGGCCAGTAGGTTTCTTCTGGACCATCCTTATTGTCATTCTGTTATGCAATATTATCTAAACATATTTTCTAAATTTGTTAGAAGAGTGCATTTCCTCGCCTGCTGAATTACCTCTGAATTTCTTTACACTTAGAAAGCACAGGACTTTTAAACTAACTATAGAATGAATATCATGCTATTTAAAATAACACTGAGATTTCTGGAAAGAAAATTACAACTCTACATTTTCACAACCTGTGTCAATTAGAGGAAATACTATCAAGTTATTTCTTGTTGAAGAGTGATTTCAAGGCAGACTTGTAGAAAATTAACTGACATCAGTGGGAATTGAAAACTATCTCCCATGTCTGATATAGTCCCTGGAACTTAAAAGGTTAGCAGAGATTCATAGAATTACTGAATGGTTTTGGTTGGCAAGGAACTTTAAAAATTGCCTTGTTCCAACCCCCCTGTCATAGACAAAGGATACCTTCTATTAGAACAAGTTGCTGAAAGCCCCATATAACCTGGCCTTGAACACTTCCAGAGATGGGACATCGACAACTTCTCTGGGCAATCTGTTCCAATACTTCACCACTGCCACAGTAAAGAATTTCCTTTTGATATCTGATAAAAATCTACCTTCTTTCAGCTTAAAGCCATTCCCATCACTTCATGCCCTTGTAAAGGGTCCTTCTCCACCTTTCTTGTTGGTTCCCTTCAGGAACTGGAAGGCTGCTACAAGGTGTTCCAAAAGTCTTCTCTTCTGCAAGCCGAACAACCCCAGCTCTCTCAGCTTTCATAGCAGAGGCACTCCATCCCTCTGATCTCCTTGCTGGGCTCTTCTGTACTCACTCCAATAGATCAATGACTTTGTGCTGGGGACCCCAGAGCTCGGTGCAACACTCCAGGTGGTATCTCACCAGGGCAGAGCAGAGCACAGCAGAGGGGCAGAATCCTCTCGCTCACTCTGCTGGCCACACTGCTTTTGATGCAGGCCAGGACACCACTGGCTGGGCCATGTTGAGCTTCTCATCAGCCAACACTTCCTTCTCCTCAGGGCTCCTCTCAAACTGTTCTCTGCCCGGCCTCTATTTGTACTTGGGTTTTGCACCCAGGTGCAGGACCTCGAATTTGGCCTTGTTGAGGTTTGCACAGGCCCCCTTCTCAAGATTGTCAATGTCCCTGATGCTAAGGCTTATACATTATAAAGTTGTTGTTGCAATACAGCACTAAAACATTATGTACTCATCTTTACAAATGGATTAGAACTTTTCTTGTGCTTTGCATACTGTAAAATTTAGTAGACATCAAATTAGAATGGGGATCAAAGCACATATATGTAGGCAAAACTGAATAATTTTGTTCCACTTTCCACCCCATTCCTCATACAGACATTTAGCAATTCATAGGTCTGCAGCTTGTTTTTGGCTTGGGTTTGTTTAGTCTAATATTTCAGGAAGAAGATAATTTCAGAAATACTAAATAGAGTAAAGCATAACTCTTGAAGACAGGAAGATTTCATAATTAATTAGATTGTTTATAATTATGTTTAGAAATAGGGAAATAAAAACCTGAGAGGTTTTTCTAAATCTGTAGTATACAGTATAGCTACTGACAAAAAGAAAGGTTTCTTAATTGATTTTTTGAGTCAAGGTAATAATTTAGCCTCTTCAGGCAGGTCTCACACTTGAAGGATGACCAAAAAAAAAGTCAAATCCCTGGTGTGCCATATTTAGAAAAAAAAAAAACCCTTAGGAATTGCAAAGAGACTTTGTTTTCTAGATTTAAAATATAGTAACTTCAGAACCGTTTATGTGTTTGCAGATAATTTAGAGTAACTATTAAGCTTCTGTAACTCATCAGGGACTTATGTTAAGGCTGTTTCATTGCAATTGTTATTATGAAGTACTCAACAACGTTTTCCTTGTGCCTGCTACTCTTCTGATTATTGACATTCTCACTCTAAACTAAAGAGCCACAAACAACCCTTGAAGAGCTCATACTTTTCTAGACAGCTTAGGGTTTAAGCTGCACTGCCTGTCCATTTTTTCATTTCCACAGCTTGCTCTGAAAACCACTAAATAAATTATACTGAGGGAAAAAAAACCACCTCAAATGTTATGTACCCTTTTCAGAGTCCTGTGAACCAGGAGCAGCATGTCAGAAACTAATCTCTCTCTTTCATCGAACAGCCATCTAGACATCTTTGCTGCACTATGCTTTAGTCTAGTCAAAAGCAGTATTGTTAGTGCAGTTTACTGCACTAACCCCATCATGATATGCCCCATGTATCATGAAAGAAAGTAGCATTTCACTACATAATGCCAAAAAAGAAAAAAATTAATAGCAATAATAATAAAACAGCCAGAATAGCCCTTTATAGTATTGCCTTGTTTGCATTCAGAAAACTGAAAATTCTTAACTATTTCCTAAATTCATAAATTATTCTGTTGTTAAAATTCATATTTTAATTACAACTGATTAAAACAAGAGTACTTAAATAACATTTGTGCATTGGGTATACTGTCCAATTTACCAAATCTCTTTGTTAAGACAGTCTAACTCTGTCATCTTGATCAAACATCAGAGTAATAAGCAACAGGTCTTTGTGTAGGGAAAGTAATGTAAGCTTTGTTGCTCAGGATCCTGAAAAAATTGCATTGTTTCGAGGAGTTTGAATGGTAGATTCTCATTGTTGAAGTCATTAATCATACATACACATTAATCAGATGGACAAGGTGCTTAGAATTTTGATTACTTTCTCAGAAATTTACAGATTGTGGGGTTTTTTTAAGCCTAAGTCCATAATGTCAATGTCCACAAGGGATGTTCTGGATATTAGGTCAAAGATATTACACCTGGTCACATGCTTTGGCGTGCATACCCTCAAAGGCTAAAGGCTCCTGGAAAAACCCAAGACTTGACAGTGGTTGCAAATCCTGATTAGAAGACCTTGTCTTATCTTCATCTCTGATCACCACAGTGTAAGGAGAGGCTATTATTTTAAGTTGCTCTCTTAATTCCTTATAATTAAGCCTTAACTTAAAAATTTCTTTGCTTTCTTCTTCAGTTTGGCCCAGCCCATTCAGATGACATCTTAGTGTTTCACTAGATTATTCAGCTGTTCTTAACGAGAACATTAATAACAGGAATATTTTTCAAGGAGATCAAACCAGGGGTTTTTTTGCTGGCCCTTGTCTCTTTCAGGTATCTGCTTTCTTTGTAGACTAATGATATAATTCACTCATGTTCTTCACATGCAAAAAATTGAAATTTTGTGTCATTCACTTTCCTAACATATACTAGAGAAGTGGCGTTTATTACATGTTCTCATGGGAGTAATGTAATAAAAAATCCACTTTGGGGCTAACCTATTTGAATTGGTCCTTAGAGCCTCTAGATATATTCCTGCCATTTGTATCTATAGACTTTCCATCCTTACCTTCTAAATGAAATTGAAAATATAGCTTGTTTAATTTAGCTGAAGGCAAATTTAATGCTGCAAAACTATTGACCTGAGAATTTAAATTTAAACCCTCTCATCAGAGAATAAGTACAAGAATTTTAGCAAAATCCTGCCTACAGATTTAGCACGTGATAAATGGAGCAGAGTGTTCCAATCACTTTTTATTTTATGTGGATAATAATTCTCTGTGATCAATTTCCCCTCATTTATCTGTCTCCCTAATATGTGCATCCTGACTACTCTTTTTCTTGCATCTTTTGCTTAGATTCTTCATCTTCTCTATGGCACTTGGTTTCAGCACTATTAAAATTTATGAACTAGAGAAAATTATTTCAGATTACACCCTTTCCTCAGTTTGCCACAACGATGTGCATGAATATACATTCAAATGATTTATACTAAAAGGTTTCCTAAAATATCAGATTACATTCCCTACTCTGAAGCATTGTCTCCCATTAATTTTTAGGGGAGGTTTTCTCTTGAAGATGTGACTATGATGTAGAGGTTGTTTCACTGCAGTCAAATTTACAATATCTAAAAGAAAACAATTCATTATGGTAACATAGCTAAGATGAAGGGGAAGAAAAAAAAGTCAGCAGGTATAGATTTACTAAACTGAAGTACTATAACATTCATTATTAAGGATGAAGGAGAAACCTAAGTATGTATCTAAAATGATCATTAATTACATTTTATAATTCTAATAAAAATGTAGGTCTCTAAAAGCTTACTCATCCAGTATCTGATGTATTCTAAATTACAAATATTTCTACACACTTGAGAGCTGGAGAGCACTTTACTTACCATTATGGTAAGAAAAGCTAAAGAAATATAAGGACTTTGTCTTTTCTCTCATCAAAGAACAGCAAACCATCTGGAGTAGGACACATATGAGTGAGGGAATCAGGTACATAACTAAGAAACTTGTTTTCTTCTACTATGTTCTCACACTGACCTTCAAAGTAAGTGCAGCTCACGCCACAGGAGAATCATCAGCTAATTTTATGAGGCTACACCCCATTCCACCCTATTCCATTGTCAAGCCATTAACCAAGAATACTCAATAAAACTGAAAGACATTTTCAGAATATATTATCTCCCCATTTGGTCCTACAAAAGTGCTATTTCAGTTTCATACTTGTGGTTTTCTCTTTCCCTGGCTATATTTAAGCTGTACATGAAACTGTTTATAAGAGGACTCTTTCTTGGGAACTCTAAGCATGAAGCTCCTTACAAAATTAGTTTTGCAAAGTCGCCAAGGTCTTGATGGTACACTAATCGGTGGGATTATGGGTATCTGCAGCCCTACTAGGAGCAGAAAAAATGCCCATAAATGGCTCTGCAAAGCAAGAACCTGTACCTGTATTAATAAATAAAGCATTCACCCACTTGTTTCAGGCCAGTTACAAAAAACTCAATTTGCCATTTGCTTCAGATTTTGGTATTCAATCACAGATTCATTACATGAATTCCTAATACATTAAATCTCACTGTATATGTTAAGGGCTCAACTAAAAATGAAAGTAACATTGCTGGAAGGCTACAGAAGAAAACCATTAAGAGAGCAAGATGTTAATAAGAAAACTATAGTCCAAGTATAAAATAGGTTTTCTTTTATAAAAATAAATTATTCTAATTAATTATTTAAAAAATCTCCAATGAGATACAGTGGTACCAAAGATACAATAAGATTCAACAGAATCTTCTCTGTAGACCAAGATGTTCATTGCAAGTGTTATGTCCTTACATCACAGGAAAACAAAAACAAGTTTGTGTTGTTTGCAAAACAACCAGTTGGACATGAACAACAGGCTGGGCTTTGCCTCAAAAATTAATTTACTTGAATTAATAGCTGAATTACTCATGATATGGGTATTACCTGAAATTTACCATTGACATGTAATAAATTCACTACATGAACAAGTGTTCACTACATATTTAATATCAGCACTTTTTTAGAGCTTTCAGAAAAAACTTAAAACATCATAACCATTGAGAGCTATTCCAGTTAGGCCAGTTTTTGCTACTTTTTTCAAATTCTCTTTCTCCATTTCCTTTTTAATTTATCATTTCTTCTAACTCCTGGTCAATTTTTAAGTAGTCTTTTTATAACGAAATATAGTGGATAGTCATTCTGATTGGATGTTCAGAGAATCAGGTCATATTTGTTGTCTTTATTTTACCTTGAACTACATTAGCTTACTTCATGAACAGGATACATGATGCGTTTTATTTTTCACAGGTAAGAATACAAAGTTAGACCAAAATACAATTTGTCTTTGGCATAACTTGTTTGGTTTTTTCTTTATGTGTGGTTGTGTTTTGGTTTGCTTGTCACTTGTTTTAACCTTCCTCTATTGGACAGCATGGCTGCCCAAAGACAAGTTTTTTCAGTTCAGTTGCAGCGGGCTTCCAGTGATTCAGAAATATGAGTTTACTCTGTGGTAATGCTCAGTTCTCAGTCTTGTTCTTCGTATTGCTTCCTGCTAAAAAAGATGCTTTATGACAGATTAAGGGAACCTTTTTCCTCTTCATGTATATTGAAGCTTTTTAGCTTCACTTTTGAAGTTGCAGCTGTTTCCTTCATCTTGGATACTTTTGACAGGTGCTTTCATACTTTTTATTAAGTCAACCTTCAAATTACCTTTCCCTTCAAAGTTTTGAAACTTTCATAGAGAAGGCAGCCCACTTTTGAAATTTTCCATAGAGGACAAAAAGCAGGAGCAAAATCATTAAAAATATTGTCATTGGGAAGCTCAAAGGAAGCCATTATTCAATGGCATCAAGCAAATGCTACATTTGTTTCAGAAGATGGATGATGATCAGACTTCAAAAAGTTTTTTGAAGATAAAACCCTCTAACTCTTCAAAAGATAGATTTTAAAATGCAGATTTCTATAGCATGAGGTGATTCAAAAATGAAAACCCTCAGATTTTAAAAACTTTTTTTATCTGAACTGTTCCTAAATTAGTTCCTAGTGCAATTCCAAAGGACATGGGTTAGATGGAGTGTATCTTTTCCAGAATAAATTCCAAGAAATATTTTTAACACTTTTTTAATCCATTAACATCTATATGACTCTGTGATACTGTATCATCCAGTTTTCCAAATCAAGATTATTATGCATCACAAATATTAGCAGAAACATGTCTAATAACAGTTTGTTATGATCAGTGTTTCATCATCAAGCTATTTAATTCCTATAGAAAGATACCGGATTATTTTTACAACATTTATTTTATGTAAAATATATGACATTATGTTTTGCTCCTTAAGTTCTCATTAACTTAATTTCTTGCAGCCATTTCATATCTTCATGCATCAATAACGATGGTGCACAGAGATAATTCCCCTCCACACTTTCAAAATGTTGGCAAAATATCTGTATATTTTGTAGTCACACTCTTCTATTTGAATCCAGGAATATTTAAAGCAAGTAAGTCTCAGTGGGAAAAAGCAAGAGACAATAAGGGTGTAAAAATGAAAGAACAAGTGAGTGAAAGAAGAATGAGCAGGCTAAGGTAACCTTCATAACATGGTCAAAGACTCCTTTATATCTCAGCCTGAGTTTTTGACATCTCTAAAAAAATCTAGAAGTCAGATCTGGTTCTAAACAGCTCTCACCTTCTAAAGTTTAAGGGATCTAGAAGCTTAGCTCTTATGTTATCCTGTCCTGAACTTTTAAGGACTACAATATCACTTTTAGCATTGCTAATTCTTAAAGTCAAAATGAATCTGAAGTGCGTGGTTCATACACACAACTCTAAATCTGGCACTCCAGATTTCTATTTGCTGCCAACCTTCACAGGATTTATGTTACAATCCTTTCAAGAGCAATGAGGGATTAAAACAATAAAAAGAAAGCTGCAATAAAAGCAGCCATCTTGAACCAGTGTATCATTATAGCATAAATGAAGGTGCTTGAAAGATTTCTCTGCTTTAATTTTTTTCCCAAGCAGGATAGTTTTAATGAAATTATATTCAAATTTTCAAATGAAACGTGGAACAAATTGAATTTTAGGGAAAACAATCAGTGTCTCAGTATTGGTGATATTTTTCTTTTTTTTTCAATTACACATTAGCTGACCCAAATTTCATAGGAGTGACAGTTGTCCTTTTATCCCTGCATTTGATTCTGTGGGTTGGTCAACTCTACATCCCAAGAATCAAAATTTCCTGGTTAAATTTCTACAACGTACTATTACAATGTTCATTTGGAAACAGAGAAATGAAAATATGGTGGAAATATTTTGCAAAGTTTTAGGGCTTTTTCAGTCAGCTGTGCTTTCTACAATCTGAAATAGTTCAGCAATTACCCTGATGTAAAAAAAAAAATCACAAAAAAAAGGATGCACCGAATAATTTGCTCCATTCACTGTAAAGTACACCACAAATAAAGATAAGATTCACAGAAACTCAAGTCTTAATCATCATAAGCATTTTCTTCATCTAAATTAGCCTGAAGGCACACACATCTTTACATTTTTAAGCATCATACTAATTATAATACTCATAGTGCTCAAGATTCATTAAATAATTCTATATATGTATTACACATGTTACATATAATAGTTAAAAAATCTTTGAAATTCCTTTTTTGATATATCAGTTCTCATTAAAAAAATTTGAAAGGTGTTTTTTCTCCAGAAAAACAAAAACCCAAATGAACAGTGTAGTGTCAAATTATATTTTTCTGTTTCCCAGCTTCCCAGTTGAAGAGCTGTTTAAAACAAAGCTGAAAAAATATTTATATTCTTGCAAGAGTAAATAGACAGCTAGACTTCCTGCCAAGTGAAGGGAATATTTAGTGTATTTAGTGATTGTCTACATTTGCAGGAGCTTCCATCATCTTGTGCAAGCACCACACGAGCAGAATTTTACACGTAGATGAAAAACTAAAGCTAGACAACCATTAAACCTAATCCCATCAAAGCTAGGAAACAGAGCATGACTTTTTGCTGAGTTTTGTTTTTTCAATGAAGGAACCTATTCAGGTATCTATCTGACAGATTCCTTGTTGCTTGAACTCTAAAATCAAGAATAGTGCATCTTCTTAATAAATTTCCTATTTCTGCAGAAAAAAAAATAAATCAAACTTTTTAAAGTTAGCTAGTAAAATTAGGGGTACTGCAGAAGGCAAGGGCAGAGATTTCTCCAGGTAGGGTATCTCTATCCAAAGTTAAAGACACATAATCAGCCTGGGCAACTCAGTATTAAAAGAACATAGGAAATAAAGGCATTATATTGCTGTCTCCATGGTAAACCCTAACATATAAATGCATAAAAATAGTACATGTCTTTCCTTATCAAAGTTTAAATTAATCTTTCAGTTAAAAAAAATGAAATATCACTAATCAAATACATTTGCTGGTGTATTTCCATGGCTCTATTCTTTATGCATCTCTTCTCCTTTATTTTTCTTCAGACTCTACTTCTCTTGCACAGGCAGACTTCCCTGTACCAGAGCAGTGATGCAGTATAAAAGGGGTTACCTGGCATCTCCTTTACCAATTCAAGGTCATAGCACTTCCACTGCATCTTTACTTTCCTCCCACAGGTTTTCCTCTAAGTCATGCTGGGTTTATTCATTCTATCTCATTTATTCTTAATACTATTTTACAACAGTGTTTGGGTTGTTCTATCTGCTAGGAAGCCCTAGAGGAAAGAGAACAAAATAGCTCAATTTTACTGTAATTCTTGCACATCAAAAATAAAAGAAATCTTTATTTAGCTGTATCAGACAGAAGAAGTGTTTTCTCCAACATCTAGCAATTGGAAATCATTCAATCTTGAGGATGTTTGATTTCTTTCTACATTTTAATTAATTGACAACAAAAATTTTTACTATACTATTTTTATGTAGTAGCAGGTAGCTGCAACAAGAGAATCAAGTAATTAATTGGTGGTGAGCTGCTTCTGAAAAGCAAAAAAATTAGCCAAAATTTCCACCAATCCCTAATGCTTCTGAGGACACAAAGTAGACTTGAATAATTTTTATCTCCTAATGTGACAATACATCTGGGACAGGCATCCTATGGATGATGCATTTCCCTTTTACTAGTCTTCAACTGGTTTTAAAGAATGTTGCTAATGTTCAGGCTCATATACTCTTATTTCTGTACTACTTGATAATGCCCCAGGAGCCCTTTCCTGGCCTTTTTGTATGCCTCTGAAGATCCTTCTGCTGCTTGCTGCTCTGTTAAACCCTCCACTGAGTTTCACTAAATAGTGAATTTAAACTTCTGGTATACTTTGGCACAGAGCACAGAACGTCTTCAGTGACCTTTCATTTTCCTGAGAGCTATAACAGCCAACAAAAGTCCAACAAGAAGCAAAGAGCAGTACAGAAGTTAGCTTTCTTGACATAAACACAATGAATAAGGCCAGTAGAGCACAAGGTAAAATGCTGGTGAACTCTCTTTCCAGAAGAGTTAATATTTGTAAAACTAGACATTTTAAGTTTGCTCCAAGGGGAAAGAGGTGAGATTTTGGGTGTGTGGTGGCAAAACCTCTGATGTTTATAAAGACAGAGAGAGTGACACAAGCCACGCTTAGAGACAGATAAGAAGCAGACCCTGAAGAGACAGGATAGTGCTTTTAATCACGCCAAATGTCCTCCCTTACACCCCACCCCCTGGGAAGGTCACATTCACACCAGACATCAGGACATTCATATTCACACGTAGGCTTACCAACAAAACCCAAAAAAGGTCTCATTCCTGCTTTGCATTGCAATCAAATTGTTCTAAAATAAAACCTGCATATATTAATTTATATATTTATTAATTTAGAAACACTGATATAAACACTGATATTTTTATAAACACTGAAACAACTTCTGTGTTGTTTCACTCTCATCCACCCCAAAGGATGTATTTACAAGAACCTGGGTTACCCTTTGTCTTCAAGGGTGGATCATAGCAAACAGACACCCACCTATGCATTATGTTAAAATGTGCTAAGCCAGCCTAATAGAGACTTGGCCTGTGCATGCTCTTCCCATAACATTTTGTACATTTCTTTTCATATGTGACACAGCAAGAATGTCAGTTCTTCAAGGTCTATCTTTGTTGTAGCTACTGGGTCTGAGACTAGACTGCCACCACCTTCCCCCCACTCCATCCTCTCCAAGAGCCTGGCAGCTGGACAGTCTCAGTTCTCCCAGCAGCCCACAAGCACCCCTTTTCCAGCTTGGCAGAAAGTTCCTGAAAAGCCTGCTTGATATTCAACATCCAAGAGCAAAGCAGTGCACTCAGTTTCAACATGAGCAACTGCAGCCACAGCAAGACAAGCTCTACCACAGGGACCTCCCAGACGGTGTTTGGCAGTGACAAATCTGTTGAGATCATAAATGCTCTATATGTAAGGGCTTCTTCTATTAGCTCTGCTATAAATTTACTACTTCTTTCTTCACTTTTGCAGATATAGGATGCTTATTAATAGTAAAAGCCACTTTTCTTGTTAATAGTAAAAGCCACTGTGAAGGAGTCTTGATCTGCTTAGAGGGTAGGAAGGCTCAAAATTAGGATCTGGACAGGCTGGATCAATGGCCTAAGGTCAACTGCATGTGTTTCAACAAGACAAAGAGTCTCGTTCATGGGTCATAACAACCCCATGCAGCACAACAGGCTGGGGGCAGAGTAGCTGGAAAGCTGCCCTGCAGAAAAGGATCCAGGATGCTGGTTGACAGTGCTAAACATGAGCCAGCAGTGGGCCCAGGTGGCCAAGAAGACCAAGCATCCTGGCTTCTCTCAGCAATACTATGGCCAGAGCAGTGATTGTCCCTCTGTACTCAGCACTGGTGAGGCCATACCTCAAATCCTGTGTTTAGTTTTTTGTGCCTCACTATAAGAAAGACATTGATGTGCTGGAGCATGTCCAGAGGGCAATGAAGGTGGTGGGGGATCAGGAGCACAAGTTGGATGAGGAGAAGCTGAAAAAGCAGGGGTTGATTAGCTTAGAGTAAAGGAGGTTCAGGGGGAACCTTATCACTTTCTGCAGTTACCTAAAGGAGTTTGTAGTGAGGTGGGGGTTTGTCTCTTCTCCCGAATAACAGGTGATATGATAAGAGGAAATGCCTTCATGTTGCACCCAGGGAGGTTTTAGGAAAAGTTTCTATGCCTAAAAGGTAGTCAGACACTGGAACCACCTGCCCAGGGAAGTGGTGGAAACAAAGTATTCAAAACACATGCAGATGTGACACTTAGGGACAGCGTTTTAGTGATGGACTTGACAGTGTTGTGTTAACAGTTGGAGTTGATGATCTCAATAGGTCTTTTCCAACTTTAATGATTCTATGATTCAATGAAAAACACCTGCAGAATGCTGCTCTAGTCGCCTTCCTGCCCTCTTCCCTACAGAGGTTTCCTTTTATCACTCCCAGTGCTGTCAAGCTTCTGCAGAAATAATCATGTTTGACAGTTCTGGGGTTAAGAATAATATCTTGTGGTCTCACGTCCCAGCAGACATGCACTAAGCAATTTATCACAGTCCACACAGCAGGGTTATACTATCTCATATAAATGCAAGACCTTTATCTAAAAATGTGATCCTATGTGTGGCTAGTGAATTTGGTTTCAATTACCATGTATTTATTAATGTCTTAGTTTCAGTGCTAATCCTCCGCATCAGATCGTTTTGCTAAATATTGCTATAACAAATGCCATTTCATGCTAATTAATATGAAAGATTTCAGCTATTGTTTATTTATTAATTCAAGCAAAATGCTTGTAAATAAGACAGAAGCAGGGCAGGGTGATAGAGAAAACAAATCTAGAACTTGCATTAGACTTGTAAATTATTTCTGTAGATTGTCGCCTTTGTTCGTGGAAATTGATGGTTTGTAACAAAACAAATTATTTCCTCTTAGAATAAATCATTTATTGGAGACTAATTATAAATTAAAAATAACTGGTACAATAGAAGTGTTAATAAATACACCAAAAATACCATTTTTTGTGGACTTAAAGAAAAACACAAAAACATTGCTTGCAATAATGATTATCTAAATCTTCACTGGTTTGTATAGTATAGTGCCAGTGTAGTGACTTGGCTGCTGTTGCTGGGATGTGTAAAGAAGTTAGTGATGTATTGTGTTTGTTGTGTGCAGATCCTAAGGGGTTTTCCCCGTTTCTTGCTCTTCATTTCTACCACCCTATCTTTTTGTGTGCATAAATGTGGGGTGTGTGTACATATACCCAGACACACTCCTGAACTGCAGACTTTTGTCTATATGGAGCTTATGTACATGATCTGGTGCAGATCCTTCCTGACATTTGCACCTGACTGGTGCAGCACTTCTCTGCTGCTCCTTTTATAAGATAAAAACCAGGAAGGAATGATGAGGAATGCACAGAGCTGACAGCAGAAGATTGTCTGCTTTAACAGAATGCACTCAGAGGCAGAAGATGGCTACGCAGAAGGGCAAACAAATTCTTTCTTTCCTCTCTTTACTACAGAGAGGTTATTAACAGTCAGATGGCATACAGCATAGATTCACTTTAACTATTTTATAGAAAATAAAGAACAATGAAAACAATCTTGAAGCCTGAGCATAAAACTTCACACTATGAAAAGACTGGTGATTTGCAGGAGAGGGACTTTCAAAGCCTTGAAAGACCAGCCACACTCTCAGGAACATTGAAATGCAGCAAAGAAATGCAGACTGAAAACAAACAAAAATCTGAGGATCTTTATCTTCCTGCCAGTCAGGAGTACTCAGTATTACAGCCATATCAGGACAACATTTCTCTATGTTTAGTCTAACAAATAGACAGGACATGTCCACTTGATGAGCAAGGGAAAATCTAATGAAAAGCCCCTCTGTATTCTGGCAAGGCATGCTACATTATCCCCTCATGCATATAAAAGCAGTCCATCTGTATAACTAGCAAGTACACTGCATTCCTACTCATTTTTGAGGAACTTCTCCTTGAAAATAAGGTGGAATTTATTCTTCTTCATATTTTCTGGATTGCAAATTTATTTAATTGTATTGTTTTTCCTTTGAGCCTCTTGGCTGTGTTTCAGCTCCTAAACTAGTTTCCTCTAGAATGCCTGTTGCTAAGACAGGTGGATCCTATTTACTGATGTCCCTAATTACACAACTGTATCGTAGAGTTCCTTTGTCTTACTTAAATAAACAAAGAAGCAGTGTTATTACAGTCCCACAACAAGGATTTTACCGTGGCTTTCAGATAACTGCCTTCACCAAATGAAGCTACACCACAATTATAAAAATGGAGATTTTTTTAAAGAGGAACCAGACCATGTAGTAATTTTCAATTAGTATACGTGCACTCAGGTATGAGAATTTAACTTATAAAATTTCTGCATGTTTACCTCTAGCCAGAACATCATCCTTACAAGGAGGACTGATCACTCACCTGTATCACTATGGCTTCTTTTATCCTTGTGACGTTTTTTGTCTGAGTTTCTCAGTCAGTTACAGCAGTCACAGATTTTAATACGAGCCAAGAAAACTTCAGATATGCTTCCTTAGGTATTTCTCATTTCTAAAGTGTCAATGGATTTAACTTTAGGTAGTGAAGATGTCACTCCAGTGCCTTTATCCTATTGTTTTGTATTCTATTGGTGTTTTAAATTAAGAAAAAAAAATGCTATATTCAAGTATATTTTTAAGTATATTCACAGGGAATCTTCTAGTCAGATCCTCCAGACAAGAGTAACATTCCATTGTTCATGTTCTCATTTAGAAGAGAGGATTAAGAAAACTTCTATCTGAAAAGACAGAGCAATGAAGGGATCAAGAAACTGACTAAATGCTGAGAATTCAGAAAGGTTGGTAAATCAGTGGCATCTTGCATGAAACTAGAACGAAGAGCCTAGAGCAAAACCAGTGAGATAAAGGGCGCTGGAAAGGTGTCTCCAGTCTTGCCATCAATGTTCCATGGCAGAAAAATCTTAAGTCTGCTTTTGGTCTATGGGCCTATGGGTTAGTTTTAATCACTTGAAATGATGAGACCACCATGACCATCTTTTTTGCCTCTGTTCAAACTTTCAAAAAGTCTGAAATTTTAGCACTTTTACTTGTTCTATTTATGTTAATCATCTTAACACCCTTCTCTTTCCATGTCCTAAACTAAGAACAATGTCCTAAGGCCTGAATCTTATATACATTTAGCCCTCCAGAGAACAATATGCATAAATTGCTGTTATCTGTAGCTGTCCCCTACATACATTGAAATGAGAAGATTGCTTGTTCAGCTCTATAGCATAAGATTTAATTGAAGCCATGAAGGGAAATTCTGCCATGCAGTGTAATTGCAATATGGCTATTTGAATCATTAGCATATATCAATATAATAGAAATGGAGGGTTAAATATGTTTCTAATAACAGGCTAAATGTAGGATAGGAAGGAGAAAGCAAGGATCTGAAAATAAAAAGGACAAATACAGTTGTCAACTACAGTAAGGAGTAGAGCGTAGAGACATTTGAGTAACAAGGGTAGTTGCCAAGTTCCTGTTTAAATGGCTATGTTACCTGCAGGGGAAGAATAGGTGTTTAAAAGTTTCTGTAGTTGATATTGAGGTTTTTCAGTTCATTTGTTATTTAATCAGGAGGACCTCTGAGTCAATACCTGAGTATTGAACGAGGTTCTCATGTGTACACAGGTCAACAATCTTTCAATGGCTATCTGTAGATCAAAAATAGCTTGAGCTGATGCTTCAGTACACCATATTCAAAAACAACCACAAAGCTAAATCTTCTTCTCCCATTAAACAAAGATCACTGATCTGTGTATATATTACCTGTATTTTAGCTTTAGGCATTAAAAAAAAGTTACTTTTACAGAACTAGTACTTATGGAATTGATCTGAGGAAATGGCATAAAACTCAGCTGTGACATGATTTTCAGAAATCCAGCAAGCTTATAATGGATTCAACACCTTTTATAGCCAGAGGCCTCTGGATATGAAATACTGTAAAGAGAAAACAGCTCTCTCTCAGATTGATTTTTTTTTTTTTTTGAAAAAAAATTTATGCCCTGAGGACCCTGAATAATCACCAAGCAAGTATTTTATTTCATGTATTAATCCCTGCCTACTGGCTTCTTAGAATTTACCAACTATTTTATACTGTGTGCAACTTACACAATAGCAACCTGGTTTGTATTTTATTCTTCCTAAAAGTTTGAGCTAACTGAAAAATGTCAAAATTAAGGATCATGCATCTTAGAGTAACTTAAAATAACAGTGACACCTTCTGCCTCAAATCCTTCAAATTGTTCTTCCACAAATAATTTCAGGAGCCAGTAATATCATGGAAGATTAAAGAACTGGATTTCTGAGAATGAATTTAGGATCTCAAAGAAGCAAGGTGCCTACCCACCACTTTCAGGATATACACATTTGGTTGTGTACCCACACAAGCAAACCACAGTCTTAATTTCTATACCAGGTGTACAGTATTCTATTTCTGCAGTATATCTACTCCTTTTTAAAATTTTCTTACTGAAGTTAGTTCTGCTCCATTGGAACTTGGGCTTTGTTGAGAACAACATTTTGACCTGACCTCTAAAAATAAGACAAACAGAAATAGATGGTACTATAGCTTAGTTTAAATAGATACAATGCTTTTTCTTGCTTTTAATACAAGCATGAATAATTATTTTTCTGGTTTAACTTATTACATACATGCACCACAAAAGAGATACATAAATGACAGTAACAATGGAATTTCCAGTGACACAACAGTTTTCTAATTGTTTCTGATATAATATGCAATTTAAAAATACTTGATGACTGTCAATATAAGCTTAAAGGTTTGAACTCTTCTCCTTCAGAAGGAGGAGAAGATTTTTTGAAAAGTAGTCTCTAAAGATAAAGAAAATATGGACACCTCCAAAATCCCAACTTCTAATTTGATTTTCACTTCTTATTAAAAGAAAAAATGTTTTCTTTCATTTTCATTTTGTCAGGCTCCTGAGATTGCTTTTCAAATTTCTAAGGAAGCAGGACTAGAATTCAAAAAAGAATATGCAACATCTAAAAAGACTAGGAAGCATTCAGTTTTACAATAATTCCAATAATTAAGTAATAATCTTTGCCAACATCAATTTAAAGGAGATTAGTTATGAATGATCTTTTTCCCCCCTTGGTCCTATCAAAATAAGCCCCATATTTTTTTAAATGAATCTTGCTGATAATACATATACCTGTCATGCCATTCCCTTTGAGTACTTGAGGAAATAAAAATTCATAGCAATTGATTGCCCTGTGTAGCCATGGCTCCAGGTGCCCTTTCAAATATTCATAAAGATCTTAAAGGGGTCCCTGTAGATCCCATTTGTCTGCTGTATATTTATATATCACTCCAGTCTTCAAGAAAATTGTCAAACAAATGTCACTTTTGCAGCTAGGTATTATTGACTCTTTCTACCTTGTAGATTTTTGTTATTCTCATGCTGTGTACTGTGAGTGAAAACTGGAACAAGATGAAGAAATGTTTATGAATATCACAGACCAAGGGTTCAGAGTTCTTCATTAAAGCTGGGGGCTTGAAAGCTCTAAATGATCATAAATGGATGAAATGAAAGGACATAAATGTTGAAATTGGAGTCAAATGGAGCAAAAGCTGAGATAAAAATAAAGGACAAAAGTGTCACATTTGCACTCAAATTCAGATTACTAAATTCAGAGCTACATGCCTGCTGAACATTCAAAACTTCACACTGAGATCAATGTAAAGATTGAGTACAAATATAAAGCAATCTTTTAAAGTTTAACCCTCTTTTAGAAAATATGTCCATGATATTAAGGATATTAACATAATCAACTGGCAATTTCAGGGTTCTTCCTTTCCTCCCACTCTCCTAGTAAGTTATCCATTTTCAGAAGAAAGTTGAGAACAACTTTTAATCCCTTCCATAAAGGCTGTGGCTTATCTGTTCTGTTCAAAAAGTCATGGAGCAGGAGCTGCTCATCCAATCTCATAGAAACATCCATACCAATTTCTAGTAAGAAATTCTGGCCACACAACAATTCAGGAGTTAGAAGACAGTTTCCATTTCCATCTTTCAAACTTTATGAGATTTTTAGCTTCTTTTTGCTTCTCTGTTTTATAGAATGTTCCCAAACTGTGTTTAAAAAAACGTTCTGAGTTGAAACTCAGAGTGCTCCCCGAACTCTTCAGTCCTTACCCTGCTCTGCAGCAGCTGCAATTAACTGGCCATCACTGTTGACACTGCTCCCATATCCTTGCTCCAGCAGAGCATGACAACAGGAGTGCAACAGAGAGCCAGAACCTGGTCAGGAAATGCCTGTTGTCTGTCACCAGTCGTTTCCATTCTGCTGCTTTGGTAATGACTGCAGTTCAGAGTCCAGGAGTTAATTAGAAATGTAGAGGCTCTGTTATCACCTATGAAGTAACAGCATAAGCTAAGCTAATGTCCATAATACAGAACACTAGTGAAAGGCAATTATGTATCATAACACCTGCCACAAATTTGTACCATCCAGAGCTATGAGTTGAAACATAAAATTTTAAGTACATCACCATCAGTATACATTAGGAGAGACATCAGAACATTTATTCTGAGACACACTGTTAGCCAAAAGATTCTGCAGGCCTTTGCCAAGTGATTTTTCACAGTCTTCAAAAATACACTGACAAATATGACTTATGAAACAGACTTCAAAAAATGTCAATAGGAAAAAAAGGGAAGGGGAAGGGGAAGGAAGAGAAGAAAGAAAAGAGAAGAGAAGAAAAAGAAAAGAGAAGAAAAGAGGAAAAGAAAAGAAAAAAGAAAAGAAAAGAAAAGAAAAGAAAAGAAAAGAAAAGAAAAGAAAAGAAAAGAAAAGAAAAGAAAAGAAAAGAAAAGAAAAGAAAAGAAAAGAAAAGAAAAGAAAAGAAAAGAAAAGAAAAGAAGAGAAGAGAAGAGAAGAGAAGAGAAGAGAAGAGAAAAGAAAAGAAAAGAAAAGAAAAGAAAAGAAAAGAAAAGAAAAGAAAAGAAAAGAAAAGAAAAGAAAAGAAAAGAAAAGAAAAGAAAAGAAAAGAAGAGGGATTTAGTTTTAATTATATTGACTAGAAGAGAAAAACAAAAAACCAAGAGTATATATGCCATTAAGTTCTATGATATTGTACAAATAGATGTCATGACACAATCAGTATGTAAAGTGATGCACTTATTTTCCCCTTAAAAAGCAGCTGTTTGCTTGTGCAGTATCTTTCCCAGTTGAAATCAGGATTCAAACCAGCAGGAACTGAATGTTCACCATGGGCAGTTTTCTCTGCTCTTGGTGGATTAGATGAATCCACTATCTCAGGCAGTCCATTGTCTCTCAAAAAATGGAGGAAACAAATGTAACACTATGGGGTTAATTTAAAATCTGAATAATAACACAAGTCTCTCTCCATAGCACACGAAAAAGAGCAGGAGGACACCGCATGGGCTGCAAAACATTTTGTAGAATGATTTAATTAAAATAAATTAAATTATCTGCTCTAAGCTCTATTGCTTATGTGAGTTTTGTCAGATAATCCATATAGTGTTTGCAAAGAAACATAAGACAAAAGGCCAACAATAAGCATGAGTCATTATCTATTTATGTGTTGGGTATGCTAATATCCCCATCTGTTACCTTGGTGGGCAAAATCCATTTGCTGAAACCAAGGAAGAATTTATTTCTTATGGTTAAGACTATCAAATATAAATGAAATGAAAGTGGAAAAGCTTGTCCTGAGTGTACTGGATAACATCAAAGCTCTGGAAATTCTCTTGCAAGTGGTTCTGTAGTACTGAAATTTTCAGTAAATAGTCTGGGATACATGCTACAGGAGTCAGGAGTTAGTCTTTACAGACCAGTTCACAATCCAATGGGAAGTCCAATGGAAAAATATCTCTTCTTAATGCAAATTTTAGTGGTATTGTCTCTCTTAGTTTCAACATGGTGTCAATGATTCTCTGAAATGTATGCACCTACAAAATAATTATTTTTTAAGTATGATGAAAAGGGATTTGATAAATGGCAAAAAAGAGAAAATACATATAATCTTCACATTTCATTTTGCCAGACAGAAGAAAACTCCAGTCTTTTGTGTTTTAGGCCATAGCTCCCCATATCTTCTCTTACTTGTCACTCTTTACTTTGCAGAAATAAAAATGCTTATAATGAAACAGTACCAAGTAACTCTATTACTCTTCCTCCTTTACAGGACAGATTAAAAAATGCTATGTAAAGCTCATGGGTTGAGATAAGGATAGGGCAATACCTTACCAGTTATTGTCATGGCAAAACAATCTTGTCCAGGAGAAAACGCAGTGAAACACTGGAACAGGTTGCCCTGGGAAGTGGTGGATGCCCCATTCTTGGAAACAACCAAGGTAAGTTTGAACAGGACTCTGGCCAATCTGATCTATTCAACATGACCCTGTTCATTTTAGGGGTCCCTTCCAACACAAATAATTCTATAATTACATGACAAGGTTAATGTAATTAATTACCATTTTAAAAATGTACAATAACATGAAATAAGATAAAATCTAAAAACACTTCCTCCCTCTCTTTATTTCTTTCCAGGCTCAAATTCTCTCCAAGATTTTCTAGCTCCTCTCCCCCAACAATGCAGAGGCATGGGGAATAGCATCTATGGTCAGTTTATAATGTTTTCTCAGCCAATCCTTTCTTCTCCTCCTCTTCCCCTCCTGCAGTGTGGTGTCCCAGCCATAGGAGACAGTTCTTCACAAACTACTCCCATGGGGTCCTCTCCTAGTGGTACAACATTTCAGGAACAGTCTGCTCCAGAATGACTACTCACAGGACCCCAGATCCTGCCAACAAACCTTCTCCAGCATGGGCTCATCATCACAGGGCTGCAGGTCCTGCCAGGACCCTGCTCCATCACTGGCTTCCTCAGGCATCCCCCTGCTCCAGGATGGGGTTGTCCCTGGACTGTAGGTGGATATATGCTGCAGCATGGACCTCCATGGGCTGCAGGGGCACAGCTGCCTCACCATGGGCTGCCCCATGGGCTGCAGGGGAATCGCTGCTCTATGCCTGAAGAAGCTCCTCAACCTCCTTCTTCACTGATCTTGTCTGCAGGGCTGTTTCTCACATGTTCTCTCTCCTCTCACCCATTTGCTGTTTCACAGCAGCTTATACCCTTTCTTAGCTATGTTATTACAGTGGCACTATTCCCATCAGTGAGGGGCTCAGCTCTGGCTGGTGTGGGTCTGTCTTGGAGCTTGAGGCAACTACAAGAGGCTCTGTCCAACATGAGGGCAGCTCCTGGTGCCTTCTCACCCCTGAAGCCTTTTGGTGTCAAAACCTTGCTACACCAAAAAAAAAGCCAGTTAATGTGACACAACTCTGTGACACTCATTAGCTGGGGGGAAACTGAATTTTCATCTGGGATGAAATATTGAGGAAAAAAATCAAACAGTGCCATTCTGCACTTCAGTGGTGTGCCCTCACCTTCAGTCCTCTGTGCAGTTTTGGCCACCAGAATATAAGAAAGACATTAAACTATTAGAGAGTATCCAAAGGAGGGCAACAGATATGGGGAAGGGCCTTGAGTGGAAGCCATATGAGGAATGACTTCGTCTGTTCAGCCTGGATTAGAGGAGACTGAAGAGAGTCCTCATTGCACACTAAAGCTGCCTTGCAAGGGGAAAAGGAGGGGCAGACACTGATTTTTTTCTCTGTGGTGCCCAGGGGCAAAATTCAAGGGAATGGCCTGAAGTGTCAGGAGATGTTTAGTTGGGTTATTAGGCAAAGATTCTTCACCAGGAGTGGGGTTGGGTGCTGGAGAAGGTTCCCCAGGGAATTGGTCACACCAAGCCTGACAGAGTTCAAGAAGTGTTTGGCAATGTTCTCAGGCACATGGTGTAACTCTTGGGGATGGTGTTGTGCAGGGCCAGGAGCTGGACTCAATAGTGCCTTCCAATTAGTAATTTTCTGAGATTCTGTGATTCTGAATGTCAGACAGCAAGTACACATGTAAATTCATTCCACATTGAAATACATTCTTATTCCATTTCTAAACTTCTGATTTTCAAAGCAGAGACAATTTTTAGATAAAAGTTTTATAATTATGAGAGAAATTAAGAGAGAAAAAAAGCAATATGAAATTATTCAAATTCCTTTGCTTCTACTGAGAATCAATATTCTTTAAAATCAGTTTTAATATTGTATGCCAACACATTGCCCCATCCAAAAATGGGAATAAAAATAAAAATTGCCTGTATCTTTTATATATACTTAACAGTGTCAGATTGACCTAGTCTAACATTATTTTGAAACACTAGGCAAGTAAAAATGAATGTTTAATCAATTAACGTGATTTGTTTTATTTAATTGCACCGCTGATGGTCCTCAGTATTTCCTGCTGTGCTGGTACAGATATTTTACACATTTTCCATTAAATCAATTAAAGGAGTGCAAGGTTATGGTGAGCTCATGAGCAGCCTTCTTAGCCCCTTGGCTTGTTGTGACTCATTCTTTTGTGACAATAAAACTTGTTTGTAATGGTGTGCAAAAATCTATTGGTTTGCTAGTCAAGGTGATTTAAAGTATTGCCTAGGAGTAGAATTACCCTCTAAGGAAACAAGGAGAGGGGAAAAGGCAAGAAACTCTTTCTTTTTAAATACTTCCATCAAAGAAATTTTGCTTGGCTGCAAGGAGAGTATGAAAAGATGTAAAACTGAATTTGTACATAAAAACCAAAGACAAAGACTAGGCATATTACTTTGTTCCAGCCACAATGTTTCAGAGGAAACTTTAAAAGCAGCTATTTAAATGAACTGAGAATTAGAAATGTTTGCTCGGTGCATTTCCAATGCAATCAAAATTAAGTGTACTGTATCTGATGCTCTTCCAGCTTTTATGTGCTCAAACACTAATTTTCCAGAAGCAGTGATTGCTTCTTCATTCAACACTTAGATTGGACTGTGCTTTGGGGTGGAACTATGTCACCAAAGGTGGCAAGAGCATGCAGAATGAAGCAGGAATTACAAGTAAAGAAACTGTAGTCTTATACATAATTAAGTGCTGCCCTGAAAAACTGCATGTTTTTCTCTAAATATGCCCCTGAGATAAACTGTGTCATTGGACAAAAATATCACCTAAAACTGGATGCTTGATAATTTTATGCTTATGGTAAGAATTCTGAACCCAGGCCCTTAAAATACTTGTGCATTGGGAAGAAAAATTGTCTTGATTGGTCAATTTTGAAAAATATTTCAGTTTACTTAAATTAGCCCAAATTAATGGATAATATTGTTTTTAGTTTCTTTTTTGTTTGCCCTTTTTAAAATGGTGATGTAATATCAAATACTTGGAAACTGAAAATGAAGTCACCAGTACATAAAGTATACCAGTATAATTCAATATGTCCCTATTTCTTGTGGGAAATTCATGCCTAATCTTAGACAGATTGTCTCCATACTTGCTACCCTTCTGTTTATCACATTGAAGCATTTACCTGCTTGGACAGACAGGCAGATATCTCGCTGCCATCACTCATCAGCAATAATTTCAATGTGAAGTACCTATTTGTGCCATTGACAAAACCATCTGTTTCCTTTTGCTAAGAAAGTGACAGTGATCCCTCTCTGCTGACCAAGGCACCTTCTGAAATTTTATTTACAAATTCAGCCCCTGGTTTCTGACACAAAGAGCTATATTTATATCAGTCTCATCTGAAATTCCTGATTTGTGACTACACAATGTCAACACTCCCAGAGAGGATAGTGGCTACGGTGATCTATCCTTGTTGCTGTAGAATAGAGGCTTGCAACTGCCAAGTGTTTAGAGCCAGCTTTCTACAGGTACCCTGGTATCTAACTATCACTCATTTCAACATTAAAATCCTTTGGTAATTTGAGACATGAGTGGGAAGAAAACTGCACAGGGATCGGTGCAGGTATATGTCTCAATTTTGAAGAAGATTTCATAGTAAGTAACACAGAACAGAAAAGCAGATTTTTTCTGTTTGGCACTGAGATGAGTCTAATAGTCACCACAGTTGTCAGATTTTAATATTATTTTGTACATATTCTAAATTGCCAAAAAAGTCTTAATTTCCTAAGTAAATATCTAAATGTCAGGATCTTCAGAGCACTTGAAAGAACTTAAAAAATATCTAGGTTTTTTTTTAAAGACTATCTTGGAAAAGAGAACAAAAAGAACATGAGAAATTGCATCTTTGGGTGAAAAAACTGAAACAGGAATTGTTGCATTTTGTTAGTAATGAAACCATAAGTCATTTTCCAAGCACATTAACACCTTTGGCATTTTATGTTCTAAATGCCTAAGAAAACAATAAATTGATTTCATGTTGTATTACTGCTGCTCAGCTGTAGGGGATGGCATTAAATCTCATTAAAGGCAAAATAAAATCGAAGTAATCTGTTTAAAATGTGGACCATTTAGTTGAAAGGGGAAAGAAAAATACGTCCTAGAAGGCCATGATGTCAGATACAAATCCTGCACTGGACATTTTACTATAAATTTGTTGTTGATGTAAACAATCTCTTTCCAGTGCTGCTCAGTTGGAAAATTATGTTCAGGGTCCAGTGAGACAGAAGTATGCTTTTTAGTCAACCATTTTAGTGGAGGAAATGGGCAGGGTATCCATATTCAATCTCTGACATGCTGATTTCTGCATGTACTGATCAAAAATGGGACATCTGCTTCCATATTTGTTCCAATATCGTTCACAGGTAAATATAATGTCCATGGTAATGAACCACTTTGGAATGACTACCATGTCTTTGAATTTGTACTTGACAGTTACATTGATGATATGTTGTTTTAAGTCCATCCAGGATGAAATTTTCAATCTGAATTTCAACAGAAAGCAGAAAAAGCCAATGGCAACTCCGATATAATGTTCTGGTTTTTCATTATAAAAAAGATCAAATGACAGATACTTGGAACTTTAGTTTCAAAGTATTAACTGGTTTACTTGCTTGGAGGAAGAATCTCGACTGACCTCCAATACCTTAAACTGAGAACTGTCATCTACAACCTGCCTTGGATCAGTCCCATTTAGTGCCTTATTAACAACCTAGATAATGTAATAAAGTTTCAACTACAAGGACATTTCTTGATACACAACAGAGTGATCAATGAGACAAACTCTGATGAAGTGTAAAATGCTGAAGGCATTTTACCTTAGGTAGGAGGTGAAAACCAAAGCACAGATATGGAGGAAGCAGCACAGCAGGAAAGAATCTACTGTAATTAATAACAGACAAGGGAATGTCACTACCATCCCCTTTTCTAAACCTGCTAATTAATACTTTAGCATGAGATCTTCACATACACTTAAAGGAAGGTCTAGAGGAGGTGAGAAAAATCTATATGAGCCACAAAAATGTAAGAGAAAAAAGTAGGTAGTTTGATTTTTACTGATGGCTATTTCACAAGCTGTCTAGCAAAAAAAAAGAGAGGAATATATTTTCACAGAAAAAAAAAAGAGAGAAAGAGCTGTTACTTCTTTTCCATATCTTTATGTCCTGTAGTAAATGAATTTTGCATAAAGTAATTCTATGGTAAAGATTTCATTAGATATTTTAATAACTTCCTAATTATTAAAATAAGATTAAATAATAGAGAAGCTGTGGAATTCCCTTTACTGCAGAGTTGTTGCTTTTTTTTTAAAGGAATATCTTGTTTATCTGAAGAACTCAATTACAAGCCATCCAGAAAAATAAAAGCTTCAGCTCATTCCTGACATAATATATTTTCTAAACTCAACCAAGTCATTTGAGGGAAAGGTTACTAGGGAAGCTGAATCTCCCTTTCTTGTCCTGAATGGACAATAAGACCAAACACCAGAGTCCCTGTTTCAGTAAACCTCAGAATAACCTATGAAGGTTCTGAAGTGCTGTCAAACTTCTCAAAAGTAAAAATCAGAATCTGACTAACAGCAGACTCTTTTGTTTAATCTGTACTTTAAAGTAAATACCTATTAAACTAATCTTCATGGACAAAGATACGCATCCATAATCTTTGATTTGATTATTCAACTCTGTTATAAGAGAGAGCTAGACTTGACATAATGCCTAAGAATAATTTTTTTTTTTTGCTACTTGCAAATATTTTTAAGAGGACAGGTTAATAAGTGAAGCTGTACACCCAAACAAAGAAAAGTAAATTATTTATTCACTACTTCACATTGGTGGAAAGATGCTCAACCACTTTCTGTAGAGCAGGACCTCAGCATATGTCATGGTTACTTGCAAAGACAAACTTCATTTCTTCAAATGCCTTCACTTCCTCTTCCTGTGCCCAAGCCTGTGTCATGAAATACAACATCATGTGATTTGGAATATCCCTTTGGTCAATTCAAGCTGGCTGTACTGAAGGTGTACTTCCAGCCTTTGTGATGCTGGGACTGCCTACCTGATATTGGGACAGAGTGGGAAAAACAAATAAATAAACAAAAGAATGCCTTGATGCTGTGCAAGCACTACTCAGCAAGCGCCAAAACAGCAGTGTGCTATCAATACTGTATTAGTCACAAATCAAAAACACAGCACCACAGCACCATACAGACTACTATGAAGAAAATCCACTTCTCCCCAGACAGAATCAATAGACTGTAACAAATAAATTTTAAAGCACTTGGACTTTAAAACTCACAAAGTATATTTGGGCTTTCATCAAGATCTAGTATTCTTAAAATTTCCAATGGTCTTAAATTTCCACAAACAAGCTGAGTAAAATTAACTCTAAGTAAGATATCTAGCTTGTATAAAGAGATGCCTCTAGCTCATTCTAACTAAGCTAGAGGACATATTTGTTCCTAAAAAAATCGGGCCCCAAACATTAAACAGTTTCATATTATGTTAAACATTTTAAGTTAAACATTAACATTTTATGTTAAACGTTAAGTGAAAGAGGTATACATGAAATCCAGCTATAAAAAAGTCTCACATCAAAGAGATTTGTGAGTTATATTTTCAGTATTGACATTCATCACATGCTTTTTGGGACAGAATAACTCATTAGCAGTGTGACTGTGTGTTAATGGCCTAGAGAAACATGTCCAAGGGCATGTCAGCAGTATTTCAGTAGTGTACACTGATGGTCAGATTATAATGCAACCTGCATGCCTGCATATCCTATTCATGTTGTTTTCTTATTCATGGTCAGAAACGTGTTTTCTTCACCATTAAAATGAAATATTGCCTCTTAATCAGGGAAAAGGGAAATCATGGTTCTGGTGTGTAGGCTGGACTTAATTCTCTTACTAAATATGCAATAGCTAATGCCCATAATCTCAAATCTATAGAATTCATCACAGAAAGGTATAGACAAGAACACAGAAAGAAAGCCAGGAGAACCAGAATGTTAAATATTCTTTGGTTAGATAAAATATAGATTATTCACTACCATGCATCAAATTTCATAATATAGCTTTTTTTTTTTCTTTCCCTAAATTTAAGCAGCTGTTTTCTTTTTGAGAATGTTAAAATCAGATCTACAGAACGGGAAGTCTGCAACATATTTGACAATCTATTGTCTACTGCAATTGCTATAAAGGTCATCTGCTACCACATATATTGAACCCTAGATACCCTGCAGTAGACTGATATTTAGAAGAAAAAAAATAAGCCCAGTTATATTCCAAAAACAAAAATAAATCAGTGCAGCAATGAAAGTCAAAAAACATATGATAAGTTCTTATGAAGATATTTTCTGTTGTTTTACTTCTTTCAGAAGTTTCATATTGCTATCATTTTGTAACAAGTTGATCCATGAAGTTACCAGATGTAATTAAAGTCCACTTTTTCAGAAAAAGTGTTAGTAATTACCGTTTCAATCTAGAGCCTAAACTGAAAGTATAATTTTTTAGTCTAAAAAAAAGGCAATAAAATGGCAATTACTTTTATTTTCCTTTTTTCTATTTCTACCATTTGTCTTCTGGGGTTTTTTTGGTTCTTTTACAATTACTGCAATTGTCAGTTCCCTCACTTCAGAACATTCCTATAATTCAGAAAATTACTCTTCACTGTAGTGGCAATAGAAATCACTGTAGTTGATTTCTTCTCATCTTAGTAAATGCTAGCAGGTCAGTAGTTTCAGATTTCAGAAATTATGAATTATATAAACACCATTTGTTATCATCATATTTGAAGACATTGGCTCCAAACATACACCATGAATAGCAGCTCCACAACAATGGATTGAGCAGTTCACAACCACAGTAAAGATTGGAAACACTGCCTTTAAGATACACTGCATGTATTGTAAAAACCTGTGTTTCTAGACAGTAAGCTTGTTAATCCAAGAGAATATATATGTGTAAATCACAAGTTATTACAATTATAATCATATATAAAAACTAAATCCATTTATTTTCAGAAATGTCTTCATCCAAAAGACCTCAGCAAAGGAAATAATTACAGTTAACAAAACATAATGAGAAGCATTCTGTATGCTCAGGAGTTTCATGATATATCCCACTCAGCCTTCTGATGTATGGCAATTTTCTTGTCACAATGATTGTTCACAGCTGCGCTGTGAGTTTTCTACTTCACAAAAGTATGATCCTTTCTTTCTCACACTCCACTTCAACATGCAAATTTGGATCATATGTGAATCTTTCAGTTTTTGCCTTGGAAACCATCTAATTTCTATATATTTCCCAAACGCATATTTACTCTTCATCTGGTGATATATTTACAACATTATTTATGAAAGTATGAAACTTTTAATTGTTTTTATATTACACCAAATGTACATTTTTTCAAACATTTTAATGAAAATATAAATTACCAGTGATAGACCTTTGTTAAACACCATCTAAATTTCACCATTTCACATCAGTGATGACACTCAGTCATTATGAATCATCTTGCTGGAGGATGAATTTAATAGAAAATCCAAGGAAACAGTAGGTATGGAATAGAAGATAAAAGACCATGGGGAACTGTATAGTTGGAAACCAAGCGTACAGAAAAGTAAAGCATCTGGAACTATTAAATCACAGATTTACTTTAAAATATGGCAAATGCACTTTGGAATATGAATCCTTCTTTTTACTTTTAGCAATGTCATAATTATCTGTACAGCTTTAGAAGGGAAAAAATGAAAGTTCTCAAAAGAAGGTATACTGGCATAAATACAAACCAGAACTGACACCAAGTCTTGCTGCATTTTTTGTCCTATTTTTTCTTTAATAGTTCTTTTTCCACTTTCTTCACATCACAAATCCTATTTTTTCAGTCCCAGCCACTTAGATCTGTAGATCTGTAATCATCAATCCAGGAGCCATATGTGGGGAATACACAGTCATGCCTATAGTGAATTCTCTTGTCCCAAATTATGCTCCCAATACTAGAACAGACTCCCCAGGGACAGGGTACACCTGTATTGAGTAACACATGCAGAAAGATCTCAAATGTTTCTCTCTTCCCTTAAATTTCCAGAATTACTGATGGCCATAGCAAATAAATGACCCAATATGAAATTCTTTTAAATCACTACTTTCAAGATCCAAAATGTCCAATTGATTGCAAATGCAATCCTTTATGACCTACAGACATATGGGTTCACATCTGTGAAATGTATTTCCCTATTCTGAAAGTTCTAGTTTACTGTTTCTACCAGAATGAAGGACCTGGTCATGCTGCAATGGCTCATCTAACTAGGTCTTGAAGAGTGAGACACAACTGAAATCATTTGTAATTTGCAATCCCATGAGGAGGAGGCTGGAAAGGCTTGTGACTGACTCACAAACATTACAGATGGCAATCCATTATGCATAGCTCATATACTACTTCTTCGCTGCAATACTTTTTGTTAAAACAGAAGCAGTGATGGAATTGGTACCACCAGGGTGTGTTCCCTGGGGAATATGTTAGTTGGTGCATTCCAGAAATGGCTAGCCTGGAGCAACATGAGCACATGTCAGAAACTAGGACTGGTGCCTCTAAAATGTAGACTTAATAAGATAAACCAAATAAAGGGCAGAAAACTGTTTGCAACTGTGTCCAAAGTAGCTGATATTGCTTTGTTTGCAGTATGTCTAAAGGACCTCAACTGCCTAAGGAAGATTTAAGAGAATACAAACAAGGAGATAAAGATCTCAGTCAAGCAATATTTCGAGTCTATATTAGAATTAGAAAGAGTGAGATGGAACTGCCCTGAAGGCAGTAAAAAATGAGATCTTTAGATATCAACAGATGTTAGAACATGTAATGGTTTTTTTATGATGCATTCTTTAGCACACATTAAATACTTCTATATACTATTCAATTAAAAGAGTGGAAAACTGAATATGCCAAAGCATGGGGTAATTACCCTGATGTATCTAAATGTCATCATTCTGCCTGTAATAACTTTGAAATCAGCACCAATTTAGGAAAAAGTTAGTCAAAATATAGTTGAGGCTCTTTTTCATTTAGTAAAACCAAACAGTTTCAAACTCTATTTTTATTTCTCAACAGCTGACAGCAAGAATTTGCAGCCTACCAATCTATGTCTAAAGCAAAAGTGATAGAGCCTAATAAGAACCTGGGATGAGACAGTAACAGATAACAAGGGGATGTGTGATATGTAAATTACAAGGATGACTGGAATTAAGATGTGTTCTCCAACCAGCACTCAGATTTTGTTTTGAGAGATAGTGTAACAACATCTTTATGTGTAACCAGAACAGAAATAGAAGCTATTTGGAAGTGATAAAGTAAATTCCTACAAATGAAAAAATAGTACAGTAATACAGGCAGTCTTTGGCCTAGATAAGACATAGGTGATTCCTCTTTTAGGATTTTAAAAACAAGAAATAGAGATACTCCCAAAATATATTTCAAGTGGCAAGAAGAACACTGTACTACATCTTTAATACAACATCAGAAAAGATAGCTTGAACTAGAAGGTAACTTCCACTTCTCTGCACAATTATAATTAATCTTTTGTCAATCCGAGAGAAAAACCCATTAAAATGCTGCCAATTTTGGAGATGGCAAGTAACTCCTCATTTTTTTATTTTCTCCCTAACTTAGGTAACAAAGAATTCAGTAGCAGAGATGAAAATATAACCTGGATGATCAAACAAAAACTAGTTATGAGACACCAGAGCTATGTCATGAGCTATCTAGGAAAACAGATTGGTAATATGCCCATTAAAGAAAAAAAGAAAAGGAACAGAAAGGGTTAAGGTAACCTCCTGAGGTTATGGGTTTAATATTTTTTAGAGCTGCCATACATTCTCTGTTGGAAGAAGAATTGACCAAAAATGCAAATGAGGAAAAAGACTAAAGGTTTGGTAGCAGCAAGAGGATGGGGAAAATGTTGAATGATGCAAGCTGCTGACATAGGGTAGGAAAAAAGAAAAGTTTCATAGACCTGAAGCAACTCATAAGATTCAAAAAAAATCTGCCACTGAAAAGAAATCTGCCACAGGATCATATCCATACAGTGCTCATCAGAAAGTGTTCTTTATAGAGCATTTTAGCAGAATTTTGTCTTTAGGAGACTAACCTACAAATGGGCCTTCAGTCCCACTAGTTTTTGAGGAAAATCTGCATTGTTCCTGAAAAAGGAGAAGGTGAAGCTCTTAAAACTGAAGTCCTCACAGTGCCAAGATTTTTGCATCCACTAAATGACATTACAACTCAATAGCATTTTTATGAGATGTAAATTTATTAAAAGGTTGGAGGAAACATGGTTGCTTCATGTAGATCTTGCACCGAAAAAAGTCCTCATGGCTAAATATGTAGTGTTCTGAGTAGACACAAATTTCTTTCTGCTGCCCTGTATTCTGAAAAAAACAAAGTAGCAATATTTACATTTTCTATTATAATTTCTATTGCAATAGCATCTATTAAGTATGTTACACTGTTTATTCTACTATAGAAATAGACCCTGAACCCAGAAACTGAAGGAAATTTCGAAACTTCATGCCAGGATGCTATAATGTTATTTTTTGCAGTATAGTGCTATTTAAAGCAAAATTCTCTTTTTTTCCTGTAAAAATATTACAGGTGAATTATCTCTATCTCTTCCCTGAAAAAATCAGTTACAGAAGCCTTATTGATCTATGAGATTTTTTTTGTATTTCTGATGTTATTTAATTAATGATTGTTTTATCGTGACAGGTGTTACTCCTAATTTCTCAAATCGAAATAGGAACACTCAGCTGAAATACCAGCTGGCCACAACTGGGTAACACTACTTCAGGGTTTTTTAGAGAAGCATCAAGTAAACCTGATAATTTTTAAGTCAATACAGCCTACTTCCCCACTGGTCAGAAGTTACTGGGGTAAGGTACTTTCTGTATAAGAATGGTTTAATACCAAAATCTTTGTACATCCATAGCATTTAATTTACAGCAACATAATTTAATATTTCTTGTTGATGATGTGAGTTCTATGTTTAAGAAGTGAACAGACTCTGTTAGCTATCTGTACATGTCAACTGGTTTTACTGTGTAACAGGTAAACCACAAAAGGAAGAAAAAGGACCTGATGAGTACTTTAGACAACGACAGAAACACTGAGCTGGGTGTGTTGTCATAGAAACAGCAAGAGACCTAAATCTCAGTCTGTGTCTCTGAATGGGCGAAATGCAAATCTGTATTTTACACTAAAAATAATAGCTAAAAAAAAGGTTAAAAAGAATGTAGAGTTCAAAATTAAGACCTTAGTTAAGAATTGTCAGAACTGATATGGATGGAGTTCTTCAATTTATGTTTTTAAAACATTTCCAAATGTAGCCTGAAATCCTATTTTGCACACTTCCAATTATTCTTCTGTTGTTCAGTTCTAGGAGCAGCAAAGTGTAGATATAATCAGTTGTGCATTCAGTTCTGAGTTTTGAAGGTAAATTTTCTGCAGCCACCAACAATGCTTTGACCTACCCCACAGCCTCCTGCACTGCCCTTTGTCCCGACTCTGTCCCTGGCATTTGCCCTCACACAGCACATTTGCTCACCTCCTCCCAAAACCCCACCCAAGGCCCCGAGTCGTCTCAGCCTTAGGACTGGTCAGCTCTCAGCCTTGTACTGTTTTATACCACACTTCACCATTTATGCTCACTTACTTCCTGACTCTTTTCCTTGCAATTTTTTCCTCCCTTTTACTCACAAATCTATCAATTACTCCTTTATCACCTTTCCTATCACATCCATCCTCTTATTCTTCATGCTCACTAGCTACCAACAGCAGATATAATGCTTAACAAAGACAGACTCTTACCAAGACTTTTTAGCTCTTTTCCTCCCCAACTTCGATGTTAATAGGTTAGAGGAAGAACAAGAAGGAAAATGCAGGAATAAAAAAGCCTGGAAATACCGTGCAAGTCTTCTACAGTCCTATCAACACTTACAAAATTATATTTTCTTGTAATTTAGATAAGTTATAAAAAGATCTCGGTATTGGTAACAAATAAATATTGTATTTTAATAAGGTGACTAAAAGCTAGGTAAGTCACATACAAAACAGTATTTAATTTTGAGTTGAAAAAATTTTAAAATTGAAATGTTGATTTAAAAGTGAACTATTTTTTTTCAAACCTGGATATGAGAACACTTTTCTCCTAACCTGCTCCTTGGAAATGTAAATTATTTTCATCTGACCTATTCCTTGAAATGTTTGGCAAGTTTTAGTTATATCTTCTTGAAAATGTCTGCTTGAATTGATTAAACTGTAACAAAGTTGTAAGGAAGTAAAAACAGATATCCATAGAAAGTATCAGAAAAATTCAGATGTAGACTTTTAAAAATTCATATACACCTTGATATATTATAAATGGTCATATAACTAGCAAATATCAACTTGGGAGTTACTTTCCTGTTATATTAGTTAGAAATATGATCAACAGCAAATAATAAACTTTGTCCAAAATTTTTGCATATTAAGAATTTATTAAAACTGAGGATTTTCCATCAGTCAAGAGGAGAAAGAAAACAACTCTGTGGTACTTTAATGTTGTTTATATAATGTTGTCTATAAAAACGTATAATGTTGTCTATATAAACTTTCCATGAAGGCAAAGCAACACCTGAGAATTTATTAAAAATGAAGGTAGACTGCAGTGCTATATTTCAAATCTGAGCAAAGTTCATGAATGAACTAAACTGCCTCTTGCAACAGAAAACTAGAAAATGCTCTCATTGGCCTAGACTGAGGTGGTAAAGTATTGCTGAATCTTAGTGTTTGGAGTTTATGCAGACACCTTGTCTGTCTTTGCTAATCAATATTGATAATTTTCCTATTGATTCTTTCTCTGGGATTACTGCTGCATGTCTGCCCATTACTTTATTGGGTTCCTGCCCCTGGCATCCGCTCAGCCCTAGACTTTGATGTATCAGGAAGAATGAAACAGACTATGCTTAAATGGTTTGGAAGGGCAGATTATCCCCTGCTTCGACTGAGGGCCAGAGAACTTTGCCTTTATGCCCACAGATTTAGAGTGACCTGCTTCTGAGTGCAGCCTCCAGGGTAGGAAACTAAATCCTCTAAGCAGAGTTACCAGAGAATCCCATGCTCATTCCATCCCTCCTCACTAAAAGTGGAGCACTAATTGATGTCCCACATGCTGGAAGTAACCAGGCTATTACCAAAAGCACTGAAAATTTTCAGCAGCTTTTGGAAATATTAGAATTGATAAGGAAAAGTCACGTAACAATGTGGTCATTTGGAAGGTAACACGTCTTGCTTCAAACTACATAAATGATTACCAACACATGCACGTCATCTACTCTCCATTATGGTTCATTTAGCTAATGAAATGCTTTGGCAGCTAGTCATAGATTTGCAAGACAGAACATACTAACAGAATATATATTATGAAATAATGGGACATTTTAGCACATAAAAGATCAGCTGCACATTGCCTTTAATCCACAGGGGTTTCTTTTTACTATAATCTTATCTTATTGAGCGGCAGAAGGTTCTATAAATATCTAAATGTCATCATTGCTAATTCTTTTATTGACAACCATTTTGCTAAGAAACACCACAGGTATTTCTAAACTAATTTACAAAATAGCAAATGCCAGAGACACCATGTGGTATTCATAATGTACTGTTATGAAAGCAGAACAAATTTGATTTCTTTAGCAGATGAAAAGCTGGCAGTGATAAGCAACTTTTGAAAACAAGAACCCAAAAAATGCTAGTTTAAGTCATGAAAGATATAAGGAAACACAGCTGCTATAAAATCTAGCCTTTCTGGTGCAGAAAACCATTAAACTATAAATAGATGCAATCACGTGGAAAACAGAACTCCCTCGTCCATTTTCTACATTCTAAACCCTTACTGTACCTGTGAAAATGAGCACAGGAAGAGAGAGGGTTCTTCAGGAATCAGAAGTAGGATTGAATGAGAGTTATTCCATGAGAGCATGGTAGTTGGCCTTCATATGAGGAATGAGTTACAGACTGCTCCTGAACCTCTGCAGCAGTTCAAATCCCTTTTCAAAGTTTTACAGCCTTTTAGGTGTTTACCAGATCTGAGAGCCCTGGAGTGAGGAGCTGTGTTGACAAGCTAATTTAAAGCCTTCAGTTAGTCAGTGGAGGAAGTGGCTCTTGGGAGTAGGGTTATGGATCAAAAACTTAATATAGATGTTATGAATCTCCCTATGGATGAAACTACAGTTGCTCTAACCTGTGCCATTTCCTATATTTATTTGTATCTGTCACCAACAAGTCTCAACTACCCTTTAAAGGAAGATCTATGGTGATTTCTGAAGAGGTAGATCATGAATTTATATTTAAGACATTCCTAGCCCAGAAACTGAAGGTGCAGAGCCATGTAGCCAAAGAAAGCATAACAAATACAATCTGCCTGTAAATATACTATTATTTTTTTAAATTATATACAAAATCATTGAAATAACTTCTCAGTAAGGTATTTTGCCATCAAAGTAGAAATTAGCCATTTTGAAACTGTTTCTGTGTTGAATCTGTGTTGCCTTGTAATGAGATGCACAATCTCATGTGGCCTGTCCCTTTATCATCCAAACTCTTCACATGGGAACTCAAAAGATCTTGGAGAAAGTCCGGGTTAAAGCTAGTGAAATCTGCAGAGCATATTTTTATTAAAGTTCAAATTTTCCAAGTGAAGTCCACACCACACTAATTTTTTCCTTGTTTGGAGTCTAAATCCTTGCAGGAATAGAGGAGCTAAGAAAACATACTCACTCTTCTGAGTCCAGGAAAGATTAGAAAGTTTAATATGTCTATAAATTGAAAAAAAATGGGTAAACCTATAGTGAAAAAAATGTAAACCAAAGGTAGATGTATTTTGTTCACAGAGGTTACAATTCAGTGTAACTGTTCAAATGAATGAAGATACAATACTTAAATACAAATAATCAGAAAATCATGGGCCAAGCTGTGACCTAAGAACACACCAGTACCACTGTTGCCCATGAAAGCAGTTGTTACTGGGGGAACACTCTGGACACTGTAGCTCCAGAATGACCACATTTATGTTAACGTACATACAGTGGTATAAAGCCAACTTCTGGGAAAAAAACTTCAGATTTCACACACTGAATTATCCCTTACAGTTAAGATGCAATATCAAAAAAATCTTTTGTTCTCATAGTCAATGTATGACTTTTAAAAAGAAATATCTTTTGTCACCTTTATTTAAGAATACCATGTTTATTTCACATATCAAAACTTGTTTTATGCTAGTATTGTCATCTCAAATAAAAGTGTTTCTATGATATCTTCCTTTACTACTTCATGTTTCATTTCAGTTGAAAGGTAATTAATTATTATTTCAAGTAAAATTTTCAGTTTAGTTTATTTTACTCCAGAGAGAGCAAAACTGGGTACTACTCATGCAATGATCTAGCTTTGAAAACCTTGTAAGATCCCTGCAATCTCAAGTGGAATACATTGATAGTTCTCTCAAAAGGTTGCTGAGAGAGAAAATTAAATCTAAAACCACATTTAGACTTCAAAATGCTTTGAAATTTTAAGAACTGGCTACCAATTTAAAATATTTTGTCCCATGCAATTCTGTGGAGTGAATAGCACTGTACCCCTGCTCCCTGTTAAAACCATGGATGAAAATGAAAAGTGGGAGTGGTCCAGCCATTCAAACAAATTCTGCAATATATGCAAGGTAACTCTTTAAATGCTACTGATTCTTGCACCAAGTAGTAATAATATGATTTTGACGCAGCATTTAAAATTTCAAAGGTTAAAAAAGATCAGAGAAACTTTGTTTTTCCTCCAGAAATGGGTACATATCTGATTTAGCATAGGTTCCAGGAAGTGGAAGAAAACATCTAAGGAGCCATATTAATATACTAGCAGGAGTGTTTGAAGGACAGTGTGCCAAAATGGAAATGGAGGATTTTTGGATGCCAGACACAAAGCTTGAAAATCTGTTCTATGCTAGAAGCTGATCAAGAGATTGCATGAGAGGCAAAAAAGTACATTAAAGGTAATTCTGCACATAAAGAGCTGTGTGAAAATCACTTCAGAGAAATAAAAAGCATCTGTTGGTAGAGAGGGAGACTTTGTACCTATATTCTTCATAGTGTCTTCTCTATCTCATTCTTTAGTTAAAGAGCGTTCCACTATTTTAGGTCTCTACTGACATAGCAGTCTCCCAGTTCTAAAAAATTTAAAATGATTGGTTTTATACTGAAAGAAAGAAGACACATTCCTATTGTACTTTTGACTAAGTTAGCAAAAGTTAATCAAATTTTGGCTGCCTTGGTGAGCTATAATTCTTGTGGACTTTGTTATGTGCTTGACCATTTGTTTTAGAAAGGTGATGTCAAAAGATTGGAGTTCTTTTTGTTGCGTTGTTTTTTGGGGGTTTTTTTGTCATAAAAATATGATTCTGTCTTCATAGATCAAAGAATATTTTGGGTTTTTTTTGGGATTTTGAAATCAGTTAGAAGGAAAATAAAATAAGATCTTAGGAAGCCAAAACACCTTCTTCATACTTTAAAAATATCAAACATGTTTTGCAAAATTCTTAGTAAATTTGAGTTCTATTTTGTACATAGAAACATCAAAGAAATGCAACAGCGGAATCCCTTATTATGTGGCTATGGCCTTGAGCATCCTAATTTAGCTTTGAAGTTAGACGAGTTTGGACTCGATGATCCATAACATCTCTTTTCCCTCTTTGAACTCTTTCTATGAATAGGAGCAGCAAAGAATATAACCAGAGATGGAAGACAACTTTCAAATTTACAATATCTGAACCTATTTTAATCTCAAAGAGTCATTTTTATTGCATAGGTGATTTAATAGTGTAAGGTTACTTTTTTCAGATGGTACAAAATATTTTGTATTATTATTTTACAAATATGTGGGGATAGGTTTAGGGGTGATTAGGATGGTGTTAGGTTGACAGCTGGATTAGATGACTTTGGAGGTATCTTCCAACCTTGATGATTCGGTAATATTTAAAAGAAAATTAGGTTTTTTTAAGTGGGTAACAGAGACCCCAACTGCCATAGGCTCTAAAGCTTTCAGTCATCTCCCTATGGGAAATAGTTTGATTTTAAGGAATTTCTGTAAGCTTGCAGGGAGAACCTACCCCAAAACTCAGTGAAATTATGTATTTCACTGAGATACATATTGTCCTTGCACCTCATCTAAAAGCTAAAGACACACCCAAAGTAAATTCATGATGATATATTTAATTGAAATTAGAATTTAATGTAAAAATTCTAGGCCTCTGAGATTACAGTTATTTGAGAGCTTGCAGGGGGAAGGAATGTTTGCTTTCTTTTATATACCTAAGAAATGTCTTAATCTATCTCATTATTCCATGCATACAAACAAATTTACAGCTGCAGAAAACTCACTGGCAAGTGAAGTTTGTTCAATAGTTCAGAACAGATGTATGGGGATAAAGCCATCATATAGTCAACCCAGGACAACATGCAATCTATGTCATTCCAAACATGCAAAATATTTTTCCCTCTTAACACAGGGTGACATGACCTACATTCTCCCAAGACATTTGTCTTTCTGATGTTGAGCACCTCAGAATAGCCACAAGCCTTAAGTAGAGCAGTGACACTTCATTTTTGTGCAAACTTGTGAGTTTCTCATCTCCTTTAGACTTTATATCATTTAAACCTTTAGACTTTGAACATTTTAAATCACTTCTAGCTCTTTTTGATTAGCATTGATTGGAAAAGGAAGCATTATGTCCGGTGTGACTAACCATTAATTTAAAAACCTAAAATTAGTTGGGCATGCTTGCCCTCTGGAAGTTTTCAAAGGCATTCAAGTATATTAACTACTTGGGAAATTCAGCATTATTTTGGATATAATACCAAATTTCACTGGATCCTTGAAATTCATGATGACACATTTTTACTTGAGCTATGTAGACTAGATCTCCATTATAAATGTCTGAATAATATTTTTAAAAACCTCTTCTTGTTCCATTTGGCAGATTAGCTCTGTAACCCTGTTTCCTTTAAGTTTGGCAGTGGGATTGTTCCTCCATTATTTTCAGAGTGTTTGTAATCATGATCTCAGATTAATTGAGAAATAACCAACCAGTGCCACCTCATAGATTGTCAATGGTAGGGCCAGAGTGTGGGATCCTTACTATTCTAAAAATGCAAGGCCTCAAAAATCAGTGGAAAAAAATTTCAGCCATACTTTCTGAGACAGAGACTAGCTTAGTACAGTACTCAATGTCTGTAAACGCATGTGCAACTCCAAAAAACTGCAAGCAAACCTTCCCTGAGGAATTACACTTCTTGAGATTCAAAACTGTAGTATGTTTTGTGAGCACTGCCTGATGAACTTCACATTCTGATACTATGTCCTTCACATTTAACTCAAAGCAGTAAAAGCTTCCCATCTAAATACAATAATTTTATTCAGTGAATAAAAATTGAACAGGTGGCAAAATCCTTTGTGCAATATCAGCACAGATGAATAACACATCAGAATGCTTGGTTGGTAATGGCCACCAGATGTCCAGCCAAAGAAAAAAAGACGAAAAAATTTTCAGTTCTGTGGTACTGAAGTTCTGTAAAAAAAAACCCTTACTGTTCTATATAATAACATCAATATTAAACAAAAACAAAAAAACAAAGGAAAAAAAGTAAAAATCTAATATCTAACAGGATTATAACAGTTGTCCAGTCTCATCAATTTTTGAATTAGGGGTAAACAGAATTTTCCAATGCTGTAGGAAACAATCATGTATGTTTCACTCATAATGAGAAACAATTTGACGTCAGTTGAATGGGCAAGGAACCATTGCAAGGCAGAGAATTCATCTTTATTTACTATTCTTTCTAAATATCTGAGTGACATGTGAAACAATCAACAAATATTGAGATTAAAAAAGTTTAAAATGTGATTTTTAAAATTACATCAGACAGAAATACTCTAAACCAACTGGTGATATTTATACAGAGCATTCAGATTTCATGATAACATCCCAACAGGTTGTGTGTATAGGACATACTGAAATGATGTGACAAAGAACATCATTCAGATGAAAGCTTTTCTTTTCATTTTCCCTCACAGATACACACACACAAAAAAGTCTAATATATTCAGGTTTTTTTTCCAGATGTCTAATTATCTAGCTCTTAATAACTAAAATGGTCTCTAGAAACCGATACTCTGAAACTGAGAAATTGGCTTTATCTACAGAAGTCCAAATTAAATAGTTAGGAGGCTATAACAGGGATGTCATAATGGGCTGAAAACACTGATTTTTATTTACTGTTTTCTATTCACTTTTTCCCAAGTAAAAATCTGAAAGCCTCTAGAGAATACCAAAACCCTCTGTGCCACTCTACTTGCAATATAACATTAATATCTACACTTACATATAAATCAGATAGAGGCAACACTTCAGTAGTCTCCTCTGAGGAGCTCCTCTACTTAATTTTACACGTTTGTAACCACTGATGTGAAGCTGAATACGTTCAGCTGTGTGGACTCTCAGTGTTTTCCCAAAAAACAGAGAGCCAGAGAATAGTGTCATTTGGGTCTCTGTAATAGTCTGTAAAACAGAGTCAGCTGTTTCTAAAAAACAGTACAATATCATCTTAATTTCACTGGACACTTTCCCTGAACCAATAGTTAAGTAGAACATCTTTACCAACAGATACTTCATATTCCTTCCTTTTTGTTTTTTTTGTTTTGGTTTTTATATATATATATATATATATATATATATATATATATATATTGGTTTTGCTCAGGAATTCAGAATCAAAAAGGATTAAAAATATTTAAGATTACATGGTAATCTTAAATATTTTTATAGCCAGTAGGTTAACAACTCTCTTTTCTCTCCTTCTGCAAGAAAACAGAAATTGATTGGAACTCTCATTTCATTTCAGTAGCTCTCAGAGTTTAACTACAGGAGTGCATGAACTTATTACATGAGAGGAATAACTCAAAAGATCCAAAATTGTCAATACAGTTTATTCCTTTATAATTATTAATTAATAAATTATTTTATATTCTGAAAGATTATGACAACTGCAAGCAATAGGAGAAAAATCCACTGTTAAAAATCACTTCGTAACAAGAAGCAATAAAGTAAGTTTTCTTCCAGAGTTTTCTTCTTGAATGCAGTTCAGTTTTCAATCATCTAAAAAAGTACTTTTATATCAATAAATAAATCCTTCATACTCATAAAGTTAAGTTACAAGTCTCCCATGAGTTCAATAGCATTTATTCCACACTCAGTTTCAGTATGTTTATACCATAATAGTCATCTAATATATACAAGCAATGCAAAGATGAAGTGTAATTTTTGGCTTTCTAACAAAGATCTTCTTCTGATTCAGAATTACATGTATGGAAATGATTTTCAAAAAAGGTATTGCTGGATATGTGATTGGTGATAGGTCACAATTTTACCTATAAAAGGTTGTTTGGTTTTTTTTAATATGCATCCAAGTAATATTGAAAGAAGACTATGAGAAGGAAAATAAAATGAAGACCTTGCTTTCATAGCAGTGTTGCTGTGGTAATAAAGATATTTTAAGCTCTTTGTTATGCTCAGATTTCTCTGCTGTTTGCAAGTTTAAATGACTATTTAAGCAAACTCTGTTATTGAAAGTAAACGGTGTCTCTTCTGTAGTGGATAAGTGCTGAAGCAGCACAGTGCTGCTGTGGTTAAAGATTCTTATCCTGAAGAATATAATTAAATTACATGTGAATAGAGCATTTGAATAGCTAGATAAGCAATGAAGATAAATCAGGTAAAAATTAACAGATAAAACTCTGCCTTTCCTGAGACACTTAGCTGAAATCAAGGACCTGAGCATTCTGTGTTTTGAATTGTTCTTTACTGTCGTTTCTGCCTGACATTAGTGAAAAGAAAGACCTTTCTTTAAAGATATAATTTTAAAAATACCCAGTGGGAGTAAACAGACTGTCTAGAACGGAAAAATCACAATGACTGCAATGATATCTTATCTTTACAGAAGCAAAATAAAGTGTCAACAACAGTGAGAAAGAGGAAAAAGGTGACACACAAAGACAGAGGATTTTTGTCTTCCCTGATCCAAGTCCAATCAAGCAAGTGTGGAGGGGAAAACTGACAGTGCAGAACATAGACATTCTAGAATTAAAGAAAAAAAAGTTAAAATATCTATAGCAGTCAAAATATATCCAGCTTTATCCAAACCAGCATGAATTATACACAATACAGCCATTTTTCCTCTTGCCTTTGGAGATTCACTTGAAAGAGAATCTGGACACAGCTAAAGGTGCCAACTGCCTAAATTCAAGCAAGTTTGAAAATAATTGACTTGTCTGTCTTCCTTCTCTGTCCTTTCATATCTAATTAAAAATCTTTCACATAAGTACCTTTTCTTTGTGAACAGGTTGACTTTGACACTACAAGGATTTAATTTTTTGACTTCAAAGGACTTCACATGCTGAATTGTAATGCAAAGGCTTGTTTTATCCATAAACTACTAATATATCTTATCCACTGAACTTTGAGGATTTATACTTCTTTGTCTTTTGCTATACAAACAAGTGTTTTTGAAATGGAGCATGACCTGCTTTAGATTAATCTAATTGGGTACATTTTCAATTATTGTAGACTAATTTAAAGGGACTTCAAGGGTCCAGTTTCTCAGCTGCTTAATATCAGAGAGTTTTCAATAGAAATACGCAAATTTTAAAGATCTGTGTCTATATATACATGTAAAATATAATTTGATTTTCATAACAGAAAGATTTTAAAGTAGTCATTTATTATACAAATGTTTTTAAAATAGACCACAGTTAAAATTAGTAAGATTTAAGTTGCAAAATATGTTATAAATTATAAAGCATTTATCTCAACATTCATGTAGGTTTTTATATTTCAAACTTGAATAGCATTAGCTTGTTCTTCACTGTATTTAGGGTTTGTGTTAATTATTAGAACAAGCTTCACTGTAAATAAGGCTTAGGTGAAAGTGCTATAAGTAGTAATACACACAGAAGTATTTCATGTATGCAAACAGAAATTAAAGTTGAAAAGTACATTTTGTACTGCTTTATTCTCATTTTCCTTATCACAGGTTTTGATGTATATGTTCACTTACCATTTTCCAAAATTCTGTAAAGAAGCAGGAATGCAGTAATTAGTTTTAATATCTATTTTAACTATATAATTAAGCAAAAGTGTAATAAAAAATACACAGAAGAGCCGTGCATTTTTTCTGATGGGTTTACAAAGGGTAAGTTTACCTTTGTACCAGGATCACAGAACAAACAGAATATCCTGAGCTGGAAGAGACTCACAAGGATAAGCATGTCCAACTTCTAACTTCAAGAAGGGTAACATAAAAGTTAAAACATATGTCTAAGAGCATTTCCCAATTGCTTCTTGAACGGTGACAGGCTTGGGGCTGTAACCACCCTCCAGGGGAATTTGTTCCACTGTTTGACCAACCTCTCAGTAAAAAAAAAAATTATCTAGTATATAATCTAAACTCCAAACTGCAAATTTAAGTCATTCCACCTGACAGTAGAGATCAGCAGTAGGACCACCTCTGTCTCCATCATGAGGAAACTGTCAACAGCGCAGTCACCCCTCCATCCCCTCCAAACTGAACAAACCCAGCATCCTCACCTACCCATACCAAGTCATGCCCTCCACTCCTTTCACCACTGCTGCCCACCTAGGGTCATCACATTATATTTTTATATCCTACTCATCTTGTGGAGCCCAACACTGTACAGAATACTCCAACTGAGGCCACAGCAGTGCTCTGGTTTAGCAGGACAACCACTTCTTTATGCCCATCCTCTGTACTGTGCTTAAAGCACCCCAAGATACAGTTGGCCCTTTTGGAACACTCACAGTTCATTGTGAACTTCCCATCAAGCAAAATCTCCAGATCACTTTCTGCAGGGTTGCATGTGCAGCTCCTGTCCCTCAGTCTCTACTAATACCATAGAAATATACTTATATACTTATATCCATATAAGTATCCTTACATACTTATATATTACACTGTCCCAGGTGCAGAATCCAGTATTTTTCCTTGTTTCACATGGTTATACCATGAGGAAAAAAGCTAATGCTGCCTTTAATTAAGGATAAACCTGAGAGAAAAGCATTTTCAATTACAGGTCATTCAAAACCATTATTACAAATAAAATCAAAATTAATTTACAAAATTAAAATCAAATTCTTTGAGTTATTTCATGCATATGTCAATGTAAAATATTTCTCCACTGAAATCAAAGCTGAGGATTGCATTATTTTGTCAGCCAGACAATTTCCTCTCCCAGAGGAAAAATAAGTAGCAGATAAAAAATAGGTAATAACACAGAATAGATGGCTGCTTAGAGTGAGAAGCCAATTTCAGAAAATTTTGGAGTCATTCCCCTTTTAATGCAATGAATAATTTGCTGTGCAACAAACTCTTGTTATTCCTGTGGATATATTAGGAACTTTGGGCATTCTCTGGCTGCAGTTAACCATCCTACTTCCTGGCAACAAAATGGCAGCCAAAAGATATCTGTAGTACTCTTGAGAGATATTTTTTAAAGGAGCTAGTTAATGAACTGTGTTATGAAAAACAGTCTGAAATTTGCTGTGAGTTAAAAATACAATAAATAAAACCCTGACCAAACCAAACCAACCAACCAAGCAAAAAACCCCAGACGTAAGAAGCTGAAAAATTCCTTATGTTCTTGGCTAAAGCTCTTGTATTCACAGTCCTTGTCAGGAAATTACTACAATTTAGACAGCACCTATGTCCATAAATGTGAAAGGGGTTGCTGTTCAGAGGAATTAGTTAAGTATCTAAAGGAAATAAGGTCTATAGGGGCTGAACCCCAAATGAATCTTTAGACTACAGCATAAACACTACAAAAAAAAATAACAGAAGAAGGAATTACTTTTTCACTGGGCAGGAAATGGGTTTTAGGTTTTACACCTTGCTACAAAACCCAAGTTCCTGAAGAAAGTAGGAAATGATTACATTCTGGCTGCTGAAAACTGAAATGGCCCTAGGTCCGATACATGCAGCTTCTGTCAGCATTGAAATCCAGATGAAGTAGGCCAGATATAAGTGAAGATAAGCAAGTTATTGCTTACATGTTCTTTAGGAATATATCTTTCTAACAATTCATTTTTTGATAAACTGAAAGAGTAATTTGAAGCATAATGTGAGGGTTTGGAAGATCTTAAGATGTCAAATATGACAGAAAGTCCTCGACAGAATGTTATTTTCATTCCTTTTTATATTTTGCTTTTTGTTAAAGACAAAAGAAGGCTTTTTTTCACAACCGTAAGGTGGAATTCACAATTTGGGTTCTTATGCTGTGTGTAACTATTGAGTTCATCTGTAATTTTAGAAAAAGTTATGCACCTCTGAGATTAACCAGGCATTAAATTTTTAAAAACACTGAAGAAGCTGAAGTGACTTACATTTCTTCACTCTTTTAGGATGAACATTAGAGGGCTTCATATACCACTTAAAGATTCATAAACACCTAGTCATTTTTGCCTAAAACATCTTTTTTGGCAGACGACATGGGATTGTACCGTCATTTGTGAAGCAGTTGAGAGGAGAGTTTGATGGAAATAGTGCAATACCTCACAAGGATTCTGCTGAGCAGAATCTCAACCCAAAGGCACTCATACCCATATTATCAACCTCTCCTGACTGTCCTAGATGATTCTGCTCAAGTCTTCCATTCAAATTAAAAAAAAAAAAATTATAGGGATAATTATTGTATCAGAGAAAAAGAACACAAGGTTTTCAGTCTCCTTTCATATCTAGCCTGATTACACAAAGGGCCAAGAATTAGATTCCCATAGAGCACACCCATACTAGCATGTAGTGCTGCATCAGGGCTATGGCTGTGAAGTGAAACCCTCCACTGACTCCCTCAGTGTGTGGCTCATCCTTGGAGCCATCCCTGGCACACGAGCTCGGTTCCTTTTGACTCACTCTAAAGATCTGCTGCTGTTCCGCTGTGCTGCTTGCTAATGAAGACATAGCCAAATGCAGCTCAAAAACTTGATTAAATATTTATTTGGAGAATAGCTTTAATTCCAGCCTTTTAGGGAGGAAATCCCCTTAGAGATGGAAGGTGTGTGTTTGAACTTCTCAAGATGAGGCAGTGCTTTACCTGAATTCCTTTACAGCCTTACTCACTCTTACACTTCCCTTGTAAAAGGAAAGCAGCACTTCTTCAAAGGAAAGCAGTAGGGAATATTGTTTTCAGTGAAATTTAACTCTGCTGGTTTGCCCTGGTATCATACTCCTCCCTCCACAACAGACACAGCAAAGCCAAAGCATTGCCATACCAGGCCACATCAAAGGTCCTCACAGCCCAGCATCCTGTCCCCTACAGAGGCCCATAGGAAATGCCTTGGGAAGGGTATAATTACAGGACAGAAAGTAGTTCTCTACCCACTTGAAGCGATTTCATTTCTTTGATCATTATTACTGCCCTTTCCTGAACACTTTAAGGGTGTAATACTTTTCGGGAGATAAAAATACAAGAATGACACAGAGTTTAATAGATTTTAGTGATTTGAAATGAAGACATAGGGGTGTTTTTATCATTATTCTTTTCCTAATAATTTTTAATATCCTATCTGCTTCCAACTGCTACTGCACATGGAGTTTTTCACAAACTATTACAATTCTAAGATCAGATCCCCAAATGACTGGTTAAACTGCATCCCTGCACAGGTGAAGTCAGGTTTTGGCATGGGAGTTCTCTTTACATAATTTCACACTCATCTACATTGATTTTCTTCTGCCATTTTGTCCCCAGCTAACTCAGGCAGACCTTTCACTGGTTCTCACAGTCTTACTCTCACTTTGAATACTTTAGGTTGTTAGGACACCTTTTCACTTTGCTTCCCATATTATTTCCCAAATAATAGCTGAATATTCTGAAAAGCATAGGCTCAGTGCAAATCTCTCTTGGAAAACATGAACATTTATTCCTATGCTTATGGCTTTACAGGTTTGCATGATATTACTCATACGGTTAAGAACCTTCAATTTCAATCCAAGAATCTCATGTTTGTAGGTGTTAGTAGCTCCCACCAACACAACATTTCATTGCTTTACCTTCTTTCTTAATATCAATCAATTCTTAAGCTTTATGCATAGAAGTAGAATTTTGGACATTTAAAATACTTCCAGGACTGGCTGTAGACACAGCTGAAGTAACGATCTATGCTTGTCACCAGACCTAACTCACTTTTACTGAGGGAAAAAAACCTGGAAACACAGCAGGTGGTGGCTGCCATCACAGGCTGCTGAGGGAGCAAGAGAACAGAACAGAAACTATGTTGGGCCAGGAGCAAGTAGAATTGTCTCTCAGTGGCAGTCAAATTCATACTAGGGACACATTGCTCTGAGATTTCTTGTGATTCTTAGAGGTCCCACTAGCAGCTGGACTAGATGATACTTGTAGGTTTCTTCCAACTGAAATTATTCCATTCCATTCCATTCCATTCCATTCCATTCCATTCCATTCCATTCCATTCCATTCTTCCTTAGTGATTGCACCACACATTTTTGTGTCAACACAGCAAAGCACTGAGGCCAAATTCTTTAACAGTAAAATTTAATTTTACTCAACCTGCCTATGACTTTCAAGCTACTTCTTAGTCCATAGGAGCCAAAAAAAAAAAAAAAAAAAGGGAAAGATTGGCTCTGTGTTCACTTTTGGCATTTGTACAAACCTGCCCGTCTAGACATCTCATGTCAGCCTTTGCAAAAGACTAACAGTGTCTCTCAGTTTATCTAGACAGCTCAGTATTATCAGCACAAACCCCATTTCCTACCTGTGCTTTTGAAATTTCATTTCCCTTGACCAGAAATCCTTTTCTGCGAGAGTACACATCTGAAAATGAAAGGCACAGGAAAAGCCAGAATCTCTGGAGAATTCAGTTTGGCTCAAACATCAAATAATACTTTGGATCTTAAGATGGTCTTAAACTAAAAACTATTTTTCATTTCTTCATGCAGAAAGGATTTTTTTTTATTTCAGAGAGAAATACAGTTTTTTGTCACATAATCTTCCAGAGCATCCAGACTCATCAGTAGTATAGTTTGGGAGTATTTAACTTGCCTGTCAGTCTGTATCATACTCATCAAGAGCATCTGCTACCACACTGCACAGAGAGAGCTACAGATTTCATGAACAGGTGTTTATTCAAAACTGAATTTATTTAAAAGGTATTCTGTTATCAATTGATATGCTTCCAGCAACACCAAGATGTTTCAGGAATAAAAGTATCAGGCACTTAATGAGAATTCTGTCTGTAACAGGTGTGAAGACTATGAAACAGGTAAAATTCACTCCTTGGCAACACTGGTTAAAAAGTTTTCCTAGCAAATACCCAAAATCAAGGCAGAAAAAGTTGTATCTGCTAATAACGATAACTCTTTGTTGCACAGTGTCTCAACGTATCTCTTGCACTAAGAATGCTGATGGAAAATCTGAAGCCTTTCAAGGGTGTAGGAGAACTACAAGGGTGTAGGAAGCCAAAACTATTATCTACTATTAGCCTTTATGTAACACTCCTTATGACTGACAGTAGTGAATATGCAAGAGGTGTATAACTGGATGAAATTTGCAGGTTAAATGACTCAAAATAAAAGGGGTAAACAAATTGTACACATTAAATTTTGAGGCAGGTATCTTCAGAATCCTACATGCTTATGGTCCCTATTTTTAAGACAGAGTTCACTTTATACCTCTCTTGACTTGATGAAGTTTTAAAATGCATCTCACGTAATACAATTACAAGAAAATGTGTATTTTTTGCCAGGATGATTAGAAAAGTGGGGTTTTTTTTAGCACAGCAGGTCATATTTATATGAATGACATGCAAAATAAGTGGAGTATTATTCCTTTTTTTACATATACTCTAGAGCTCAAACCTAAACTATGAAATCTCCACCTTATATGGATCTCTGCAAAAATCTGCAATCATGGTGATTCACAGAGATCCTGAATTAAAAGCAAGAGTAATAATCTTCAAATTTTTAAATTTCCTTCGATGTGTAAAACAACAGCCATTTTTTCCTGGCAAAAGACTGATACCTGTGGCAATGAAAAAAATATGAGGTTACTACAATTGATAGAATCTTATGGAATTCTTGAGCAATATTTTTATGAAAATATGGACAAAAAGGTCTGTGTGTCAATTATAACTGTAATGAATATTCATTCCAAAAATTCCTGTTGTGTCCTAACAACATATTTGTAACAGAGAAGAGGTAAGGAGGAGAGCAAAGGCAGAAATCATTTTAATATTCCCACTTTTTGCATCTTCCTTTTTTCCTAACAGTATTTCTTCTTCACCTTTTCTTTACTTCACGTTCATTTCCCTATATAAGTTTTCTACCTGCCAGCCCAGAAGATATGCAGTAGCTAGCTTCCTTGAAGCAGGAATATTGTTCATAATTTATAATCCATTGCCACTGAAAGGTACAGGGAGAAAGAGAAGAGGAAGAGAAGAGAGAAAGGGAGAGAGAACAGAAACACAGAAAAGTGAATGGTAGCCTGCAATAAAACCAGTCATTCTTCTTAAGCTAAGGGGAAAAACACAAGCCATGAAATAATGATGGGTCTTGCAGCCCATTTGTTGGCTTTTTGAAATAGGACATAGTAAGCACTAGCATTGTAATTTAAAATATCAATTGTAAATTGGGCTTGAAGCAGAGGAGAGGATGGAGAAGAGAGAGGGGCTCAGGTGTGGCTGGTGGGACTGACAACTGATATGGGGACTGAGAACTACCAGAGCCACATCAGTGCAGGCAACTCCAAAATGAAACTCCTGTCAACTTCATTTCATCTCCACCAGTGTCAACACTACACTCCCTCCATTATTACAGTAGCCTTCTATCTCTTTTCTGATTGCTATTGCAGTTTATACCTCAGGGAATAATGCCACATGATTTTTCACTTTGTAGATAATCACCTGTCTCTTTAAATCAACATCAGGTGTCAGCTCAGGACCTTCACAACTAAAAACCTCTTACTGAGTTGGTGGGAAGTAAGACTCATATCCTAGTGCCTAATCAGTTTTTTTAGGCATTAAAAAAACCTGCTGCTTTATGAAAGCAGCTTCACAGAAGAATCACATTTTCACCTTTTTTATTGTCCTGACACCATTATTTTGGTTGTGGAAGCATACTCCTCTGGCTCAATTTGCTTTACTAGGACACACTGCGCTGGGGCTTTCACAGCCACTGCTGATTTGGAAAAGAAATACTTACCATTACAGCAATGCCATATTTCTGTGGGCTTTTCTTTCCCCAAATGATGTATGGATAATTCTGGTTGGGATAATCCCAATATTTTATGGCTGAATATGTCTAATTAGAAACCCAAAAAAATCCAACAAAAAACCAAAAACAGGTGAAAATCACATCACTTTATTTTAAAAAAGTATTTACATGGTTATGATTCCTTCTAAGAAGGAAAGTCTAGGAAGATGAAATCTGACCATTGAGGAAATTCAGAATCAAGCTCTGTAGATGCATCTAGGTAATTAGAGGGTAGACACAAGTTCTGCTCGTTCGAGAGTGTAATGGTTTCAGCCAAAACCAGCACAGAGAGCGTTAGTCTTCAGGCACTGCCCCTGCCTGAGGCAACTCAGTGAGACCCAGGAACTGGCCACAGCAACAGAAGTTCGTCCAAGAAGACACATATTCATGCAAAGTGACTAACCAAGGTCAAAATGTTAATTTTCTCCAGGAAGGCAGACAGTGGAACCCCCTCTAGATCTGTATTTTGCATCCTTTTCCATCTGATGTTATTGGTTGACAGGTACTTTACATATTAAAATCCTTCTAGTCAACCTGGATAGGTAAAAAAGGTGTAAGTGTGTGATTTTTGCCTTTATTTCTTTAGAAATCTCAGAGATTCACTGGTACAAAGACAGAGAAGGAGAAAGAAGAGGGAATATGGAGCAAGACAAATTATTAAGAGCAGGTTCAGCAATCACTGTATCCCTTTTGAATGGCTCTTGATGAGCTGCACCTGTCCCATTTTCAGCTAAGAAGTATTTGAGATGTCTAAGAAGATGAAAAGACTGATAATGAAGGTATTAAAAAAAAAAAGAGGAGCATCATTTCTGCAGATATAAGAAAGAGGAATTGGTGTCCAAGCTGCGAAAGGAAGGAACAGAAAGGTTATACGTGGTACAGATCAAGGGGTAGAAATCTGCAGATAGAGAAGAGAATTGAGGATAAAAAACACATAAAGAAGAAATGACAGAGGAAATAAGCTAAGTGGTAAGAAATGAGAAAGGAGTAGAAAAATTAGAAGATTATGCCTCAACACGGCTTTGCTGGAGAGAAAAACATCTGTTGAGGTGATCAGAGCAGTTGTTGGCCACCGACACCCTCTTCTGTCAGGTGCTAGATGGCTCCACGGGTCTGTGGTAACAGAGAAAAGGCTCGTGAGGGTCAAAGCGCAACCCTTAGAGAAAGCACACTAGATCCTGCTTCATCACAGGGACAGATAAAACTAAATAGAGACATTTACTCGGCTTTTTGAGTGGAGAAATTATTGACATCTTTTGTGGCTTTTTTTTTTTCTTTGTGTACTATCTTTTCTATAGTCTTTAGAGACAACAAGGGAAATTTACTTAATTTAATATGCTTACAGTTAGAACAAAATTTGATGATTGATTTTGGTATTAAAATAAAAAAAGTGCAACTTAAACAATTAAACAAATGCTTAGGGAAAAATCCTTTGTCTGCCCTCCCCATGCTAACTTCATTCCAACACCTTTTGTGGTGTACAAAACTCCTTTACTTTTCACAATCAAATTTGAAATCAAGAAGCCTTTTATATTCCTATATATAGCCTGCTGTTAATTACAGTTCTAAAATTGTTATTGATGAAAAGTCTCATTAATTCCAGCAATACAGACTAAATGGAATGTTTTGCTGTATATAAGCAATAAATATCTGTTGTTGCAGACCATAACATACTTCTGTCCTATGTTAAACTTGCCAATTAACTACAGTAGTTATGACTGATTTCAACACCCACCTTTCCTCTACAATTAAAATTAATCCTTCTACTTTATGCTCATTAGTGAATAACTTAGCGTGCTTGGAAATCATTCCCTTTTTGCTTAACTGTGTCCATCTTGAGAGTCAAGAAGAGAATTCCTTGTAAATTTTTTAAATATAAAACTACTTTTTGCCACATAGGTCAGTTTTGGAGGTGTTGCTTTGGGGGATTAAGACATCATCATTAAATTCCCTTTGGCACAAACAGCCTCAAAAATATTTCAGACCTTTCACACCTGCATTTATTTCTCAGAGTTTTAGGACTGAGAATAATGAGAAAATAGATGTTTTTGTAAGATATATATATAAGGAAAAAATGTTCAAACTACTGACTTTATACACTTACTAAATAATTTGAAGAGAAGAAGGTAATACTAGACCTGCAAAAGCATATACTCTGAGAAGAAATTAGATCATTTTGGACACTTAACAAGAGCATCTTCTTCCATTAAAGGAAGAAAAGGTTACCAAGCAGATGCCTTTATGTCAGTAGAAGTCCAGCTGCTGTACTTTCCAAATTTCATGTGAAATGTTGAATTTCATTGAATAGTTCAATTTCTTTTCCTTTACTTTTTGATTCCCATAGGTGTTAATGTACAGCAAGAGAGGGCAGGGGTGAAAGGGAAGGTGTGCATTGCAATCATGATTTCTGAGGAAACATTTTTAAATGCTGTGCAGTGCAGTTCAGTGCAATGTACGAGCTTGTTTGCTCGTACATCCAGGAAAATAAGACATATGAATAGCAACTGAAAAGTAGAAAAGCAAACAAACAGACAAACAAGTAACAAACCTACTCCCTGCTGTCATGGGGCCCTGCTGGCATTTGGAAAAAAACAGATTTCTCTGAAAAAAGTGTTGATGAGCTTCCTCAGAAACAGACACCTGAGCTGAGAGGGAAGGGATTATACAAAAACCAGAGCAAAGGAGGCAAAGAAGAAGGATTAGCAGAACTAAGTGTAACCAAAGCAATTTACCCCTCACTGAATTTACTTTGAGCTACGTAGGAGAGAAATGCTCTTGTGCTAACATTTGAGCCTTAAAGGGACAAGGTGCTCTTTAAAGCTAAAGTACTGTACAGATGCACTTAAAGGCTGTTTGCCAGTCAATTGCTGTTCAACCAGCAATTGGTTCCCTACATCACACACAATGTAGAAGAACTGACATATTGACACGAAAAGGGCAGCCAGGCATTCTCTGGATATAACCAACATAAAACATAACCTTGGCTATAGAAACATAATGGTATTGTCTATTGGTACATAGCTTCTACTATTAGTAGTCTTTTTGGTATCAGAATCAGTCCTTGATGCACTGTTTTGAAAAGGTATATTTACCCACACACAGAACATATAGTTAAAAAAACTTCTTTAAAGTTTTATGATGTCCTGCTGACTAACAGTACAAGTCATCCTTATTTGCTAAATGACCAGGTTAGCTGCTAAATGACCAGCTGATGGAATTAGTTATAATTTTGTTTTAAAAGCTGACATGCCACTGTCCTGTGGCATTAAGACAATTACATTGCCCTGTAATTGTCTTAACACAAATCACAGATGTTTTAATTACAAATTTCATAGCAGCTGTCCTTCACCTTAGCTGCCCTACACTTTCCTGAATATCTGCAGCCACCAAATAGTGAAATTCCTCACAGCTTCCTTTGATTCCCTTACTCATACCATTTCCTCCAGTCCTCCAATTCTCCATTAACAGTCACTTTGACTACCTTAAAATGAGTCCAGGTTCTGCATTTTCATACTTAACACCTTATTTATAATAACATACCACCTTCTGCATGAGTTAAAGCCTTTCATTTCTACTTAGAGCATGATTACCAGAACTAAACACATACTTTTCAGTGTTGATAAGAAGGACCAAAAAGAAGACAAATAAGAAAGAGGGGAGGGGTTTTTAGGTGTTTGTTTGGTTGGTTTTTGGTAGGGAAACACATTCTGTGCCGCATGTTTATAACGAAGACCTGATAAACAACAAAACTGAAAAAAGATAAAAACATCTCGCACACACGTACACAGACAGATTCACACCCATTTTTAATAACAGGTGCCTCTGCTCCCATACATTGCTCCTGGCTTTTCTTGAATGCACAACACTGACTGTCCATCTAAAGTCATTCTTCATGAAGAAGAAATTACACAACTTCTTCCTATTTGTCATAGGCTTTGAGGGTCTTCAGTGCTATTTTCAGAGAGCATTTGTGTTTTCAGCTACAATCTAGGCTTTGATTCCTCATCATTTTAGCAGTAGGGAAATTTCTAACTCTCTTCTCAGGCTTCATGAGCACCTGCATGCCTGGCTTTCACAAAGTATGGTGTACTTTGGAAATTTCAACTGTTAAAAAAAAGGTAACACTACACAAAAGGATATTGTTCTACATCTTTCCACTGAGATGGCTTCAGTCAACTATGGCCAACTCTGGAAAATTAATTTAAAGTTACAATATTGCTTTCAAAGACTACTGGAGAACTTTTCTATTATTTGATTTTCAGCTCAGATTTTCAGCAGAAGCACATGTCTTAGTAAGAAGAATTGGTGCAATCACATTTATGATAAACATTGAAATCTAGATTTTCAAGTAGCTAATGCCTTTGATTTCAGATTATTAACTTGAAAGCCAAGAAACAAATTTTCACAATTCTCCTTTAAAATTTTTTCCTTAAAGTTGCTCTAAGGTATATAGTCAGCTCTTTGGAGCTCCACATGAGCTTGCAGAAATTTAAGCTCCAAAAATTTGGATGATATTACAACATATTATATCTCAGCACTATTTTTCCTTCTATAATATATCTTTATATACTATAAATATAAATACAAATATATATACAAAATGATGCAACATTGTCGTTAATCATGTTATGAATATCCCCTAAGAATGTGTATTAATAAAAATAATTGTGATCTGCAAGAAACACATGGAACATAGACTTTTCATTCTTTACTAGAGTAAAAAAATCATGCTTATTTTTTCTTGAGTAACTCTAAAAATTAGTTTGCATGAAACCATTTATACATTTTTTATTACTTATTTTCTATGGCTATTCTTATTCATCACAGCCAGAATGTTTTAATTGTTTCCTAATTCATTTTTTCTTATGATTTGTCCTATAAATCATACAAATAGAATAACAAACATTCTTTACTTCTGCTCTCTGCCTGCCTGCATTTTATTTAACACAGTTCTTTAAAGAACAGTTTACATATAAGTTTCATAGACACTTATTACGAAGAGAAAAAAATTACAAAAATCTCTTCTCTAGTGAAATATAATTAGTGTATAAATACTTTTATTTTCTACTGGTATTTTTTTTTGTAGGCTTGGACCTACCTACTTTGCATGAGATGGCTTCTGCTGAAGCCTGATGTCTGAAAATATCATCATTGTTAAGCCAAGCACACATATATCCCCAAAATTCAGTAACTGTCAAAGTTTTGCCTCATTACAAAGGACCATCCAGATGCCAAAGCACTGGAACAGAGTCTACAAGAGGCAGCATCTGGCACTTTGGCAAACTAGGCTGGCAGATGGTATTACATTTGCTGTTGCTACTATTTTTTGTTTTACTGCCATATCCTCTTTTTTTTTTTCTTGACAGAACTTCATTTTAGAAAACTAGCCACTATTTGAGTAACTGTTTTATTCTATACAAATATTTCATTGCTTTCAAATAAGTACTAAAAAAAGGAGAAAGAATAAAATTAAAAAGACTGCGGCTCTGCATCTGTATTGTAATTACAGTGAACTCACCCGTGTAGTATGCATTTACTTGTGTGTAGACATTGAATTCTGAATTCAGACATGACGTTGATTTTTTGAAACAGATGAGATATGTGTGTCTTTTTACAAACAACCTCACAATAAATTTGTTTCTGAGAAGCGTGAGTAAGCTTCTAAAATGGGGACATTTTATAAACTTCTGTTTTCATAACAATTATCAGAAAGACTCACTTATATCTATGATGAACAACTCCACACAACTGATTTTAAATTTGTCCGCTGTTTTAGAGTGAAAATACTACATACTTCAGTTATTAATTTTCCTGAGCAAAAACTTAGGCCTTGCTACTGACTACCAAAAAAAAAAATTATTTGATCTGGATTTAAAATCCAAAGCTTCACAATTAATTTCTACCTTTCCAAGGAAGAAACAGCTAAGAAATACTCCAGAGAGGTAGAAAGTCTGTTTCAGTGATTCCAGTTTTATGTCAATATCAGATTTGCAAGAATCTTTAATACCTACCAGTTACTAACAGTGTTTGGCATCTGCAGTGCGGTGTGACATTTGCTGGTGGACATCGGTTCATCAAAAGTCATTTCATGATGCCTAAATACTCAACTTTACTACTCAAATAGTTGTTACGTGCTCTACCAGCTATGTCATTGAATGTGTGTGTCTCTACTGCCACCTACCAGTGCCAGCACATTTTAAAAAACCTATAGAAACAATGAAGGCAGCAATAAAAGAAATGCCAGAGATCATCCAAAACTGCACAAAAAAACCCAGTATTTTTCTAATTCCTGACAGGCAAAAAGGATCTGAATCTATTCATATTGTTGCACAAATGTAAAATTTTCTGCACTGGGTTACCCTAAGTCTTCAGTGGTTCTCATCTCAAGTCTTCATCTCATTTACTTCTCAGTCTTTCACAAAAATCACAGCAGTATAGTTTAAAAAGATGAGTTATTTACACATAGAATTGATGCACTTATATATATGAGTAAAAGGTGATCTTAAAAGCAATGTAAAACAAAAAATGAAAACACTAAGTGCAATTAATGATGAATCAAGTGAAAGGTGTAGGCAATTCTTTTTTGAAAACGTGAAAGCTTGAAAGAACATAGCGAACTCTTACAGTAAGGGCAACATGGAGAAGGAAGCAACATGAGAAGGTAAAGTAAAATTCAGGACACAATGTGGCTCACAAGTGGAGAAAACAAGCGAGGAAGCCCTCAAACTTAAGAGGGGTTACTGCCCTGATAATAATAGGACTTGGATTCACTACAGGACTGATTCACTTTGACTCATAAAGTCATTGCCAAGAGGCCAAGCACTGGAGCAGTGTAGTCTGAATTATGTGGTAAGGTCTACAAATGCAACGTGGTCATTTGCCAAGGTGAATGTCAGTGCATTATGTTTGCTCACTGTCTGCAGAATAGACATTTTGTTGCCTCCAGGATTTTAACTTTTTTTGTACTTTCATGAACTCTGGGTCCTGAAAAGTTGAATATGTGTGAGAGTTTTGCCATATAGTAACAATTTTTTTCTTTTACAAAGGTTTTTTTCCAGTGTCTTTTCATTTCAGTGGGGAACCAATTCAAGCACTGTACTAAAGAAGGGAAACATGAATGAGAAACCATAAAAGGTCCTGAGAACATTGCAAGTGGCTGCAGACTTTTCTAGGCATGTATGAGGACCTACAGTCTTTATGTCATCAGATAGGTACCACATTTGAAAAAATATTCCTGTATTAACATATTATAATAATGTTGGCTGCAATTTACTTCCCAATGAACTTGCAGTTGAGGTTTGTAAGACTCCTGGCAAATGCATGTATTTGTTTGTGTGAGAAAAAAGTTACTATGCAGATTCTGTCTGAGAAGATTGATATGAGGAAGGGGAAGAAAACCTCTTGGTCTCACGCCTGGAACATGTTGACAGTGAATGCCAATGACACAGACAGGACTGTGAGCTTTCATTATCACAAATTATTGACTGGGACAAAAATGACCTCCACTAGCTGGGAGAGTGGCACTGCTTGGCAAGGACCACCAGACAAGCACTGTAAGGGGCATCAGAGAGCACTCCAGCGAACATGAACCTGAGACAGAGCCCTGCTGCTCACAGCAGAAACTCACCATCAGAAAGAGGGTGGATAATGCCTGTGTGGAACTGAGTGTCTGCCAGACATTATCCCCATGGACTGCAGACAGCCAGCAGTTCAGCTGAGTTGGATGAAGAGAAATAAATGCAGCCTTTCCAGGAGACATTCCCAGAGCAAGGCCAGAGCTACCCCATCTCCATGGATGCATTGGGTTTGCGTGGCAAAGTTTCAGTAGTGGGGGTGGGCAGGGCTAAACAGGTGGCTTCTGTGGGAAACTGACAGAAGCTTCCCCCATGCCCAGTGGAAGCAATGCCAGCTGGCTCCAAGACGGGCCCACCACTTGGCAAGGCCAACATCAGCAGTAGTGTCTCTGGGATAACATAGATAAGAAGGGGAAAAAAGATGTAGTGCAGCAACAATTGAGACCAGAGAAGAGAACAATCAGGATATGTGAGAGAAGCAGCCCTGCAGACACTATAGTCGGTGAAGAAGGAGGGGTAGGAGCTGCTCCAGGCACAAGAGCAGAGATTCCCCTCCAGCCCACAGAGACCACAGGTGTGGAAGCTGTGTCCTGCAGGCCATGGAGGACAACAGGGATGCATAGATCCACCTGTAGCTCAGGGATGATCCCACACCAGAGCAGGTGGATGTCAGGACGTTGTAGCCCCATGGGAAGCCTGGACTGGAGAAGACTTCTGGTAGGACCTTGGCTTCTTGGAGAGAGGGGGCCATGCTGGAGCAGGTTTGGTGGCAGGGCTTGTGATCCCATGGAGAATCCATGCTGTTCCTGAAGGACTGCATCCCATGAAAGGGACCCACAGCAGAGTAGCTCATGGAAGTAATTGTCTCATGGGAATGACCCCATGTTGGAGCAGGAGAGGAGTGTGAGGAGTCCTCCCTTAGGAGAGAGGAAGAGCAAAAGCAATGTGTGATCAACTGACCAGAACCCCCACTCCCTTTTCGTCTACACCATTCAGATGTTCCAAGGTTACAGCTGTAACCCTAAGGGATCCCTAAGGGATCTTGGGAGAGATTGCAGAGGCACGGACTGCAAAAGAAGGACATTACAGACATTCAGGGCAATTAGAACCTCCACTGCCTCCAAAACTCTGACAGTTTGGATATTACCTTATATATTTACAGGTAAGAGGTGGAAGTCACAAGACATGTGCAGTGGAGTCCAGGAATGGTGAATGCTGTGAGATCTTAGGGGACACGTGGATTTCTGTACAGTCAGGTGTCAGGTGATACCCTCTCTAGGCTGGACATGATTAGGGTATTTAGGATGTTGAAGTTTGAACAAAAAAACCTTTTCCAGAATGAGCTTCTACTGACAACACCATTTGGAAAACACACATGGCATAATAGGTGAATGAGAGCAGCTAATTGTGCAGAGGTATAGGGTGAACTAGTTATCTTACTGTCTTCTTCTTGGGGAAAAAAAACCCTGAAAACATAAAAAGAAAACAACTATGCCTCCATATGGTTTAAAAACTCTCATTTGAGATATGAAATACAGCATACAAATTCATAAAGGTTCATTTAGGATAGGTCTATTCCTCAAGGTATTTCTGTAGTGTTACTTTCTATACTCCTGGTTAGCAAGTGTGGTACCCTGTAAGAGTCAGACATGATATTTGTGATTCTTATTTGTGGGCTACACTGTGTGGAAATCCCAGCCTCCAAAAGCCTCATCCAAGACTTCCTGAGGAAGAGGTTTATCTCTGTTCTCAGTCCTTCACCTCAGCAGGTACACCCTGGCACCAGCGGGGATGCTGCAAACATGGCCAGCTGGTGTAACTGAATGTTAGAATTAATCCCTAAGGAAAAAAGTCAAGAAACCCACAGTATCCTAAGAGTTACATGCAATATGATATATATATATATCTATAAAAATTCAGAAACTAAATGGTATACACAGAGAATGTAAGATTTTTAGACAAGTGTAAAAGACCTCACCTTTAATACCCTACTATTAAAGCAACATACTTTAGAGTGCTGTGTGTCTCTAAAATAAAAAATCATTTGAGCATTTTACAAGTTTGAAAGTCCAGTTAGCTTTGACTTACAAATATTCTGTTAGGTGGGCCTTAGCTTCCTCACCCCACTGAAGTATTCTAGAAAAGACAGAATGAAAGGATCTAACATTACAATTTCTGGATTCTATATGAAATACCATATCAGCTTAAACAATAGTATTATTCAGTACAAGTAAAAAGCTCTTGCTTACTACTACATTATATAGTCAACTGTCAGAAATTCCAAGCTGCAGAATCAAGTAAGACTCTCTCAAACCACAGTATCATAAAAACACCATCATTGTTAAAAACACCTAGGTTATATCAGCCATTCCAATTCCATTCTTAGCTATATTCTACCACAGCATTCCCTTCATGCCAAATGCGCAGATATCCCAACACAGTGAAAACTGGGACTATTGTACTTTGAAAAACTCATCTAAACCTTGAATAACCATCTGAGCAGATGTTCTTGTTTATCTCACAGTATTTTCCTGGTTTAAAGCTGCACAGGGCTAGAAATCTGTTGATTAAGGCCACTCTGAGTGCCCCCAGCAAGGGCGGGGGGGAGAGAATCTTAACAGATGCAGCAAAACTCACATGACCTCCTAATTACAAGTGATCCATGGGTAATACTGCAAGTGTATTGGAAAATGGAAGTATGGAATTCAGGCTTTCTCTAGATCATGAGCAGTGCCTTGCAGAAGCTGCCAGTTGGCATGAGCTATAGTAATTGGAACCTGAAATGTCCTAAACAACACTGCAGATCTGTCAGAACTGGAGAACCACAACAAACCCTAAAGACTTTCTTGCAGGATTTCTTTTAGTCCTAATTAAATTTTTTTGGAATACAAACCCAAAGCTTCTAGTACTTCTCTGGATCTCTTTTTATTTTCCCCATCTGCAACAATTTGTTTGTACATTTGTCCTACGTTTGGCCAATCATGCAATTTTTGGCTGAGAATGGCATGGCAGCTGTGGCTAAAAAAGACTAACTCCCCTACTAACCTGTAGTATATAAAGTATACAGACATTATGGAGGAAAGAGTGATGTATTCTCACCTAACCCACTTTAAGATAACCCAATATGCAACAACAAGCTCCTACCTAGTGTCAAGAGGAATGTACTCCCACCTTGTTGAACTATATATATATAGTTGAACAGCTACGTATATAAAGTTGTTACAGATGGAAGGCAAACATCTGTCATGATGCCTTACCTACCCATTGTCCCAGCTCAACCACACTTTTCCTTTCTGTTCACATAGTGGCATTTGTCAGCATCAAAAGATAAAGTGCACAGAAGAAAAGGACTGCAGAACCAAATTAAATCCTTTCCTTCATCAGAGGAAAAGGAAATTTTAGGAGCAGGATTATAGCAGGGAAGTTTCCATAGTTAAAGCTTCCATAATTAAAAGTTTCCATAGTAAAGGCTGGGTATTTATATGCTGACATTTGGAGGGTTCTGTCAGTTACAGAACACAGGAAGCCTTTTTGATCTTGACCAACAGCCTGGCTTATGTAAAAATCAGATCTACATTTTCTCATTATTGGGTAAGCTGAAAGATCAAGTCCTATGTGTTTACTAGGTGGAGTTGCTTTTCGAAATTAGCATATATTCTTGAAATGAAACCAATTTATAGCATCACAAAAGGAACACGTACAGATTGCAGTTGTGCACTGTGTGGTGTGTAAACCCCATTTCTCACAAACCGCAAGAGAGAAGCCAATTCCAGAGCTCACAGCTGGGTCCCCACTCCCTTAGGCGACCTTGTTAGCAGCCTCCCTGCCAACTCAGTCCCACACTGCACACTCCCCAGTCCCTCTCCCTCGGTTAAATACCAGGTATCCTAATGAAACACGGATTGCCCGTCAGCAGGGAATGTGAAGCATTGCTTGTCTTCATTTTATGCTTTAAACACATCATTTGTTTCGTTGCTTTCGTTCCCCTTCCCAGTCATTACCTGCTGTCATGTCATCCTGTCTCAATTCTTCCCTGATGCTTTATGTTTCATTGCTTTTCTTTCACCTTCTCTCCATGCTCTGCTAAGCACCTTGGCTGCAGCCAGCTAGAGGAGATGCTCTCCCTCATTTTGTAGCTTAACAATCCCCATGCTAAACCCTGTTCAGTTTCACTGGGTGCATTGGAATTAATAACCATTTGTTGTCTCCAGGCCTTTTTTACTCTGTCACTGACTTAATGGAGAAAAAAAAATGTTTTTGCTGTACAAAAAAATCTACAGCAAATAACATAATTTTGAGGTATATCAAATCCACTTTACTCCATTAATTGAAAAATATATTTTCATATCATTTCACATCTGTGCAAGCGCTCAGTGTAAATGTGCCTTAAAATCTACATTGGTCTTAGGTGAAATATCTAGAAAATCAGGAATGAACATGATAAATGTGGGAACTGTTTTGAGAGGATAGGAAATAGATTTTGCCTATATACATGGAGAGGCAAAAAGTGAGGAAACCACTTGTTTATCACCTTTTATCCTTCCACCATGCTTCCACCCTCACTTTCCCTTGGCATGACATTATACTCAAAGCAGGACATGCATAGGCTCAGTTTCTCTGCAACTGTAGACGATCTCCTGTTTGATGATTCAACTCAGCTGCCAGTTTCAGTGGTATTTACATTCCAAAACATAAGACTCTTAATGTATGTCATGTCCATAAAATGGAAATATTTAGCGTGATGCTACACCCTGTAATTCCTGATGCTTATAAGCTTGCCTGGGAAAGCTATATTAACTCCAGCTGTGCCTTTCTGGTGAAGCACGAAGGGTATTTTTGGCATGGATTGTTTATGTGTTGACAGGGAGTTCCCAGTGACTTAGATATCTGATCTTGACCTTAATAGTTTTTTGACCTAATTAAATAGGTTTAAGTGGTAAAAAAATGTAAGCTACATGGGTATTTTCAGGTTTGCAGTAAAATGGTGTATATATGAAATACATAGGTTATTTCAGGTTCTTTCTCCTAAAATTCAATTTAGTGTAAAGGATTAATCTTGAAAAGAATCATACAGGTTTATGTGACTCATGAATTATTGTGATTGATAGGCCCTTAACTTGACTGAAATTATCTTTTCTCGCTGGAGTGTGAGTTCAATGCATAGCATATGCAGTGTTTCCAGTTTGTGAATGAATAAGTTCATATCATTTTTCCACAGCACGCTGAGAGGACGCAGCATGACAAAGTCTGCTATATGAGGAATTGATAAGGAAAGATCATGCCTATTCAAGCAATCACAAACAATTGCTTCTGCAGTTGCAGTCAGGGGAAGAACCTAGAAAGCATTCATGGAAAGATATATTTCATTCACCTCATCTTTTACCACGATGTGAAAGTGACAGCAAAACCAAGTACAGAAAAAGAACAGATCAGCTGACTGGGCAGGGGCCTTCAGAAATTAACTGCTCAGGAGTGAACACAATGCTCAGTAGTACAAGATCACTGCATGATACATACAATACATACACTTATGTTTATAGTGTGTGCATCTGCACTAGAATTACAGGGCAGAGATGTTCTTTTAAAGCTTAACCTCTCAAATCTCCATTATGCACTTTGCTTTATATTTCAAAGTCATCTCGAAACACATGAACAGCATTTCTTTTGTGCAAGTTGACCTGGAAAATCAGCTCCACCTATTCACATGTACTACTGAATCACATATTCTTGGGATATTGGATTCTCAGCATCAACTGCTCAACATTACCACTTCGCTTGCATTTCCATGTAAACATACTTTTAAGAACCAAGGGGAAAGTTAGTGGGCACAAAAAATGGTCCATATATGCTGTACTCAGTGCAGCTTTTTCAGAAGTAGGGAGCCTAGCCTAACTCTTAGAAGGCATCTCCTATTCCTGATACTCCAGGACAGGTCTACCTGGAAAGGGAAGAATGTAAAGCATCAGTCACTTTACTCATTGGGTTTTTTTAAATTCAAAATTGAATAAACATGTTTCAGAAGAATAGTTCATTTTTAATAATTTTTATCTTACTGTTATGTGTATTCTTCATTTGTCTTAATTAAATAGCATTTTTCCTGTACTGGATGAGTGCAATTTTTATTAGCAGAGGAAGGACATTGGAAAGAGTTGAAGATGGACACACAGACATCTGGACTAAGTTCTTAATGACAGGGACATTCACAAACAAATCCTTCTTAAAAACAGTGGGGATTTAAATTTGCCTGTACTATTGTTTTTTTTCCTTCTTTCTGTATTTGTTTAAGGAAAATGGTTGCAAATGTTATCCAAGTGACTCAGACTTACTCATTCAAATAAACATTTGCAAATACTTCTTGCTCTCACTTGTTCTACGCATTTTATTAGCAAAAGCATTCAGATTATTCTGACTACTTGGCTGAACACAGAAAAACAAAACATTTCTGAGATAGTTTTTGATGGTTTTGTACATTCTATGCAGTGAAACAGGTATATAATTTTACATATTCATTTTGCAACAAAACCACTTATTTTTAACTCCTTGAGGAGGAGTAAGGCCTTGTATTTTTTTTTTTTTTTTTGGTAAAGAAATCTCCTGTACTGTTTAGATAAAAATAAGTAGACTCAGAGGGATGTTCAAATACATGTCATGGTGCTAAACACATCCTGTTGACTCTCCAAAGCACAGAGCAGGCAATACCAATAAAATGGTCTTCATGAAAAGAGACTGTAACTACCTCCATAAGTATCCTGCTGGAAAAAAAATAAAGGTCTAAGTTTGAATGAGAAGCTCTGATGAAGTCACAGAAATCAAAAGTGTACAAGTATTTGTCCTCCTGAGTTTCATTTTGTTGCATCTCCTCATGTATATATGTTTATTTACCAAAATCCATTCAGAAATAAGTAATAGTGGGAACATTTTAGTAGCAACTATGTTCATCTAACTGCTTTCCCCTACTTTTCCTGTCTTTACTCATTACTACTATGTAAATTATAGAACTTACAGAGAATTTCTATAAATTATAGAGAAAGACCCTATCATGTTTAAATGGAGTAGAGCTTTACACTGCAGTTTCATAACCAGTTTAATACGACATAAGCTAGCTCAATCATCAAAGAGTCATCCCACCACCCCCTCATTCCTGGGTGATTATTTCTCCACCCATAACTGCAGGCACATGAAGTCATATGGCCTTGCAATGAACTACCTCAGGGAAGTCATCTGAGATAATTAACCTGGGGAAAAAGAAGCCAACAGAAAAAAAAAAAAAAAACAGCTATATTTAAATCTCCTTCTTCCAGCTGGGTGTTTTTTCAAAGAACCGTCTTCAGCTGTCTCATGGTGTTGGGATTTTTTTTATTTTTACAGTGCAAGGGACAATGCTTGGGTCAAGAAAACACTGCCAAGAATTTCAGGTAGTAGTGCCACCTTATGCAGACCTGAACTAACATGAAATGATGTCATCTTCATGCAGTCAGTTCTGAGCACTTCAAAGAGCTATTAGCTAAAACAAATACAATGCTACTTAAAGCAAAATGAAAATAACCTGCTTTAAAAAACCCCCAATGAAATATGAAGTAAAAAGCATATTTTTAGACTGCATGTCATGTAGAAACATTCAATGCCAGCATATATATCTATGGCTTAAAAAAGAAGCAGGAAATCTGTGAATTTTTCACATATTAAAAAAAAAATCAAATTAACTGTGTTATTTAACAAGCCAGCTTCTGTTTCCTGCGTAAGTAAGTAAGAAAATGGACGGGTATCTTGCATCATCAGAATTCACCTTAGCATTTGTTATTTTTTCATGAAATTAAGGTGAATTTCACAGTAGGTTAAAGTTCATAAAGTGAGATGCTGACAAATGCAGGCATGTACATGCAGAGTTCTGAGGACTTTTCGGCTTGGAGGCACTGTAATTCTGTACGTGGCCAGTTTGTTTCTTCAAACTTGGCAGTTTGCACATCCCACTCACTCTCTGAGCAGTGTCAGCAGCTGATTTGTACCAAAAAACAAGGTCAAGATCCACAAGTCTAACATTCTTTAGCACACTTGGCACTGATAGAATTGACATTCCTTCTAAAGTGCAGCTACTGTTTTCTTTCATGGGGGAGGAGATGATGTTGTCTTTTGTATTCCACAGACTGTGGAATAGCTCATCCTCACAGGAGAAGGGAAATACCCTTAACTAGAAGAATGACATATCACTTCATCCTAGGCCATTTTGTGCAACATATCTAACATATCTTTCACTTCTCATTTTGAATCTCTGCTGCTGAACTGAGAGAAGTGTACGGGTCAGGAAATTTCTGAACTATAGAGACGCAATGAGAATGTCTGAGCAGCCAAATATTTAAGGTATTAGCCTAGGAAGAGAGAATCCCTGTTTTCCTGTCTGCACTCCAAAATTATCTCCTGGTTTTGCTTTTCTTAGACACTTTATCAGGTACTGGGTAAAATATAGATGTGGTGCTTAGAATCATATGCTTGCTCCACCTTAACATCGATACTGTAAAATCATACTGTACCTCAGCCTGAGTCACCTACAGCCCTCCATGATTTGTTCCTCTGATCCATACTCCCTGCTGGACAGTTCCAGGATCCTTTGGCATGGTGAGTTGCATGGGATAATTTTGAGATAAGAAACTTCCTTTGTTCACTGTGTGGGAATTTATGATATTTGTTGGTGTGTTTGGTTACATTTGGGGAATCTGACCACTAAAAATTCAGCAGTGAGGCAATTTGTCCATCTGGAAAAGGTCTGCCCTTTTTCGTGCTGGTTTCTATAAATTATTTATACTGTAAATTGGGGGCCTAAAATACAGGACCATAGTAATTAATAATAGTGTTTACTAAATAAGGAATAATATTATTCAGTATTGATGCAGCCATAACAATAGAAGTAGCAAATAATTCACAATTTAAAAGGAAAATTTATATTATTATAGAATAAAGATATGGGGGAAGAGGAAACAAGGTTTATTTAAGAACATCTGCCTTTCAAGCAAATAACTTCTTCAACAGAAAATGTTTTTCTATCACATCAAGTACAAAATCAACTTATTTTACCTCAAGTTCATTCTTTCAAAAGATCTATTATATATATTTTTTTTTGCTTAGACACATTTGCTCTCTCAGTATTTATTATGAATAACATTGTGATATTTATTCTTCACAGGCACACCTTAAGGTTGAAAATTTATTTGCAGCAGAAATGCAAACATCTCAATATTAAGGTCTGCCTTATCCCAATTTTCCAGGGATTTTTTCAGTAATTAGTATTCTTCTGTGTCAATAAATCATTTATATTTTCATTCTCAAACATAATTTCAGCCCAGAGAGAAACTGTAATAAATACTTATTATGCACATGATATATTACTAATGAAGAAGATTATAAATTGCTAATAGAAAAAAAAAGTATTGTGTAAGCCTTGCTGAAATACAGGTAATAAATTACTACTAGAATTCTCAGAATACAATTTTCAGGTGATCAAACATTCTTATTAGATTTCATATGCCCTTCATACACACAGTGCTCATCCAGAAAAATTCTACAGTTTTCTTCCTGCTCCACTGAATCCATCAGGACTTTGGACACTGATCTCTGTAGGAGCCAGGTCAAGCTGGGAATTAGTGAAGGAAGAAGGACATCTAACGTGATTTTATGCATCAGCATGTTGTCCCATTGTCCCACATGACGTCAAGTCTGAAATAAAATTGTCCAAGGAATATTTAGCAAAATCAGTCCTAGAAGAAAATGGGAGGAATCAAAATTCTGACTGGGGGTCAGCATGCTTGTGAGAAGCTGCTCAATGGAGGAAGCTGAGAGCCAAGTGTGACAGTGTTGCCATCAGGGCAGGGACCTCACCAGCATGGGATCTGCTCCGAAGGCTCCTGAGCAGGAAGGGCAGAGCAGGGCCTGAGCTGGGTCACGGCTGCAGGATGGGCTGGCAGGGACACGGGGATGGGGATGAGCTGAAGCTAGGCTGGGGGGGTGGTCAGGGTCAGGAATGTAGAAGTGGGAGGCTCAGGGATGCCTCCACCCAGCTCAGGCAAGACCAAGGGCAAGAGCTGCAGCTTTAAACCAGGTCAGGGTGAAGACAGGGAGGACCTCACCTCTCAGCCACTTGCACACAGCTCTGCTGCACTGCTGCACCAGGCTGGACCCCAGCCCACAATTAGCCTACAGGTGAGTGGGTGGATGAGAGAAGATTTGCACACAGGAAGGCTTTGAAATGTTATGCTGCTCGTTCCTGGGGTTTTAATCATACAGTCATCAGCTGTACGACAACATTTCCAGAGTTAAATACCAGATACCAAAGCAATTACAAGAGGTCAGACAAGTAAGACCATCTCTCATATATATAAAATATAAATTCAAACTTCTTATCATCTCAGAAAGGAGAAATATTGCCAGTGAACATTTTTCAAAGAAAGAGTTTGACATTCAGTTCAATAATCTTGGACATAAATAAAACAAAATGGAGAAAGACTCACATTTTAATGAAAAATCCTTAATCCAGTAAATTTAAAATCAAGGATTTTAACACTGAAAGATGTTAGGCAAGGTCAAAAGTTGTAGTACCAGCTCTGCATTCCCAGAAAGCTCGAGCGGATTTCTTTAATAGTAAATCGAACTATATTCAATGCAAATCTTTACTCTTTTGAGAGTATGCATATTCTACCAGACATTAGAAAGTAGATGTCAAAATTTCTTAATTAAAAGAGGATATTTTAGCATCATTATATACTGATTTTAGACACTAGGAATGTCTACAACAAGATGCAAATTATTTCCTTCCAAATAAGTTACTTCAATGCTTTGATGAGGTTTAATTTACAGTTTTTCACATTCAAGCTCTAAATACTCCAATATTTTAGTTATCCTCAAAAAGGTTTTTTTAGACAAAACCACACATTTTGTTCCTGCCCCCCAAGTAACTTAAACTATTAAATCAACACACAGGATGTTTTCTATTTGGAGAAAAATAAAAATACTTACATTAGTAAGTACGTTATATTACCTCTTTTTCTGATTAGTATTACTTTAATCAGACTTTCGGTCATAAAAAATGTCATTTGTGAATTATTCTATATTGTTTTTAAATAAAACCAAGTAGTTACTTTCTTCCAATCCAATATCACAAACTACCTAGTAGTTTTCCTTCTTTTAATAACTGAGACATATGGTTTAGAATTAAAATGCTCATATTTCACTCTATTATCTTTTGGATATGGTGTTCACAGCTTATTAACTAGGGATTCATTAAGCCATATGGTGAGTAGTAGTTTCACATCAGGTACGACTCAGTCAAATAATTAAACAGTTGCTTTGTTCTAAATGCACTTTTCAGTCCCAATGAGACAGGTGAAGATAATGCTTACTTAAACATTATTCTACTTAAGTGCACTTAAAATAGATTCATATCCTGATTTGTAGTAGCAACACAAATCCAAATAGATGGGTGCCCAATGTCATTATCTTTTAATCAAATACAAAATTGTGCCAAAAAATGAAGCGGGGCTCAGACCTCTCATTAAGGAAGAGCTCCTTTTGTCTTTCCAAATAATAATAGGGGTTTATCAGCTGCAATTTACACTTTAATAGTTTCTGACAAAACTCTTCTGCTCACATAAAAGCTTAGCAAAAGCATCTTAAAATTTGTAATCCAAATTGAGTTTGCTTCTTCAAGTTTTATTATTGATGCAAAAAAGTCTAGCTGTGTTAAGTATAGGTTGTCAAATTTTGTCTTACTCCTACCTGAGTCTTAAGATGATAAACAATTTGCACTATATCCAACATGTATTGCTGAAAATTCCCATGTTCTTAGCTCTGACATGCTTTAAAATTAAATGATAACAAAAAGGTACACCTTTCTGTCCATTATCTGCTTTTATATTACAACAAAAAGATTTGATGGGTTTTTTTCCTATTTTCAGATGTTTGCTGATTCACACAAAGAAAACCCCAGATAATGTCACAATTTAGAATACTCTTTACAATTTTAAATGGAGTTTAGCTGTTTGGGAAATTATTCACTGTAGAGATGTCAAAGAATAATTTATGTTACAACTGAAAGTATATTTTTACTTTTTAAGATTTATATACAAGAGATTTTAGATCCAGTATATCAATGCATGTTTGTTGGTACTTGTGAAAGGAAGATCAGTACCTTAGCCCTATTGTAGCTTATTTTTAAACACAAGACTAAACTGAGTAGAACTAAACTTTTTAACGAAAACATAGTCAATAAATAATGAGCATCAAAAGTTGCAGAAAAGTATCATCCACACATTTAGTTGTTTTAGCTTACTCTTATTAGTACTATTAGCATTCATTTACTAGTACTCTTCATATTTATAGTTGTTCTACTGAAATTAAAAAAAAAAAAAACAAAGGAAAAATAAGTTAAAGCTATTTAGCTGTTCTACATAACCAAAATAGCACAAATGTAAACTATTTAATACTTCCACCACTTGGCCTTGAAGAGAGATTCCCAAATAATTTCAAATTTGCTTGTTCTCCAGATATGGATCTTCTATTCAGAATACTTGTGTGTGCTAATTCTTCAGACATGGCAGCAGCAGGCCTGGAGCTGGGGGAATCTGTACATGATTGAAATTCTACTACACTGATTGAAAAACTGCACACTGCTGCTGTGAGAAAATTTTATACACAATTAACACTTTTCTACCTAATTTTACTTATGCAGATGGAAATATATACATTTTGATAGGTATATTTGTAACTATAAAAATTATTTAATCTTTGAAAACAGTACCTGGCATAAGTTTTTTGCAAATGCTTTCCTCTGTCAGCTTTCTAGAGCTCTGTTGGCCAAGATACAGAAGAGGAAATAAAAGATGACATTTACAAGCAACTCAAGTAATTTACATCCTTACAAATTAAATCTTCTTGTAGATAGCCACTTGCTAAAAAGCAGCACACAGCTTTGAAAGAAAGCAACTGAAGTGAATGAATTGGGACAGAAGGAGTTGAACCAGAAACTTCTACTGAGTAAACAATGCCTTTTCTACATCATCTCTGTAAAGACTAATGTTTAGGAGCCTTCTCCCTCATTTACACATTCATTTCCTTCTAAAAATAAATGAGGAAGAGGATGCTATCTGGATGGCAATGTGTTCGTGGTCCAGACAAGGAGCCAGGAAATGTTAGGTAGTTTGCCTTCAGCTTTCAAGAGACACCCAAGAAAAAAACATTTAACAAAGGAGTAGGTGGAAAAATTTTTTGTTATGGGGATTATGGACACCACTCAAAGCAATAGTGATATCCATTCCTCTGGGAATCAGCAGAACAAAGCTAAATCTTTCTTTTAGAGCACAACCAGCATCAAGTGCCTGGGAAATTTATAACAAGATGCAGTTTCCTATCTGATTCTTATAACAAGATGTAGTTTCCTATCTGATTCTTTGCTCACTGGAAATGAATAAGTCCTTTGCATCCAGAAATGCCCTTCCCAGACAGAGAAAATTACTGTCTCCTCTGTAATGGGGAACAGAAAGACAGCACCCTTCTGTTACAGATGGGAAAAAAGATTATACTGTGGGAGAAAGACAAGGAAAGCAAATCCTTTGGGATATTGATAAGATACTTAACTGTGTCCTAGATTTTGGGTCTAGCTTGGAACTGTACTCACATTTGGTGCTAAAGATGAACATTAAAGTGTAGCTTAAATACAAATTATGAGGGCTATTTATAAACTTTGCAGATATGTGTGTGTTATATTCATTCTCAGCACATCAGGGATTAGACCATTTAAAGGAATTTGGCCTGGAAATACCCAGCTTCTCGACCTTGACTTGGCTTAAGAGTAATGAGAAGTACACTGGGTTCAATGCAGATCTCGCTGGCACAAAAGTTGATACATATTGGGACATAAATCTCAGGCACCTCAAAACTTTAAAAAGAAGCAGCAAGGCTCCTGCAGGGTTTGCATATCAGCAGAATTAAGCAGTATCCATCACAAAAACTTCAGAATTGCAGTTTTGGGCATTTAGTCTCTAAATTTTGCCTTGTATGAAATAACCGTTCTATATCTTATTTCTGTCTGATCCATGGTCTTCAAATGAACTTCATACCTAGTTTTATATGAGCATATGAAGTTTCACTGCAAAGTTTTTATAAACCAGGTTTCAATGAATCCTGTTTATCATTCCTTCTGCATTGATACTGTCCTTGGCAAATGGCCTCAGTCAGCGATGCAGAGAAGTGCACTTTAGTATTCACCTAATGTACAGTTGGGACCCCTAATGACTCATGCTATTATAAAATTGACTGAGATCACCTAAAGGAAAGAAACAAGATCATTACAAAAACCTCAGTATTCTCCAAGACTTGTAATGCTTGTGCTCTGAAGACAGAATTCCCTATTAGCTACTCTGAAATGTCTAATGAAGGCTGTTGCAGCAATTTTGATGATATTTGCAATTGAGGAGTCTCTAGCTATTCTAATTGTTCCACTTGTTTGGAAAAGAGGTGAAGGGTAAAAAAAGGTCAAAATGAAATTAACAGATAAGCAAAAATTAGAGATGAAGATGCTACATTTAGCTCAGTCAGAATTATGGAGTATTTCTAGGTCAGGGTTAATAGCAAATGTCTCAGCTCTCTACCCAGAAACTGCTGTAGATGATGGATTAGGTTTACTGGAATATTTCAAGAGATTGGAAAAGCAAGGATTCCTGGTAATATTTATTTAATTCCTTTATTTTTATACAATTCATAGTATATATTCCAAAATATTTTGGCTTATTTTAACACTAAATAAAATTACTACAGCGTTTCCTTAATTTAACCTTTTTGTCTGACGCAATATATAACATTTAATTTACCTCTGTAACTAATGGTTGGTAGGAAATTTGTCCATTGAGTTATACCTTTCAACATTTTTCTTGCAGGTAATGGAATATATAAAAATAAATCACATTTCACTCCAGTATTTTATGGTATGCTGTCAGCAAATGTCCAAAGAAACACAAACCTAAAGCATTAAAAGCGAAACCATTAACTTGCAAATAAATCACAGAAACTTCTCATTCAAAAATGATTTGTAAAGGTCTAATGAACTGTTAGGGATAAGAACTGAAAATTACCACATATTAGAATGGTAATTTTCCTCATCTCTAAAATAAATACAACCTAATTTCAGCTGGACACAAAAGTAAATTCCACCAGTCCCATTTATACTTTTAAACCACAGAAAGGGTAACTATAACAATGCATGAGCAAATACCTTCTTTCACATTCATCACTTAGGGAAAAATGTGAATATATTTCCCTCACTTAAATAAAATTCATGCCTGAACTGAGATTAAAATTAGAAATTTATTCCTGAACACATAAATATGACAGTACTGTATTTAATTTCTGACGACTATAACTGTCATGCTTGAGTTGGCTTTTCATTCTCTAAAATAGACTTCTTTATGTATCACACCACATTACTGAATACTGTTAATCTTCAATATATTTAATACATTAGGCAAAAAAAATTAATTTCTTGTGGGTTTTACTGCAAGAAAGTATATTTGAGACAGTCATTTTGGGCTGACTTTGTCAGTTGTGGGAAAAAAAATCACAAACAAACCAAGCCACCACAAAACAAAACAGAAATTTTGTGGAAATTTAAACCATGTCTTCTAACAAAGGAATTACCTTATAAAACATAGGTTAGAGCCTTCCATTCATTGATGCCTAAGAAGAAGATAATTTAAATTCTGCTGGTTTTTGGGCTTTTTGTCATTATTGGTTTGGGGGCTCTTTTTCTTTAGTTGTCCACATGTTGCCCACCCCCTCTGCCCCCCCCCCCCCCCAGTGAGTAAGAGACTGTACAATGGACTTTGATGAGAGACTATGAGCTACCCTTTGTTAATGTCATGCTGTATGAGACAACAACAGCCTCAATACCATTCATTCAGCATCGGAATAATTTTGAACCTAAAGGATTTCTGCCTTCCTCTATGGCTCTAGTTAGAATGAACTTATTCCACTTTTCAAAAGCAATGCATACTCAGCATATACGGCAGAAAGAGTGTGAGTTGAGGTCGCACATGCTCTCAACAACTCCAAAGACCAGATCTTTGGAGCTTCTGAAATATGCAGTCAGGTTCTTTCTCAGAAATTAGGAACATCAGATAAGTCATGCCACTATTGGGAAAAGGAATCTGAAATGTCATTTGAGAATCATGTAGCTACCATGTACTATTTACACTTTTAAAAAAAATCACATTTTTTCTTATAGAAATACTGTCAGTATCTTATCTATCTCTTCCTCAGCCACCCAAAGGTTTGCTCATTTTGGCATTTCTTTGGATTGAAAGTTTTACAGAGCAAAGGAAAAACTCATGCAACAAGTGGAAAAGTTTATTGAGAGAAAAGAGGATGGCTTCATTTTTCCTCTAACATCAAACTGAGTATTTCAGGTAAAGTAAGAAATCTATAGATTTCCCCTAACTTCAGATCTTATTCTGAAGCCTTGATTTCAGACCTTGAGGAAAAGAACAGGAAATTTAACAGAAATGAAGTGGAGGGAAGATATCACAAACCATTTCACTTGCAGAGATTTAGTCTTCACCTTTTAAGCAGTATTACTGAAAAAAAAAAAGAAAAGAAACCAAAACAATGGAATGACAGGTGGTTTTTAAATTTTTATTGTCAGTCAGGCAAAGAAATTCTCAGCACATATCTAACGCAGACTATTGAAACTGTGTAAAAAAACAAAGTCACTGAGTTATGATCACTCTACTACAATATCCAGGCAAATCTTTCTTCTACCCTACTCAGAATTACTATGCAGTTGATAGTGTTGGCATGTTCATAGCTACCACACTATCTCAAAATCCTCAGAAGGTTACTCAATTTCATCACATAGGGGCGTAAACTACAATGATACTACTGAAATACTATTGCTACATGGCTGAAGATTCTGCAGCACCAGCAAAATTACCTTACCACAAAACCCCACTAACACTTGCTACTAAAATTAATGGACTACTTTACTAAAGACAAATAATGGAGGGATGGGAGGTGATGTTAGTAAATCCTAAATTCTTATGAGCAAATCTAAAATTCAGGGATAGTTTCATTATGACAACGTATAATTTCAACTCCTAAAACATCTGGAGAAGATTAGTACTGGAACAGTACCATCATCTGAAGAAGACGCAGTACATTCCACTCACCTTCTTAAAAACTTTCAGCTGGGAGGACTGATGTTGGAATGGAAGGATAACAGCGTACTTCCTTTTCTAAGTTCAGGTCTAGTGGCAGATTTCTCCTAGCTATACTCAATCAAAAAGGCACAGCTGGGGATTTAGAGCTTTTCCTAGTAACCTAAATGCATACAAGGTATGTGAGAAAATTTTTGAAATATGCTATATGAAAAACAGTCAGTTGTGATAGCCAATATATTGTATTGATTATTCATTGAGTTTTTCAGACTTTCTAACATGACCTCTGTATTCTTGATACTAGGTTTGTAATACATCAAGAGCTGTAAAACTAAAATTATTATTTATAAAAGGAAAAAGGATTAAAAAAAGAGATGCAGTTAAACTCTTCAGCTGATTTGTAACGATTTAGTTGCTCTGCGACCTCCGCAGTTTTCAGTGTTACACAGCTAGGGAGACAGAGTGCACGCAGAACTGACCTGAGCCACAACAACACTGGGGTTCAGGTGCCCAGTGTCTGTTAGATGAGACATAAGACACATCTGCTGTCACCTCTGCAGCATTCCAAGGACAGCACATTTCATGCAGGGAGATAGATTTGCTATGAGTGCTGTAGCCCAGGGAGATCTGAGAAATGTGCATTGCAAAAAATCAAGAGAAGAGAGAGTGAAAGCACATCATTTATAAAACAGCTTGACTGAGCAAGTAAGTCTGATTACCTGCACTGTGCCACTATTGTCACGATGGCTCCACAGGGAGCACATTCATTTGTCATTTCCACCGTACCGTATCTCAAGACATACAAGTATTACATTGAATGCATCCCTCAGCAGTTGGCTCACAGCCTGCTTTCTGGCACATCTCAAATCCATAGATAAATGCTCAGGAGCAGCAAGCTGCTCTTCATCACCCTATTTCTAACCTCTTGTAAAGCATCTGCACACAGGCTTTATTTCACTGGCTTCATGTTTTCCCAGGTTACTCTCCGTTACAGATATTTGCGTTTGAAATAGGTGAGAGTGCTCCTTGTGGGACTCCAGGGCCTGCGGGACCCTGCCAGAGCCAGGGTACTGCCAGAGGGGCAGGAGCCGGAGCGAGTCAGGGCGGCATAGGCAGAGGGAGAGGGGGAGGTGGAGCGGGGTAGGGTAGCGTAGCCAGAGCGGGACAAGGTGTAGGAGGAGCGGTTCAAGGAGCTGTAGGGAGGGCGTGTAAGGGTGCCGTAGGTGGCACGGGTCGAGGAGTAGCCCAAGCGCCCCTCGGGGCTCCACAACGATCGGGAGGTGGGAGCCCAGGTGGAGCCAAAGCGAGAGGTGCTCTCATAGGAAGGGCCCCACTGAGAGCCACACAAGGAGCGAGAGCCAGAGGTGCCCACAAGGTGGGAGATGGAACGAGAGGTGGGGCCACAGAGCGAGCGGGCTGTGGGACCTGCCAGGGGGCGCGGGGATGGGGAGCACGGCAGGCAGGCCGCAGCCGAGGAGTCCAAGGGCTGAGCGGCCGGCGAGCTGGCAGGGCGGGCCCCCACGGCCACCAGCGAGGCGGAGCTGGGCGAGCACAGGGAGTGGGCGGCGGGGGGCCCGACGGGGCGGGGAGCCGGAGAGCACAGTGAGTGGGAGGCCGGGGGTCCCACGGGCCGCTGGGGCGCCGGGGAGCACCGCGAGTGGGATGCCGAGGCACTGCCCACCTGCAGCACTGTCGGGGTGCTGCTGCGGTCAGCAGCACGGGGCACTGGGGAGGCCACTGGGGAGCACATGCCGTGCGCTACGGCGGCATTCAGGGGCTGGGAGGACAGGGTAGCCGCTGGGCCGCACTGAGGCTGGGTGGTGGGAGAGGGTGTGGAGCTACAAACGACGTGTGAGATGGAGGCACCAGGCACTGAAAGGGGAGTTGCAGACTGGATGGGGTTGCCAATGGTGTGGATTACTGGAGAGCACATGGAGTAGGATGGCGGAGCAGGCATAGGGACTGCCTGGGTTGCCCCATTGGGACTGGGGCCACCCATGAAGTGGGTCAGCAGCGCACTCACCGCATTATTTGCGGGGACAGAGACGGAATAGGACATCGGCCCCCCTCCACCTCCAGAGGGGTGTGTGGGAGCACGACCTGTCTCAAACACCACGTGAGGCATAGTGGTGCAAACAGGGTTGGATGCTGGGGCTGGCATGGAGCTGTACATGGCTGGAGCCATTGGAGTACACGTAGCAGGAGGTACAGTTTCGCATATGACACGGAAGCCAGGATCGCATCCCATCTCAAAACCGGGATTGATGCTTGGATTGAAGCCTTGGTTGCAGATGGTGTTGCATAAGGGATGGCCTGCAGGGAGGTACACAAAGTCGTACACAGGCTGTCCCCCTGCACTGCAGTTTGGGTTGCACACTGGGATACATATGTATTCACACATGGAGTTGAAGGCAGGGTCTGCCACAGGGACAGCCGTTCCGGCTCCCCCAGAGCCGTTCATGGGGACGGAACCATTCTCACACACAGGGAGTGACCCGTTCTGGCCGATGGGCAGGACACCATTCTGGCCTGCTGAGCAACACACTTCAGCTTTGGCACATCCCTTGCAGTAGGCAAACTTGTGGCACCCGAGGTTGGCCAGGAGCCGGTGGCAGCCAAGCCTGTAAGGTGTAAACTCCACGATGGTCCGTGCCTGTTGGTTGGCTGCCAGCGTTCCCAAACTGGAGCAAGACAAATAAAAGAATTAGGACCCTAATCCTTAGCACTCAGAGACCTACAAGATGTGTGCACAAATTAAGTTTGATTTGCTATGACGTATTTTAGAAACAAACTGTTATGACAATTTTGTTATTCTTGTCTTTTTCCAAAAAAAACATGTTTGCTGTTGTGAAAAGCATGGTAAAAGCTTTTGTCCCAAGAGAAGATTTGGAAGACTCCCACAGTCACTTCTGTAATTGGAATTGGAAAATCATTTGTGGTACTGACTTGAATTCTTAGAAATCCACCCTTCTGCCTCAAAGGTGTATTTATTGCTTACCACTTCCAGCAGTTCAACAGGACAGCTTTGTGGAATCCACTCCATTACTATTCAGTGAGAACAATTCTTAACTTCTTGCCCTCAAAACTAGTCATACTTTTTTCAGTTCTCCTTGTCATGAAGAGAAGCAATGCATATTAATGAACAGCTACTTTTCCTAGAATGTTACAGCATCTTGGAAGCTTCCAGTTTCCTGTGATTAACGTGTTATGAGCTTAGAATGCATATTGCTATTTCTCACTGTTGTTCTCTAATTGTTCCTACATGTGGTTAGTGCCAGTTCATGAATATTTAGAGGAATTTTATTATAAATTCAATAGGATTGTAAGGGACAGGGGACCTAGCTAGTACTTCTTGTAAAGAGAAGTGCAGACAGATATGTGATGCACCCACTTAAATTAAATCTTGACAAAAATGAAGCAGCAGCATTCCTTGCCAGCTTTAAATGATCAGTTTCAAGAGGAGTGAGGCTTTCAATGGAGTCTCAAACTAATAAGAGGCAAAATGTCCTGTTCATGTGCTAAACGCCAAAAATACCAAAACTATTTTCTCTCTCAAAACCTGTTCTGAACTTGCACACCTTAGTCAACCCCCAATATTATCCCCATTTCAGGAACTGATGAACTTACTCAATGGTCATTGGCTCTTTGAATAAACCACAGCCTTCTAATGTCATTACACAATTCTTCATATCCTCCTGGAGAGGATTACAGAAGGAGATCTCTGCAGTACATGGTACTTTCAGTCTGGGTTGGCTCAGTAGCTAGTTAAAAAAGAAATAAACACATTTTATGTTTTTTAATCCTTACAAAATTGACAATGAGGTAAATAAATGGAAGGGGAAAAATTAAAGGATTAGTAATATGCATTTCTTTTTGACTTGCTTCTATGATCTCTATATATTACTAAGTCAACTATTTTACTTTAAAAATCACACTAATCTCACTAAATTTTAAAAAGACAATAAGATAAAAGAAAAATGTAAAATATTTCAAGTTTATTTGCATTGTACTTAGGAAGTGGTCAATAATAGTCCCCAGGTCTGTTCCTTGATCCCAAATTCCATAATTAAAGTTACTTACCTTTACAATAACAGGTGGTCTGTTGACCACAATATCCCTGCTCACCATCAGAATTTCTCCACACTCTGGGTCTGAGACAGCAACCACTTTCATAATGTTGTGATCACAGAGATAAGGTCCATATTGATTATATGATATACACAGTGGAATTTTTTTCACTGTAAAACAAATTTTTTCTTTTATTTTTCTGAATTTTTTATTAATATTTCCACTTTCCTTCCTCCTAAAGTTTAACTCACGCTTACAATGGCTTAATTAAATATTAAGTTATTGTGACATCTTTGAAGATAGACAGAATTTTTCCTGACTTAGGGTGATACATTGCTATCTTCAGCAATCAGTTTCACAGTTTTCAATTCATCTATTAGTGAATTTTCAAGATTAGTTGATGATAATAATGATGATAATTATTAAGCAAAATTTGGAATCATTCCTCCCAGTGCAATTCTTAAAATAATAACTCAAATATAGGCAAATTAAAGCCACATAAAATAGAATTTTAATACCAGTATGAAATCTTGTCTTACAATGGTGTGGTTTAATGAAAGAGATCTTGTTTCTTCCAGAAAAAAGACATTAACCATGAAAAAAGGTGTTTATGTTCTGCTACACATTTGCACTTCCCAGCATATGGTATGCCTAGGTGCTCTAAGCAAGTGTTTTACACTGGCTGATATCTTCTGGCCAAAGAAAACATTGCTTTTCTGATAGACAACTGCAGCTTTATCTTTGTGTTGAGTATAGAGTACAGAATTGAAATTTCAATGAAACAATTTTTTAAACAATCATAAGTATCTCTAAACCTTGAGATATTAAGGAAAGACTACAATTTACTTGTCACTATACATGTAGTATTGACATGGTGTTGATTTTTGAGTGATCACCCTAAAGGGAATTCAGCTGTCAATATTTAACACTGCACATCTCACTTCCCACCACTATTAGGAAGTCTCCACAGATGCTAAAAACCAATTAGCTCTGAAAAACAGCAGAGTATTAGACAATTTCACCCTCTTACCTTCCCTTGGACCCAATGTGACATTCACACAGTCTTTCCAAAATTGATCCATTGGGACACCACTGTAGGTTATAATTTGTGCGCACAAATTAAACTTCAGGGTTTTGCTCTCATTACGCAAATTTTCAAGCAGCCAGTTCAGCTGGACATCTTCACCATACATTGGGCAGTTGGCCATCTTTAACCTCATATTAATTCCAGAGTCACTCAGAAATGGGTTTTTCAGAGACGATAGCTCTCTGTCGATATGACAGTTGGAAGCGTTGCAGTACCCTGGGTGAATCCTTCTGTAAGCCCGGTAATAGGCTTCTTTGTTTTTCACAGAACCTGTTGAAGAAGATATATGATAATGAATCGGCTGGAGGCACAAGAACCCTATTATTATTCTACCCAAATAATAAAGATAATTAAATTTATTGCTTCTTCTTCCTGAAACCCAAAGTAGCAGGTTGTTGTAGAACGAATGCATGAGATAATGAAATATGAGATACAGCAGACTGAATGCACAAAAGAAAATGAACACCTCAGGGAAAAAAGAAAAAATTATAAACCTTATTTTACTTTTAAGTAGTTAAATATAAAAAATGGTCATGTAAATCTCAAAATGTATAGTTAGTACAAAACTGAAAATACAACTCTCTAAAAGGATAAGGGTGAATATGAGATGCTACCATTCTCTCAAAAGACAAAATATGCCATTAAAACAAAGAAACTGTCAGTTGTTTTCCAACCAACCAACCAAAAATAAACAAAAATCCCCACAGAGCTTGCAAATGTACAATCAGCTGTGATCTACTGTTCATTCCTTTATGTAATCTTGCTAGTTGAACTCCTCCTTGTCTACTGGAATATGAAAATCAGTAACCCATGACCCAAAGTAAGAGCAGCAGAATATGCTAATAATACATTAATTTAGTAAGTAGGCATATATTCTGACAGACCCAGTACAAGAAGCAACAAGTAAGGTGTTAATCCTACGTTTAGAAGAATTTGTGGGTTTTTTTAGGTTATCTTGAATCTGCTAATATTTAAAACTATTTTCAAGGTGAGACAAAACATATACATATAAATAGTGTTATTTAAAGGGCTGGAATGCACATCCTGTTAAGAGCAGGTAAAAACTTTGTCTAGTTTGGAGAAAAGGAGGCTGAGCAGCGACCTCATTGTTCTTCCTAGCTTCCTGAGAAGAGGAAGTGGAAGGGGAGGTGCTGAGCTCTTTCCTGGTGTCCTGTGACAGGAAGCATGGGAATGGTTCAAAGCTGTGCCAGGGAAGGTTTAGTCTAGACATTAGGAACAATTTCTTTATTGCGAGGTTGGTCAAACAGTGGAATAGGCTTCCAAGAGAGGTGGTTGATGGGCCATGGTTGTCAGTGCCTTAAAAAGAGGTATTTAATAGTATGTTTCAACTTTCACTTAGTCCTGACATGTGAGGCAGTTGGATGAGATGGTCATTGTAGGTCCTTCCAGCTGAAATTATCCTATCCTATCCTATCCTATCCTATCCTATCCTATCCTATCCCATCCTATCCTATCCATTAGTATGTGCTTTGTTTGAATCATCTAAATATATTTAGAAGTTTTAAAATCAAGATCTTTGAAGAGAAAAGCATCTGCCTCTTTCTCAAAAATGAAAAGACAATTTCAGATTGTTTTGCGCATTTAAACACAGGAGAGATTACTTTGATACTTTTATATGATTACCCTGTAAAATTTCCTCTAACCCATTCAATATGTTTTCGTCATACCTAGTTCATACTTGTAAGCTCCAGTGATATCTTCAAATTGCTCACTGCCAACACTCTTGGTGATTAGGCGTTGTCCACATGGCCATGTGTCACAGAAAAATTTTGTTCTTTTGGCATTGTTTTGGGAAAGCCAGCCAACATAGTTAGAGTTTACTCGAGAAAACATATGATGACCATCATAATCCAAGTCCAGTTCCCCTTCCCTGATGCTTCGAACCCATGTAGGACCACTGCAAGCTGAACCTAAACCAGAGAACAAAAATGTTATAACACATTGTAACCTGAATAGCAGGGAAACATAATCTGAGTAAAATTATTCCAACTGTAGTAAAATTACCTCTGCCTGTTTCCAGAGGTGTTGGATCCAGACACTGCCAGTCACCACAACACTGATTTATATCTCTGCGAGCCATCCAAGATTCATTCCAGCAGTGGTATCGCCTGTAGAATGAAGGAATACTCGGTTAAAGATGTCTCTTGGATTACCAAATTTAACGCCTATGACAGAGGAAAACCATGTCAGTGATAATTTTTTGATCAACTGAAGATTTTGTATGTCTAAACACTGTTAATGACATTTATGACGGGAGTGGTTTTATTCACGTTATATCTCTCAGGCTGGAAATTTGTTCCTGAACCCCACAGACCTGATTGCAAAACTTGTTTCTTTTAGTAGATAACATGACAACACAGTTCGTTAGATTAAGTTTAACAGGCATTGAAAGGTTTATAAGAATTAAACAATCCATTACAAGGAGCATCAGGAGGACAACACAGGTATCAACCAAGTGATTATGACTAAAGATAAAAGTCCAAATTAGGGATAAATTTTCCCTAGCATTTAGTGATCTACTGTACACTTTTACAGCTTCTAAGCTTGATGGCCTTATTTGTTTCAGCTGAGAGTGATAAGCAAGCAGCATGGATTCTCACAAGAGGTTTTGCTTTTTTCTTTTTTGAACATTAATATTGAATAAACTGCCTCTTCAGTAATGTCATGATTTTGAAATGCACTATTAGGAAACTGAAGAGCATTACGCACATAAAGAAAGAGATACACCAAAGAGAGACACCAATCTGCTAAATTTATATCGTTTTTCTTATCATGTAATTTTTAAAAGGGGAAAAGAACTTTATATTTTTCTTATTTACCATAGTTTGTCTTTGCCACACAGGTTTTTACCAGTAGAGTCAAAAATCTCATTGATACCAAGGGGATTCTCAATTGAGCAAGGAAAACAGAAGCTTGTGACAACACGGCTTGGAATTCCCAAACATCTCATCACTGTAAGAAAAAAGATGAATGAATCATTACAAATCACAATTAGTCAGTCAAATCCTTCACTTATTTTATAAATTATTATCTTATATTCTAATTTGCAGTTATAGAAACACAATGGATAGGAAGCAATATTTGGCATGCAGTATCTTCAAAATTCTTTTTAGTTCTTGAAAAGTAGTTTGAAAAAAAGCCTAGCAGAAAGGAATGGTTTTTTACTCTTCCATCTTAAAATAAAAACCAAAAACATCCACAAAAACAGATAGTTTAAGTTCAGAAATCATTAACATGATTCTGCACTAATAAAACTTTTTTTTTTTTTAATAAATAGTGTGGTACATATAGATTCATCTACAGGACTCCGATTTAACTTTCTTCATTCAACGTAGAAGCAGATTCAGTAGATAAATGGTATAAAGCTGGAACTCAGATCTTCTGTCTGAAGAGTTTAGTGCACTATTATCTAATCTTTTGCATCAAAAGGAGAATATAGCCTCATGCACTTGTGTTTTGGGGGAGACATTACTATAGATCTTCCTGTTCATAACTTAATGCTTTTTCTTATCCTTCAAATATCACCCAAAGCATAAATTTTGGCTCCACAATGGAGTTGTGGAGGTTGTGTTGGTTTCTTCCAACCCCAACTACTCTATGATTCAACAATGCTGCACTTGCTCTGTGTTTTAATGAAAGTTTCAGTATTGATAACTGCATGATATAAAGGTCACAGAGAGGATGGAACTACTTTTCTTGCTCTTCAACCTGTATAGGAAAGCAAAAGGTTGATAATAAACACTTTATCAGGAGCATAAGAAAAATATTCAATTTCTTTTCTAGTAAAATTCTTACAAGTGAAATTATTCAAGTAGTTTTTAGGGTCGGAAGTTTTTGATCCTTGTTTTCTTTCTTCTTTTCTCTATGAACTAGGTAAAGGCAAACTGAATTATCATACCTGTGCACATTACTGAAGCAAGAGATCCACAGTACCCATATCTAACTGGCCTGCATCTGCCACTGTACCACTGCTGTAGAATAGGGACACTTCCATTCCAGGAAAATGGCTTTGTTCCTTTCAGGTAATCATTGTTTTCTGGAATCTTCATGATACTGTTAGTGGTATGGCTACTTATCTAAAAAGAGAAAAAAAAGACAATCTTTTCCAATTGCTGACCATGTCTTCACATTCTGAGCATGTCTCAAAATCATCAAAGATTAGCATTAAAAGTTTAATTTTCCTGTGAATCTGAACACAGGAAGGATTTCCTCTGCTCGCCTGCCGTGTTAGATTACTGTGCAGTCTGACCTTCTAACAATATAATGAAGCGTGACCTGATCTATTCACAGATCTCTCACCCCCACAGATCTTACCATGTGATTCACCACCATGCTGACATGCACGGGGTCATTGCGCCAGCAGTGGTCACGATCAGAGCCGTGATGGTAACTCGCACCCATATCTAAGATCTTCAAGCAGATATCCAGAATTCCATCTTCAAACTGAGGAAAAAGACAATAACATAGGCATCATGGTATGCTGATGTTGCTAAAGTACCTTTCTTATCAATAATCCAGTCTTTTTCAATTATATGAGTTGCCTTTCACCTCTCCTGCCTTTTTTTTTTCCTTTTTTTTCTTTTTTTTTTAATTTTGTTAAATAAAGCACAGCTCCTAGTGGTCTGCATGGTATTGCCCATCTGCCTGAAGGAAAACCAAAGGCAAAAATATGTAATTTTTATTTATGTTTGACCAATGGAATAACTTTCCTTCTGAAGCAGTGTTTGTTCCACCTGTTCCCAGAACATTGTGCAAGTTCCCTCATTTTACTAGATAAAAACTTTGTTCCAGTTATTTGGGCTACAGTGAAATTCTCAGACATTTTGGTTCATGTACACATAGTCTGAACTGATCCTAAAAACCTTTGCACTACAAATAGGCATACATTTCTGAAAAAAATACAAACAACACTTCATTTATCAGTATATGGATGTCATCTGTTTCTGAGCAAGTATCAAAAAAATACCTGTCCAAAGTGCCATGGTCGAGAGGTTATGTGCTTGTGGACTCCTTCATACAGTATTCCATGTTCATTCAGAACATATTCTTCTCTATGGGCCTGATTGTCCAAATATACAGGGTCATCTGGAAAAGATGAAGAGCTTTCATTCAGACAAAATGTACCTTTCTAGTACTTCTGTGTTTCTGCATCACTGGATCCCTCTTTCCTTTCCTACCAGTTTTTGATGTATACTTTTATGTTGAAGGTTGTGGGCTCTTTAAGCACTCACAGACAATTCATTCCTACTTACAGCTAGATAATATCCTTATTAAGTCTCTCCCTGCTGTAGAACACATTAATGGAAGAGTTTGCAATTTATCTTCACACTAAGCTGTTCTACAAGTCAAACACTCAGCAACATAGAGTTGTGTATCTGATTTAGATCAAATCAGCACAGACAATGTGAGTATTTGTCATGTAATGATTTTGGCGAGGTCCTACAGACTCCAGAATTGCTTGCCACCTGAGCCTGCTCCAAAGAATTTAATTTGTATTTGTACTGTATTATTTTATGCTGACAACACAGTATTCACAGAATTACAAAATGGTTGAAGTTGGAAGGGGCCTCTGGAGGTGATCTGGTCCAAGCTCCATCCAGTTTCCCAGGCCACATCCAGATAGCTTTTGAATATCTCCAAGGATGCAGACTCTGCAACCTCTCTGGGCAACTTGTGCTAGTGCTCAGTCACTCTCAAAGCAAAAATGTGTTTCCTGATTAACAGAGGAAATTTCCCAATGCTTTCTGTCCTGTCAAGATGCTGTAATATTGTGGGGAAAAAATTATACCTCACCCCTACTACCATTAAAAAAAAAAAAATCTTAACAATGGCTTGAGACAGTCTTGAACTTGGAGTAAAAAGATTAAAAAGAACAGAATTAAATCTCTCCTTGATTCTCATTGTTTCTGTTACTTCATCCTTTATGCACCAGCTAAATAATAAATATCTTCAACAGTTTTACTCATCACTAGTTATTTTTCTTAAAACAATCTGATTGTCATTAGAGTTCTTACCTGCACACCAAGGGTTAAAAAGGACATAAAAATCTCCAAGACACCGCTGATATGTGTGACCACAAGATGTGATTTGCATATTGAGAATATAACGGCCAATGCAGACATTGGAAGGAGGAAACACGCTGATACTGATGCATTTTGGCTGATGAACTTTGTAGGAAGCACTCCAGCAGGTTTGATCCAGACATCTGCCCATTGGGAAGGTGCATTTTGTCTCATTTGATTCACAAGGTCTGAGGCCTTTTCAGGAAAATAAAAACCACTTCCATCAGACTACTAAATAAAGCACATGTAAAAGGCTGGTAATTTGCTTAGGCATCATTTGCAAGGCGAAGCTCCCAAGGGTGGATTTCTTTTTCACTTGTCACTTCTCTAGCAGAGTGAGAAAACTTTACATATTAGAAGAACTGCCTGATTTAGGGGAAGGTAGTCTCTTTACATGGAACATAAGTAGGTTATAGGAATATGAAGACTATGAAAGAAGTCTTCTGGAGTCTATGGGAATAGCATTAATTAACAAGGGACTAGGAAAGTCTACAGAGTGCTTGGGAGTGACTACCTGTCTCCACGGTGAAAGCAGCCTGGTCCACGGAGTCATCCCATTCCCGATTTTGGAAGCGAGCATATAAGCTAAAGGCTTGCCCTCTCCTTATAATCTGTCTGTCAGTTCCGAAGAAATGGGTATTATGTATTTGACAGTTGGAAGGACAGTTCAAGTCGACTTCTCCCAGCTCAATAACTGCAGGACAGAGAAAGGACCACAAAGAAAAACCCCATATAATTAAGTTCCCAGCTTCGACTGTGGTTAAGATTAAGTGACAGAGGAGACAATGATGAAAGGCAAAGATAACTCTTTAAAAATTCATTCAAGACTTTGTTCAGAATTCAGCGAGACTTAAATTGAGACATACATCCATAAAAGTTGCTTTACAAGTTCACCACTTTCCTAGCTTGCAGATGGAAACTTGTCTAACTCTTTGATTTTTGTAGCTGTGCTACAAGTTTCACTTCTTTTATATAGTGCCTGATTTTATTATAAATACCTGATGCTGAAGACCAATATTAGTATCTCTACTTGAAAAGCTGACTTTGCATTGTAATAGTCTCTCCACACATTATAATATTCTGTCTAGTTACAGTTTTGCACATGCTATCATTTGAGATGTTTGAGTTTTTTAATAAAAGAAATAAAAAAATTAAATAGAATAAATAAAAAATTTGACAACATGTATGTATTTGAAAGCTTAAGTGGCACTCCAAATTATTTATGAAAAAAATAGATATGTATAAATATCTATCCAAGACTTAAAATAATGTTAAATATGCATGCAGATGTCTCAGTCTGCACTCCCAGAGTCATAAAAAAGTTTGCAGATATCATTGAGGAACTTAATGGAAAAGGAAATATTCACAAATTGTGACATTTTAAAATGCTGACAATCTATCCCAGGTGCTGTGATTAGCTTGACAAAAATCTTGGCTGCTTCCCCCTTAGGCATCCTGCTGGCATATCAGTCATTTCATAGGAGTAATTATGACACTGGTGCCAGAAGGATGGGTGGCAACATTCATCTTTACTTATTTGCATACAACTTTTTATTTTCCAAAGTTCTTCATTCTAATTGAAGATGATGGGAGCCACAGATTCTCAGCAGTTTTGGAAATTGGCTTTACTGATGTACAAAATCTTGTATTTTATTATAATATTAAAGTGTTATGTTTGGTCCTGCTAAGCCTAGAGAAAAATCTAACAATGCAGCTTCTCTAACTACATGGGTACCTACAGAATTAATATTTAAGGGAAAATACTTTTTCCTATCCAAAACCAAGGGTGTATCCACTCATGGGGAGACACATAGCTAAGCCCTTAGGATCAGGAAATTTTTAACACAAACCAGTGGAGTTTCCCAGGATCACATCCTGAATTAAATAATAATTGAAATTAACTGGGGAGAGGGTGGGAGCGGGTGGAATAGGTAGGGAAGAGGCAAAAAAAAAAATGCAGTTTTTTCTGATTTGTTTTCCTTGAATAAAAATGATCTTGTTTCTCATCTAATTAGTTTAACTTGGTCATGCGTTGGTCATTCAGATCTTCAACAGAGATCAGCAACAAATGCAGAGCTGTGTGCTACCCATGATAAAAATTTGCACACAATCAACAATAACCAAAAAAATACAGGAGTGCATTACATCATTATTGCTCATGAATACAACATACCTGCTGACAAGAATGAGCAACAGAACTGAACTGAAAATCTCATATCTTAATGAGAGTTGTCAACCATAACACAAAGTATTCTGGTCAAACCGAAAGTACTTATAGCTCACATGGCAAATTCCTGCGGTCAAGAACACTGAAAGAACCTGATTCTTGCCTGGCCTCTGGAGGTGTTTATAAACGAAGACAACTACTCTTCATCCACTCAGTAATCCAGCTGAACTGGAACATCAGGGAGCTGAGGTATTACATTTCCCAGGGATGTTCTCTAAAGTCAGCCCACAGTTTGCTTATCAGATTTAAGTATCGCAACTGGATCATAAACGAGCTAATGATTTCTTAAGCAAAGACAGCTCAGAAAAAATACGAAAGGCAGTTCAGTTTCACATTTCTTATTGGTTTTCTGCCTCTGGTCTGGTAGAAACCTGACTATCCATACCAGTCACAGGGTTTTCTCTGTCAATTCATATTTTTCCTTCATTCAAGTCAGAATACGTCAGGCATTCACTGGAAAATAATTGCTTCTAGCATGAGAATACTGAAAGCTAGTACTCTGTACTTATGCTAGCAGTAAAGTTTATTCTTTTCCATGCTATTTCCTATTTTCAGAATTGGCTATTGTTTCACTAAATCTTTTCCATAGCTTTATCCTTCATAGTAGTTTTTTTAAAAGTAGTTTTTTCCCTTTCTCACTAGTTCCACAAAGAACATCCAAACATACAAGTAATCCCTACACAAAAATATGTGCAATTTTTTAGGCCTGTACACATGCTCATTTAATTATTTCTGTTTTCAGTCCTGGTTAAAGGGACATTAAAGTTTCAAGAAACTTACCTTCCATTTTTTCTTCTACATGTACTGGTATCTGAAGCACAGTACTGGTGGATATACCAGCTCCTCAGCAAGACACACTGCAAGGTCTGGCTGATCTCCTCTGCCAACCAACCTAATTTCCTCTCAGTAACACTTATATTCAGAACTAAGAGGCCGTCACACGTGTTGCATCAACAAAATACCAGTTTTAAAAGAGGCCCCACCCATGTGTCTACTGATGCTCATAAATGATTCATTTTAACTTCCAGCATTTTTGGGAGAGTCCTGCGGCTGAAGGGAGGGAAGAGATCTTGGTAACCTCACCTATAGCACAGTGCTCTCAGTGTCCCACAGCTTGCCCTGTCTCAAAAATACTTTAAAGCCAGGATGAATCTAAGCACATTTCAGGGTAAGCCATTATTTGTAGCCATCCAAAGTTGCCATAAATACCAGCACCTACTGTTCCCTTCTGGCTAGACACCTTCAGACAGCTATGGAAAACAATAAGGAACACTGGACTAAAGATGAATTTACACTATCAGAATATGATAAGCAGTGGACATTTTTAGCATAATGTAAGCAGAAAGCCCAATTATCAGACAGTCTGCACAGCACTCCCTCCAAGGGGAGGTCAGAACAAAAACAATCAGTTACAAACTTTTTCCAACTAAACTGTAAAATATGCAGAGAGCATTGAAGTTGACAATAAAATTTAACCTGAAAATTATATAAGTTGTTTATACTATGTATGTATTTATTTCCTAGCACAGTTTTCTTAGCTCACTCCACCTCCCTTCCCCTGAAATTTTGAAAACCATTTCGAAAAATATCTGTGAACAAAAACCATGTTAATGCTTTAACACAAAATTTGTGCTATTTTATTTAGGTTCCAGGCATATGTAATAAAATAACACAAAACAACCACAGTAGTGTTCTCTTTGTACTCTCAGTGATGAGTAGTTTAGCCTGCAAATAGGAGACATGGATTGAAATTTCTTCTGGCAAAACCAGAACAAACATGTGCTACTAGTTTCCTCCTATTCTTCTTATACCTCTGTGCCAAGCTTTACTCCATAAGCTATCTTTTGTATCCCTCAAAGTTATTCTTTAGATTGAAAAAACCTAACCCTAAAATAAAACAAAAAATAACCCCAAACCAAGAAAAACTAAACACAAAAATCATTCATTGATATAGAAAGATTCAGACACAATGACAGAAGTTCTGTGATTTTCATAACTGCCTGGATTCTAGACAGGGCTTTAAGAAATCATGAAATGAAAAAGCTTAACAAACAGTGAAATAACTTAGTAAGCATAACCTAACAGCTCAGGTATTGTGAAATAACTTCAGAGAAATTAAAGCAAAGAAAAAAATCAGCACATCAACAGTGGGTTTGGAAGAGAGCAGTTAAAAAAGTTTGTACGACTGATGCATATGAAAGCAAATGTAATTTTCAATGTGTTCATATTTTGAAAATTATAAATGTTGGCTAGTCAGTAGACAGACATAAAAAGTCTGAATTGTAAGTAGTTCATTCACCTCTCATATATCGGAAAGATTTCTTTTTCTTAGTATTTGCCATTTGACTATTGAAATTCAACTCACTGAAAAAAGAAATATTAAAACCACCACTTTTTCATAAGAAATAATTTAGCAGCCATACATACAAAACCAGCTTTCAATCAGCCTGCGAAATGGGAATGGTAGCGGTCAAGCCAGCCACCAGAGACCTGCCTACAAGCAGATGCACATACTTGCATCCGGATAATAGAACAGAAAAGTACCAAAGTTGTTCACAGTTTCCAAGAATATATTAAAATCCCCTCAAATACATGTAGTTCAGTCTTCTGACTGAAATACCTTAGTAAATGAAAGCCTGTGACAAATAAAAGAAAACAAATAGCAAGCATCAGTAAGTGGCTGCACCTGTGGGTTCAAAGAGACTTAATTAAGCATTTAAAATAATAAAGACCTGAATCAGGAGAAGAACACTTTCTGTATGGAAATGAGTCACTGGCTTTAGTAAGTATGCTTGCTTAGATCCTTGAAGCTGCTCTGGTGCCTATCTGTCTCTGCAGGATCATTATATAGATGCCCAGCCCCAAAGCAAAGTCTCCCAGATACCCAAGTTCCTGCCTATCGGTGTCTGCAGAGCCATCCAGCTGCTGCTGCCAGCTCACAGCTATCAGACTGGTTGGTCCTCTCACTCAAGCCAAAACCTCATGCACCTAAAGTAAGAATCTTTAACAAGGCAGAAAATCATAGCATTCTGGCTCCCTTGATGCACTCTATTCTTACTTCTTTTGCCTACTAAGCCCTGCATCATATTCCTTGCATTCAGGTCATCCATACAAGGGCCACAACACAATAAAAGAGCCATGGGAAACTGAGCTCAAACAGGAAACACAAATATGGTTCAAAGAAAGGTTTTGCCTCTCAGCTTATGGCCTCTCTGATGTGTCTGGACTAGTGATTTCCAAGGCAGGTTGCTGACATCTGTCCAAAGTATCTCCTCCTGGATAGAAACAGTTCCCCTCCCTGCCTGACAGTGAGGTTGCCAAGCTGAGCCCTTGGTCCCAGCTGAGGGTACTTTCCCCTCTGCCTCCTTCTTTTTCCCTCACACTTTACTCATCATTCACACAAGCTGTCCTCGAGGTTACTACGAGGTTACTAAGATACTACGAGTATCTTGCACATCCAAAATTCTCTGACGTGTAAATCAGATGAATGCCTGATGCAAGCCTGAAAATTCTGCAAGATAGCATGATTATGAAGATATTCCAAATTTTAAGCCATTTAGGTTATTACGTTTCTTTAATGACCTTGACTTTGCCCTTAGAACAGTAAGACTAAACTTAAGTTTTGCAGTGGCTTGGTGTTCTTCTTAAATATTACTTATGTTGTAATAGGCTGACATGTGATGAGCATTTACAAAGACAAGTGGTGGGACTGCTAAGGGTCCAAAACCCCCATAGCTTTCAATTACCCATTAAGCCACCAGGAAAGGGTGAGGATTGAATAACAAGGCATTGCAATCACAGGAAGAACACCTGTGAATGGCACTGATGCAGTTCCACTGCATCACTAATATATTTGTGAACAGTAGAGAGGTTGCAGTAATCAAGCATCCAAGCAAGGAATCCTTTCAAGAAAAAGGTACACAAAATGACCGCTCAACAGGGGAAAAAGGAAGGAATCAGAAATTATGTGAACTGAGATTAAAGTGTTTTGGTGAAAGTGTCATCTACTGGAAAGCTGGGGTAATTGCAGTTTTTAAAAAACATTTTTCAATTTATGCATGTTCCAACAACCAGCCCTAAAGTTCATTTTTTTGTACTTGGTAATGTAACTGTATTCCTTTGATCACTGGACCTGGAGTTGATCTTATAGCAATGACTGACAGTGTAAAAAGATACTTGTCAAGATAGTGTATTTGAAATCATTAAGTGGCATCACCCTCTGCTCCTGAGAGTTCAGGAATATTCATGTCTAACAAGGAGAGGGGATAGAGAAGAAAAAATCAGATGCCACAGGTTAACTCTAAAATAAGCGTGTGTCAGGAATCCACATCTGACCTTCTGAAGTTTCATATTCCAAGGGCTACAGGCTGGCAAACTAATAGAACTCTGTCACAGAACACACCCAGAGTTTCTTAAAATTCATAAATTAATTTGCAATGAAGTTGCCTTTCATTAAAGAGCCTGAAAGCACTGGCAGGTACTCTGTTAAGTGTAAGCAAGCATTACAACATCATATTTACAGATGAATTAGGACAAAGAAATGCTTCAAATGAAATCTTAAACAAGAAGTCTGTGTGTTTTAAGAAGTACATTGTAGCTTTGTCTTTCTAGAAGCTGGAGGAAATTAGTAGCATTAAATAATTATAGGTGGTTTCTGACACAACAAAACCACCAGTCCTCATACAAAGAAACCAAAGCTTCAAGGGAGCTCCCATCCCATCCAAGCTGGACCATCACTTGGAGTTCTGGTGGAGCTACTTGCTCTCTTGTCTCAGTCTCTTTACTGGGTTTCCATTAACTATGTAAGCCACTATTTTGCTCCATGCAGTAGGATGTTTTTTCAATATCTCTGGTGCAGATGAGGAACACACACACACACACCTATAATGTTGCAGTATATGCAGAATTCAGAAAGGTCATTTACACGACACGTACCTCATGACAGCAGGCAACATCATTTGTGCTTAAGGTATATTGTCAATATATTTAGAATAGAACCTAGGTAAAATGCTAATCCATGTACCTTAGTAACAACAGTGACCAGGTTAACTGAATAGAATAACCATAAACATTACATATAACATAAGCATTACATAAGTTTCAATTAGTAGGTTATAATAAAAAGAAAAATTTGATTTGTTTACCAAAAAAAAAAAAAACCAAAAAACCCCAACAAACAAACCCAAAAAACCAAGGCCCCACCCCCTTTTCACAAACTAAGCTAGAACTTATAGCTGAGTAATTTGCCAGGTAACCTACTGTAAGTACTGTAAATTCACTTTCAAATGAGCTTGTTCCCAACTATATTTAAAAATGGAACTGGAATAAACTAGCACTACTGTAAATTCAAACCTCAGCTCACTGAGCAGTAACTTTCCCACACAGGGAAACCTATAAATCACCCAGCTGTGATTATAACCCACCAGTCTAACTGCCCCAACAATCCAGTAGATACCATGAATCTGCTACCTGCACAGACAATGCTAATTGGAAGAGACTCAGTCTGAGCAGTGGGAGTTGAAAGAATAAAACTAAGTGAGATATTTACCAGGTTGGATCATAGGAGATTTGAGGCTCTCTGGAAGAATGCAAATTGGCTCCTATTCTGTTAATTTAAAGCTTTAATTTTTAATGAAGCTTGTTTGTTGTTTAAAAATACCCATTTTCTCCTCTAATGCCTTTTTAGTAGTTGTTTGTTTAAAATTTAGTTATATAGGAGTAGAGTTCAACATCTTGGAGCACAGGCCCAAAATACAGATCTACATCCCCGTAAAAAAGTAAGTCCCAAGTACTGTTATTTGCAATATAAAGAGCTCTTGATTTCAGCTGGGAACTACTTAATGTTAAAAACAGAGATCAGGAAATACTTTTATTCTAACAAACTGAGTTCAACACCTGACTGATGTAACTTTCTCAAGATTTCTAAAATTTTCCATGTGCTGCTTATTTTGAACTTAAAAATATGTAGTTATCATCTGGTTTTATTTTAAGCAGTCAGGAGTAGAAGATAAAATAGAGCTAAATTAAAAGGGACAGCCTCTTAAAATTCTTGTCCCTTTCAGATTTCTACGGTAGATATCTTTCACATATACACTACACAGTTTATAAAGAAGACAGTAATGTGTATGGAGAGTAAGGAAGACGCCTTGTATCAGAAATGCAAAACCCAATTTTCATTGGTTTCTTGAACATGTACAGGCACACTTTCTACAATGAGAAACAGCATATTAACTCACTTGTAGGCTCTAGTGTCACTTTGGGGTTGCTTGCTCAGCTTGTTCAGGACTAATTAGACAGCAGGTTTAGGCAGACAAACCAACACATTTGCTGGAATACCAATCAATGGCATTGCTCTAATGATATTTGCCTCAGCTTTCAGAGTCTTACCAATAGTAGAGGATTAGCAATTGATTTTAGTGAAACGTGGAGCTCTGTTTTCAGCAGTATAAACACAGCACAAGACACAGAATAAAAATGTCAGCGGGTAAGGAGCTGGAAGTTCTGGTTTAGATAGAGATGGGCAGTAGCACAAACCAAAGCAATAGCTATTGTTCCCCCTTGATGGAAGCATTTTTATGTATTTGTTTAGCTGTGTTATAGGTTCCACTTCACTTCTGATTGCTCATCCAAATCAAACTCTGCTCCTGAAACAGATTTTTGCTTCTAGTTCATTACTTTGTCATAAGGGACAGACAGGTCACGTCAACCACTAATAGCAATGTATGAAAGGAGGTCAAAACAGTCAAAACATAAGTCAGGACTGGCATGAACACAGCTGATATCTCTCAATATAAACCAGCAAATACTTCCAGCTCCTGTACAAGCATGGCATACAAACATAGTCTTAGAATGATGCAGTAAATACTTCCAACTCTTTTACAAACCCAGCCATACAGACACTGATGTAAACACCAACACCTTTCTTTGAAGGCCCTTTTCTCCCTTTACTAGAAGTTCCTGAGTCAGTAGGCTTTCTTTTACTGCAATAAACATTCTTGGCTTGCTTTGAGGTGTCTGCCTTTTGGCAAGAGGATCCTTGATGTCATATGTGGTGACACATGAGGTGTCATAAAGCACCTTAACATAGAGTGGCTACAATTAGATTTTTAACACAACCATTTCATAGTATTTTATCTTTTCCATAATAGCTTCTAATACTCACCTAATTTTATATTAAATAAGTTTTACTAAGCAAAATACTCATTAATATGTTCTATTAGACTATATAGGTGCTACCATCTTCAAAATGGAAAGATACAAGAAGTCTTACAAGATTATTTTAAGAAAGGTTTAAGATTAAGAAACTACTTTAGCTTAATTTAGATTCAATATACAGATGTTATTCAGTAAGCTGTCATACACACAGTGGTGTTTTGGCCAAACTGTGTAGTTCTTCTTGATTCAGCATTAATTTATACCATCAAAAGACATTACACAATTCATAGAAAGACTGCTATTTTGGTTTTTTGGTTAGAGATTTTTAGCAAGATGGAGTATATAATGTCATTATGCTCACTGGACTGAATTTTAAGTAACTGGATTTAGACAAGTGTAAGGTGTTAGTTACATCTTGCTGTGCTTTGTTTTGTTTTGAAAATAGGCACAGACAATTTGTTTTCACAACTTTTAATGAAATTCCTTCTCAAAACATTTGAAAAACATAGCATAGAACTGAATATGCATTCTTTTATACCAAGATGATCTGTAATTCAGAAACTATTGGCTGTATTCTGTTCCACTCTGTACACAGGCAACTTCTAATGCAGCTGAGCAAAATTTCATGATGATGAAAGTAGAGGAATGGCAACTTAATTGCATCATAAAAATAAGCAAGGAGACACCTACACACCCAGATATCACATACTTCAAGCAGCACCTTCCAGTTTTTCTAGTCAGCTTTTAAATACGACTGCATTTTAAGGACGTACTAAAATGCTTTGGGCAAGTTTGCTACCTACAAGCATGGATTCTCTGCTTGTTGAAGTTACAGTAGCCATAACCTTGGTTTGCTGCATTTTAAACTAATACAGTTGCCTTCAGTAATGTCTTGGTCTAATCATGAGTTAATTATGTTTCAAAGTTTTTGTTTTTTTTTAACATCAAGTCTCTCAGTTTCTGTGCAAAGAAACTGAATACTCACAAGTTCTGCGTCAAATAATTTTGCTACACTAAGAAATCAATAAGAATATGGGGTCTATTTTTTTGCTGGTTTCAAACACCACACATTAGAGAGTGCCATCCTACCAGCCCATACAATAATCTGAAATGAGTTCTTTTTCATAAGCACACATCCAGCTGAGCAGTAATTACAGTGAAATGTCCTGTCATCTTTCCAAAGAATAGTAATTAGGGATATGAGCCTGGATGTCTTGTGTGGTTATGGAAACATTTCTTCTTCCCAGCTAATGATCAGCCAAATAGTAAATCATTAAAAGGAAAATGACAAAGGGTGTGGGTAGTGACTGTCATCAACCCGGTTCACCAGCCCCAAACTTTGTCATCATCCTTCGGAAGAGAAGCCTGATGATGCCAAAGTTTCAATTCTTTGTGCTTCTTTGAAGAAAATAAATATAGCTAATTAATCTTCCTCTTTACTGTTCTGGGAAAACATCTTTGTATTAGACAAACTATCCCTATTAGGGGGGGCTAAAGGAGTCAAAACCATCTCACAGAAAATGTAGCAGTGTATCTATTACTACCACAATAATTTAAAACACCACCTAAGAGCTCAGGCATATACCTCTCTGAAACTAACTTAGAATAACCATGACCTTCCACTTTCTAGTCAGACCAATTTTTACTGCTTACCTACTGATTGCCAGGAGGAATGGAAAAGACCTCCCAGGCTGCCTCCTCCATTTTTCTGGGAACAAGAATCATTCCTGTTACATGCACAGGTAACAAAGCACCTAATGGGCATGAAATCTGGAGCTGGTTTTGGTTTAATGTCATGGTGTCAAATAAATATTTAACAAAGTAACTATTACCAACTCTTGGTATTATAATATTTTTTTATTATTATTTTGCAATTAACACTACCAATTGCAACTGGTACCTTCTTTGCAGTTTTTGAGTGATCCACACCAGTGTGTTATATGACCAACGCACCAGTAACTGTAACTTTTTCTTGGGACTTAGGAGAACCAGACTCCAGATACACAGGAAAAGCTGCTTCAAACCTAACAGTGTAGGTGTGACTTTAGCTCTTATCTTTCAAATTATGTATGATCTAATCCTAAAGCCCTTACGGCAAAGTTTTATCCTCTCCACAATTTCAGTGAAAAATCATATTGTTAATCTTGTTTATCAAATAAGCACCTTTCTTTTTTTTTTTCTTTTTTCTTTCTAATCTCAAGTATGGCAAACTTAGGTGAATTTCCCTTCAATGGGTGAACACATTCCAATGTAAAATTTTTTTTTTATCTACTGCTAATTTTGAACTTGTTCAGATTTGTGAGACCTTAAGGCTAGCTGTTGGTCACCACAATAATGTTTTCCCTTTGATTTTGGAGGCAGGAATGTGACAGTTCAGTAAAAAGAATTTTTAGAACATAAGACACATCAGCACAGAAAGAAAACAAAAATTGTGAAGATGATGACAGCAAAGCAGGATTGAGAGATTGTTTAATAAAGAATGCTTCCCTCTTTTCTAAATACTCTGATCAATTTTCTATTAAATTTTTTTTCCCAAAAAAGTAAATGTCATCAAATCGAGTCAAAACTATTCCCCTTGCAAGTATTTGTTTTTCTTCTGCCAAGCAATAATGCATTTCAGGTTTTGCATTTCTTAAACCAATATACTGCATACAAACCACAGGCATGTTAAGACACAAAGACACACATTGCATTTCATAACCTCACCGTGATGAAACCGGTTTGTACATATTCCTGGAGCATTTTATTGCTCACATTGAAGAAATTCCCAAAGTGCGATGGCTGCTATTCATACTCGTGATATAAAAAATTTTAAAACTGATAACAGTCCACAACAATATAATTTAAACACAACCCCAGTAAAGTATGTTAATAGATAGGACACAGGACAAGAACAATAATGGTTTAGGATATTATGCAAGATTTACAATGTAGTTGCAATCTGCAGTAAGCGCCACAAGCAAGCTAATAACACAGAGCCATGGTTTAATCCCAACAAAATAACCAGAGAGATATATTTTTTCAGATGTTTGATGACACACAAAACTGTAATTACAGGGATATTCCCATTTAGCTGTGCGTAAGGAATAGCAAACAAATTATAAAAGCCTCGTGCACAGAAGGAACAGGCTGGCAGCACCTCAAGAGCACGTCTATCTAACATTTGTCATTTACCACCGTCAACAAATCACGCTTGCAGAACAGGTTACACATTTGTACTGAAATTCCACTGCTTTCATTATGACATCAAAGAGCTTCCAATCTAGGAAAATATCAGGGCTGATCTGGATCTTAGAGCTTGTTTGCCATTATGGCAGTATTTTTCTTTAACCATTTTTTTAAATGGACATATACGTATTATAAATTGCATATTATATTAGGACACATATACGATTTACCAGTCTTTTCTAATCCATGTTGTGGCTCAATTTTCTCCCTTTTGTGTTAAAAATTTCAGTAGATTTTCTACATTGAGAACAGAATAGACCTTTTAAATAAGTAAATCCAATACATCCTTCAAAGTCTGCCTGCACCCCAGACCAAAATATATTTTTCACATGGTTCTTCCCATACATATTCAATTAGTATTTATGACTTGGTGGAAATCATGACAAAGTTATGAACCATTCTCATTTGTTTATAAGTCAGCTATATATTTATAAAGTAATTTATAATCTGCTGAAAATTAGATAATTCTTTCCTGCACTTCAGTGTTTATTGATACAAATTTATCTTGTTCATCTATCAATCCTTGTTTATATAATGAAAAATCTGTATTAAAATCTGTATCCTGCTACTGAACTGACCTTTCAAAAGTATCTGTTCTGACAATCCATCAGTATGATATAAAATCTACACAAGTTTGGCTATATCTGGCAAGTTAACTTTCTGAAACACTCAGCTTAGTCTTTGAAGTTCATTTAAAGGTACTTACAGAAATTCTTGGAGCAAAAAGGGCAGGTAAAAATGACAGAAAAAATAGCATTATTCCTTACTTGACATATTATTAACCTGAATGACTTTTCCTTGAGACAAATTTAAATAGATTAAGAAGTTTATTAAAAACAAATAAAAGTTCTTCCATAAAATAGAAAAAAAATGCATTCGTATTTTAAAAAACGAGTGCTTGCTATACTCTAAGTTGGAATATAACTTCTTATATTTTATTAAGAATCATCATAAAACACAGCTTTAAAAGTAATCTAAACACAACTGGAATAAAAGGCCTTTTTTAAAAAAAAAGTCATAATAAAATACAAAATATTTGTTATATCAGAAGGGCAAATATGTAGCCAAGTAAGTCATATATGGCACATTTTTGAATCATTTGATGACTTATGTGCCCATCAATAATTAGTTACTCAACCATTACAAAAGATATAGGAAAAGTGGAATCATATCTCAGCTAGTGCACTGCTCAGTCCCCTGGGGATTTTTTCTTTTTTTTCCTATTAGTGAAACAGGCACAGAAAACAAGCATTAAAGTAGAAAACATTGGGGGTCACACAGGGAGTAAAAGTTTTAATTGTCTTTCCAGGAGTTCCTACACAAAAATCATACAGAGCTTATGGTCAGATTGCCAAAGTAGCTAACATTTATGTATTATCAGCGTGATGCAGACCTAAGACATGTTTATGAAGAGCATTCAGGCATCTTCATGGATGAGGCTCTTGGCTTCCTTTAAACTGGCATTCCATTCTTTTGGTGAAGAACTGCCTAAATATCTTACATATTGAGCTATTGGGGACTCAGAAAAAGAACTCACACTCTAGCGTTTTGAAGTATATTTGAAAAAAATAAGTTGGTAGATGGCTCTAAAAGTTGCGTTTTAGAAGAAAATATAGTGTAAGAGTCCCAGAAATTCAGTACTGTGACAATTCCATAGTGCACCACATAAAGAATTCAGAGTATCTTCATATTCACATACACATACTAAAGTTGAATAGAATTTGTATGAGGAGAAAGATACTAAATTTAACAAACATCTAAATATAACCCATTTTATTTTGCTGCCTCTGTCCCAAATACAGACTACTGAAGAGTACCCCAGCATGGAGAAAAATAGCATATTCATGGATGAATCACAACAGTAAAACCAAATGCATGGAGTTACAGCAGTGATGCTTCAGAAAAAAAGAAAAAGAGGGTTGAATTCAGGTTTTTTTCTTTTCTTTGGTTTGGAAATAGCATCATCATTGACATTTTGTAAGCCCACTTGGAACAGCACAGCAAAGTAATTTTCAAATTTTCACCATTTTAGGTGCATAACTTTTCTACAGAAAGGTATTATTTTGGATTACTCAAAAGGCAGCTGAAGTGGGTAATCAAAGCATTTCTGAAAATTTGTTTATAAAAATCATGCAAACGGCTTGCAGCAGATAATTTAGCTCTACATCTAATATTACAACTTTGACTCAATCATAACTTATACACATGGAACTATTTTAGAGCTGAATCAAACCTGTGATTCCTTTTGGCAATGCAGTCCCTTTTGAGTAGTAGGATTTTTAACTGACGATCATCTTTCTCTTAAATATATATGTTAGAATTTTAAACCAGTTGACCAGTTGACCAATTATATAAATTATTTAAACTGCTGACCAATTACTTTCAAACATTAAGCATTAAAAGCCACTTCTGGGTTTTATTGGTTGACTTTAACCAAAGAGTCACAAAGTGACTCTTCTGAGAGCTGGGGATCATGAATGAATGTCAGAACATTGCAAAGAGAAAACATTAAAGGAAAAGACTTTAAAACATTATTATTTGAATTTTTTTTTTCTTTGCTATGTTTTTTTTCCCCAATTGAATTGCTTTTAAATATTCAATTATATGGCAGTTGCCTTGAGCTAGGAGGACTGGTTTAGGCTTTTGATTATTAAGATCTCACATTAAGAACACACAGATTCAGAGACTTGGTATTTACTTATATTACCATGTTAACAGAGAGAAATGGCTAGAAGATTGGGACTTGAAATTCACAAGCAATTGTCCAGTACTGTCTAAATTTTTGTTAAAAAATGTGAAGTGTTAACTACAGAGATGTTCCCATGGTATTCAAAAGTATTTTTTGGGGTGGGGATGGGGAATCTATATTTTCTTTATTAATCTCCCTAGTAACTGAATCATGTGCTGTTAGAAAATTGAATTATGCAAATGACTGATGGTTATAATCTTTTTTGCTTTTTATTCATTAGTGTGACTTTTTCCTGAATCTCAGAAGACTTAAAGGATAGATAATTAAATGATGCTTTAATATTGCCCTCACATGAATATATTAAACTGGAAATACATAGATATTAATTTAAATAGGTATTTTATAATTTTTACCTGTGTAACAGTTTCACCTCTGATCTAGGTATAAAATTTTATTTTATTAATGATGAATTTACTCTGAACTTTTATATTTTGTTTCTCATTGGGATTTTCAGTTTTAAAGGAAGTTTAATTTTTTCTATGCTTCCACTGTTCACATATAAAGACATTTCATAGCAACTGTGTAGCTATATGGAGTCTATATAACTATAAATTTAGATTATTTACCATTATGCAGCAACTTACTCTAGAAAAGCATTAAGGTGCTGATTGTTAAATGGAATGTAAAAACAATGAGAGTGAAGTATATTAGTTTAGAATTCTGTTTCAACCAGTAGTATTTTAGAAAGTTGAAAGGGAAAGGTTATTTTGCTTTGAAGAATCTGTAGATAAACTTCTGTTTAAGTTACATATTACCTTAGTCTTTTATCTCCCAGGATCTTGGTTCAAATATTTCAAGGAACCACAGTTTACCAGACCTCAACTACATTTCTGCAGAACCAAGTTAATACAATTTTTTTCTGAGAGACTTGGGGTGGGGCATAGCATTAACAGCGCCTAAAAAACTGAACATTTCAGCTCATTGCATCAGACACAGATACTAGAAATTACATTAACTAGCAGTCTGAATCCTAAGAGTTAATGAATACAGGTAAATTAACTTTTGTGATGTTTGGGGGTTGCATTCTACAAGACAGCATTTGCTGAATCATAATTTTTTCTGTAGCATTTCTTTAGGTTGCACAGAAATTTAGGGCTTGCCCAACTAGAAGTTTGCTAACACAATACCACTGTCAAACAAACAATTCACGAAAAAAAAATTACCTTGCAAAAAGGTAATTAACTACAGTGGTAGAAACATTTGAAAAATCTACAGACATCTTATAGTTCTATTCAAGAATAAAATATTTGGACTAATTGTGAATTATTCTTGTAAATACTACACAAGCACTGGTCATATCTCAAACAAGGGAAATGAGATCTTTTCATTCTGAGAGCTATCCTTGTGGCTTATCAATTGCACGGGACACAGTAGTTTGTTTCTAAGGTAGTCTGCTTCTATCTATGCTAACAAAGAAGAGGAAGGAGTAAAAGGTCTCCATGAACACACCTTGGCTATTCGAGAATCAGAGCACCATTCCAGCAGCCTGGAAAAACAAAGAACATTAGTTCTGCTCAGTTAAAGTAGTTCTGCTGAGAGAATATCAACTCTTCAACAGTAACCATTGTGTTTTCCACAGACACTGTGCCAGTGCATTAAAATTAGTCCCTTCTAGATCATATAATCTCCTTTCTTTAAATTCCAAAACTATAAAAACGAGACAAGGAGTGTCGCAGACATCTTTTGTGACAATCCTTTCCTTAGGATTTTTCCTGCTGAGAAGCTGAGAAGCTACAGCAACAAAATGTAAACAATGGTTATCTACTGCTGTGGAATGCATCAGGTGTGTCTGTGATTGGCCCGTCTTGAATGTTTACAATTAATGGCCAACCACAGACCAGATAGCTTGGACTCTCTGTCCAAGCCATAGACCTTTGTTATTCATTCCATTCTATTCTTAGCTAGCCTTCTGAGAGGAAACCTTTCCTTCTATTTCTTTTTAGTATAGTTATAATGTAATATATATATATATCATAAAATAATAAATCAAGCCTTCTGAACATGGAGTCAACATTCTCGTCTCTTCCCTCATCCAAGAACCCCTGTGAACACTGTCATAAAGGAGGAAAGAAAAAGACTCTGAAGAAAAAAACTGAAAGTCTACATTGCTTTTTAAATCTGGAAAATATATGCTCTGCATACATTTAATTAACAGGACATCAATTGCTGATACTAAGATTAACTATATGAACACCAAGAGTAGCAGATAAGTTTGTTTGTACAATAATCATGGAAATTAATAAAAGCCTAGGGAGAAAATAGATTGCAAGACCATATTTATCATCCGAGTTCAAGATAAAGCTAATCAGCAAATGCTTATCTGTATGTTTGAAGGGAAGCCTTAAATCCTGCATTAAGTGCAGCAAAAATTCAAAAGGAGCAAATAGAAAATTCTAGTTTTCTAAATATAGGAGTGATATGTGGTAATTCCTAAGCAAAAAGTTCAAAGACAACATGTTTTCTGTACTGCATACAAATCTGTTCAATCTCAAATCTGCAAGTTACCTGGAACAAGTTTTAATCTTATTTTAATAATAAAATAGCCCATTATTTTCAACTGAGCCAGTCATAGTTAATGAGCAATACTAGAATGTTGAGCATGTTGGACCACTAAGGAAACAAAATCTTATGAAACAATGTGAGAGGTCACACAGTAGCCTGATTCCTAACTATTTATTGTTACAGTGTTGTCTGTTTCTAATGTATATTTATCCCTGCTATTATATAGGGACAAAAATAATGAGGGATTAAAAAAAAAGCAAAAAAAAAAAAGCTTGGGAAAAGGCAGGGGAAACAAGATGGTAAAATAATAGGAATGCAAAATACAAAAAGAGACAAAGAAAATTAGAGCAATGGGAAAAAGAAGTGAAAGAAATCAGAATAAATTGCTAGATATAACAGGCAAGTGAACACCTGGTTGAAGAAAGTGGTCTTTTCAGTCATAAAGAGGGGTCAGCACACATCTCTGGCCACTGCTAGTTAAAGGTGCTTTCTGCTTTTCTGTCAAAGAGTATATATATATATACTAGGAGTATAAAATAAATAATTTTCAGTACTGTTTCCTCTGCTTCTTCAAGGTTACAACCACATAGTTCTCATCTAACTTGGAAAGTGTCTCCAAAATAAAGCATTTCACACATTTGAGATTTTCATTTGACCTTCTCTTGCAATAGTCCTTAAATCTATCCAGCTCATAAACCTCTTAGATTCTCATACAGAAAATTATACCAAAAAATTTTGTAATTGCTACGTGCCAGATGGATCAGTCTAGAATTCCTTTATAGGAATAAAGGAATGTTTTTTCTATTCATGAAACAAATTTTTCTTTTAAAATGCGAGTCTGAAAATCCTGTTCCTTCTTATAATGTAGCTCCTGCTTCTCTTGGTTATTTGCATAAGTAGTCATGCAAAAATGAAACAGATTGCTGAGTCTGGACTCAGACTTCAGGCCTTTTAAAGGTTTGACATGCACATGCAGAGCTTTAAAACAGAATTTGTCTACAAATGTGTAACCTAGTGAGTCATCCCTGTGACAGTGACTCCCCACAGTTATACTCTGTACATCCCACTCTTACCCAGTTACATCCCTTGCAAGATGCATTTTGCTAACATGACAAGGCTTCAGATTTTTCTTCTTCCATTTTAACTCTCTCCTAGAAAGGAGAAGTTAAGAGACATTACAATTTTATTTCACCACTGAAAGAGGGATCTTGGGATAGCAACTCACAGTTCCTTCATTGTAAGGACATGGCCAAATCACCTTTGGTTTCTGGAGGGAGCAAGTAGAGGGCAAAATAAATATGTAAGTCAGCATAGCCAGCTTGTCATGAAATACCATTAAAATGTTTCCCCCTCTGCTGCTTCCTCCAAACTCTTGGTCTCTCATACACTGTCATAATGTTCTGTCCAAGGAGTTGTATTCAACTGGATCACTTCATTGCTCCACTCACAGCACTGCTTTTCCAATAGCTTGCCTGGCCATAATTTGAAGGACAGCCTACAAAGGTATGAGGATAGAAACTCCTTAAGCCAGCACTGTCATTAAAGTTGCAGTATAATGAAACTATGGCCTAAGCAACTCACTTAAAACTGCACTTCACGTCAAAGGAAGATGGTCAGAAACTGAACGTAATGCTCCATGGCATGTCTACACTCTAATTGAAATATGACAGGGCAAATTCACTGCCCAAGGATCCACAGGCACAGACTAACCTCTGTCTATGATCATGAACTTGCTGTTCCCAAAACAGAGTGGCCTGGTCCCAGCTTCAAACAAGCATGCATGGGCCTCAGCAGAGGAAATAGCCCACAGGCTTTTGTGTCTGCTCACCTCTGCACCTCATGTATTCTTCCTCACCTTATGATACATCATCACAGCAACGCAATGATGACTTTTTGAAGTGTGTGGAGCGTCCTTTCCCCTGTGCCTTCAGATGGCCATTAAGCTGTCTGCAGCAGCACACATCCTGGGTGTCAAAAGCTGGGGCTCCTAGGTCTCTGCTACCACCACTTTTCTGGCTCTTGTTCACTGTGGCCAACTCCTAATTCTTTCTGAAAACCACCATGGGGTGACCCACATGTGTGTGGCACGGGCTACCAAAGCTGCAGTTCACCAGAGATGCTGCTTTGTGCAGTCAAGCTCCTGCTCCTGGGAAATGGAGTGAGAAAAGCAACTGGCTTGGAGGTCAGCAGTGCTAATTCACACCAAGGGTCAACACGGAGGTATCCGTTCTTCCAAAGGGAAGGAGTGAAAAGAACAGCCAGTGCTGTGGAAACTTCCCTTTTTCTTACCAACAAGGTGCATCATATCCTGACACAACCACAGGCTTATTAGCACTCTTTAAAGATGACTGGCATGGTGGAGAAGCATCTCATTTCAACATGGATATTACAAGCTTCATTATTTTATTATGTGTTTACTTTACTACTATTTCCTAGCATGCAGTTAAACATGAGGAATAGCCTTTGAGATCACCATACCTTTAGCTCTCATTGCAAACTTCATTCTCTTATGAGCTTTGCTGCACATGTCTAGCCAAGATCACACCTTTTAGATGTAGTATGAAATCATGTCAGTATGAAAAATTCCTCCCACCTCATAGCCACCATTTGCAAAACCAAAAGACGGCTTGCAACTTCTCGAGATTGTTTAGATCACAGATAATCAGATAATCTCCATTAGCTAACACACAATGCCTGAGTTGGATTAATTTTCCTCACATGGCTTGAGACTTTGCAAAGCTAAGTGAGCAACTCAAAGCATTATTTTTAGCATATCTTAGCATTTAAATTTCTGACATCTGAAGCTGAGGCAGCTACAGCCCACAGAAAGAACCTCATGCCTCTGAATTATGCTTGAATTCCAGGTGCTCTCTGGAAACTAAAACCCAACACAGATTCATATTAATTCACTGACAGCTTTCCTAAGACAGACCACTTGAACTATAACAGCACATAGGCAATGTGTAGAAACAGAATGGAACTATGTTCCAGATTGATATCTTCATTTAAATCCTGTTCTAGAAATCAAGTATTACTTACCCTTCCTCTGCTAGAAATCCTTCTATTTTAAATCATGACAGTGTGATACAAGAAGCTCCCAGCTCCTTAAAGATCCAAAAAGGAACTTCTCATATTCTGGCATTTCTGTCTGTCAAAGGAATTGACACAATACTTCTATTTACCTTTTAAAAATACTACCTCTTCAACCCACTCCAAAACACTGTTGATCTTACCTCACAGTAGTATCAGATAAATCTTAAGTTAACACCACAATATATTGAACCATCTCTTGTAACCCATAGCATTTTTGGATGGAATTGAAGCATTTGGAGATTTCATAAATGAACCATGAAGATTAAAAATATGTAATCCTTCTGCATTTGTTTTTAAAAAAGGTATTTTTAAAAGATAGGAAAGCAAAAGATATGTACCGTGACAATGCCATGTCAAGGTTTAGCTCAATTTTCAAGTTTTTATTTGCATAAAGCACAATTTTGCATGAAGGCACAGCATAATTTATAATTATTTTATCCACCAGGAGCCAGACACAGCTTTTAGATGTTAAATCTGCTGACAGCAGTTTATCTCCTCCTCCATCTTAGAAGCAACTAATGCATTGTCAAGGGCTTGTCTGGGCCAACAAGTATTTCTCCCATCTTCTGCAGGAAATACCCTTAAATTTAATTTTCATATTGACTGAAAAGAAGGAAGCCTTACCTTTCTTCCACTTTATATAAAGATCTCTTTGTTTCACAGTAGAATTTTATTCCTAGAAACTCTGTATTTCTCTACAGACCATCTAGACCCTTTCAGAGGCAGTCTACCATAGGAGCACTGTTTTGCTGAAGCATCTCCTGTTCTACCAGATGTTCTGTTCAGAAAGTAATTCTGATATTTGAAGATTTAACAGTTTGTTGACAAAAAAATCTCAAAAATTTCTAACAAAAACACTCTGATATTTTGATAGTGGTATCTGTACAGGGATTTAATTTTATTTCAGCTTTAGTCTGCTTTCAGAAAATGTTACTGAGTAGATTATAATATCCACCTGAGGACAACAGGCTATGTTTAGTGAATTTTCTGATCCTGCAAGAAGCACTAAGGAGAAGTGGCTCAACTGGCCCAGTATGCAAAGCTAAGATCAAAAAAGACGTATTTTACAAAAGCAAAGAGGAAATGAACAAAATTATCCAGTGGCCATCCAAATCACCAGTCTGCATTGCAATTTTTCAAGTACAGTATGCTGTCACAATACTCAAACAAATGCTTTCATAAAAGCATGCTAAGGAAAAAAAAGAAGATTTACAGAAAAGTTACAGTCAGTTCCAAGCTAAAATGACTCAATGACAAAAGAAAAAAGAATTACTTTGCAGGGGATTAAAAACTTAGGTACTGAAGTCATAAAGTCTTTTTGTTTTCTCTTAGTGTTGTGACAAAGTTTTAACAGTCTATGAACAGCATTTTGTCTATTTTAGATTAAGAGTCAACATTTGCTATTCAAGTAAAGAGAATAAAATTGCAGCCACTATTGCAATATTTGTATTTTTTTAATTTAGAAAAACCAAAGCCACTTCTTTGAGATGAAAATACACATCCTACATTATTGATTAGATCTTTAATTCCTGAAAGCATTAAGACTACAAGTTGCCACCTTAGCACAAATTTAACTATTCTACAAATTGTCATTCCTTTAAAGTAGAGGTGTAGCAACCTAAGACAAAAGAGAGCTGGGGTTCAGGTCTTGTTTTGAACAAATGATAACCATTAAAGGATCTTGAGAAACCTGGGGTGTACATTTCTGTGGAGAAACAGTAAAAACTTCCACAAATAACCTTGATTTGGTAGTAATGTTACTCGTGGTATGGCAGGCAAATTTATCAGGCAAAGGCTCTCTGCACAGTAAGTAGAGAATAGAAGATTTCTTTTGGAAGGAATTAAATGCATACCAGTGGGAGTTTATGTTAAACATAGCTCATAGCCCAAGACACTGCTATGAAAACATATGGCCCTCCTTCATTCCTTTCTCCTATTCCATTTTCATGCCCTTCATGTGTAAGCCATAGAGCTTAGCAAAGCTTCCATCTCTTAACTCAAGACTGCCTAAAACCACCCAACATTTTGGCCAGGACAGTCATCAACCCAGATGAAGTCTACGCCAATCTTGCAACTGAACTACAAAGCAATTCTATTCCTCTCACTAGTAATTCCCTCAGAGGTTTCCTTGCTTCTCTTCAAAGGTTTTATTGCTGAATATTATTATTGCCACAATTCTCCATTCAAAAATGCTTTATGTAAAATGCTTGTAGTCTGTGTATCCTTGCTATTCCTGTATTTTTCTCTACTCAGTGTATAAGCAGAAGGAAGTTTGCCAGCAACAGGAGAGTTCACATCAGCTGCTAAATGGTGCTTTATGTCAGCAAACTGAATATATTCACAGTAATACCTTAAAATGGTTAAAATTTCAGAAATCAGAGAATTGTTTCAGGAACACGTACACTGCCTAGACAGCTTAGGAAAACCTCCCAGGAGCCCAACAAAGCATTCAGCACAATACTGTCAAAATTGTCTTTGTTGGTTCCAGCAATATCAGGTGCCAGAGCTCAGTGTGATTCGATCTGTTAGAGATGTGCTCAGGGATGGGAACAGAACTGCAGAAAGTGGCTTTGCTCCCCGAGAAGATTTGAGAGCCAGTACCAGTCTGTCACAGGATAATACAGCCTGACATATACATAGTCTCAGGAGATTTCAACAGCTTAATGGAATTACATTCTGGTTTTGCACCCTTTTCACTGACCTGAGCTTTTGGCTGTCCACAGAACAATCCTCCACCCTCTCACTCCAAATACAATTGCTTCTGCAAACATGCTGACACAAGAGGAATAAGGTAAATTAGTTCTGGACCAAAACAGAGCAAGCTGAACCTTTTGCTTAAGTACTTCATGAGAATTAAGCACTTTTGTGCCATCTTCATCACATCAGATGTCTGAGAGTGCCATCCTCCCGTCCTTTGGGCAGTGAGCACCACAGTGTGGACAAGAGCTGTTAAAGCAGCCCAGGCAAACAATGAAGCAGCATGAGACTGAGCACGTCCAAGTGCCAGGACTACTCAAGTGCTTCCAGAAGGAAATGTAAGCTAGGACAGGCTGACTCAGGTTCCCTTTGCTACAGAAACTCCTGTAGGTCTGGTATTTTAAAACTGCTTTTTTGGAGATTCATTTGTGTTATACTGCTAGAGTGCTCACTAAATCACAGAAAAGCAAATATAAACTCCTACCTCTAGAGTATTTTTAAAATCCTGCAGAATAACAGCTGCATTTCTGCACTGAATGACTGGGGGCCTAAAGTACAAACATCCCAGGAAACAGCCTCCTACACAACAAGTAACATCTAAGCTTGACACTGTAAATTAATCCAAAGGCAACAAGCTCTTTTAAGTCCTTTTTATTACAGAAAAACAAAAGGCTTACACTTGACTTAAAAAAGCAGCATTATTTTATGAATCCAAAGTTATTACAGTGAAGTTGCTTTAAGAAACCTCTAGAGACTGAAGAAAAGAAATAAAATGCCCCTCCTGAGACAGCATTCTAGATTACTTGACTGACCACAGCAAACACCTAATTTCACATCACTTCTGACACCCAGTATATGACCTGTCCCCCTTTTTTTCTCCCCAAGACTTGTTCAATGTAGCTGGGGGAAGGATTTGATGAAAACAGCAGTACATTTCAGGTCTAATTTTCAACAGTTCAGTACACATCTGATTGATATTAGAGTTCAGAAGTGACTGACACACAGGCTTTCCTCCTAACTCCAGCTATTAAGTGCTACAGTTTGAACAGATCCCAGTGTGATCCATTTCTACCACAGTATTTATCATTATTCAGGTCCACATCTCAGAATACTTCACAGCTAGTCAACTGGCTACTACTGACTATAAACACAAACAAAAATAACCACAAAAAAAGAAGGCTCCACATTGAAACAGTTCAGCAGCAGAACTCAAGCATTGTTTTTTCTTTTCATTACACTCCAGAGAAAGAACAGCACGGTTCCAGTGACCACGTCAGGTTTTTTTATTAAGTCAAATGCTGCAGGTTTCCAGCCTGAGCCAACATTAAATATGCAACTGATCTGTACTGAAATCTTAAGAAAAGAGACAAAGAAAACATACTACTGCCTTAATAGTCCTACATTTTGACTAATCAGCACCGAGTTGTGCAGAAGTCCAAAGAAATTTACAAGTTTTTCATTAAGTGATTTTTAAAATTTTTTTTCAATAAACTGCTCAGGAGCTCAATGCCATTAAAAAAAAAAAAACAAAAACCCTTTCTAAACACATTTTTAAGCACCTATTCCTCATGTATATGCTAAACCTACACCTCCTAAAGGTTCTACCAAAAAATAAAACCTCAACAAAAAGCAAGAAAACTAAAGCCACTATGTACAATTGGCTATAATGAAAACAATGAAAAAAAGGCAATTGATAGAAAGAAAACAGAAAATACATAAAAAATGGGAAAAAACCGTATCAGATACCTGCTACTCAGAGTTCTATGACCACACTTATAATCTTTCCTTCAAAAAGGAAAATGTTTGTATTCATAATCAGACATGGAATTTTTTTAAAAAAATTCCTAATCTCTTTACATGTTGTTTATACTGTTTGATAATCAAAATCTTTCAAGTCAGAGATCTACTTAAGGTACTCTGCATGGCAACCTGAAGCCAGCTGTTACCAAGCTACTTAAACAGAAGAAACAAGTTTCTTTCCCACAGGGAAAAAGAATGCAATACATTTTCCCTGGTTATAATTCTACAGCATCATCAAATTTACTCAAACGTAGAACTTGTCTATTTAAGCTTACTCATGGTTACTACTTAAAATTCCTTAATTTAGTGCTGTAGCACTAAATAGCAATTTCTTATGTGATCAAGCTGCCTTATAGGAGGACATAGTATTTTGTATTATACAGTAACATACCCTTAAAAAAAGAGAGAAATTAAATGAAAAAACCCAGCATGAATAGTTTGAGGTGGAGTAATATAAGTTTTGTTTTTGTGGTACTTTTCATGGCATTGATGCCAAAGGCTGCTTTATAGCTTACCATTGGAGAGTTTTAGCCCTGGACACAAATTAGTCCTTTTTGCAGTCACAGGTTTGTATTAAAAGTGGCTTTTATGATGAAACTGGTAACAAACATGCTTTATACTGAGCAATCTTTATCGATGTTTAATATTAAGCTTCATTAACTCCCTCCTTCAGAGTAGGTAACAGTCTCAAACAAAACTGCCTATCTCAAAGATTTATAACAATCTCAAGTATACACTGTAAAATAAATAAACACCATTCAAAAAGCTTGTCATTAGAGAATTATTCAAATAGTCAGAAGGTGTTCATATTGATGTCTTCCTTTATCAAGCTGTGCTGTGGATTCAGAAATCTTACAGATCTTTTGCACTCTAAGTGTGCAAGCACTCACAGAAAGTAATTACCAGGCAATCATGTTCTTAACATAATTTTCCAATATTTTTAGCTGCTAGAGCACTAATAAACAGCATGTAATTCCCATATTCTATATCTAGTAAACATTCTTGACTGCTATGGTAGAATGGTCCTCCAATTCCCAAAAATTTACATTTAATTTGAGGAAATAGAAAAGTTTGTTGTTTTGGTTTTGTTTTTCTTTTCCCATACTAATGTGTGACAGGTAGAACATGTGACTTCTTAGGAAACTTTTAAGTTGTCTTCAGCTATCAGGCTCTGAAACACTTTACAGCTCTCTTAACTTTTCCTTGTTTTCAGCTTTAATTTTATATGATTCAGTGCATAGCTGGGCTATATTAGTAGCAGTTCATCACATATAGTAAGGTCAAGTAACATTATCTCTGTTTTGGAAATGAACAATTCAAAACTCTTACAAAAATGGTATAGAACTGTACCTGAACATTTCTTCAGTTTAAATTGCTCTTTGTTAATCTACTAAGGACAATTAAGAGAATATCCTTTTTTTTCTGTCAATTTCTGAGAAAATGTGAATACATGCAAGTCAAAACTACCATTATGCAGATAAAACGATCCTCTTTCATGAAGATAACCAATAAATGACAACTGCCAATAAATAAGTCTATTTGGAAATTCTAGAGAATTCTCTTGCTAAACAAGTTAGTCTTTTTTCTTTTCCATAATGTCTTTCTGTTTAAGCTCTCCATCTGAAAGTTCTGTGTATTTTCCATTCTTTTCCTCCTCTTGTTCTTCCTCACTGCCTTCATCTGTGAGCTCTCGATCACCACTTTCTTTTTTGGCTCCCTCATGCTCAAATACCTCTCCCTCTGTATCAGCTGTGCAGATTCCGTAACACATGATGCTGATGACCCCCAGGGGTAACCCAAAGAGAAAGCATCCCAGCAGTGGTGAACTCTTGAACACAGACTGTTGAAATAGAAAGTAAAAACCACTTTCAGTAAATGTAGAAAGTTACTTCTCTTATCATTCTGTGTATTTATTCAAAAAACATCCAAAATGAAAATCAGTGTTTTTTAGAGGGACCAAGAAATCAAGTAGGTTGGAAAAGACCTTTCAGATCGTCAAGTCCAACCTATGACATAACACCACCAACAAAAGCACAGCACCAAGTGCCACATCCAGTCTTTTACTAAACATCTACAGGGATGGTGACTCCCATCACATCCCTAGGCAGCCCATTCCAATGCCCAATCACCCTTTCTCTGTCAACAACCTCTTCCTAACATCCAACCTAAACCTTCCCTGGCACAACTCAAGACTGTGTGCCCTTGTCCTAATGGATGTGTTATTTTGATTTTTCTGCTTGTTTGGTTTGGGTTTTATTATTGCTGTTGCTTTGTGGGGTTTTTTTAAGAAGGTTTGTCTGTTTGCTTTCTTCTGTAAAAATGGCAAGGAGTCCTCAACTTCAGCAATTTCTACTATAAATTCATAAAAAATGACACAAGTTCAGTAGTACAATATTGCATTGGGATAGTTAATGTTTACATGCCAACTGCATATCCTATGCATTCTTTGAAGTTTTAGAAACAATTGTTCTAAGAGCATTAAAATCCACTTTGAAGAAAAAGTTTCACCTCTTATTTGTGTCTTCTTGTCAAAAATTAGTCTGCAGAAAAATTCTAGAGAGCTTCCTGTTGAAGGGTAGCCTAATGGCACAGGAAGAAGGACCAATGGTTTCAGAAACTGGTGGCTAAACACTTTACCTTCACAGAAGTTTGGAAGACACTCATTTAGAAGTAAGTGAATTTCAACTTAAATTCACAGCATAGGTTTATTTGATTATGTAGGACAAGAGAAGAAATGGATTTGTGTACATCTTCCCAACAAAATCTTGTTAAGCATAATTAACTTATGAGAAAGATAGTAAAAATGTTTGCTTTAAAACTACACAAAGAGTAGTATTTAATCCCTTCTGCTCTAAGTAATTAAACAAAAATGCAACATTCCTTAGAACAGTGAAGTGGTACCAATTTCAGGTAAGGATGTCAAAAGGGTCAAAGAAATGACCTTGAATTCTCTCTGTTCTATCCCTTAAAATACATGTCAGGCATACAGAAAAGCAGTGAAAAATGAAGAAACTAAGATAGGTTGAATATTTATCACACATATTAAAAACTCTAATCAAGAATTTTATTTGGCTTAAACCTATACATATAATATATACACAATATATAACAACTCATATAAAAAATATTTTTAAAACCCTCTGAAAGTATTTGTATCCTGATTGACAAGGGCACCATCTAATTCAATGAAAAATAAAACTTACCACTATAGTAGACTTGGCATCATAGATTATTCTCTTGATTCGTTGCAGAAGTCCATCACCACCCTGTGCCTGAAATTTCAAATGGAACCATGTCAAAACTGCTGACACTTTTCAGTTATGATTCCAAAAGTTCATTCTTCAGACCTTGCAATCTTAAGTCCCTTTAGAAGGAAATGAAAAGTAATTATTCTTATATCTCATGATGCCCAGACACTCGCACTTGCCAAGCTTGGACAAAGATTATTCAGCAGTCTCATGAAAAGGTCTCTCACAATTGTTTTAAACAATCTGTGCCAACTTAGACAATGGGCTGACACTCTCTCTCCTATGATAAAGAAACACTAACAAAAACGAACAACTGTCTCATGTAACAATGGTAAAACTGCAGAGTTCTTCTGAACTTTCCTGCAGTTGTTGAATATCCACTTATGGATTACGACAGCACAGTTCTAGAAACATCTAAGAACTAAGCAAAGAGAAGATATGAACGTGTAATAAATAAAACCTGTGTCAAGCAATGACAGGCTGTACCTACACTGCCCCCTAATTCAGCAGTGTTCAAAATAACTACATGAACCAGAAGGCAGTCTATCTGCTCAACAGGACTGGTTTTCACCTTCCTTGGTAGCCAGAGAAACAAACTCATATTTGGAAGTCAACTCATCAGCACATGATCTGACCAAAAACCCCCCAAACAGCAAAAGAAGTCCACAAAGATGACTCGCAAAAAGTTACCTATAGAGTCTTAGAGAATAACAGTATCATCCAGGTGAATAATCCAACACTGCCCAAGGAAGAGAAGGGAGAAAGCCAGACTGCGCAGAAACTTCTCTGTGGTTCAGAAAGTCTGCATCCTATTAGTTGTTTACCAGCATACTTTGAAGACTCTCATTCCTCAAGAGCTGCACAATTTCTTGGGCAGAGAATGCAGCCAAAGTTGCACAATTTTATGTCTACAGACACCTTAAATATAGACAGCTTAAATGAAGTCAGATCCTGTATCTTTGTATTGTACAGAGATGTGAATTTAGACTGACCTTTAATCACTCTAGCTGAGATACTGCAAACAAAAGATAGAAAGACCTAACTGACAATACAGCAACAAACACGAGGCATCACAAATGATTCTTCTCTAAGTAAAAAAAACCAAACAGACAGAAACCAATTACATTTGTTGTTTCAACCAGGAAGAGACATACAATTAGAGTCTAATTGATGCTGATAACTCAATGCACTTAAAAACCATTAAAAAAGCGAGAACTCAAGAACAAAGAACCACCAAGTTATAGCAATACCCCTCACACTGCAATGGAAAGCATGGCCAGTAAAGTCCTGAAAAGCACATAAATCCACCTATACCATGTTCTACAAAAACCAGGCAGATTAAATAAACAGAAATAAACCCCATATGGCAAATATCTTCTGCATTATTTGCCATTACCAGCCAATGACCTAAAACTGCCAGCTTACAAGTGGGATTCAGCTAACACAGGAAGCACTCAATATACAGCCAATTGGGATTTAAACCAAAAACAGGCTTCTCCCAGGAGGCAGCCAAATTATTAACTATCAGTTGCCCTTCATGGCAAAGTCTTCTTTCCCCAGAAGCACAAATGAAAATCTGCTCCATGACCTCTTTCCTCATCCACACAACATAGCTTTCTGCTCAACTTACAGGACACTGACGAGATACCCAAAAATATCCAAGTCATCAATTCCAATTAACTTTGCTGTTTTAACAAAAGACAGCTCTTTTTTAGTTTTAGAGCAGAGAGGAGTAAGCTTGTGTCCATTTCTAACACCCAAAGCAAGTATAATACTGGTTTTTTGACTCTGAAGTTGTAATTCCTCCAGCTATTTGATTTATTAATTTTCCACCCAAAAGAAAGGGTGCAGTTCCATTATGCACTATCATTCAACATTTTAAACAAATGCATTTAATGCAAACCAGGAAATGAATAAAAATCTCTCCATTTACAACTGCACCAGTAAAAGGCATACCAAAAGAAGCTGTCTACCATTATGGTATAAACAAAAGAAAGCTTGCTTTGTACAACATGAAACAGCATGACTGCAGAATTTACAATCCCATATTCAGTGACAACACCCAAGACAGTAAGACAGGATAGGAATATTAAACACACGCATAAATATCAGAGTAACAAATTTTTTCCTTACTTTAGCATCTAAGGAAATAAACATTAACCAATATATTCCAAGCCACTAAGAAGACTTACTTCAGCTGTACCATCCAGGATATTGTTAATAAACTGAACCATGTCTTCTGTGCTCTCAATGTGCCTATCTGGTAGAAAATATTGCTGATTGGAGGTATTCAATACAACAATAGTAGGGATTGTCAAGTCACTGGAAACATAAAAGAGACAGTTGATCTATTTAAACAACTACCATATAAAATATTCCAATTCAAGTAATCCCTACATTATTTCAAAAGGGAATCTATTAATCTTCATATGTGCTCTTCGTAGTAATTCTTTAAAAACAAGAAAGCAAGAGAAAAGGTATGGCATGGTATGGTATAGACATGAATGGTATGGGCACATTTCTCATTAATACTGTTTTCCTTCACATCTGTGTCAGTGACACTATTGAAGCTTAAAGCATTTTACATACCCAGAGCAACAGAAAATCAGGTACCTTATGACTTTCCAAATAGTAAGAGATCACAAATAGCAGCCTTGTATACGAAATACATTAAGTATTTAAGTTAACAAAGGCAGAAGTGTAACTCAAAAATTTAATCCCACACAACCATTGTCTAACTGATCACCTTTACCAATTAACATCTGCTCGTCAAGTTGAAAGAAGAAACCATGCCAAGCACAGCTTTTCTACAGCTCTTTTAGATATGGTTTATGAGGAACAGAGTTTTTAAAGAATTATTACTCAGCAGTTAACCTTCATGTGCATGTGCACATACATCATAATTGGAAAGAAAAAAAATGTTAGAAATTATCTCTGGACACAAACCAGTCTAATCTTCTGTTTGCTATAGCACTAAATTCAAAATAAGATCAGGTTAAGAAATTTTAATACTGCAAAAGTACACTGTTCAAAAAGAAAGATTTAAATATATTAAACACGTTTAAGATTTATCAATCTTATCAAGTCTTTATCAATTTTCTATAACTCTGTCAGCAATGAATTCAAGTACTTCCTTCACAGTAGAAGCAATTCAAACCTTGTTTTTCTATGTTTTCACCCTTGTCTAATAGTGTCCTATCCATGTACATTCGCAATACATGTAAAATTGATGATGATTTCAGTCTTATCTCTGGCTATCAATTCATAGTAATTTATTTAAAGAAAATACTGGTTATTTACTCAATATGTCCATTTTTATGTGGAGTCACTGAAATCATCCTAAATTTTCTCTCACATTTTTAGGTGGGGCTTTTGGTTTTGATTTTAATTCAAATGCAAACTTAAAAGTGAAAAAGTTTAATTATATGTGATAATTTTCTGAACTTCTAGAAAGCTGAATACTTAAAGCTTTAAGGTGCAGACTCTCTTCCCAGTACTGAAGCTGAAACCATGGTGACACCTCAAAAACCATAAGGGCAACTACAAGGATAGCAAAATAATGCCATCCTTAAATTGAAATTTAGAAAAAACAACCAAATAACACAACTTTGTACACCAAGGCAATCTGCAACATAGGAGTCAATAAATACAACATTTCCCCTTGAAATTTTTATTCTTTTCTTACTAGGGACCTAAGTAGAAGGCCCGCTAACGAAGTCACTGTTTTTGCAAGCGTCTGGTAAAAGTTCCCAATTCCTGCCAAAATATGTCCTTCCAGCAAAACAGAACAAGTTTTATTAACTAGGTGCAGTGTTTCTGTTGCATTTAACAGTCTGGTAACTGATGTTCTTGGAGTTGGTTGTAGAGCAGCTGAAAGGTAACCTCCATGTAGAGATTCTTTATGCTATACAAAAGTTCACAAAAGCACATTTAATGTGTTACTTTCAAGAGCAGAGGAGAGTTCTACATATACCTATAGCTGACAGTAATATTATACACCTTAGCTCATAAAAAGCTTTATTTTTACTTTCAGTAAAATACTGAAAAGCATTTTTAAGTAAAATTTTAGGTAAAATTATGTATTTCAATTAAAATACATAATATTCTGATTTATTCTTTTGTGCATTATTCTTGCAATGCACAAAATTATTATTACTACTATTATTATGGGTCTTATTCTATCCCCAGAAATCATACAATATTTTGTCCTTTGTAAAGAAAACAGAATTTGTTCCGATGTGCATCTAGCACAGTAAAAAGTGGTTTGCAATACATTTCTCATTATTTAGATTTTTTCTCTTTCTACTTGCTGCCACCTGGTGACAAACTGAAGCACTTGCAATACTTTTTTTTAACTCTAATTATTCAAGTAGCCACATGAAGAGCCACTACTTTGAACATAATGTGCTGCATTCTTTTGCAAATTCCTACTCATGCTTGAAAGGTATACACTGGGTTTAGAAAATAATTAAAAACCAGTGAGTACTTGAACCAGAACTTTCCATATACTACAAATAATAAAATCAGGCATTTTGCAGATTCAGTGAAACAAATGAGCTGAACAGACCTTGCCACTAGATCACTACCACTCCAAGTGGCAGTTCTGTCTTTTTTCCCTTAATTTCCTTCCTCCTAAATATCTCATCTCCCTCCCCTACTTCTCTGCACATCTGTGCTGGTACTCAGCAGAGTAGAAGGGAAAACGTTGTTGAATCAGCAAAATAACTTCCCTACTTGCTCAGACCAAAAACCAGACACTTTACTGACAGATAAACAGGATGGAAGAGCTCAGCAGACAGACATAAGAGCCTGCACAGGAGAAGCAATTAAGCAAGTGAGGAAGGTCTCACTTTTGGCAATTATAAAGCACTGGCTCAATCAAATCACATAATTTTAATGGAGAGACAGTTGTTTTTAAAGCAGGTGTTAATCTACAGACATTCTACAGAAATACAGACCTTGTGCTTTTGGGTCCCTATGAAGCTCCTATAATCTTTAGGGATCATGAACACATGCTTAATAATGTTGTGATCCCCGAGAAATGGATTTGGAAAACTTACAGACTGACTCCTGGTTTTTGTTTCTTTCAGATCTCCAAAGGCCAGAGGAGAAGTAGAGAACTACAAAAGCCAAGCAACTCAACTCTCTAATTATGCATTTTTTTGAAAAGGATCATAGTAAGGGCAACTGTCAAGCATCTTGTTAAACCACTTATATATTTCAAAATATACCATGTACATATCAAGTGCAGACAGCATCTTCCATGCATTCTATGCTTCTCTGCTGAGGTGCGTTTCTATGCACGTCATAAAAATACATCAAGAAAGAAAGCCTCACAACTCTAACAGTAATTTAACAAAGTAGACCTAAAAGATAAGCTTTTTCAATCAGCATTATCAGTAAGCCAAACATCTAACATTAAATTATATATTTATACCATTTAATTTAACAATTAATTGATACTACAGCCCAGGCTGAATTCTGATGACAGTGGTTTTTTTTTTTTAAGTCATGAAAGCCAAGAACTTTCTGTAAGATTATTATCAATTAAATACATTTGGTAACAAATACAACCAAAGAAAGAAAGTTCAAATAAGAATTTACTTACTCCATTAGTAAACTATTAATGTAATCATTTCCATCCATATGGCCAAACTGGAAATCCCTGAAAGAGAAGCAGTTAAAAATAAAATGATGAAAAAGAAAACACAATAGTGGGTTTCAGTAAAAGTTCTCCATTAATATTTTTCCTATAACTGAAAATGAGAGCACACACTTAGAAATGTAATTCAAAAGAAGTGATGATCTGGAACACAACATTATGAAACACAGTCAGTTAATGAAATGGTTTAAATATCAGTATAAAAATATAAAAGCACACACTGTAACGTTTTTCACTTAGGAAAAAAAAAAAGTGACTGCTGTGTTAGAAAGATTAATGCAGAAGAAGCATTAAAACATCAGAGTCCCATGTGTGTCTACCTGTGAAAGTGATCCCGATAATCTCTGGCAACTTCCTGAATAATAGACTTTAATCTGAAAGGAAAAAAATTGGCATGAATATCCAGGATAAACTCCTTCTAAATACAAATAATAAACATTGAGATTTCCCCAGTAAGCAGCAATTCGTACCTCATCAGCAACAAGGACTATCAAAAAATACCTTGTTCATCTTGCTTAGTTCCTAAAGGTTGAAAATAGCATACACAGTATTTGAACAGTATTTTTTGAGTCTGTATATGCAACCAGAATGGGACGAGGGAAGGTCTTGTTCCTCTCAGCCTCTTTGGCAAACTCCAACCCCAGCAAAAACATCCCTTGTTTAAAGTTCCACAGACAACTAATATATAAGCATCACTAGCTTAATTTTCAATTTGAGTGAACTGAAGCACAGTCATTTGTTTAAACTCACTGAGTTCATCTCAAAGTCATCAGAACTCAAGCACTTTTGTCTTTGTTTAAAAGGTGACACAATAGCTTTTAAAAGCTATGAGATCATCATTTGCTCCTGTGATCCCATTAACAAATGGCAGAAGGGTGATACAGGAACTCCCACCATCTCAGTGAACTCACATGCGCTTCAACCAAGCCATAAATTAAGTAAAATTAGTACACTAAGTCAGAACATTTACAAGTTTAACCCACTCATTTAACCCATATTTCTCAATATTTAAGCAACTTCCAAACTTCCCTATGTCATACCAGCACATCTCTCCCATAGTGTCACCAATACTTAATTCTGTACCTGGTATGTTCCACTGAAGAGTTTTTATCATCAATGACTGCGATAGCCACAAGTTTTCCTAAAATAAGAAATAAAATTCTTGAAACCATTTAAAAAGAAACACACATTCTCCAATGGGAAATACGTCAACTTAGAAGATCAGGTACTTTGCAGGGACAGGAATTAGTTTTTAAGTATAAACAAGAATCACAGCCAAAGAGCCTCTTCAAGCTGACCAAGCTGTGGTCTTAAAGCTACTGAAAATAAATAAATTAAGATGGAGCTCAATGCTACACCACTGGCATTGCATGAAAATGCAATATAGAAAGAAGTTCCATAGAAAGAAGTTAAAAGGGAGAAAATGCAGATAAAAAATTATTTCCTACTCAAGCTGCATGTTTGCATACACCTAAATATGAGGCTATGGAGATCTGTATTATACAGCAGCAATTACAAACTGATTGTAAGTGATTAAATCACTACTGTATGGATTTAATAACAATTATTTTTCATACTGTTGTGAGCATTAAGGGGAAAAAAATTGGAAAACGTACTGGCAGAGCCCAAAATTCATGACATCAGAAACACAATTTAGTTCACAGACCTCTGTCAGATGAGCTTAAAGGTCAACACCAGAATATACCAATCTCTTCAAGATTTACTTTGTGAAGTTTTTCTGATTAAAAGAAAAAAAAACCTCCAAACCCAAAGAGTAGTATGGTAAATCAGATAAAAGTATGTTTAAAAAGCTGGCCAAGGTTTCTCCAGATCAAGCCCTTGCAGTTAGGAAAGCAGAACTGTTAACAGTGCAGTCAGTCATCAACCAGATTAACCCAAGGCTCCAGAGGGCTGATTTTTCAGTTCTCTCCAGATGCCACAATTCACTCAAAACCCTCCCCATCAAGACAATCAATTGCTCAGTTCCTACCATGCCACAGGAAGCATTCCCCTCAAAAATAAAAAGTCACTCTTGTTCAAGTAATACTGAAAGGTTTTAAGGGAAGACTTATGATTCACTCCCGTAATTCCTTGTGAAATAGTAGCTTCTCCCCATTTCACTTCTTCCATACATCAATTCTCAATTTCTTTCCATTTCTTTCCACCCTAAGACGTTACCTAATAAATACACCAGGAGACAACTAATGGCCTTTAGACTGCAAAAGAAATTCCAGGTACTATGTATTAATACATAAAGCTCTTTAAAGTAAATGATGGCTTCTCCAGTGTATTAATAAAGTTTTGGGGTTTTGTTTTTGAGGAATTGTTAGTCAAAAATGTAACAGGAAGAAATAACTTATATTTAAACAACTCGCAACAGCATTTCTGTAAATAACCATTCAAAATGTAGGTGTAACAATATTAGCTTTATAAACATGTAAGAACATAGATGCTTCATACTCTTTAAAACCTAAAAGAACTCAGTATTGATTGAATCCAAGTATTTTGAAATAGAATATAGGTGTTAAGATGTCCTGGCCTGGAAAAATCAACACTTACAGTATTTCTACTGGTACCTCAGTGTATATACACCTTAAGAACAGTACAAGTCGTGTGCCTTTGCCAGAGGTCACCTGGCTGCAAAATTTTCATTTGGCCTGCAGAACTTTTGCTAAAGGAAAGTTGAAGTTTTCTGGGACAAGTGCACTTCAATACATGCTCCTCTCCCTTTCTTGCCACATCTATTTCAAAGATATCTAAATCCACTAGAAACAAGATATTTGGACAATCCATATTTGATACTTCTAAATCTAGTTTTAAAATTCCCTGTATTCCAAGAGGTAATATGAAACTTAAGCAAAATGTAAGGTGCTCTTAAATTAAAAGTCCTACTAATTTTTGTGATTATCACAGGATTAGACACACTAACTTTTATGTTGTGAGGAATGGACTAGTGTAGACTGTGTGTGAAACCTCTAGTCACAGGTCAGTCCAACATCAACAAAATACTGCCACTATCAGCTCTACTCTGATATTGATCAATTTCTAAAGTTTAAAAACATGTTCTTAATACACTTTTGACTTTTCTTACTGTTTAGTACATAGTGTCAAATGGTTTAGCAGCAGCAGCAGCATCTCACCTGTATCTCCAAGTTCATACAGTGTAAAGCCATCGACATGAAGGTAGCCTTGAAATCTTTCTCTGTTTATCCAGGATGACAAATCACCATCTTCATACTCTGACAAAAAAAAAAAAAAAGATTAAATTTTTTTAAGAAATGGGCCATCAGATTTACTATTTCAGTACTATTGAGGCAACCACTATTTTTTCTCCCTTTTTCCTTTTACCTTTGTTACATCAATTATCATACTTCTATGGGCATTTTAAGTTTTAAAACTTCTAAAGCTATTTTCAACCATTGAACAAAAAAGCATATTATAGAAAAGCATGAAAAGTTGATTTGATTATTTTATTTTCCAAATCAAGGATAAATGATACTATATTAGAAGCTAACTGTGACCCAGTGCAGAAAGTAACAGGTTCAAACCCTGCTTTTAAAGAGGTGTGTGTACATCACTTGTCAAGTTTCAAACAAAGTAGAGACACAAAAATACAGAAAGCAGTATTTGTGAGAGTCCTTAAATGAAACAAAAAGATCAAGAAAAAGCAGATGCATTAAACAGCACTGTGAATGTAAATGAACAAATAATCATGTATGACTGACAATCCACTGAAGGCTAGCTTAAGATCCTAGATGTGTTAACCTATTAAGAATTAAATTCTAATATATACCATCAAACAGATCTAAACCACAAGTAAAAAAGTAGAACGTATATAATATATGCTGCATTTTATGCAAACAAATGCACAATAAATAAATTGCCTTAAATCCTATTGTAGACCTAAGTATCAATAATTTCAGGTTAACAATTATCTGCCGCAAGGTAGCAGCAAGCAATTCTAAGCATAATGCATCCCATGGATCTGCATCCATTTCCCCTACTATGGAGAAGGAAAAAACCCAAAACAAAACCAGACAAAGGTCAGAGCACTGAGTGCATTTTGCTGTAACTTTTTCCTTATAGAGAGCTCTTCATATTTCTGCCAGTCGTAACAGTTGCACATAAAACTTTATTCAGTCTCAAACTGCATCTTCATGATTTGTTTGACTTCCAATATTGTTTCTGGTATATCATGTAGAAGTAAAGTTTTTACAAAGTAAATTAAAAGCCTGAATTATTACAGTTTTTGCAATTGTTTTAGAAGGTGTGGAAAAAGAAAGCAGGCCACACAGCAAAAGAAGTGTTTCTCTGACAAGCTTTCCTTCTCCCAAATTCCTAAAAGAGATCAAAAAAATTAAATGCAAATCACGGAGGCTGTAGAGTGAATTTTTATCTGGAGGCAACAAACTGAAAAGGAAGACAAGTACATCCATTCTACAAGGTCACAAAGAATACTACTTATCCTATGAAATTAAACCTGCAGAATGATCTGAGTGATACATTTCCAACTTAAAGTGAAAACTTGCATTTGAAACAATCTGAATCAAGAGGAGATGCTTTTGAAAGTAAGGGGTGTGCTTACAAGCCCAGGCTATGCAATGTAACTATGAGGATGTGCTTCTAACATGTCTTATGGTACAGTCTGAGCACAATATAATACTTCTATATGGATATGCACACATATATACAGATACACACTTTTACAGCAGTGGCAGGTGCACTGGCCTTATGTACTGCATATATACACCGTAGAAATAGCAGTGCTATAAAATACTGCTAGTTTCAGGTGGCCTTTCTACAGCTTACACACTGAACAAACCAGGAAAAGTAGTCTATGTATATGATGAATTTGTACAGTGAGGGAAGCAGTAACTTTTCTAAGTATGTTAATGCAGGCAAAACTGTAATATTGGAAGCTACATCTTACTGCAAACATAAAGCAAACATCACCATTTCAACTTCAGTATTGCTTGCATTGCAAAATGCAAAATTCCTTGCAATGCAAAATTCCTTGCATTTTGTTGTGGAAGAACTAGTAATTTTTTTTTTCTTTTCCTTCATGAAAGAGCTGCTATTTATCCTAAAACTGGGCAATTTCCAAGCATCCCTACATATGCTTCAAAAAAATCCCAACTCCTCCAGTTTCTCCATATATGCTTTAAATATCTTGTCTTAAGGTAATGTCCACTTTTACTTACCATCATAAACAAAGTAAGTTCCATCTTTGAAGACCATCACAGCAGGTAATTCAGGCAATGTCACATACTGAAAGAGTCAGTTTTTAATTAATCCATGGAAGATTAAAAGATTTTTAAACAAAACAAAAACAAAACATCTGAAAACATGTAAATGTAGTTCATGGGGAATATCTCTAAGTATACCTAAATATTTTCTGTCTAAATGTACTAAGATAAATTTATCAGCTTTCTGTATATTAAAAATAATGCAACATAAATATATTTTTGAGAGGTGGATCTCACAAAGCATAAAAGAAATGTGGTTCTTACTGATATCTGCAGTAGCATGAACAACAGTTTATGGATTGGGCATGGACTCTAGATAGGAAATTGTAACTTGAGGGTTTTATAAATCATGCTCTCAGTTCACAATTTGTGCTGTTGTCAGCACACCTGTCATACTGCTGCTTCTACTAAATGGACCCTCAATTTGCAGACTAAAATAGTTCCACCAGTAACATGTGCCACTAAATCTGGGCTATTTCCTGTGCTTCAGACTGACGGGAATATAAAGAAAAAAGCTTCAGCACACAGGGCTGCAAACAGACCTCATTTAGACAAATAACAGAAGCCTGTGTTACCATGCTAACATGGCATTTAAGATGGCCAGCAACATACTAAAAAACAAGCTGTAGAACCTTTCTTCTTAGAACTCAAAATAATTTTATTCAGCTCATGTTTTTAGTGAACTGCCATAGAAAAAATACTGTATCTACTTCTTACAGCTTGCTAGCATTCTAAGCTAAAATATTAACAGCATCTGTGGTTAAGAAAGAACTACATCATAAGCTTAATTTTGATCATGTAATCTGAATCATCTGATTTACTGATGTTTTGGAAAGGTAAAGGACAGCATAATTTCCAAATGACATGTCTTCTGTCATTCTGCATGAACTTTCTTTTACGTTAAGGAAGTTAAAAGCAGTAATTTATAATATAATAGCTGATATGAACAATCAAGAAGGTAGTCCCAGATGATGCTTTGTTCTCTCACTTGCCCAAAACCTAATTTAACATTGTTGAAGGACAAATCAATTTGTGCACAGCTTAAAGCTTGAGAAAGATGCCTTAAGCTTGGAACAATATTCCCTAAGGTGATGAAACAAAGCCTAACAGTGATCACCGTGATGCAAAGGCTCATTACAACTCACAACTAAAAATTTCTGAACATTTTTGCTTCTCTCCATAGAATACTGAACACCATCACTACTTCAGCTTAAAGGACACTGATGGGAAATTACCCTCTGTGGGAAAAAAAGCTCACTGCTTACATCAGTGTGATCACAGAACCTCAAAGACTTCCAGCCTTTTTTACTCTTTCCACTGCAAACTGAACAGATACCCTTCTTGCTCAGCTGGAGCTGAACTGCAAATAGCAATATTTAAATTAAGGTAGCTTTTGATACAAGGCTTCTGGAGAACTAACAATATACTATTTGTAATGAGGCCAGTTCTACTTATGGTGTTGTAAAATGCAGCTGCCTAAAAAAAAACCCCACGAAACAACAAACCAAATTATGCCCCATTAATCACCAACTAACTTCAAAGTCACATGTTAGTAGGCATGGGGCAGACTTAGGTCTCACTTGGAGATAACAATAAATGAAAAAGCCTTTTAATTTTGCTTCAATAAGTAAGCAACAATGGTTAGACTTACTACAGTAAAATCAATTTTTTACACCCTTGTGGTGAACTGTAAACAATTTCCTTATCACAGAAGCCTTAAAAAAAGCCACAAGAGAATTCTGCAGCCAGTGGACTGGATTGGCTGATGCCTGGGGCAGATTAATGTGTTGATCAGCTGCACTGTACAAGATGAAAATAACTTACCTTTTCACTTACTTCTGATAACTAAGGAAACAGCAGTAATTCATGCTACAAACCACCTAATTAGCTGTAAAAGTGTTTGGTGAAAAGACTGTTGGGAGCAACAAGAGTTTTGCACTGGCTAAAAATCCAAGTATCTACTTTCTTGAGCAAGTTCTGTGGCCCACACTGTGAGTTCTGCTCATCCTCTGATTAATTTTATTAATATGACTGAACAAGTATTTTGGCCAAAACAAAGCAATGACAGACTGGAATTTGGGTTGTATTCTTTTCCCATATAGAGTCAAACATTACATGTTTCAGTGTATTTACTTAGGTATCTACCAAAGTAAACATACTGTAAGAAGCCACCTCTGTGCCATCAAAACAGCAAAATTACTTAGAGGAGGAGAAAAATGCCATTTCTGGGGAAGCAGTAGGAATGGAAACAGCTTACCTCAGGCAGCACATCTTCTGAGGCAGAAAAAAAGTATGTATAAACTATTAGTTCTGAAGCAACCTCAATGTATTTTTCCTGAAAAAATACAAACAATGTCTTTTTAATTTCTGAACTTTTAGTATGTGTCAAACAAAAGCTTTGTCACACACCTTATCTTCAAAGAGCAATTTGAAAACATGTTTATGGCGTAAGATTGTAAAAGCACTTTAATAAATGTAAAAAAACCCAAGAATTTGTTACAACCATGCACTTCAGTCTTTTGAAAGATTTTTAAAATTACTCCCTAAATAGCCAAAAGAAGTCATTTTATTTAATCAAGCTTCAAACCTTTAATGGAGATTCACCACCAACATACACAAAAAGTACACGATGTCTCTTTTGCACATGCTCAAACATATGCTGGCTAGGAAGTGGCCTGATGAGAGGTCTGGAAAGAGAAACAAAGACATAGAAAAATCTCAGTTTGTGCAACCTGCAACACCCAAACAAATAAAAATTCACAAGAAAATGTGAAGTGTCATACAGTTTTTGGTGCTGTTTTTCAAAAAAATAAATTCCCAAATGCAAAATTAATTTAGTTTTTCATGTTATTATTCTATTTTATACTAGAAGAAAAAAAGAACATTCCCACCCCCCACCAAATAACATGTCATGTTCATCAGAGAGCATGTTTAAATATGAAATTCAAATCTTACTACAAAATGCTACTACAATGTAAACATGCATGCCTTTTACTGGTGAAAGAATCACAGATTGGGCTAGAGTGGAAGCGACCTTAAAGATCATCTGGTCCAACCCTGCCACCATGAGCAGGGACATCTTTCACCAGATCAGGTTCCTCAGAGCCCCACACAAACTGGCCTTGAACACTTCCAGAGATGGGGCATCCAAAACTTTACTGGGCAATTGGTTCCAGTGTCTCAACATCCTCACTGTAGAGAATTTCTTCCTAATACTTTTTCTAAACCTATTCTCTTTCTGTTTAAAACCATTTCCCCTTATCCTGTCAGTACAGACCTTGATAAAAACTCTTTGTCTTTCTTAGAAAATGCCCTTATACAGTGGAAGGCCACAGTAAAGTCTCCATCATTTGAGAGAGAAAATTCTGAATGTAAGCACAACATCCAGGAAATGTGGCCTTATAAATAAATAATCTTAAATTAGCACCAGTCTTCCATGCAGCCACACACATAGTACATACAGTTTTTTACTTCAGTATCTTGCTCTTTTTAAATAAGTCTTGGCCTACCTCAAAGTCCCACATAAGTTTGAAGTCAGCAGAACCAGTCTCTGAGAAGAGTATACTTACCCTGCCACTCTATTAGCAAATTCAATTATATCATCTTTGGTTCTAGGTCCTCTGTAGTTGTATGCCAAGTCACCTTTCAAGCTGGATAAATAGAAAGACAAAAAAAGAACAGAAAAGCAATCATCTAAACGACATGCATACATATAAGGTTTCTCAACCTTCACATCTTTACTACAGTCACCTTTCAGCAAGTGATAAGCCAAAGAAGTGGTCAGTAAAATATAAAACTCAATAATGCAATACAATGGAATTATAGAATAAAAGCTTATTTACACAGTATCTGATTTACTGACTTGTTAAATACTTAAAATCCTTCTACAATTCTTTCTTCTAGTGCACAGTGCTCATTTACTTTGTAAGTGATAATTTAGAACACTTGTTTATGACCATATTAAAAAGCCTCCCTAAAATGATGAAACACCCCACACGCCAACCAAACTCAACTCACTCAACATTTATACTACTCAGGGATTAGTCCTTATGAAAGGAAATCATATAAACTTCTTTAATGCTTTTTATAATTAAAATGTATCAAATAATCTGCAAAACCTTTCAAATTTACGTATTATGTTTCAGTGAAGTGTTGGTCAGCTTACGGTATTCTGTTGAAAGGGGGTGTTGCATGCTTGTATTAGCAAAGTATTCAAGTAAGTTTTACTAATTCTGACAGGCTTTCTTTGAATCCATACAGATTCAGGAAATTCAGAGGAATTTTCAATTTCTCATGGCATGAAAACTTTCATCCTTTAAGATTATCAAACTGAACATCTCTGCTTCCTATTCTGAGAAAAACTAACTTGACAAGATTTATTATCACATATTAGGAATACTGTTTGCCTAAAGAATAACCTGCTAAAATACCCAGTATGTCGACAGTAAAAAGTACACAGAAGCATTGAGTCTTTATTTAATGTGACATTGTACTGGACTATACATTAGTTTGAGAATTCTAAATGGACAGGGCTATTTTTAATTTTTTGTCATGAAATCATTGATAGAAATTCAATAGGAAGGATCGACTTACAGCTTAATTGTTGGATAGCCTCGCACTCCAAATTCAGATGCAATACCTGAAAGAAATGAGTTCATGCCAAAGTGACTTTTTTTTCTCTCCTACCTTAATCTTTAAACATGTTTTACTATTCAAGCCACATAAACAAATGAAAAAAATACCACTTAGCTCAATATGGATTACTTTACTTGCTTACAAAGAAAAGCTTGCTGTTATTAAGCTACATCATTAAATTTTGGACTTCTTTCAGAGGTGCTAAAGGTGCCAGGATAGCCTTCCAATTCATGTGCCACAACTCAAATGTCATGAGAATCTTCTGGACAGACATGCTTGGTCTGCTTTTACCAAAAGTAGCATGCATTGAATATGCACATAATATTGACAGAAAATATAAGAGGCAAAAAATAAGCATTGAGGATGAAGAACTGTAAATACTAATGCTTGAAAAAACAGAAGACAATTAACTAGTCAAATGCTAGAGTAATGGCTAATGGGAAGTGCAGAATCATACTGCAGTTATTAAAAAAAATGTTTTTAAATCATATTCCACACAAGTAAATGTCTACTATCATGAACCTTACCAGAAGCAGGCGCTTTCTAAGCAGATGCTTAGAAAGCACCTGCTGCTTACTGAAGTGATTAAAAGTAAGACAACTGCAGAACTTTTTCCCTCACCTGAGATCTTTTTAAAAACTTCTATCTTGCTTCCAGCAATTGGAGGAGTATAATTTGCAACTACCCTTCCACTTGTGAAAGTAGCAACAGCCACCTTAAACTATACTTTCCAGCAAATTCAGGTTTTTTTCCCAAAATTAAACTACACAGTCTCAAAAAAGGATTAAATAAGTCTAAGATTGTGGCAATACTTGTGCAACTCCCTGTTGAGTAACAATCTCTGCACTCAGAAAGTACCTAGAATCAATGCTTGTTACAAAACCATTCTGAAGCTACTAACAACGTGCCGTGGCAAACACATGTTGGACATCTGGTGTGCAAAGAGTTTAGAAATTGACCCTAAGGTTGTTCACCTGGATCAGGTGCAAGTACCTTATTGCACAGCACTACAAATAAAACTAGCAGCACACCTACAGGCATCTAATCAAATACAACTGTTCTAAGAAATACACATATGAGGATCAATTTTCTCTTACAGCTCTACTACACAGAACTACAATGCATTAAAATGTGTATTAGAACATTCAATCACAAGAGCTGTCAACAGTTTATTTCTCCTGGTACAGCTCTTGTGTGTGCTTTGGAGATCAAGAAGAGACAATTTTTAATACTTTTTCTAAACATTCCAGCCATAGGGATTACCAAAATTCTCTCATCTTCATGGAAATTACTTACTTATATCAACACCTCTACTTCTTGATATGAAGAATACAGTACAGGCAAACAGCAGCAATTGTGCCAGCCTTAGGTGTGATGTATTTCTACTCTGCTCACACACAGTGGACTCCTGAGGCTAAACGCCTTGAAAATTAAACTGATACCACAGCAGATGACTGCTCTGTTGATGCAAGAGCTGTATCCTCAATCCACAGAGCTACCAGAGGTAACATTTACTGGATGATTTATATGTACACCTGTGATCTCAGCTCTCTGACAACAAGCTTCTCAAAGTTCAGCTCTTTCAAACCACTTCATATTCTTATTATTAACACAAACCATGCAGTGCAAACCACTCGTGTTCCTTCCTAGTGACACATACACATTACAGCTGCATTTCCTTCTGATATTTTCAAGACTGAATTACTTTGATTTCAGAGAATCTTTAGATTGCAATGGTATTAAGCGGAGTTGAGTTTTTCATATTCAGATGTAAAATTTCCCCTTTCAAAATGAGAGTACAAAACTATTTTAAAAGATTTATCAGACACTATGAAACCAGTAGCAAATCTAAGAAGAAAATCTTTTCCAGGACACAAAGGAACCCTTGCAGCTTTTAGTGATTTTTATATAAGTAAAAGTTAATTATATAACAAAAACATAGCACCAATTCTGTCCTAGGTATAAAGCACAAGATTTCAGTAACAGGATGAAGAATACAAATATTTCAGGATAATACTTTATACAATTTATATGATTTAGAATTTTATATACATGACTGGAAAGTCAGAGAACCATGAAATGTATTCCCAATTTTGAAGTTACCTGGTTGCATGAACTTGAAACTTCTAATTCTCCAGACTTACCTTTCGATAGAAAATAAGTATCTTTAAGATGAAACATATTTATTTGGTTTTATAGAAAAAGATATATGTAATAAATTGGTCTTTGAGACAAAGTCATTTTAATCTCAGAAGACCAAACTCTCCTCTATCTAAGCACAGGAAAAACTGGAATACCACTGAGAAAAGTATTCTGCATAACATTTTAGGCAAATACAACAAAACTGAATAACCAGACTTAATGGATAATAATTAAAAACACCACATGTATTTACAAAATTTTATTACACGTAGATCTCACTTGGGCCCCACTCCTCCCTACACCTACTCTTTTAAATATCCTCCAGGTTCACCACAGATTTAAGCAAATTGACAATAAAGAAGCACACAAACACAAAGGAAGTACTGTTAAACATTCAACAATCCTCTCACGTCTACCCAAACCACTTCTCTGAGTAAGGAAGGTTTGGGATTTTCTCTGAAAAGGTTGATACATATGAAAGACATCAGCAAACAAAGAAGCCCTGAAAGCACTGAATCTGGTTCTTTGAGAAGACATTTACAGAGAAACATGGGAAGAAGTCAACTGAGCAGTGATCACTGATGCAATGAATTCAGTTATTTCAGCAGGCTTTGTGAAACAGGTTCAGGACCGATTACCTGAAATGAGTAAGAGCAAGAGCACGGGCACTCCTCCAGCAGTAATAGAAGGAACCTAAAACTGGATGCTCTCCAGAGACACACCACATAAAAATGCTTATATAACAGTACTCTAAGAGGCATATCAAAAGCAGATCTTTGAGAAGCTTTTACTTTCCGTCTGTCAGGTAGAATTCCCTACTCAAGCAGAAACAAATGTGATAAAAAGCACATACTACAGAAAGTTATCACTTTTAGAAAGAAAAATAATTAGGAATTTTTTTTACAATTACTGTTTGTGCTATATTTGTGCTATGACACAGAAGAACAACTACAAGAAAAAAAAATAGTTTCAAAACAGAGGCTGTGATGAAATTAGCCCTAAACAAACCATACTTACTAGAAAAGGAAGTTGCATCCATTTTCCCAACTTTTACTGGAGAGCCCATGTTTCTCATTTCTATGCCCACTTCATTCCACACAGGCTCCAGTTTCTTACAATGGCCACACCAAGGTGCATAAAACTGAGAAGCAAATACATTTCACAAAAAAAAAAAAAAAATTAGTAGAAATTCATTCTACAATTAGCCCTCAAATTATTAGCAAGATTTATTTTCCAGTCATTGTACTTCTTATGTCTTAACAAAATTGCAAGTTAGTTACAAGGTTAGCATGACAAGCAGCATTTATGATTTAGTCCTACTTTTAATATGAATGCACAAGTTTGAAAAGAATACATTAAATTGCTGCACTACTATATGATTTCTTATTTAGGAATAGACTGCATGGTAACATTTTTTTGAAAGTAAAAAGATCATATAAACAATCTAACCAGAAATATGAATTTGTCAACAGGCAGTAGATATCAATGTTTTGATATAACAAGATAAGGTCGCAATTATAAAAAAGTTAGATTTTGTTTTGCTATACACTGCTGATAACTCCAAAGTAGCTCATATCCCACTCAAAAATCACTAATCTGAGTAATACAATTTTGAGAATTACAGTACATATTTGGGTGAGAAAAGGAATGTTACCTCATTCACAAGCAAACTCAATCTTTTCAAAAACTCTCTGTCCCTGAAATAAGGGACACTGAATTATTCCAAATAATTTAGAAAAATAACAGGGGTCTCATATATTTGGTCCTTCAGTGCTAACAAAAGTCTAGAACACAAATCAGCTGATATATTTAATGAAAGGAACTATAAAATTTCTCAAAAGAAGTTATCACCTACTGAGTGTGTTAGGTAATCTGCTTTCCTTTTTAAAGGACTCAAAACATAGACTGAAGCCTATTCAGCAGTCTATTCAGCGTATTCCTGGTCACCCTGAACAGCAGACAGATTGCTTATCTATCCTGTCAGAATTACTGTCATGAAGCTTTTCTGCATCATGTACAAACAATTTTCCAAGCAATGAAACAGCCTGACTACAGAGTGTAGCACTGTGCATTCTGTCTTTTGAGTTCCACCAGCAGATCTTCTCGTTTTTCTTAGATACTCACATCTACAAGCCAAATATCATCTTTACGGTTCTCTTTAAACCTGGAAAGGGGACAAAATGAAAGCAGTAAGTTATGTATCTGAAAATAAAATAGTGAAATGCATGTGTAAAAAGAAAAAGTCTACAGTAATGTTAATATAAAGCTATAGATACAAGATTTCTGGTTTGTTTCTTTCTTTGAGGGTGGAGAAACAAAGGAGATGCTAATTTTTTAGTGCAATATTGCCCCTCTACCTGACACTACACACACAGCTGTGCCAATTAACTTTCTCTAACTATTTCCCAAGACAAAAAAAAAAAACAAAACAAACAACAAAACATAAAACCAGCAAGAAGAAATAAGAATACACACACCAAAACACACAGAAGATATTTGACTAGCATGTGGAATCTAGGGGGAAAAAGTATTTTTCAGTTGTCTTAGTTATATTAGATATATTTGTTGTTGTATTTTTATATATCAACTAATAGAGACCCTTCAAGCATTGGTTTAAACTGTTAATCTTAGCTTTACTAAACATAAACTAGCTAAATTATCTTTAATATTAATTTGCAAAGCAATTTTAGTTCAATTTCCTTTAACATTCTTCTACAGAAGTGTCAGTTTATAGTTCTATTAAAGTTGCACACAACCAAGAAACCAAGTTAATGGAATAAAAATGATCAAGCCATTGATAAAACCCAGAGAAAAAAGGTACTACTGAATTTTCTTAATGCTAGACAAATGGCATTTAAATCAACTGACTGGTTTTATTAACTGTAAATCTGTCACTGAATTCTAAAATCTCTAATACAAAACTAAGCTTGATAAATCAAAGTTCTTTGGTATCTCCCAAAATGCTGCTTACACATTTCACTGTTGTCACTATGAGATCAGGTGAATTACTGCGTTAGTTAACTAGCTCTGTGTAGAGAATTAAATTAGCTAGAACTTTAGCCTAAGGTTTATTTTTGTACAAGACAGACTTTGTAAGTGACTAGGACTGGGACTAAAGTCACACTATAGCATATATGATACAACATTTCTACTGCACCACTCTTCTTGCAAAATGAGATGTTTACATATAATTATGCATAACGTGGACCTATGATCCAATTAATACAAGTTATAGCCCAGCTTGTCAGTTCCCAATATGCAGCATGCCTATAAATGGCCCATAAGCAGTAGGCAGAATTTATTATATTTCATTTAAAGATGAATCTGTAATAGTCCATAATGGTCTTGAAGAAATACTAATGCTGATATTGGCTTACTGTTTGACAGAAATAATTCAGAAATCATGGATACAATCTAATTACAGTGTTGAGTGTTTGAAACTCACAATTGCAGCATTTCACTGGTAAATTCCAGCCTATTTTATTGATGGCATACCAAGGCTGCAACGCCTGTACAGCAGCAGGAAAGGTATTTGCAGAGACTATGCTATGGACCTGCTAAAGGAAAGCAGCATTTTTAAGTCACAAAATTGCTTAGTTGACAACCTCACTAAAAATTTACTTCACCACCCTAAGCACTATAGAGCTAATGAAAGAACCACTAAGAGGCCAGCATCTCCTGAGAACTCTAACAGAGCTACAGCTAACTTCCAATTACAATGCCAAATAATTGGCTATGATGCAAGAGGTAGAAAGCAGTTACTGAATCATAAGACCCTAGGCTGTGCTTCAATTTAGCATATCACTTTTTCTTTGTATAAGAAGAATTTATAACTATATGTTCTCCTTCCTCTGCAACAGTACAACTGTTATGGCAAATTGTAAAGAGCAATAAAGTACTGAGAAAGGTAGACTGCAACCTTGCCAGCACACAGAAAGAAAGAAAGAATTAAACATCTGGAGGCTGAGCTTTCCAACAGAACTTAATACTTTTGACTTAAGATTGTATAAAAAATACTGTCATTTTTATAATAATAAATTTCAATGTACTTCTTACCTACAAGCACCTATTTAATCAACTTCCACAGAAACTAAAATCTGAAGTGCAACAAAACTCTATCAAAACTCACTCTAATTTTGCTAACTTCAATGATTAAATTACCAGACAATATTAAGCAAGTTCACTTTCACACTGCTGAAGAAAACCAGAAATCTCTCTACAAATGAGCAGTGAAGCATTTTCTGAAGATGCTGTTTCTAGGCCCTATAAATATGCTTTCCAGGCACAAAATTTCAGTGTCTCTTCTAACTGTTCTGTGGAAGCCTCTGTCAGCTGACAGAAACACAATCACACTGATGGGAAGATGGCATAAATGTTGCACATCCTTGAATCAAAATTATTTGTCTCAAACCCATATATCTTCCCAGCTACATGATCATGATCCAATGTTCTCTCAGCCCCCACTTAAACCAAGCACTGCATTTAATCATGAACAATTAAAAGAAGCCAGCATGAAGCAAAACTAAACACCAAGGTCACAATTCCAAGGGCCTTAAAACAACCCAGCTACTGCACCTCTTCCTTGCTTCCCCCTTGCACCATTTCTGATGCTTCTGATCATGGTTTGAGCCACCCCACAGACAAAAAACTTCCTTTTTAAGCCAGGTTACTTATCTGCTTCATTATGCCACTAGAACAAGTCCACACCCATCACAGTATGCCTACTGACCTGAGGCAGCAGATCTGCTATCAGAGCAGCACAAGCCAAGAGGAACCACAGCTCATTTTATGCATCCCTCCTGCAGCCCAGCTGGGCACTTCTGTCAGCTCTGCTCTGCTCCTTGTTTTCCTATATCCTGTAAGCTTAGAAATGGGACCTGCACTTTGTACTAGTCCCCACTGTTCACAACTACTAAAATCCCAAGAGAACACAGAGCTTTCGGCAACAGCAGAACATCCATAATGTTTAGGCATCTATAAAATGGAAAACTTGAAACTTCCCCAGTTACTGCTCTCTGGTTTGGAGCAAAATTAAACTAAAATTTAAATTGTTTAAAATAAATTTTAATTTCAAGTAAATTTAAATTGTTTTTCTGACCTCTCTCCCCACTTGCCAACTAGCTACAAAAAATTCAAAAAATCCCTCACAAAACCTGTCTGAACAATTCTTCAATTCTTATTCTCAATTGCAAATACATGCATCTGTATAGTTCTGTAATTGAAAAATTCAAGTGTTCTAAAATACGATTTCCTTTTATCAGTTACTTAAAAAAGTTATGTGACAACAGAATCATGATTTTTCATTCCAGAACGGCAGATATATTTAAATACACACGTGTGGAAACATGATGTAGGAGCACAGATAGGCTAAGCGAATGCATCTTCAGTCTGTAATATATGGGCATGTTTTAAAAACAAGCTTTTAAAATCAAGTCCACACGGTTCCCATGGTTCAGCTGTTTTTTCACAACACCAGAGACACTGCTGTGTCTCTCCTGAGAACTCCCTCCATATGTTCCCATCCCCTCACCCATAAAATCACTGTACCTCACCTGATCTTATGATTAAGAAACAATATTGTAAAAATGTAAGTGGTTTCCTGACACTTTGGCTCTTTGATGCAATTTATTGTGGATAGAACCCTCATGAAAACATCACCTTTAACTGGCTGAATTTAGTCCAAAGCAGTCATCTAATGCCAACTTCTCCTCCCTACCAGTCATACCTTCTCTTTCAATTCCAATAATCATGCTGCACTCTGTAGCACTTGATATCAACCTGACAATCTGACCAAAAAAAAACATTTGGGTAATTTTCATGGGAAATAGCAACTGTGTAGCTACCAAACTGCTACAGCAAACCAGTACACCAACAGCGACACTACACAACCAAGTTCATGGCAGGACCAGCCACTTCAATTCCTGCACAGTCTTGGGACTAATTCTGTTATAAAGGCACATTTTTACACAAATATTACTGGGGCTTCAAGCAGCCATGAACTAGTCCTGCAGCCTTTTTCTCTCTTCCATTTCTGGCCACGCATGAATGCACTTAAGACTCATTTTCCCAACCTCTCATGGCAGCCACGCTGCAAACTCTAATGAATAACTTGGTTAAATGCAATCAGCTTTTACTTGGGGCAAGCACCAACACATCAATGTATTTGCCCTACCAGAAAGAAAGAACAAGCAAGGAAGCCCAAGAACATTTCTGGCAACACCACCACAGTAACAGCTTTAAAGAAGCTGAAAAATTAAAATGTTCCTCAGCTTCATTAATTGAACCTCCTCAGCTTCATTAATTGAACCTCCTCAATAGGTGAGACGGAGGAGAGACCTCATGGGAGTCTACAACTTCCTCAAGAGAGGAAGCAGAGGTGCAGTAACTGATCTCTCTGGTGGCCAGTGGCATGACCCCAGAGAACAGCATGAAGCTGTGCTGGTGAGGTCTGGGTTGGATATCACGAAAATGTTCTACACCCAGCCAGGTGCTTAGGCTCTGAAACAGGCTCCCCAGGGAAATGGTCACAGCACCAAGAGCTCAAGAAGGGTTTGGACAACATTCTCAGGCACACAGTGTGACTTTCTGGGAGTCCTGTGCAGGAACAGGAATTGTACTTCAGTGATCCTTTTGGGTCCCTTCCAACAGAGAATATTCTATGATATTTCAGGCCACAACCTTTCTGTCCTTCCTGCTACAAAAATCACAATCTTTTCCAGTATAGCTTTCTCTACGAGAACACTACGCACGAAGTCGGGGGTCATGTTCCCCACAAGAAGACATCTTGGCAATTAGGCAAGACACCCCAATACTTACGACTCATCTAGATCCTCCACAAAACCCGCACCTGACGCCACCACATGTGCAACCACTGCGAGGGGAAGGAAAAGCGTTCCGTGAGTGATGCTCGAACCAACCCGGGACGCTCACCCACGCCAGCTGACAGCCTCCCTTCCCTCCTGGCCCCTCACGCCCCCAGCGCTTCCCTACACTCCTGCTTGCCCCAGCGCGGCCCGCCTCCCAGCCCCGCTGCTCTTCCCCGCTGTGCCCTGCAGCCCAGCCCGGCGGAGCCGGCACCGCCCGCCCGTCACCTGCCGCCCAGAGGAGGCAGCGCGGCCGCCCGCCCGGCGCCGCTGCCATGTTGACAGAGCCGCGGCACGGCCGGAAGGGGAAGCGCCGACCTCTCGCCACGGCGCAGGCGCGGAGGGAGCCGCGGGCGGCGGGGCGGGTTCCGGGCGCAGCTCCGGGGTGTTCGCCCTGCCGAGGGGCGCCCGAGGAGGCGGCAGGGAGACAAGCGTGGCACCGCAGCACGGTGGAGGAACGCGGGGTGAATAGTGTCTTGTCATCTCCCCAGCGGGGAGACTCTCGTTCCGTTGAACCAGCGCTCTGTGTGAAAAACGCCAATCACTTGTTTTTAAAACTTTAAAAGTTTAATAGTAATAAAATGGTTAAAAAAATAGTAATACAATTAGAGTAATAATAATTTGGGCAAATTGAATTAGGACAATATGAGACAATAAATACAAAGAGTTACGGATGTCCGGGTACCTTTTTCTGGGCAGCACGAGCCCGAAAAAGGACACCCGTTAACAAAGGATTAACCCTTAAAAGCAATAGCCTGTTGTAATATTCATACACTTCATACAGATGCATAAATTCTATTCAAATACAGGATTCTGTCTGGTCGTCGTCAACTTCTTCCTCCGAATCGTAACAGCGCCTTCGAGGCGGGAAGAAGTTCGTTTCTTCTGATAAGAGGGCAATAAATTCTCTTTCTCTGAAAGATTTAGGTGTCCTGTGACTGCTATCTCGCTGCGGGTCCTTTCTTTAAAAAAAGTATCCTACATAGCATCGCTTCTATTTTAACATTTTTTATAACCTAAGACTATATTTAACACACTACTTAAGAGAATTCATACAGCATTACTTTCTAACACAACACATATAATATTCATTTTAATATTTGCGAAAAGCCAATCATAAATTACATGCATTTTTCACACTCTGCTTATTTGGAAGAGCAAATCCTCGCCCTCCTTCCAGCAGGAACACATGTGCCACCTGTCATGTTGCTGGGTCGCTGCCCTGGGTAGAGCTCACCCCCTGCCTTGCTGCTGTTAGAAATGATCAATCGAAAAGCCAAATTATCAAAAATGCGAAAAGATTTTATTTATCTTTTTCCGCGACCAAAATACGGCCCTCAAAACCACCACAGCCCAAAGAGCGTCGAGCCCGGGATCGGCGCTGGGTGAACACAGATCCGACCCCTATGGCATTGGACCTCCCTCTGTTCACGAGTGCCGCTTCCAGCGAGGCTATTTTATACAGTTTATTATGCCTGAGGCAGGGGTGCCCCGATTTCTTTGGTAACCCCGCATATGCATGAGAGTTTCTTTCACTCTGCTGGGCTGGACAATTGCTGTTTAGGTAAACAGGGTATTGTTCTCCTGATGCCTTCAGGAATTTGGACATTGCCGAAGTAGACATCTGTCCCTGGGCTGCTTGTGGTCAGAGACTCGTTTGGATTTTACAATCTTATAAAATACATTCTCTCTTTAAGCATGAATTATTTCATAACATCTATTACACTGCTGTGTCAGCAGCCTTCCTTCAGCAGTGAAACTTGGGCGTGAAACTTGCTCACTTTAATGTCGGCGTCATTCCCTCATTCGTTCAAACCTGTTAGTCTTTCCTATCTTCAGCTATGGGGGTTTTTTTCTGTCAATGCAGATCTGCAGGTCCTGGTAGGGCAAGTAGTACTTCTTGTTTAAAAACTTCAATTAAAACAGGTCTGGGATTGTTCAGCCTGGAAAAGACTAGGTTAGGGGAACCTTATTAATGTGTGTTAATACCTGAAAGGGGCTGCAAATAGACCAAAGCTGGGCTCTTGCCAGTGGTGCCCAGGGACAAAAGGGAAGGGCCATAAAGTGGAACACTGGTAATTCTCTCAGAATTTGAGAAAACACTTCTTCACTGTGAGGCTGACTTGAGTGTTGGCCACCAGTCTCCCACCTCAGAGATACTCATGATCCACCTGGACATGGTCCTGAACAACCATCTCTAAATGGTCCTGCCTGAGCAGAGAGTTTGGACCAAAGGACTTCCAGAGGTCCTTCCCAACCACAACCTCTCTGTGGTTCTGTGATCTATCCCATTTCAGTTTTGATTCCTGTAGTGTAAACTCTTATCCTTTCTCCCTATACTAGAATTACTTTCCTCAGCTGTACATGCAAATGTTTGTTGGAAAAGGGTGGATTCTTTCCAGGGACCATCCAGTTCCTCTGAATTAAGTGTTTAAGCCTTTTTGTCTAATGATAGGGTCTATTATCTCTTTGAATAATGTCTACAACCTGCAGACACTGAAGTTGCTTCATTTTTGGGCTGCTCTGTGCGTGTGTGCTCATGTGCTTGTACTTACATGGATGTAGATATGTGTTCTCTGGGCTACTCATTGCTTTCCACACTGGGCCATACGTGCTCTGGTGAAGATGTACTGTTCACATAATGCTTTGTGGGTATAGCCTGTTGGATTCATCTGATAACCCCCAGAGTTGTCCAGCCCTTTGCAAAAGCCATCTTCCATGTCATAGGCTGAGAAACAGCTCAAGGCCTGAGAGTATATACAATAGCTCACATTAGAATTCTACAGTATCTGACTCTGGCCTATGATAGATGCTTTTTTTCCTTCTCACATTTTACTGAAGGATTTTGCAATATTAAGACTATTTTTTTTTCCCTAACCCCTCAAGCTCCAGTGCTGGGAGAACTAGCAAGTTCCAGACATCTGTATTGAATAAACAGTGACAGTTATTCACTGAATGCAGAAAACTTCTTTTCCACAGCATTTCACCCTCGTACACCACAGTTGGCTAAGTGGTGTCTGTATGCCTGACAGACATGCAACCAAATGAGAAATGGCATCTTTTTGATCCTAATCTAACTACTGTCTAGACTGAGACAATGAAAACTATTTACTCCATCAATCTGTTAGTAGAAAATCCATATGGGAGAAAATGGGCATAGCCAAGTAACTGTTAAATTAGTATAATCCTGTTCTCTTGTTCAGACAGTTCATGGCTGGCTCTAAAAAACTTTTAAAGGGAAATAAACATTTTATACAGCTTTGTAGACATTTGCATGAAGCTCTTTGTACACCCTCTAGGTCCTATTTGCAGCTTTTATTCTTTTTGCAGGTAATGGAATATGATTGTTCTAACTTTTGTATTTAGTAAACCAAACTTGTCTCCTGAAAATACAGCCTGTACACTATTCTTGAGCTATTTTATCTTGAAATTGAAGCAGTTGCTGTAGATTTACTTCTTTGTAACTAAATTTATACTCACATAGACAACTCTATTCTATATTTACACAGTTATTGCTGAAGCTTTACTGTGTAAAATCCATATAAAAGATGGTTCTTGCACTGCAGCCAAGTAAAAGTATCATGGAAAAACATGTAAAAGCATGCAAACCAAATAAGCTGAATAATGATAGATGGCATCCAGAGAAATGTCAAGGGGTTTTTGTGGTTTTGTTATTTCTACTATGGACATTTTGTTTGAAGAAAATGCAGGATTAATGTATTACTATTAATGGATTATTAATCAGTGGAGAATTTAGTGTAGAAAAGGGATGATTTGGTATATGAACTGAACAGGAGATATGAAAAGGAAAAAAAACATGATGAAGGGTAAGAAGCAAAAAGCTCAGAGAATAGTGTTGAAATCCTGGGAGATATTGCAGGGAAAAGTGGGAATTATAGGGACATTAGCAAACAATGAAATATTGGAAATTGAACATACAAGGGTTCAAAGACTCCTTCCAATCCATATTGGGTAGGACGATTTAATGGTCCTGCTGTCCCATTTTTTTTGGAATCTCAGAGTGGGGAGTTTCGGCAAAGACAAGAGTCAGGCTTTGCCTTGGTGGCCTTGCCTTGAAGGGGGATTTGCAGAGGAATCTTAATGTTGCAGGATTTTCAGTCTGTTCATGCAGGTTGTGTACTCTTCTTGCTGTGTATGAAGGGCATGGAAAAGGATTTATATGTAACTCTGTCTAAATAATACAATGTGGATTAGTTTTACTGGAATGCATTAACTTTTGCTTTAAGAGAATTAATATCTTTCAAATTACTTCCTGTCTAACTTTCATTAACATTGTAAACAGAATATCAAGGTTGATTTCAATACACATTTGCATAAATAAAATACTTAGAAAATTAAAATTCTTTGTGCACATTATTATTTTACAGGGGATAACATATCCATACATATCCATAGCACCATATTCAAGGAGAATTTCCTGGGAAAGGCCCAGGAAAACCAAAGGCAATGCAATAAAAAGTGTAACTTAAAATGAGGCATGAGTGAGGGAAGCATATCTTAACACTAACTCTATCCCTATATTAACAGTGCTAAACTTTTGGCCTGTGAGCTTGATATCATTCACCAGAACAGTTTTAAAATCACAGAATGGTTTGGGTTGGAAGGGACCTTCAACATCATCTAGTTCCAACCTCCCTGCTCTGGGCAGGGACAGCTTTCCTTAGACTTTGCTGCTTACAAGCCCCATCCAACCTGTCTTGAACACTGACAGATGGAGCATGGACAACTTCTCTGGGCAACCTGTTCTGTTGTCTCACCACTGCCACAGTAAAGAATTTCTTCCCAATATCTAACTTAAACCTGCCCTCTTTCAGTTTAAAGCCACCCCACCTTGTCCTGTCACTACCTGCCCCTGTAAAAAGTCTCTCTCCAGCTCTCTTGTAGGTCCCCTTCAAGTACTGGAAGATGCTATAAGGTCCCACTAGAGCCTTCTCTATGCTGAACAACTCCAACTCCCTCAGCCTGTCTCCACAGAAGTGCTCCAGGCCTTTAATCATCTTTGTAGCCCAAAGGTTATATTATAACTTGCTTCTGATTCCTTCCTTCATTCCTGAGAGCCATGAAAGCAGCCAGTGGCTAAATCTAGTAAATTATTTGTTAGTGTCACTATGCTCCCAGCCACTATCTTGCTAGGGCAAGTCAGGAGCAACTTCAGGGCAACTTCAGAACATGTGTGTACTCTTTGCAGTGAATTAAGCCTGTTAGTCCTATGAGTGTGATCCAAGTTTGTGTGCATGCAACCATTTTTTGCCATCTCGGGCACATTCATTTCCTCCTTTGCCTTGGGAAAACCTGCTGTTTCTATTTGGCCTAAAAATTTGTGCATCCATTTTCTATGCTGTCCCTCAGAATTAAAAGAGTAAAAGCTGAGGTGCTTGACTGTAAAGAACCTAAAATAAGCTAACTCTAACAATCCCACACATGACTGAGGACTGTCTTAGTGTTAGTATTATATAAATTAATGATGTCTTCAGTCCTAACTCTGTCATACACAACAGCCAATAGCTGTTGAAAGAACCAACGATTTTTTGATGGTAAATAGCAGCAAGTCACACTGATGATAAAAAGATGAAGACAGCAAAGAATGTTAAGAGAACTCACAAAAATTACTAAAATTCACATTAGAGATTTCCTTATTTTTGATCTTCCAGTAACTCAACTAGTTTTTTTCATCAGTTCACTGAAAGAGTCAGACTCAATGATCCTTCTGCATCCATTCCAGTTGAGGTGATTCGGTGACCTGTACCATGGCACTAACCCTCATGTCCCCCCATGGATGCTGTGTTCGGGACCCCAGTGGCCAGATGGCAGCTCTGCCTGTGACTCACCAGGCTCACACCTTGCCTGTCCCATGGCAGCCCTGGAGGCCCTCACCGAGCCCTCCCCATGGCACAGCGTGGCCACAGCTCCCCCAGGGCTGGGACACCTCAGTGCCCCTTCCAATGTCCTTGAACTTGAGCCAGAGCCTCGGTGGTTCTGGAAGGAAAGCCATCAGCAGGCCCAAGCCTCCCTCTTGGCCCAGTGCTGTTTCCCTTGCACTGCCAGGCAGTGTTCAGGAGTTTTTACAGTGCTCAGCAGTGAGGGCAAAAACAAAAGCCCTGTGGCAGAGGTGAGTAATGAAGCCTCCACCCTGGGCACACCTGTGTTGGCTCTGCCCATCCCATTGTCCACTGTGGCTGCCCTAGCTCAGGCCTCCAGGAACCTGGGAAGGAAGGAACAGACACAGCTCATCCTCTCCAATCTGCTGGCAAGACAAGGCAAGACAAGACAAGGCAAGACAAGGCAAGGTAAGATGTTTTTTCCCCCTGTTCCTGCTGACTGACAGAGTTTTGCAGAAGTGATATCCTGTTGTGATACAGGCTGAAGGGAGGAGGGAGCATAAGGCACATATGGCCTATAGAACATAGAACTTCCTTATTGTGGGTAACCCCAGAAGTGACCGTGATCTTCAGCACTGTCTCTGAGTGTGACTGAACATTCACCATTAACTACTCAAGAGCCTATCAACAGATAGGGGGTGAGAGACAGAAGATAGAAAGGAAGAGCATAATGACAAGGTGAAGAACAAAGTGAATTGCTGACAATTTTGCTCTTTCTTCTCATTTTTCTTTGCCACCAGATTTTTTTGTATAAGCTGAGAGATCATGAAAGTAAGGGAGGAGAAACACTCTGGCTGTGATCTCCCAGCCTACAGTATTTTAGGGAGGATGAGAGCTGTATTGAAGCTGAGTGCAGGAGAGGAGGATGCAGAGGTGTTAATCCTAGCTAGTGACATCTAACTGAGGACCAACAGGGCTGTGAGTGTTCAGATTATGTACAAGTGTGTGTGTATGTGGGAAGGGGGAATGTAATGTGGGGAAGAATTATCTGCACACAATTTCATCTCAAAGAAACAGTAGCTTGTCCCTTCACACAGAACTTCTGTTACTTCTTAGATCCTGCATATCCTTTAATTTATGTAGGAACATAATCCACTTCTAGCATTGCTGCTTCTTACATCCTGAAGAATGAATTCTGTCTTTTGGTGCAACTCAAAGCGCAATCCAATCACATATCAGAAAGGGAGACATGTCAGGATTGTATCCTTGTATGAGGATTTCTGAAAATCATTTTCTTACAACCCTTGGAAATTTGATGCAATGGCCCTTCTTTCCTTGCTTGCAGTGCTTGGTACCTGTCCCATTGTAATCACTCATGACCCTATGCTTTTGCCAAAAAATTATTTTAAGAAGGGAGAGGAGAGAAATTTCAGGGTTTTCTCTAATGAATTCCTGTGCCTCTGTCTTCAGGTAAGGAGACTGCAAAGTATAAGGTTGTGTTCCTTTCCTGCTAACATTTTGAAGAACAAAAAGAAGGTTTTAATCTCTTTTTTCACATTGATTTGGGAAGTTGCTAATGAGTTAGGAAATAGTTCAGTGACACAGTGTGTCACACACACTGAGTAGACATTTGACTTCATCTTGGTGATTTGTTTGGTTTTTTTTTCTTTAGTTTGGTTTGGTTTGGTTTGGTTTGGTTTGGTTTGGTTTGGTTTGGTTTGGTTTTGCCTGCACAACTGTTTTCTTTCAATGCCTAGAGAAAAGCTTCAGTTTCAGTAGGTTCTGGACCCAGTCCTATCATATCAAGCACTTGCTAATAATACACTGTTTATTTATCTGTTTCAGATGCTGACAAAAAATACTGTATCCTATACAGATTTTGAAAAGAGGTGGCCTCCTCCAGCTTGTGATAAATCCTGTTTGGAAACAATGCATAGATAGCTACAAAGGGAAATTTGAAGAATGGGAAAAGGCAAGCACCCCTCCAGAGTCTGTGCAGCCCAGGAGAGGAAGCTGTGACTACTTGCAGCACCAGAACAAAGAACACCATGCAGACATGATTGTGGGCCTGCAAGGGCTCAGCTGAAGTATGCACAAGTCTCAGAAAAATATGCTTTTGTACTGTTTCATGTGAGGAACTACACCCTGCCATGCTGCAGAGCACAGCACAGACCCTGGAATGTGGAATGCATCAGCTGTGTCAGATGTGGGCTCTGTGGATGTGAGGTGCTCTGCAGAGCACATCAGTGTGTCAGCACATCCTCCTGTGCCTCTGCTGTCAGGATTTTTCCACCACCCTGAGTACCTGAGCTCCATATTTCAACTACAAGCTGACAGCATCCCTGTTCTTGTAATTTGCTGCACTTGCCAGCACGTGGCACAAGACACTGAAATGGATTGCCTTCCTAAAATGTCTGTGCAGCTGCTGCCAAGCCCATGCTTCAACACCATTACAGTTGTATTCCATAAAAGAGGGAAGGTTCTCCAGATTTCTTATGGCACAGTAGTGATGTTTCTTTACACACACACAAAGAGAATGATTGCATATAGATTCAACTATGTCTGGGTAATAGGTGCAAAGAAAAGGGTACTGAAATGCCACTTTTGCAAGCAACAGAGTGATAGAGGAACTTATGCTCATGTCAAAAAGAGTAATTATCAAAAATCAGAATCTCATGCACAGAAATGGCAGCTTTCCTGTGATTAAACAGGAACATTTGGTGCCCTATTGAATAAGGACTCATAAATGCATAAATACATCGATACGGTTGGGTGTGCAACTGTGAGAGAATGGAGGAGATTGCTGGCTGGAAATATTTTGGATGCATGTGTGGGAAGGGAAGGGGCAAATTGGGCCTTGTTCTGGTGAGGCAATGCCCTGCCCCACACACTCTATGTCCCTGGGCCTTATCCCAGCCTGGCAGTGGCCACCAATCCCTGGCACACTGGAGGCAATGGTCCACACCTGCCTCTGGGGCCCCCATCCAAGCCTAGAGTGGCCAAGACAAGGGAAAAGGAGGAAAGAAAGCAAAATGAGAGCTTGAACAGGAAAAAGAGACATAGAGGAAGATGTAAGAGTGTTCTGATATGGACAAAGTTTTGGAGCTAGATTTGCTGGTAACGCAGCCCACGCCAAGAATTTATGATAGAGAGGGAGGAAGAGAAGTCATGAAAAGCCAAGAAGCTGAGATGCTGTCTAATGAAGAAGGCAAACCAAGGAAATTACACACCTTCTAATATTGCATCCATTAGTATCCCTCAATGATGCTAGTATTTTTTGGTTATATTTTAATACTTGTTTTGTATAATTTTGTTGTATATTTTTACTTCATTATTTATTTGCTAAATATATTAGCTATTATATGAAATGTGTAAACATAAAAATGAATTTTGCAAAATACTATTTCTGAGCATTTACACAAAGCTTTTATACAAAAATTTTCCAGCTATTCATGGGGTTTTTGCTGCTATATGAAATCTTTCATATGTTATATGAAAGTATATAAAGTATGTTTCAATTTTAGTAATAATCCAAACATTAATTTACTAATTTCTAAATTAAAATATATTCTGAAACTATAGAAAAATATATTTTTTCTCTTTAATTAGGTAGAGGTGTTCTGTACTTTTAGAATATTTATGTCCTTAGTATTTACCTGGTATCAGAGGGTTAAGATTACAATGCTCACAATTAAGAACTGCTGTGAAAGACATGTTAAACAGAACAATAATCTAAATAAATATTACTCAAATAGCTTTTCACATGTATCAGACTGAAGCAACAAAGGGGAAAGCACGATATGTACTTCAATTTGAAAGTGGTAAGTGCACATTTGTGAACAAATACTTTGTGTTGTTGTATTTTTATGCACTTTTATAACTACATGCCAACTATGGAAGTGTTTGTTTTCATGTTTGATACCAATACTGTCACAAACAAGGTTATCAGTAATTTCATCATTCGGTACTGAATATTTTGATAGAAATATGCAAATTTGTGCTGCTATAAGTGTTTATATCAGTAATTTTTTTTTCAGTACAAGAATCAGCTATACTGATGTGTAGTATATTCCCATAATCACTTTATCTCTGATAATGGGTTTGTACAACTATAACTTTATCAGTACCTAAGTCTGTGCCATAAAATGAACTAACCAGTGACACATTTGTCATAAATCATAATTCAATTCAAAGCTGTGATAAACTTGTAGTGAGATAAATTCATGTCTAATTAGAAGAACAGATAATTACACATTATCTGGAACACTTTGGGGATTTTTTTATGTGCTTTGCATAAGATTCCTTTCAGTTTCTGTAAGGCACATCATAAAGTACAATCTGAATTAAAAGCATAATTTTGAAGGCATTAATACTGCTGACACTGGCAGTAAGTTTTGCCTGGTCTTGCATTAACACTTCACATTTCCGTATAACCCTAGTTTTTAAAACAGTTTGGACTGATCACTAGAGGGTTTTCTTGTTTGCTGTTTTTTTGGGGGGATTTGTTTTGGGTTTTTTTTTGTTGTTGTTGTTTTTGGGTTTTTTTTGTTTTTTTTTTTTTGGTTTTTTTGCTTGGGTTTGTGTCTGTGTATATATTGAAGATTGAATTCCTTTTAAAACGTTTTTTTTTTTTAAACATTCTTTTTTCATGAATTTCTATATACATTCCTTTTATTACAGAGACACCTGGTGGTCTTTGGGTGGTATTTGCAAAAATAGTGTTTTCCTTTTTTATCGCTGGATTTGTTTTAAAGTTTGCTTTATCATTTATAATATATCACTTATTTAGAATCTCCTACATTATGGGACTATGTAATTTGAAAATCAGACTGAGAGAACTTACACATTATCCAGCATGCAATAGGTTTTGATTCTCATGGCTGATCATAGGTAATTCTCTTGAATCTTTCCTATCAGGGCTATAAAGGAGATTTGAGCATATTGTTGACCAAGTGGTGAAAAATATATTTCTTCCAAAATTTATTTTTAGAATAATGGGTGTTTGGCGTTCATGCTTTAAGCATTCAGTTTGTGTTTTATTTCTGATTTGTGTGTTCTAAGAGATTGAAATGATGACCAAAAATTTATGTCAGAATGAGTCTAATGTCCCGATCAGCGTATTAGTACATTAAGGAAAAGCTTTCTGCACTAGCAACACTGGCAAGAACAGGACTATTCTGCTGTAGAAAAGTTTTAATAATACTTATTGCATACAGCATTTTCTAAGTAATTACAGGTAATTACACAGTATAATAGGTAATTACACAGGATGCTGATGTTAGATCTCTTCTCACACCACTCCCAGACTGTCAGGCAGACAGCGTTGATCAGGTCCTGGAGCAATGCCTCTGGTGTTAGAGCAGCTTCTCCCAGTTTCCATGACTGTAGCTGCCCTGTCACAGCAGTCCTGACACCCACCCACAGCAGGGCCCTGCTTGCACAGCTCCAGCAGATTCATGACCTCCTTGTAATGCAGCTGGGCATGGCCACAAGCAGCTGCGCGTAGGTGGGCATGTGCTGTGGTCCAGCCATGGCATTCCTAACCAGCAGCTAGGTTTAGGGTTTTAGGTAAAAAAAAACCCCTTCCATTCACTCTTTTCTCATAGGCATGTCCTGCAAAGTTTCAAATGCTAGGTATCTATATTTTAGTCATTGTGGTGTTGATGGGAACCAAACTGCTTTTTTGCTGCTAAAACAAACACTATTCACTTCAAGAAGTACAAATTACATAGGAACATCCTTATCCAAATGTAGAATTGATGCTTTTACAGCTTTTACCTTAGTGAAATTAAATTGCTGTTGTATTTTTTTTTGTAATTATCCTTGTAGGGTATTTGTTTTGGCTTTCAACAGTTGTCAGGCCTGTGCTCATGATGTCATTTAATTAATGCAGTTTTTCTTTTTTTTTTTTTTAAGAAAAGTTTACAGACACTTTGAAGTCATTTTTTGCAGTGCTTACATTTACACTTCAGTTGAGGAGTGGTTTTCACATCTGAATTTCTGTTATGCTTACTGCAGTGATTTTCAGTATGTTGCCAAAATGTTTTGTTATAATTTGAAACTCTGAGGGAATAATTAATGCAAAAGAAATGTATGAAACTCTAGGGAGCTGTCCTCTGCAAGATTTGTATTTAGCAGTACTATACTTTAATTTTCACCCTTCTGCTGGCTGCCAGAATGCTTGCCTATCACTATGAGAACCAGAACATATTAATTGTATTTTTGGGAGTTACAGAGGAAATATAAAGATTTATTCAACAGTATTTTCTTCCTAACTTGGCCACATCTTTTTATAGCAAAAAATATTCAGCGTATAGGAGGCAAGAACAAGAAAACAAAAGAAAATATGCTTTGTGTTAGTTAACATAGTTGTTGGTGTAATTTAAGTCAAAGCACATTAGTAGTAGTGTGATCAGATAAAATTAGAAGTATCCTTGGTGTGCAGAAGATGTTATATAAACATAATAAAAACCTTGCAGTTTGAGTCAGTACACAGACAAAATTTAAAATTACATATGGGTGTTTCTTGAGGACCTGAGTGATTTAAACAAAGATTACTTGTACATCTTGATTTTTAGACCTAGCCTATAAAACTGAATGCATATATTTGGAGGTATTGCTTATTTTGACAGATAAAGATGATTGAGTACAAAGAAATAATCCTTTTGGAATTCACACAAAATTGTTTGGCAAGCTCTTCTTTAGTTGATGGAACTGTGCAGAATCCAGGACCTAAGCAAGCTTCTGTTATTGTCACTCACTTAATAAGGGAATGCTTCCCCATGCTAAGAAATGAATGACTTACATGCCTTATGCACTCTGAACCTACGCTGAATATAAAGTTAAATTAGAATACACTTTCTCATTAGTTTTTTTCAGTTTAAAAAAAGTTTCATTGTTTCTTAGCATTAGTAGAGTTATCTTTCGCCCTTCAGACTTTCCAGTTATATCTGTCTTTGACATGATAGTGTTGCTAGACAAAGGGTCCCTGCTGAAAACAATGTTACACAGTTTTTCTCTGATATCCTGAGGACTGTCTGGTTGGGTAATATCATTGTAAATGATGGTACTTGCATGTCAGAAAGTTGGAAATCTAAAAGTGGAGCAGGAGCCATTCTCTGAGTGCCAGAAGTAACCAGCTTCCAGCCTCTATCTTCATGGGAGGCTCCATTTTCACATCTGATAAGCACACAGTCAACCTGCCCCCCCTTCATTACTGTTAGGTTCTTGAAGCTGCAGATGGACATGATCCAGATGTTATGGGATGTTATAAATGACCATCACATTCTTCAGCTCCTGGCACAGGGGCTCCTTCTGTCTGGCTACTGAGGAGCATCCCAGTGTGCCAAGACAGACCAGGTTCTTTGTCCCAAACTGGTCCTTGGCACTGTTTCTATTGACCCTTTTTGTGGCCAGGTTTGTGTCTTTGTGGGCTCTTGTTTTTGGTTTCCCCTTTTACTCATTATTGAGTACAGAATCACCAATATATTGGAAAGGTTTTTGATCGATGATGGTCTTAGTGAAGAGACACTCGCTCTTTTCACATGACCTTACTCCAAACTATTTCTCATTATCTCTGTTGCTGCACAGTCTGGTGACCTCCTCCTGCAGACACTTTGCTCGGTGTGCAGGCAGGCAAGGAGCCCAGCTCACCCTGTCCCAGTCTCAGCCAGAAGCCCCTGGCATCTCTGGAGCCAAATCCCTGCAGAACTGGAGCTCACTCTGGGTCAAGGCCTCTGCTGTGCAGGATCAGTTCCTCCAGTGGAGTTTGGGAACTATGCCCAGTGGGATGTCACCACCACTGCTGAGCACAGTGCTCTTCTCAGCAGAGCATCTGTCCCCTGCTTTCAGTGCACCCTTCTGTGCCAGTTGGGTGCCTCCCCAGGCCAGTGTCCTGTGTCTGATGGTGCTGCTCACCAGTCACACCAGAGCAGATGTGTCACAGCTGCTCATGAGGCCAAGAAGCAAATACACTGCTTATGGTGCATTACAGGTCACATGAGAATTCCAGTCGTGGTCTAGGGACAAATGAGTTTGGTGGAGAGGGACTAGTTCCTTTCAAGGGACTGAGATGGCCATCAAAAGCTTCTGGGATAAATCATAATCTAGTCAGCTGGAATATGGTAATGCAGTCAGAAGGAGGTACTCTTCAGGGATAGCCTTTACAGAAGAGGAATTCTCTCCACACAGATTGTCTGTACATGCTGAAGACCATATTTCTTTGTTTTAGGACTTCCATATCAGATTTTCATGAATAAAAACAGAGCTGCTCTCTGATGATAAAGTTTACGTGTTTACCTGATTCTGTAGTTGCAGGGGACATTTCAGATTTTCAAGTCTCTTGCTTTCCTCCTTGTTCCCATAAAGGTAGCACTATGTAGATCCCATAAAGAAAAACTCTTAGAAAATCTTAAAACATTTTCCTGATTTGGAGATGGAAAATCTGAGGCTCATAAGAAAAAACAGTCAGGTGTCTATGCACAACAGCTAGATAACCCAGAGCCCTGTAACAAACCATATCAAAAGCCAGAACTAACACCTGGGGGGCAAAATCACTAATTGTAAGAAGTAACCATTTGGTTATATCTTTGGGAAATACACTACATTGGTAGTAGGAGCCAGGGGTGTCTTACAGGAAAGGCACAATCTTTCTAAAAAATCTACAAAAAATAAACCAAATCTACAAAAATCTACCAAAATTATACCAAAGGCTTTTTCTTCTGTGATGACTACACTGCCTTGAAAATAGTCACAGCATATGTTCAGAGCTTACCTATATTCTATCGCAAAATTAGTGACAAACACGTTTGAGGTATGAAAACTGTATTTTCTAGTTTGAAATACGGCATTTTGCTATATATGACTTCATTCTTATTGCACCGATGCGGGGACTTGGACATTTTGCTTGTGCAGAGTCCAGCTAATAATAATAATACTGTTATTTTATATAATTTTGAGTTGAAAAAAATTGCTTATGCCTGCTCAATCAAGCAGACAGCTTTAGTTCCTATGAAGCTAGTAGATGCTTGTTATTTATTTCATATTACATGTTAATGTTGCATCAATATAGGGTGAATAATGAGATATCTTAATAGCTTTCCATATCAATTTGCTTAAACTATACCTTTAACAAGTTTGAAGTATTTTATGTGCTCAGTTTAATTTCATAATTAGTCTCCAGTAAGCAAATCTACATAAATGTCTGAGCTATTGACATAAAATGTAATAAACAAGCACTTACATTAGAACCTGGGTTTTAATTTTATTTGATCCTACCAGCCAAAGAAGTCAGTTACAATTAAAAATTAACTGTATGCTCAGAATATAAACTAGAAAGTGCATAGATACAATTTTCCATTTATGTAAAGGATAAATGGACTGAAGGAAACAACTGTAAGTAAAAGCAAAGGAGAAAAGGGTCAATTTTCTTTTATTTAAATAATTTTCTATTTGTTGTTATCCTGATACTGTGAAAAATGTGATTTTTTTTTCCCTCACATATGCAGAAAATATTGTCGATGAGACACTATGCAACACCTGCAGGAAGAATTAGGACAAAATGTAATTACAGTTGTTCTGTAGCTTCCTTAGTCTTTTTTTGGCAACTCCACAGTTAAAATTTTCTACGGTTAAAATGGAAAATGATTTTGCAGTTTCAGGGTAAGGTGCCATATCAGATTGAATGTGAGTAAAAATAACTTCATAATACTGACCACTATAATTTTAGTTCCTATAGATCTCATCAACCACCCAAGAATAAACCCACTTAGTTCATGCAAGTTTATGTGTCACTATGCACATGATGACTACCACCCTTCTTGAATTGAATAGGTTAATTTGTGACTCCAGGTCTGTACCAAATACCTATGTGGTTTCTTTCTCCTTCTGATGGAGGGGGTTAAAATGCATACTGTAGCATGGGCTGTAATATGCTTGCGTGGCAAAGAACAGAAAGAAAAGAAAAATAATTTTTTATTTTAATAAAAACAATATTGTATTGTTTTAGATGGACATCCAAACACATTTTTATTTCTTTGCAATGGTTCTGACATTTTTACTTCTTCAAGGGCCTTTTGACAAAGAGGGTGATTAATTCCCAGGGTTCTTTTTGTCTTTGGTAAAATAGTTTCTAAATTGTGGATAATGGCAAACATCTGCAGAGCTCTATTTGCAGAGCCAACAGGATGCAAGTAGATTGTGGGGTGCTAATGTAATAACTGTGATAAAAACCAGACACTGTATTAAAGAAAACCAGCCTCTTGGGCTGGTAACTATTATGATTTTCTGTATTATATCTCTCTGTATACTTTCCACTTGAGAAGGGTTGTCCTCTTTTAAAAGAGAGTCACTGCATTCTGTTATGCAGAGCTTAAACCATGTCCCATTCACCATTTTACCTGCAGGACATCCTTCCCTGGTTGCAGATTGGCTGGGGAGCTGAGCAACGTGCTGCCAGGGCATCCAGCAACAGCCTGAGCCTCTGAGACTGTGAAACACCAAAGGAGAGACCCTCATACCACTGTGAGGGCTGGTGCCTCTGGGGGCTGGTAGGGTAGAGGAAGCTCCTTGTGGGGGTCTGGCAGGGCAGGGCATGTCAGCCAATGCCTGTCCCACTGCCCCAGCACTGGGCACCTCCTTGGACCCATGGGTGGGCTGAGCCGGGCTGTGGGAGGTGGGGAGCAGCCCTGCTGCTGCAAGTGGGATTGTTCTGTGTGAACAGAAGGATGCAACAGAACCAACAGAGGTCATTCTCTGTATTTGAAACATCTAACAAAGTGCAACAGTGTAATGGATTTTCTGTCACTAAACATCCAGTGCTGCACTGTGATGGTCTTTGCTCTGTCCTAGCTTTGTCATCTTCTCTTGGCCTGAGGTTGGAGGCTTAGAATTAGGGTTTATGTTTTCCCATGGTTCAAAAAGTAAGATTTGTTTTTCTTTGATGTAATCTGAAGGTATTAACATGCAATCTATCTCTTTTGGAGTTTGAGGCACAATTAAACATTCAGAAATTCAGCATTTGCTAGACAAGAGTTTCAACAGCAATCTAGAGAGATTTTTAGGTTTCCAGCCTCATGAGTTGACAAAAAAACAATGACAGAATAATTTTCTAAATGCTGTCTCAAATTACCAATATTTCAAAAGTAACATACTCATCAGAAAAACACCTGCACAAGATACAGAATTAGATCATAGACATGAATAAAATATTACTTTTTTACATATCTTGTAGTGCACAAAAATGACACACAGCTGGACACTAGGCTGAGGCCCCTAAGAAAAGCTTTCTCAGCCTATTTTTTTACAGCCTGTGTAGAAAACAGCCCTGTTGCCAGATGTTTTGTTGAGGTTAGATTTGTGATATCCCCTCCAGAATGATGGCCAGCATCCTTGTAATGAACAGCATAGCTTATGCCTTAACTTTCCAGCATCCCACTGATTTCCACAGAACTCTATGTCCTCCCTCCAGGCTTTGAAGCTGCAAAAGAAAGTAATGTTTTGTTGGCTGGTGAACCAGTCTGTCAACATCTTGGGACTGTAAATTACAGCATGCTTTCTATGGTTTGCTTGGATTGGCAGAAACTAGTTGTACACATGTTGGCATCCTGTGATTATTAGCAGCAGCAGAAACTGGAAGAGCTAACATAACATGGGAGTAAAGGAGATAGCTGCTAAAAATATTTTTGAGGTTTGCTGTTATCCTGTTCTGATTCTTCCGTTCATATGAGAAATTATTCTGCTTATATTGACCTGAAAACATTATGTTCTGGCAGGCAATCATACAGTCTTGATTGAATTTCAAGAATAAAAAGACCCTCCCAGCATTTTTACTTATAGTATTTCAAATTTATTTGCTTGTTTTGGCACTCTCTTCTCCTATATCTGAGATTTGGGTTTCTGCACATTTTTTAAAGATTCTAATCTGACAGTGTCCAGGAGTCTGAATTTCATATCATCTGTCATTTACTTCATGTGTGACATAGATTATATGCATTTACTTCATCTGCAAAGCCACAGAAAACATTATTATCATAAGGTTGTTATGGGGTCTAATATTTATGAAGGCTGCTCTAATCCCTTCCAATGAGAAATCTCACGAGAGAAAATTTATGCTATTCAGAACATTAGCTCTGAAGAATATGAACATATAAGGCAAACATCTAATTAAAAACCACACTAGAGAAGATTTACATTGGCTTTGAGTTAAATAAAGCAGTATTATGCATGATCTGTAGATACTCCATGCATTAGACCAATATCAATCTGAAAAACAGTATTAAGGAGTTTAAGTGTTTACATAATTAAAGGGGAATGTGGAAAAATTGACACATTATATGAAAAAAAGATTTTTGTAGTTTCTGTCATTCTTTTATCCCAGATATTATATTTTCCCTGATACCACTGTTTATAGAGTACAGTTTGACTTTGGGGTTTTTTTGTACTTGTAATAATATCTGTCTTTATAAGTATAGTTTTATCATTAAACCTCATAATATAATATGGATAAATTTGAAATATCCATGAACATCAGGGAAAATGTGAGAGATGAGTCCCCCACAGAAACTCTGGAGTAGGATTTAAAGGACAGGCTTTAATAACCTGCTCTGCCAGAAACTTTCCTTGTGAGAAGTCACAGTCATTGTGTTTTATGGTCTTAGTTTCAAGAGAGGGAAACAGTGTGCTAACATTAATTTGCAAGAATTTAGATACTCTGAGAATGTTATGTTTCCACCTACCTGCTGGAATTTCTTAACAGGATTTCATCAGAATGGTATGAATCACTTCATGCTGATTTAGATATGCTTTTATTAGCTGCTTACATTGAGAACATAGGTGCCAGCCACTGAAAATTAGTTTCTGTGTGGATTCTTCCATAGTGTTGTTAGGTGGCTTTTAAAAACTTCACTGTTCTATGGATAACATGCCTTAGTTGTCTTTATTTTAATAGAACACCCACACCAAATCCAAGTAAATAGAAATGTGTTTCAGCAAAATGTTTTTTCACTGAGAATGCCTGTCAGCAACAGACCTGTTTATGCAAAAGTTTTGTCTTCAATTAATATGTCATGGGTGCAGAGAAAAGGGGGCTTAAATTTTAAAAAAATATATTACCTTGAATATTTATAAAATATCTTTATTTTTTCAGTCATCAACTTAGAATTTTGAGATGGCTACATAAGGAAATTAAGTGCTCTTATTTTATCCTTTCTAAGTTACTGCTCTATATTTTTACATTTGATTGTTAGAAATTCCCAGAATGGTTAGATTGTTAGAAATTTCCAGAATTTCTAATATTTCTAATTTCCAATTACAAATTGCTAGCTGTACAATAGGCACAGCATTCTTTCTTAGATACCATAAAACCCTCTTTTTTCACTTAAGCTGGGCAGCTTTCCCCCTGAGATTCCAGCAGGATTACAGCTGAGGAATATGAAGGGATTTTTTGTTGGAGAATACATTTGACAGCAGGCTAGAAGTAGTAAGCTACTAGGTTAGGTGTTTGCATCCTCTCTGCAAACAGCTGAGTCCTCTTGGAGCAGATAAACTGTTTTTTGGGGAAGGGCCAAGCTTCTCCAAATGGGCTGACCTGTCCTGCTCCTGCTTCTGTTGTTGCTGCTGGGTTTTTGTCTTCCAGTTCTCTGGAGCTGGCAGGAAGGGAAGGGTTTACTTCCCTTTTTTTTTACTTCCCTTACTTTACTTTACAGTTTTACTCAGTCCTTTAGAGTCCTGGAGCTGTTAGCTGTTGCTGGTCCAACAGTTGCACTTCCATCTGTTTTTGCTTTCCATATCTTGCTTGTTTTAGCTCGCCTGCTTTCTCACACCTCAACAAGAATTTTCTCAGTGAACCAGAGCCAAGGTCAGGCAGAGGGGCTGTACAAACTAGGGACAGCTGAACCCTGCAGCAGAGAGTCACACAGCTACTAATAAGAAAAGTTACTGTGAGAAAAGTACTGGTATAGCAGCCAAGAAGGCAGTGAAACAAAAAATCAGAGTCAGAGAGGGGGGGAAAAAAAGGGCAACAGAACATAGTATAAATTTTTAAGACACTGGATTCATCATAAGAGTATAATCTATTCAAAGTCTAGCTTGGAATTTCATGTCCCTGAATGCAGGTATGAAGTCATGACCAAGTATCAAAGTATGATAAATGAAAGGTAATTGTCAAAGGTAACAAAGACCAAGAATATATTTTTAAATTCCTGTATAGAAGTAAGTTGATTTCTGTAATACAGTTTTGGTTTATATTAATCTGTTTTAAAATATCCAATATTAACTGGATTGGAAAAAAAATACAATATTGCCCCAGTCTCATGGCAGGTTGAGGCTGGGTGTAATCCACAAACAATTTTGTTCATCTTCACACTTCAATGTCTGCTCACAGTATTCATTTCTGGAAATGAACTAGGAAATATTTTTGGCTTATTTATTATATATATTTGGTTTTTAAGCTTATTTTGACAGCACAAATGTTTTATATGATCATACAGTAACAGTGAGTTTTGATACCTTTGTCTGACTCACAGTGTATAAAGTACATGTTCCCGAGAATAGAAAAATATTGTTTGTGATTAATTTTTAAGTCTGGTAAATATAATTATGGATAAATAATTTATCCAGTTACTTAACTCTTTATCAAAATTTCCTTGGTATCCTCCACTTAAAACAGGTTCTTCTTAAGCCAAAGTGCCTGTACCATTGTCTCAGCTTCACTGGTCAGCTCCAATCAGGACTCTCTTAACTTAACCATAAAAATTGTTGATATAACTGATATAGGAGCTGATGTAATCTTTTCCCATGCGGGAGCCAAATAAAGTTGATCTGAAACACAGTTTGTTTCTGACTGTCTGGAAATATCCATAAACGTCCCTCCCAGAATGTAGCTAAACAATTGAGCAACATCTGAAAACACCGGTATGTTCAAGTCCAGTCTTCAAAAGGTGACAGATGTTTTTCACATGGCTAGAAATGTTGGCACATGTCCTGGTTTGTCCCAGAACATTTTTTTCTGCTGAGTCAGTTTTACTGAGAAATAAAAAAAATTCCATTTACAGCATTTTCTCTTTGTATTTTGCCATGGTGACAAAAGCTATCATTTTAGTGTAACTATAACCAAGATTTCTTTGTCAGAATCTGAAACTATGGTTTCATACCTTATTGGATTTAAAAAAAAATATTTCAGCAACACAATTATTGTTTCAGAAGCAAGTATTTCATAGACAATGTTTGGTCACATTAGAACAAAAAATAAAGATAAATGGATAGGAAAATAGCTATTTAGAATATTCAATAAACAGCAATAGAAATAAAAAATATTCTCAAAAATTCTAGTTGTTTCCATGACTCAATGCAGTTCAGTTTTGCAAGCTTGCAAATTATTTGTGTCATAGTATATGGAAAATATAAAATGGAAGATTTTATTGAAGCAAAGAGTGTCTTGATATAAGCAAAATTTTATATAGATAATATAAGTACCTGTTAAATCGCTTTATTAGCTATGCCTATTAAAGTTCTCCATTACTTCTTTTTTTAAATATTAATATTATTGGCAGAAACAAATTTGAGATCATAGGAAAAAAAAGAAATACCAGAAGATATTTTAACCTTAGTTGTAGTCCACTTCAGGAAACATAAAGAAAGCCTGCTTGCAATCTAATCCTGCTTAATGTTAAGATAACTGATTGTCTTTCTTAGCTGTATTCTGTTGATATGACCCTCAAGTAGTTTGTTGTGTTAGTATGGCAACTGACACATCATATATAGGGTAAGAGATTTATAAAATCCATAAATGCATAAATTCTGAGTAAGAAAATATTTGCACAGGTAGTTAATATTTTGTGATAGACATTTTTATATTGCTGGAAAAAAATAGTAATCTTACTGGGCAAGCTTTTTGAAGATATGTTGCCTCTCCTAAAGATCTTCTTTCAAGTATTTAAATGATAATGCATTTAACAAGGGTTTGATGAGTACTTGAACATCTAATCAGGATATGGACATCTAATCAGAACATGTATTAGAAGTGCAAAATTGTTCAGTGCCTTCAAACATTGTAAAAACTATACCTAGGTAAAGTAGGAGCAAGCTACCATCACTTCTTTTCTAGTAGCAGTTGCTGGCATTAGTTGACAGTAATTCCTTTGTAGCATAAAATATTAGCATGATCATAATACTTTCTACTTTTTAGCCTCAGTTAGAAGTTAAAAGGTTTCTCTCTGATTCAGTTTAATCTAGTCTTCCTCTGGCACAGAAAATATTTAATTTTAGCCAAACACAACTCTGATTAAATGGTACATGCTAGTGAACTATGCTAGTACAAATTAACTGTGTGCTCAGCCCTTTATGAAAAAAAACATGGAATGAACTATAAGAGAGGAAATTTTGTTATGTATCTCCTTGGTTTCATCTAAACATTGCACAAGTCAGGGAGAACAAAAGGGATGTTTCAAGTGACTGGAAGAGGATTGGAATAAAGTAATTTTCCATTCTTGTGGAGAAATCTAGAGCTCTAGTGCCAGGCACTTGAGCCAGGCACCTTTGGCATTTTTTCCCTGACAGAAAGGACCCTTCAATTGGCTGAGTGTCCTCACAGCTGCCCAGAGAGACCCACAGCAGGAAATGCAGTAAAAGCTAATACTAATGCAGGTGTTCTCACTCAACAAGACAATCAGACCTCCACAGCACTATAATCTGCTGAAAGCAGTTTTCCCCAATTTCTCTATCGTACTTGCTAATTAAACTTGTATTTTCACATATTGCTTAGAATTTCAGGCTGTGAAAGATAATAATCTTTCAGATCAGATAAAATTAGAATTTATAAAATTGGAAAATACCTCTAAGAACATCGAATCCATCCAATAACCTGACACCACTGTGTTCACCTCTAAACCATATCTCCTGGTGCAGCATAGAATGACAGAATATCCTGAGCTGGAAGGAACCCACAAGGATTATTGATACATTGACCTATCCATACACTGTTGGAACACTCCAGGGGTGGTGATTGCACCACTTCCTTGGCAGCCTGTCCCAGTGCCTGACCACCCTTTTAGGGAAGAAATTTTTTCTTTATACCCAGTCTAAACCTCCCCTGGTGCAACCTGAGGTCAATTCTTCTGGTTCTGTCACTTGTTTATTGGGAGAAGCAACAAACCCCCACCTCCTTTAAGGCAGTTGCAGAGAGGGATAAGGTCTCCTCTGAGCCTCCTTTTCTCCAACAAACAACCTCAGCTCCCTCAGCCACACCTCATAGGACTTATTTACCCTTCACAAACTTCCTTGCCCTTCCTTGCTCTAATTATATATGATGTTGAAACTAGCAAAATCAATAAATAAAGACAATATTAATTAATAACAATTTAATTTAGAGTTTATTATTTTTAGCCAGATCTCAGTTTACATAAATAAAAGTTTAAGGCCAAAAGCAGTTAAGGGATTTTAAATAACCTAAGGTCACGTGTCTCCTCTTGGGATCTAGCACTTGCTAAAGCCAATAAGGAAGAAAAAAATCATGTCAAAGATGAGGTGATTTTGTTATTTCTTGAGTACTTACTCAACTATGAGAGCCTATTAGTTTCAGGTTTATGAATATTTTTTATTAATTTGTGTTAACTCTGCCTTATAATCGTATATATTCTCCTTTTATTTATATACACAACTTTTAGGAATGGTAATCAGCAGGCAGTAAGTTTCATCTCATTTTTCAATGAATATCACCTTGCTGTCTAATTTATATTTTCATATAAATTAAATTACTGTGTAGCTGGACTATAACATTAATTTTAACAAAAATATGCCCAAAGTCATATACATGAGTGTGGAGGATTTTTTTCTACAGTGAAGAGATAATTTTGTCTCAAAATACATAGTAGAGCACTGCATTTAATTGTGAATAAAGACCAAATCAAAACCACACATAAGTTAACAAGTTTAACTTCTTCAGGCTGACCTCAGTGGTTCGAATCAGCCACAGATTAAAAAAAAAGTAAACACAGAAAACGTGCATATAAAAAAATGGAAAAAGAAATGCTTTATTTCTTAAATCCAGTCTTTTAGTCACAGGACTGTTGACAACTGCATCACTCACAATCAGAGTTGCCAACAGATATACTTAGCCAAAAGCAGACTTCTACCAATGACATTATTGACAGAGGAATAAAAGCAAATACTGACAAATTTAACAGAAAGCAGCATTAGGTTTTTTCTTAAGAAAAATGTTATTATATCTGGTGTTCTGAAAGCAGAATTATAACTGCTTTTCTAAACGCCATATACATTAGAAAAATTGTCACTTGGAAAGTTTCTTGTTTTGCTTATTTGAAAAGTCAAAGGACAATTTTCATCTCATTTGGTCTTGCCATTCCTTCACAATGCTGTCTACATTTCCATTTGTCTGCTTTAGCAAAAAAAAGATAAATAAGATCAATTGTCACTAAATCTTTTCATTGCAGCAAAATAAATTGTTACAATACAATAATATCTTAAAATACCAGAAAAGCAGAAAGTTGGGGGGTTTTGGTTCAAAACTTGCTTATGTTTTCCTTTTTTGCCACCTTTCTGTGGCAAAAGCTGTCCTGGAGGGTGAGCAGATAGAAGAAAAACAAACAATTGAGCAGGAAAGTGCAATATAGAAGCTGTATATTGAATATTTCTTAGTTTTTAGAGTTATATCACAAGCAACCATTTAATACAGATCCTTTGATCTTTCTAGATAAAAATCTCTAGCTTTACAGATATGATTACATATCTCCTTAAACATTTCTGTAAAACTTTTTGTAATTATTTTAATTACTAACATTTTTCAAGACTACATTACCTGGAAAACTTTACCTGTAACTTAAACTTCTAATGCAAGACAAAGTGCTACTTGGTTAAAACACTCACTCACAATGATTGATGTTGGCCTTGGCTTTGAGTCCCTGTTTGTAGAACAGTAGAACTCAAGACTCTAAGAGATTCAAGGCTTATCACTGTGATAGGCTGATGGTGGGCATCACCCATATATAAAACTAAATTTATCAATAATCTAAGTACACTCGAGTTAATATTATATTATTTTATAGACATTTTCTCTTTCTAATTCTACATCTAAATTGGCCTGCATATTTCTTCTCCTTGCAAATTCATATTTTTAAGCATGTTTTTCATTAACAACAGCACAGTTTTTAGTGATTATTAAAGCTGAATCCTCACAGCTAAATTAAGAGGGGTAGAGAGCAGAACTCCTTTTGTGTTAGGAAATGATGTCTCTCAAATCAAGGCAATGGATGGAGAGGAGATTAAACAGAACAAGGAATGGAAAAGCCTCACCAAAGAACAGCTTCTGACTGGAGGCTTGGACTGTAAGACAAAACTATTTTTCTTAGATTACATGTAAAGATACTGCTGTAAGAGTGAACTTACTTATTAGATATTTTCATACATAAATGTGGTTGATTTGCTTTAGTTTCCCCTCCCGCACACCAAATTTCCATATATTATTCCCATCTTCATTTAATTGTCACAGATATTTGAGTGAGGGATTAAGTTACTAATACTTTATATTTTTAAAATGAGCCTTGTAGCTGCTCGCATTATCTGTCTGTATTGCATTAATGAATGAAGTTTCCACGGAATGGTTTTTATTCTGTGTCTGTTTTGCTCTGCCCTTTTCTTCTCATTCGAAAGAAATGCTAGCCATCAACTTAGGTCAAGTTAAACAGTACAGAATGTATTTCTTTGGCTTGTCTATGACAGGATCTTGGATATTGGAAAAGTTCATCCTTTCATTTCTGCTGGGCATTCCTGTACTTAAGTATGATGGAAAGTCACTAAGAATGGAAAGAGAGAATTAGATTAAGGAGAATACATTAGAGAGAGGATAATCTGAAGCAGTACAAAATTGTGCTGAGCAGTTTGCTAAATTTTTGAAAAATGTGAAGAAGTTAAACTTTAAAAGAAGGTGGTAAGAGAGAGAGTAAAAATATTTTCATGTATAGACATCAGCCTTAGTATTTCTCTAGAAATGATGAAGACACTTGAGTCCCTGAGCACAGGTAATAAGCAGTGTCCTATTCCATTTATGTAAAGAAAGTTGTATAACAACATGGCAATAGCTTCTTCATGGTATGAAAAACAAAGTTTAAACTGGACTCAGGTTTCTCATTGATATGTTCCCATTGAATATAACCATTCAAAATAAAATTCAGTCAATTCAGAAGTAATCTTTCCTGTGAGATGGATATACTTTTCAGGCTAACCCAGAGCAGCCCCTTGCATATGTTAACTTTAGGGCTCTCAAGGGTAGAGTTAGAATAGCTTCATTGACCAATGGGCTCCTCATTACTGAGGAATTATGTGGAAAAGTTTTGTAGAATGGATGCACTACAAGAAGTGTGGGTTATCTTAGGGGTGTGACATTTGTGACAATCTTGATTCTCAGATGTGTCCTTTATCTTCATGGGCCCTCATCTGTTTAGATCATTGCTGACAGGTAAACTTTGAAATATCAGTAAGTAGGGCTTAGAGACCATATAGAAAGAACCAGAAAAATTGTGCATTGTTCTTTTAATAAGAAGGTATTTTAAATCATAAAAAATGGGGTCTTTAGATGAATAACAGCTCTCTTTTACAACCTCTCCTAGTTCATGCAGCCTATTTGTGACATTCGAGTACATCCACAAATACTGTTCCTGCTGTCATAACTGGAAGTGATTTGCACCACAACTTTAATTCAAGACATCTGCCTGACACTCTGCCCAGACCAATGCTTTTCTTTTTCCCCCCCCATGCTCTTCAGTAATACTGTTGGAAGTAGATGTGTATCTCTTTTTTGTATTCTCTTATGTTGTATATAATAGTCTTAGGTGATTAATAGTGTTTGTTTTGAAGCTGTGATTAATTTTTCTTACAATAAAATGTAGGATAACAAAAAATAGAGTAAAAGTTTGCAAGAAGATTCTTGCAAACCAAACCAACCAAAATTACACTTATCCTATCCAAAACAAAAAAAAAAAACAGGCAGATGCTTGACTTTCTACACATAAATGGATTCTGGGTTCCAATTTACATTTAATCCTGGGTAAGGACAACTGTCCTAAACAAGATAATCACAGGAACGTATAGAAAGATCTTAAATATGTTCTTGCTTTTTATGGCCTCTTTAACTGCTGTTGACCTATAAGTAGTACTAAGACACGAATTTTCAGCATCTGTATGCTGCTGATGTTCATCTTCATTTTGGACTACAGGAAAAAGTCGAAACACATCTTTCTTCGGATGTTATTTATAATCTGATGATTCAAAGACTTAATTATTGTAGCTTCCTTCTGAAATAGATACAGATGAAGTCCAGATATTTAAACTTAAATAAAAACATTTGTTTTATTAATAACATAAATGCTTCCATCTTGCCAAATTTTGTCACTTAAAGTACTGAAGATGCAAGATGTTTTCATTATTGAGAATGGCAGCCTTAAAGACAGAGAGATAGTATTTCATATAAAAGTGAGTAAACCAGTACTTTTTAACTCAGTAACTGTTTCTAGAGTGATTAAGGTTTTTGTGGCAGTCTGTTTGAATGTTGAGCTCCAGCAGTAATACTATCCTAGTAAAAGGAATAACTACTTTTAGACCAGAAATGAAAATTATGAATGCTCATTTTCTGTGAAAAACTGGGGGGTTTTTGTTTGGGATTTTTTTCAGAGTGGAATAGACAGTGTTTGTAGTACTAATTTAGACATCTTTCTTGCTTCAGGTATGGTCAGATGACACACTAGTTACATCATGCTGCTGTTACAATCCCTTCTGTAAAGCCGGGGTATTCTTATGGAAGACATTGTTATTCTTAGGATAGAGGAGAGGGGGGAAAGAAAAGGTTGTTTCTAATGCTGTACTTATTAATATTACTCACATTCTATGAACACAAAGCAGCATCTCATCCTGCAACCTTCCCAGCATGTTGCTGGAAGATACATATGCTTCTTGTACACCTTATTGCATTATTTGTCAACTTTCTCTGAACAAAAGACCTTTGTTTTACAATTAATATCTGAGAAGGAAAAATTGCAAAACCTAGCCATATGAAAGACTCACCAAGAAATATATTTCCCCTAAAATTATAAGGCTTTGTAATTTTCATATGTGTGTTGGACCTTTTGCATTTTTCATCAGAAATATATGTAGAAATTACTTGATTTCTTTCATAGGAATGTGTTGATAAGTATGATTTATTCAAAGTCATATTTTGAGGTTTGAAAGTGGTGAACTGAAAAATCATGCAATGCAAATTGCTGTCAGTCGTCTTTGCCTTCTTTGTACTCACCTGTGCAAGTCTTTCTAATCAGTGCATTTGTGGGCAAATCTAGAACCACAGTGGCATCACACCACTGTGCAGTTAATAAAAGCATGACCTCTCCTTACACTCAGGTTACGCTGAAGAGCAGGATAATCATATCTTTTTAATTTCTTTTAGTTTTTCATATTAAAATATCAACCTAGAAGCAATTTTTTTTCTTTCATTAAAAAAGAAAAATTCTTAATTTATTTTTAATTTAATTTCTTTTTAAATTCTTCTAAATTATGTTGCTGCTATTTCAACATTACATTACTTCAACATTAAATTGTAGCCATAAATATGAATTATGAACTTCTTCCATCAGATGTACCAGAAATTTGTAATGATATTTTTTATTGAGACTTTATTTGGAAACTATTTTGCTGAGTTATTTATAAAGTATGGAAAGGGTAAACATTATATAGGCATTCAGTAGAAAATAATATGTACATCACAAAAGGAGATCAATTGTTCTTGCCTTTTTACTTCTATTGCTCATCTTGAAACTGCTAGTGTAGTATTCTTGCATGTTCCATAACTTCTTTTAAAAGACTTAGAGTAGGTTGGGTTGGAAGGGACATTTAAAGGCCATCTTGTCTAACCTGCCCCTCACAATGAGAAGGGTTTTCTTCACTTAGATCAGTTGACTCAGAGCCCCACCCAAGCTGACCTTCAACGTTTCCGATGAGAAGTCATCCACTACTTCTCCAGGCACTCTATTCCAGTGTCTCATCACTCTCAATGTAAAAAAAAAACCAACCAAAAACCAAAAAACCAACAACAAAAAAACCCCACCTCTTTCTTATATCCCATCTAAATTGATTTTCCTTCAGTTTCAAACCATTACCCCTTGCCCTATCCCTACAAGCCCTTGTAACAACAACCATCAGTTGGTCAGGAGACACCCAGAATAAAATCAGGAACAGACAAAATAACTGAAGTGACTAGTCTTGATTTTTTTTTTCTTAACCAGAAAATACTGAAATTCTGGTATCATGTGGAAATAAATTCCAGTGAAGAAGAATCTTCAAATTTAGAGCCTATTTTGATAACCTGCTTTACTAATATTTCTTAGAGAAATCAGTAGTTGAGAATCAGTAGTAGTTCTGCCAAGTTGAGGCTTTTTGAAGTATACTTATGTATGATAAGCAATCCATTTTCAGGTGCTATATATTAATTTTCACTAAAGAGTGTAATGAGCAACAGAAAGTGAAGCTTATGAGAATCTTTAAGCATGTAAGTAATTTTACCACAACTTTGCTTACCACATATTTGCTACCACAAAATGTGCTGAAAAGTATTAATAGGCCAACACATCAAGTGTAATACATAGTTGTTTCCTGTTTCACTTCCTATAAGCAAAGAAGTTCAATCAGCAGCATAGATCTTTACAAGATAAATCATCCACATTTATCTGCTATCACTGTTTGCACTTGTGGATCAAATTAACTTACACAGGCAAAGTCAGAACTGAAAACTAACAAGCTGAGTAAAGTTTTAGCCCTAGATAAGCTTCTTCCTGTTATGCTTTATCACTGTGCTGGAATAAAACTAAGACTTATTTTTTTTAAGTTGTTGCTGTTCAATGTCGCTTATAAGTTTTATGATCTGTTTTAAAGTTACTTAGGAGTGAGGTATTACATACGTAGATAGTTTTATTAATGAAATCTAGCCTGCATGTTGCCTATTCAGGTGGATTGACTCTGGCAGGACACTAGGTGCCAACCCAAGCCAATGTATCACGTCCTTTTCAACTGGACTGAGGACAGAAGATACAATGAAAGGCTCATGAGTTGAGGATGGGGAGAGATCACTCAGCAACTGCCATCAGGGTAGAAGAGTCTCAGGGAAATTATTTTAGTTCCTTACCAACCAAATCAGAATAGGGTAATAAGAAGTGAAACTAAATTTTAAAAACACCTCTCCCCCACCCCTCCCTTCTTCTCAGGATTAACTTTATTCTTGAATTCTTCCCCCAGGCAGCGCAGGGAGACATGAAATGGGGGCTGTGTCAGTTCGTCATGAGTTGTCTCCGCTGCTCCTTCCTTCTCAGAAGGAGGACTCTTCTCTATCTCCAATATGGGGTCCCTCCCATGGGAGACAGACCTCCATTAAGTTCTCCAAGATGAGTCCTTCTCCTGACCTGCAGTTCTTGACAAATTGCTCCAGTGTCAGTCCTTTCTACAGGGTGCAGTCCTTCAGGAGCAGGCTGCTCAAGTGTGGCTCCCCTAGGGGGTGGTCTCAAGTCCTACCAGCAATCGGTCCAGCATGGGCCCATCTCTCCACAGGGCTACAGGTCCTGCCAGAAATCTGCTCCAGTTCAGGCTTTCCACAGTGTCCCAACCGCCCTTTGCACAACCACCCACTCCAGCTCTGGGCCCCCACAGTCTAGAGATGGATCTCTGGTCTGCCATGGACCTTGGTGAGCTGCTGGGGCACAGCTTGCTCACCATGGTCTGCACCACAGGCTTCATGGGAGACTAATTTAGTGATTGGATCACCTCCCCTCCCTTCTTCTACTGACCTTGGTGTCTGCAGGGCTGTTTCTGTCACATATTCTCACTCCTCTCTTCAGGTGCAATTGCTGTTGTGCAGGGTGGGGTTTTTTCCCTTTAACCACATTGTCCCAAAAGAACTACCACCATCACAGATGGTGTGATGGCTAAGGCTCAGATGTCTAAGGCTGAGCCTTAGCCAACATTGAGTCCATCTTGGCTATGGGTGAAGTTTCTGGCACCTTCTAACAGAAGCCATCCCTATAGGGCTCCCCTCCGTGCATACACTACCTAAACCTTGTGAAAGCAAAGCTTTGCTAAGATCACATGTTTAGGATATGTTAGAACTTAAAAGAAAATAGGAGGAGAACGTTATCCCTTTCTTGCATTTCTAATTTTAGAGAGATATTCTAGAAAATAATTAGCCGATGCCTTTTTCCTAGACTGTTTATCAAATGGAACCACAGTGTGTTTTTCCACACTGAGTACCCTATGCATGAGATTTGATGGAGTCTCAGTTTTGGTCATTTTATTTAATTGATTCATCTCTCTCTGTAACAGGTTTGCTTTTTTTTTTGTTATTTAAGTTTGGGATTTGCTAATGCTGCTGTAGAAATGGGATTCAAAATTATATGACTTTTTTTGCCTCCTTTATTTTCTCCTTCTTCATGCCCTGAAAGTACCTTCTATATCAAGTTGTCTTCTATGTGTCTCCATCACCTAGGGGAGCATGTCTGAGTTGAGGCACAGTAAATGATGATCTCCTATTCTCATATATTCAAATGAAATGTGATATTTTTTGTTTCAATTGTACAATATTGTGCGGAATAGTATGAAATAGTAAGATTAAAAAATATTTCTGTCAATAAAAAGAAACTAGCATATGTTTGTGTTTTTTTAGAATACTTGAGGAAGCCCAATTTCAAAAGGTTGCAATTTTAGTGCTTCATACCCCTCTCTATTTTCCAATTTCAATAGAAGGAATGTTCTGTTTTATTGCAATTTGTATTTGATGTGCTTTATTGTTTTTGGCTTGAATGATAATTTCTTATATCTGCTAAGGAAATTGCATCAATACAGTAAATTGTAAACTTCCATGTTTTGAGAAAGACTTGCTCTAACTTTCCTCTGAGACAAATTATTTAATCCTCTTCATTGGCTCAGTGATCCTGAAAAGGATCACATCTCTTCCTTTGTGACCCCCCAAAGGGATGAGTCTTGGCATTTAAAAATTCAAAATTTGGCTTTCATGTTCTTTTAATGTTTCTCTATGGATCTTGGAAAAAGCAGGTCAGGCATGCTGCCAAAGCTTAAATGTACTCAAAGTGAAGAGAGTCTATTCCACCCTAATCAAGCACAATTGACAACTAAGGCCATACATTAATACATATGTTCTAGATTATTGATGCAGTCTACAGGCTTTTGTCATATTTTCTCAGTACAATTTTCTTACAAAAATAACAACCAGCGTTGCTTATCTTTCTCTTGATGAGCATATATGAGTGTTCTTAGTATGAACTAAGAATTGTTTACATACATGGAGAGTTCTAGGAAGACAATTCAGCTTCATATGTAAAGGTCATGTGTTAGCAAACTTGCATGTTGGCAAGATCTGTTCTGCAGTGACAGCATCAAGGTAAATGGTCAAATAAGACTAAAAATCAAGAACATATTTGCAAATAAAGACATAAAAATAGCACTGTAACGTCCCAATTTTACAGTAATTTTTTAATTTAAATTCGGATACATTTTTGACAATGGTATAAAATTGAGATTCCTCCAAGAATTGCTGATTACAACAGAATGCAATAGAATAGAAGCTTTACTATTTACTATGGGGTTTTTTAATAGCTTTACTATTTACTATGGGTCTATTATACATATTTCTTTTTTGTGCCTTTTTTCTTGAAGAATACAGTTTTTCCTTCCCAAAAGGTTCTTAAATGACACCACCAGGATTGCTAGTTCCTTCACATGCTGTAATGACACTTTTTCCTTTGTGCTTATTTCTTATTGAATGATGAATTCTCTGTTACATATCTTCACTTGGGAATACATTTTCAGTTGTGATCAAAGTTACTTCCCTTCCTTTCAGACAAAATAAATGTGCATCAATTTCTTTAGAAAAAACAAATTTGTTTAAATATGAGCCATGGAACAGGCTTCTTGGATGTACTCAGAGATTGTAGCAAGTGAAGAATGGTGGAAAATGAATGGGAAATCTCATGAATGGGTTGAAATGTGAGCAGTTAGAAGCTTAAATTATGATGTGTATATAACTTGATTTTTTTTAATGTGAAGCTATTTCCCTCAGTACCGGTAATGGAATGTAGCCAGATACTATTCTAGTGGGAGATGGGATCTATTTAGTTGCTAAAGAAGCCATGCAAGATGCATAAAGTAGCTGTTGCCTTATTTTATTGTTTGGATTTGGGTTTTGTTGGGTTGGGGGTTTTTGTGTGTGTGTGTTTGTTTCTAATTTGATGCAGACTTGTGGTTTTGTTTTGTTGTGGTGTTAGGTTTGGTTTCAGATTTTTTGCTTCAGTTTGGGGTTGTTTTGTGTAGAGTCATAGTTTTTGCCTTGGATGTTGCCGTTTTTGTCCTTTGGTTTGCTTCTTTTGTTTGTTGGGGTTGGTTTGGGTTTTTAACAGAAATATAGAGAGAAACTTTTTTCACCTATTTTACTTATGTCTTTTGGAAGACAATACCTTTTTTCTCCTGGAGGTGGAATAGATTTTTTGAGACATGGAAGAGTTGGGAGCATTTACTAGTTCATTTCCCTAAAAAAAAAAAATTAAAAATTAGAAAGTCCTAGTGTCAGACAAGAGAAGAGTCATGCAGCTATAACTGCTAATCATGATGGAAAGACTACTGCTAGAGAGCTGCTAAAAGTTTTGGGATATTAGTAGGGAAGTAGAGATATGTCCCCTAAAGCTAAAGGAAATCTGGCTTCTCTGTCTGAGATTATGACACAGGAATTGTCAGTATTCTGTACATTATGAGGGATTTTTTAAATGGGAAATATTTGGATATTTGGCTTTTCATAGCCATGGCAAATCACCCCATCTGTGTCTAACTGTATCAGTTTTATGCCTTGAGGACCTGCCAATTGCATAGCCTGTTATATCAGGCTTGAGACAGTGGTGTCATGCTTTGTCATGTTGGTTACAAAAACATTGGAGTTTGTATGCCAGAAAGAAATAATTCTTACCTTAAATTGTAATATGTAACTGTAAAAAAGAGCTTTTCAAAGTTTTTGGGTGTTTTTTCCTAACTTTCTTTGCCTTGGTCTTTTCACCTCTCTGACAATCTAGAATACTGCAGTTTTTCATAATAACCTCCAAGAGCCCCTGACTAATTGCAGAGCTAATTATGAAAGTACGCGTATTTTCAAGGTTATATCATCCAGCTGAGTGAAAAACTAGTCTTATTCTAGGCTATTTAAAACTCAGGAGGGCTAGCAGGAGCAAGTAGTGGCATAAAAATCCAACCAATTTGTTTGAATACTAGGACCTGTGCTTAGTACTGTGATTCAAATAACTAATTTAATATTACACAAAATATTTGGGGGACTAGGGTCAGAGTCTTCAGTTTAGAAACGGAAGGAGAAATAACATAATTTGCTCAGTGTTGTTCACTGAGCAAATGATGCTTAGTGAACAACAATATGACAAAAAGTTATGGTTTGTATAAATGACTTGTACTTAAATGAAAAATGTGGTTTTAGTTTTGATAATGCCTGACCAATGAGAATCTTCTTCAAGTTACTGTGGAGTGGCCTTAATGCTGTAAATAATCCAATTGGCCAAGTCCCAGTACAGTGCAGATGAGAAAAGGATGCAGGAAATTCTGTTGTTTACACATGTGTCTGTTACACTGAGAAGCAAGAGGAGCCCAGCAAACTCAGAAGGTAAGGGGTCTTAAGCTTGTGGGTTTAATGTTTAATTTCTATAAATCTCTCCAGAGACAAAGTATGAGTTACTATTATGCTGATGGTAAGGAGTAAAACAGTCTGAACTGCCCAGAAAAAGTACTGAAGATTAGAAAAAAGTATTTGAAATATGTGCCTAAGTTATATCTAGCTGGATTCTTCTATGTTTTTTGCTACTATCATGTAGCATTACTCCTAACATTCCATTGAACATAACTTGTTTTTCAAGTGTAGCAGAATGCTTGCTTACTATAACCAGGTAAGTTTTTAAAATTGTCTAAGTGACAGTTTGTTGAAGTTATTTCTTAGTTTTGATTAGAAATTAATATAAATGCAGAAGTTTCACAGATTATACAGTTTTACTACTGAAAACCTTTTTAAAATTACTTTGTGAAATGCATATGCAATGGCATAAACTAATGAAACTTTGGTACCTTTTTATGGGGGTGGTATTATGTACATAAGGGTCATGATAATATTATTATGAGTTTGCAGAAGCTTGTACTGCTTTTTTTTTTGTTGGAAAGTAATGTTTTCGTGGTGTTTCTGTTTTCATAAGTTATGCAACTCAATAATGAGTTGTATAATCCTAACTTCCTTCAGGAAATATCTGAAGATGGGATAAGAAAAAATGCATTCTTAGCTGTGTGCTCTTATTCTAATGCAATGAAATATATTTTTTGATACTATGATTTGTTGATGCTGGACAAATATATTCAGTCTGTCATCATTTTAAAGGCAAACATCAGATATAGTGTGATACACTGTGGATGATCCTTCAGCAATGAGAACCAAGGGTCAAATTCCAAAAGCAATGTTCTTAAGTTTAATAAGCAGATATAGAAAATAGTACTAATGGACTTCCTACTGACTATCCAGATAGCTGCATTTTGTTTGTATAAGTTCTCACTGATTCTTTCAAACATTTTATCAAGCAGACTCTGCTATAAATAATCCTCTAGCTAGAGTCTTAGTTTTTAGTTTAGAATTCTTGTGTTGTTAGAAAAGTTACTTTTGTGGTTTTGAATGCAGTTCTTTGCATAAAATAATGAAGATAAATGAATTTCAAAAATATATTAGGTATCATTAATAGAACTAGTCATATCTCTTCCAGAGACATCTACAAAAAATTGAAATTGAAAAATGTGAAATTATATGTCTGAGGGTGTTTTTTGTGTATTTGCATGTAGCCAGCTTTGAACTGAGGCTGCTCTTTCACCTTAAGTATAAAATACTAATGGTAACCTCAGGTAAACCTGAAAAATAAATCACTTGAAAATGAATGCACGAAAGGAGCTGTTAATGAACAGGCTGTAATTACTGTTGTTTACTTCAACACAGATAGATAGATATTGGACAGACAGGTAGATATTGGAATCATTTGAAGTGTACAAATTTGATATTCATGTAATCATAGATTCCTAGAAAGGTTTGGGTTGGAAGGGATCTTAAAGATCATCTAGTCCCAGTCTCACCCCCCAGTATAGAAGGTTGCTTAAGGCTCCCTCTAACCTGGCCTTGAACACTTCTGGAGATGGGACAACCACAACTTGGGGAAGCCTGTTCCAATGACTCAGCTAATCTGTTCCCTCCTATTTTCTTTTTATCCATACAATGATCTTTAATTTACGGATTCATTATAAAAATGATCCTTCCTGAAAAGCTTGATTCTCTGCTCATGCTAATTAAGTCATCCAGGTCTGATTTACACTGAGTTAAATAAGACTGGGTTTTTTACCAAGCCCATTCATATTTAATGTCAATCACATTACTGGAGGAATACCAGGGAGGAATTTTTGTGAAAGCTCCTATTGTTTTGAATATTTTTTATATGTATTTTCAGTTGACTTAGATGTTTCTCCATAAGTTTTGTAGGTGTCCATTTTTGCAAAAGTGTGCCAGCTTCCCTTCTACCATGCTGAGTAGTCACCAATTATTCAAATAATTTATTCTCTTCTAGTGGGACTACATACTGGCCTAGAGCAAGTGGGCACTGAGACTATACATGCTTCTCTATGTGTTTAAGTGACATCTAGGATACAACAGATGATACTTAGTGATTTATTTTATTTGACCACTCTAGTACCTGTGGAATCCAGGTAAAAGTCACAATGTGGATTACTCCTTTGTTCATTTCCCTCAAGGATGATTTAGTGGAACTGGGATCATTGTGGGATAATATCTTACAGCATTAAATCACACAAAATCAAAGTCCTTGAGCTATTGAAAGACATGAGATGGTGTTAAAATACTAGACTGGTTAGGGAAAAACAAGAATAATTACATATAAATGTCCAAGTAGCAATCTTTTTTCAGGAACATTCTTAAAAGCATTAATTATACAAGATATGGCTTCTAAAACTGTTCTGATGAAACCAAAAACATCTCTGCACAAGAGAATTGTCAATTCTGATGCAATTATATCAGAGTAGTTGAACCAGCCAAAGGGATATGCTCTGACCCAGAGAAAACAAAATATTCATGAGTGTTCTTACTTGTCTGCTTATGTGGCTGGGAAAATCACTTGTTTCTAGACTCTGAGTAGTGTTTTGAAGAAAAATTGTTTTGTGTCCTAATAAGCATTGGAATGTTTTATGTCTTGGTCTGAAACAAATCATCAGATATTTGTGATAAATTTTCCCTACTCCCAGTGTTATGAAATTTCCTTTAAAAGTAGGTCATGTTTTGAATAGGAAAGCATCATAAATGACTTAGACTCTAACAAGACAATTCTTGATCTCTCATATCATAAAGCATATGGTTTTAAGATACTGTTAAGGGTTTTAAAACTCTGAAGAATTTCTCAAGAGTATAGGAAAGGATTAGAAACTTAACTTTTTCAGGGATATGCCATTACATCTTCACGCTTCATTGAAAATAAAATAAAAGAAAGAAAAGAAAATACAAAAAAAGCCACACCAGAAAAACGTCCAAAACAAAACATGACCCCCTCAACTCAGTGGGATAAAAAAGCCTGTAAATGAAAGTGAAGCTATCCAGTTCAAGGTCACTTTCCAAATGAGTAACTCAGAAGAAAATAGAATTGAAGTACAGACTCTAGAAAATAAATTTGTGATGATTTTGTCTAAATAATGAAGCTTCTCTATACATTTAAATGATCTCTTCTGTTTGGATGAACATGTTTTAGCATTGCATCTGACCTAATTCTTGTTCAGTAAAGTGCTTTTCATTATGGTTAGTCTGTCTTCAGTTTCCTTTTTTCACTTTTGAGGCTGAAAGAAACCCAGCTGACTTGACTTGTAGCCTAATCTAAAAATGTGCTAAAAATCCCACAGATCTATGAAATCCTCAGTTATGTTTGGGAGTAGTTGGGCCTCCTCAACTATATTCAATAAGAAGCTACAGTGACTCTCACAAGGAGGTGGATTTGGCTTTTGAACATAAGTAAATGAAACATGAAATCGTGGAATGCTAATACCATCAATAGCTGGGAAAGGAATTTAACCTTTGAGAATTCAACATGATACAACGGTCTTTTGTTTTAATTGTGTGCTATAAGCTTATTTGTAGCTTATTTGCAGTTATTAATATTTCATATAGTTTAAATTGTTTAACTAATACCCTGAATGAAAATTACCAGCTGAATGAGATGTTTTTAGTTTTCTTGTTGTCTTTGACTTTTAACTTACAGCTGGCTTTAATGCTTGTAAAGACTTCTAAGACCAGTTATGACTTACATACTCAAAGGCAGATCTAAGCTTGTGGGTGATATATACCTTGGGTATTATTTCCCTACATATTTCCCTACAGAAGAGTCTTCCCTCTTTCTGAAAAGTTCAGAGGAAATCCATGCAAGATACTCTTCTGTGCCACGTTAGAGGGCTGCCTGTCAGTATAAGCAAGACAGTGCATGTGTGCACTGGCTGAGCTCATAACCAGTGTGTAATAACACCCTGGCAACTCAGAGCGAGCTGAGTCTTTTGAGATTTTCTATTGTGAATGACTACTGGCTCTTTTGTAACTAAGCTGAGTGGGGTAAGAAGTTAACTGCTTATCCTACTTGTTCCCAGTAAAGGGAATGACCCTGTTAGCACTGCAACTCATTTCAATGTAGGTTAAAAATATTTGTCGTGCTAAACACTCCCTGAAACTAATTTACTCTGCTTTCTGTGTAAACAGAGGAGGAAGACTCATGCACTCAGTTAATTTTAGTCTTAGCTGGGGAATTGCTGAAAAACAAACCAAGCAAATAAAAATACCCATACCATTTTAATATGATTAGAGTAAATTTCATTGGGCCTGCAGAACAAGATGTCTATAGGTATTTCTGTAAATCACAGGAGGAGTTCTCTTGTATCTTTAGCTATAAGCATTAAGATAGTGCTTCAGTATAGTGAACTAGTAGTAAACAGTGTGAACCCTATTCTTCTGAAGCAATTACTTGTTTCAAGTTTGAACAGATACTATTGTTCTAAAGAAATCTCTCTATGCTATTTAGAAGATATCTATTAGACCAGAAGTTTAACTGATATGAATTATTTTGTATGAATTAACCGTTGCCTCGTTTTAAATACACTCCGAATCTGTTCTCAATTGAAGTTATTGTTAATATGCTGATTCGTAATCTGTTTTTCCTAATAATAATTCAGGCAATATATTCCATGGAGATTACCCATCTTCACACAGAATCACTGAGATTAAATTAGAATTTAGGGGACATGGCTACTTGTTTAACTCAGCAGTTTACATTAGGTTTTGTAAACCTGTTTGTAAGTCATTTACTCTGAAAGGATCTAAAACTTTGAGAGTTCATACTTATCCTAACTACCTAGAAGGTTTATTTTGCCTCTTTTTTCATTAATCATATCCTCGTAAAACGTTATAATCAAATCTCAAAGGGGAGCTAGCCAAGCAAACTGTCTCAAATGCCACAGCTACCAAGTTTAGTTGGGTTATGATTGGTTATGATTGAGCTTCTACTTAGCTCTTTTTGAGACCGTCTGGGAAAGTTGTTGGTGTCACACACACTCCCTTCCCTCCCTGCATAATCTGATTATACAATATGTTTTTTCAACTGTAGTGGCTGAGAATCAATACTACAGACTTGAATGTACAAAAGATATGGGTGAAATGTTATGAAAGTGTGTAACCAAACAAAACATTCTTGGGGAAATGAAGTTACTGTAAATTATATTTAAAGCAGTACTTCAGAGCTTCTTTTGGCCTTATGGGTAGTAAATGACAACATCTCTATGTACAAATATTTATGTTACCCATATTTAACCCTAAGGATTTGAATACAACTTCAAAGATGTGAAGAAAGATCAGCTTGTTGCTGTAAAAGACTTTGAAAGATATTGCAATGATACGTAATCACTTGTATTACCCAGTAGACCTAGATCAGAGTACATAATTTTGGTTCTCATCTGAAGAAATAGTATCCAAACTGTTTAAAGTTTATTAAAATTGGCAGCCAAACAAAAAAAAGAGTAATATTTGTTTAGTCTTTACATTTATTGTAATCTGTGACTACCTTCCAAACTGTCTTTTTTATGAATAATATGTTTTTAGTATGTATATATAGTATGTACACTATGTATATAATCTGTATAATATTAAACAAGATATATTGTATGCATGTGTTTAAAAAAAACAATTGAAACGCTGAATAGGATTTTATTTTAAAATGGATATTTAGACATGGAGAGAAAACCGTAAAAAGAAAAAAGGAAAAAATGTACATAGGACCACAGTGAAGTGGACCACGTCCTTTTTTTGGTGCATCCTTTTTCAGAGAGAATTACAGCATTTCATTTTGAGCAAGCTTTAAGACACCCCTGACCCCCACCAGCAACAATAATGTAAAATATGCTGTGAAAAAAATCTTGTCCTAAATTACTGCTTTTAATTGTTGACACTTTTTGTATTAGTGTAACTTAATAGAACAAATTCCCTTTACCTAGGGGTGTTTTATTCTGTGGAAAGAAGTAACCACTCAGTTTTTAAAAGCCTCGAGCCACGTCAGCTATACTAATCCTGTGGTCAAATTCTCCTATTGGCATGGAAATTTTCACTATGTTTTACAGGAGCAATTCACACATTATAATACCTCATGGTTAGATGAAACATGGTATAGGCAATCATTGCAATAAAAGCATCAGTCCAAATATAAAATTTTGTGAAACTTTATGAAGAAGTAAATGTTTCCTGCAAGACACTAATTGTTGCTGTTACTGGCATGTTTATTCTGGATTGTTTCCCCCCGTGCTTAGAACTGACCTTCAGCCTGGGAAGTATCTGGGAGCGCCTGATTGTCTTGTTCACCCCTTTCCTTCATACATATGTTCTCATATTTTCAGTTTCTGTTGGCAGAATAGATATGGGAGGAAAAGCCTTTTTTCTTCTTTTCTATGTCCCTTACAGCTGGTTCCTGACAAGAGCACAGAATTGCTGCTTTTAAGGCAGATCAGTGTTGTCACAAAAGGAGCTTATTTCCTATGGCTCTTCCCTACTTACATGGTGTTTTGTGACCCATTTGGCTAATACTTACATATTCTGAGATTCACAATTTGTGATCTTAATTTTTCATTATTTACTGGATGTCATGGCAACATTGCTAAAACTGGGAGGAACAGGCTTCTAGAGCTCTTCAGAAATCACACTGCTCAGAGAATCATGTTGGGGGGACTTTAGAGATCATCCCCCTTGCTCAGAGTATCATATTTAGGAATTCTACATGGCATGCCTTTGTTTTACAAAAATTTCTGTCACACTAGAGATTTATTTTTTTCTAAAATGAGTGAGACAACTTACACCTGGAATTTTAAATCTTATTTCAAATGATTAAAATAGATTGTGAAAAAGCATAGCAAACGAGGACAAACTGGCAACGTGACTGGCATGGCCAGCCTGAGGGCCAGTTAGGGCTACTTCATGTTTTGGGTTTTTTTTAAGATATAAATTATATATATGCAATTTTACCCCACATGCCTTCAAGTGAATTATTAAAACCTTCAGGAGAAGCAAACTACTATTAATAATAGAAAGGATTCCTCCTCTGGAGTCCGAGAATTTTGGTTATCACAATGGATACTGGAATATCAAGAAGCAGTATGCTTACTCCTGTTGCATAGTGTAAAATGCTTATTTCAGCATTATGCTGATTGCTATATTTTCCTTTGGTTTCTGGATAGGCTACTAAAATAGAAAATAGTTTAACCATTTCTGAGTCCTCCTTTCACTTACTGCTTCATCTTAAGGTTTAAGTGGTTTATTGTCTTTCAGTCACTATCTTTGCTGCCCATCCTTTACCTCTTCTCCCAGGAATTTAGCTATACATGGACAACAAATATAATGATGCACTTTCTGGGGGTACTTCAGAAACGCCTGTCTGTCACAATGTTTTGTATCATAGTAAAATGCATTCTTCCCTGAAGAACTACTATTTTCCTAAAGTTACTTTCTAGTTTTTACTTTTTTAGGCGTGATAGAATAGCTGGCAAACTTTGTTTATGGCTTTTTTAATAGAATGCAAAGTTGAAACTTGAGTCTCTGTTTTGCCCTCCCTGTCTGTCATATTCCATCTCATCATCTGATGTTGATCAACTCAGAAGTGGAATCAGACTCCAGTTTTACATAGATTCTACTATGAAGGGCTTACTTATATTTGGTCCTATACCTTTCTGCTCTGGAGTTTTTTAGTGTCTCCTGATATTAAATTTATTAATTTGTTTTCAAGGCAAAGATGTCTATACTATAAAGAAACAATGAGAAAAATAGTGATATTCTGGGCTCCCAAGATTATAAATTTCATCAGACCTATAAGAAGTGTGGAACTTAACACTTTTCTCTTTACTGTTTCTTCTAAAACCTCTCAAATACTTTTGGTTTATGTTCTTCCGTTCTATTTGCTTTTTTTTTTTTTTTGGCAAAGCATTTGAGTCTTTATCCTGTCCTTTAGGAACTTTGACAATTAAAGAACTTGGAAACTAAGATTTAGGCCTGACATTGTCTCTTGCTCTTAAAATGTTCAGGCAGATGCTATGTTATAGAAGGAAAATGAGGTTGCATAATTTCAGTCGTGCATATCAGGACATTAATGAATTGCCACTATGATTTCATTTTATCTCACAGAGATACTTAACACATCATACTATCCAAATTGATGTCTTAAGACCATTTTTTCAGGTATTTTTAAGATTTCCTAATTGCACAAAAAAGTGCAAAACAACAACAACAACCCCTCACTGAAACAAAACCTGACAAACCACACAACACTTCTCTTTGTGAAGTTAAAAGCAAAGCTTTATATTTTGTCATTTTCATAGCATAACTGGTTTTAGTTACTGGACATGAGAAGGATATAAATCAGGTTTTAGATATAAATTAGATCTTTATTGATATTTCTATGTTAACAGGAAACTAGAGAAGTATGAGGAGGAGGGAAAAATTATCACGTAACTCCTAATAGGAAGTAAACAATTAGCATTATTTGTCTCTTCAGGCCATTTTTTGGCTGATTTTTAGTTATGACACATGTAAGGAATACAATGTTTGGAAACAACATAGCTTAAAGATTTACCATATGGTTTAATATTGTTAATATATATTTTTTATAGCCGTGGGAAAAAAATTAACAGAATCATCTTTGGATGTGCATTAAAAAGTCCTGAATGCACTATCTTTTAATTTTCATGAAGTACGACAATCTGAGTATTATGTCATGGTCTGTTTGGATCTTTCAAATTTACAGCACAGTGTAGTTTGTAAATTAAACTTTATTTTATGAGCTTATGAGCTCATTAAAAAAAATAAACCATTTTAAAAAAGTCCTCTGTCCCAAAGAACACCACCAAAACATAAAGACATCAAACAATGGTGGAATCATCTTTGTACAGAGTAGTCCAACACATGAACTCACTAATTCATTATTTTCCTAATTAACAAGCTCTCCTATTTATAAGTTCTCTAAATTGTATTTTTTCCATGAACAAACTAGTTACCAAGCTGTCAAAGCCAGTGCTCATTCTTCCTCCTCTCTTGAGGAGCTAATGTCTCCATACCACACTGGAAAGCACAAAGGCCCCATCAGTCAGCCTGCTGTTGGATCTGCTACAAAAATATTGGGGATAAGCTCAGGCATTTACACTTTCCAGCTCAGAAGTGTGGTCTGTAGCACTCCCATTTGAAGATGCAGAAGTTGTTGGCTGCAGATAATATCCACCCTTAGCTCTTCCTATCCCTTGAGTTCTATGTACAGGCTGCTCATCCGTTGACCACTCACATTGGCAGTGCTCTCAGCATGTGTCAGACTTTAGGATCAGCTGTATGTTCATTATTGTCATATTTTTACTTTTTGTTTCTCTAAGGGTTTTCCAAGTCATTTTGGTTATCCTAGCTTCAGTGTCTTGCAATATCAAGAAATTTATTTGGTAGGATTTTAGTATCAATTTAATTCAGTTCATATAGCAATTTCACCCAATAGATTTTTAATATCTCTTTAACCTCCATGTCCTTTTGGCCAATGACTTTGTAGCCACCATCATAGAGATGGTCACTGTAATCAGTACAGGTTTCATTCCTTGCAGGAGTGTATACATTGTTTATGTTCAATGTATGTTCATTGTAATTAATTTTTCAGCCATAATCACAGGTTCTTGTACATAATGGAACTGCATTAAGTGAAGGGCACTTAGGTAAGAAGTAGGCTGGATTGGTTTTTAAGATACACAGCCATGAGCCATGGTAGCTTTATTTTGTCCATTTACATTTATTTGCACAGTGATTATTAGGAATGTTTATGAAATCATTGCTGTGTATTTTTTCATTGTGTACACATGCTGTAAGTATTCTGGGCCACTAGTACATGATTAGTTTCCTTACATGCCTGCAGTACCCCTTTCACCCTGTGGTCACAACCGTGTAGAGCTTCATATCCAGTGTTAACTACATGTAGGTAATGTCAGGTTAACTTTGGATCTTAGTGGTTATGTAACATTATCACCCACTGTCAATATGCCCTTGTGATGCTGCAGATGGAATTCCTTCTGTATCTAGTTTAAAGGTTGGTTTATAATGGATCTGCAATACCTGAGTTGTTCCAAAATGCAGGATCTGTTATACAGAAGTTCTGGGTATATGTTCCAATTATCAGTGTTGCCATGGTGATGCAGGAGGGTCACACTTTCTGCAAGAGAAGACACTCGGGTCTTGGACATAATCCAAACCTCAGTTGTTTTCAACTTGTTCCCTTTTTCACTGTAAAAGGAGAGGCACATGGATAACCCCTGAGTTGTATGTTTAACTGCAACCTCATTATATGGACTTCAGAAGGGTTTCATTTCTATTTTAACAGGATTTTGGGCAGCTACTGATATGAATTCCTTATCTGTGGTTCTTCTTCTGGGAGTTTGTCACTTGTTTAGCCAGCTTACAAGTTCTCACAGACATGATTCCCATGCAGTATTAATAGATCCATTCTTGTGTATTTGCTGGTTTAGTAGTTTATTCCATTGATCTACTCTCCCACTATTTTAAGGCTGATGCAGTGGCTGGAAAATCCATTGTACAAGATTTGACCTAAACCCAGCTTGTTCTACTTTATTCTTAAAATGTTATCGATGCTAAGATTATATTTCTCTGAATAAGGGAGAAGTACCAAACCACTGGCTTAAGGCAGTTGTGAGACCAGCGATAGCTTAGGCAGGGAATATATTCTGAGCACCACTATTTCCCCTCCTATAAGGATTTCTTTCCACCTTCCAGGTGTTTGTTGTAACACACATGAGAAGTTTCCCAGATTAGCTTACCTTCCATGAAGTTGGTAGAATGTTGGTGATGTGCTGTACCATTGTTTAAAAAAAATTACACAAACATTCAACTTGTTTCGCCAGAACTTTCACCAGTCCTTTTTTTTGACATCCTCTCTTATTGTCTGTTAAAATGAATCCTATGTCCCTGTGTGCCTAAGCCACTCCTGTAAACAGGTACTGCCTCAGAGTTTTGTGCTATATTTTTTCTAACCAAATTATCAACCTCCTAGCTGCATATTGCCAGGATGTTTAGAGTTTGGAAACTAGATGCAATTTTCATGGGTATGTTTTTAGACTGAGCAATATCATTGATTGCTTTCCAGTGTGATGTTTTTTTCACCATACATTTCAATCATTTACTTGGCAATATTTTTTTATCTACCCACTGGGTGGGACCCCTAAGGGTTATTAATTAAAACCAACTTTACAACAGGAAAACAGGAACAGACACACAAAATTTGATCTCCTTTTCTTGAGTTGATCGCTTGATAGTTAGCAGCCCTTAGTAAACAGCCAAGTTTTCAGGGAGTGAGTTAAATCACTTCCTATATTCTTCCCATAATGACCACATCACCCCCACCCATTTTCTCAAAGCCTTCTCCCTATGTCAGGGTCTGTTGATGGGTGAACTACAGCAATACCATAGAAAGTTCTGGCTTTCCAGTAGCACTTACAAAAGAACATGTTGAGTTCTATGATTCATTTTTTCCTATTCAATTTATAGATTAGACAAAAGAAAATTAACTAGTTTAATCTAAAGCAGACATTTTCTCTAAAGACGGAATACCTTAAAAAATTTGGCTGACATCTTAATAATTAAGAGACATGTAAATAAAGATTAAGTCATGCAGTTAGAAAAAGGATGTTGAAATTGTATCCTCAAGCACTGCTCTAGCTACTGAACTGACTGAAAAAGCTGAGTTCAGTGAGCAGGTATTAACATGAAGAAAGTGCAATAATTCTTTTCTCTCCTGGTGATTTTGTTTAACGGTGCCACCAAGGGTGAATATACTGCTGTTTACCTAAAACAATTGGTGGCAAAAATAAATCAAGAGCTCTTCTCTTTCTTACTGGTGTTCAGGATCATTAGGTAAATAGAAAAGGTTGCAGTATAATTAAATATCTTTCAGACCCATGTTCTTTGCTGTGTTCACCAAATGTCTTTTTTTCCTCTGAGAACTATCATCACTCTGTTCTCACTCTATCATCACACCTCACTCACATGACACAATGAATGTTGCTTCATATATTTTTTTCATGCTTATTTTAAATTATTCCATTAAGGAAAACAACTTTAAAGGGATGTTGTGTTCCTTCTTATCACTCAGCTGTTAAAAGTGGAATGATCAGAAGGCTTCACTGATCAGAAAACCTCCATTTTCACCAATTCTCTAAGTTTATTTTATCTTTCCATCCAATTATCTTTCATCTAGTAATTATGTACACTGAGCTCCATATGCTGTGCTAGCATGTCTGTTGCTGCAAACTCAAGTAGTGACTTTAAAACTAACTCTACACAGTATTGTTTTGTCCATTTTAGACTTGTGATATTTCTGATGTTAAGAGATTTGTGTCTAACATTAGCATGGACCTTTCTTCTTTGAATTATCTTTAACGTACAAGTTAAAAATTATTCTTGATCCCCCTGGAACATATATAATATGTATAATATATATAATATTTTATAGATAAGAGTTTTCAGAGATCAATGTACATATATGATGTTTTCTATGAGGTGGTCATAAACCAGAGAAAATGATTATAATTTTTAATTACCATTATAACTATAGAGATGATTAAAGATTCAATATCAACAGATTCAATACTAAAACAGTCTTCAGTTGGACTGTTGGACTTGTTTTGATTATAGTTTCATCAGTGCAGTATTTTTGAGAACATGAAAGACTTTGATATGTACTATATATAAGATAAAATAAGTCCATTCTAATTGTCCCTCTGGAACTGTGAGATTTTTGACAGTTTCAGAACTTTTACAATAATCAATACATTTTTTAAATTTTTAAATCTTTGCTTCCTTTTAAGCTAATATTTTAGTCCACTTCTTTAAAAATAGATACAAGCACAAATCTTCATAATTCATACTTTTAATAAAATTTCTGTTACCTATTTCACTTATTCAGTAATATTTCTATTGTTTTTTGGTTTTATCCTGAGTCAGCCATCCACTGAAATGGGTTGTGTTGAGATCTGTCTCTTTTAATGAAAAAATGATATTTTATTCTATCTCTTGCAATCTTAAAGAGGGTATCTAAAAAACCTGGTTTGATTAGAATTTCTGAAAAGGAGATAGGGAAATCAATACAAATAAAAGCACTGTTTCTTTACCACTTTGGAGTGAGAGAGCACTTCTGTTTTCTGGAGGAGGAATGACTACTTTTAATTCTTAATTTTTCTGAATTTTAGGTACAGAGTTGGCATCATCTATCCACGCTGAAAACTGCAGGCAAAGTTCAGCCTACCATAAAATGATTAGAAGCCTAAAAGACAACCAGCTTACTGTACAAGCCTACTTCAATTGTTACAGCTGTAAGTTTGATCTGACTGGCAGTGTCCCAGCCTCAAGAACACTTGAGCCATCACAATGGAGGGAAGCAAGAATTCATGAACAATGTTTCCTTTTCAGTATCCTGTGATCTGTGATTTAAACATTTCTCCAGCTTTGGAAACCTTACTGAATGTCACATGACAACATCACCTCAAACCTGTAATGAAACATCAGCAACAGGCTATTCTGATTCATAAATAATTCTCAGGTCTTTCAAATTTTCAGTCCAAGAAAAATATTAACGTTCTTATTTCTCCATCTTTTAAGATTTGTAAACTGCATTCCCCATGTTCCTCTTCTTTTAATGAATATGCAAAGAAGCTAGCAAAATCCACTGAAAAAACCTACTGATCATGAAAGATGCAATAAATGTTTCTGTAGATATATACTAGTTTGGGGCAGGCACAAAAAAAGTAAGAAAATTTATTGTATTTTTTTAAAATCCAAAAGTTTCAACTATTTCATTATGTATTTATTACATTATGTAACATGTTTTTTATATATTATTATGTATTTAAATTTTACTGTGGTTTTGTTTGATTGGGGTTTTTTTTGATTAAAGCTTTAGGAAACAAAAGAATTACTATGACCCAGAAATTAAATTAACAACTGACTGCAAGAGTTTAATATTTAGTTATTTTGGCTCGACTGGGCCTCATACAAGTTTCTGGGTGGCAATATATTTGTATTTTGGATTAGGCTTATTCAAATTAAATTGCTGGAAATAGGTCAAGAAACAAGAAAGGCTCAACCTTGATGAAGCTTTGGCAGCAGCTCTGCTGCATCTGTGTAGTGTTGTTGTGGGGCTCAATGGTACTACACCAGACAGTGATAATGAAGGGAACTGGGAGTCCTTCATTGTCCTTTTCCTCCTCTCATATCTGTACTCCACTACAACAGCTCTCCATAAGCTTCTAACAAATGGCAAATAAATGTCCTGATAATCACGGAAAAGTTGAAAACAGCTGGAAAACTGGAACAAAACATGCAAAAGCTTCTATTCAGTTGAAATGAGACATAACTGAATCATACTGCCAAAACTATCTACTCTTCAGTGGTTTGTTAGCAACATGGGCTTTCTGCATTTCAAATGCAGGTGTTAGCACTAGTTGCTGTAACATATAAACATTTTTTTTACAAATGGATATCACAATACAAAAGCAATTTCTTTTTAACTTCTAACAACTTAGTCTTCTATTGAAGTAGTAAGATTCTTAAGTTCATTTATTTGTCTGAATTTTTTGTTTGCTTGCTGTGATTTACATAACCAAGATGAAAAAAACCAAGGAGATATAAGTGGCTAGTCTCTACAGACTGTCCACATCAGCATTTTCTCAGCACTGGGGTAGGGAAGCAATTTCTGAGAAACTGTTTTTCTTCTAGGCCAAATAAGTAATAAATAATCAAAAGATAAATAATGAAAAAGAATGCAGCAGGATTTATTAGCTGAGTCATACCACTGCCAGGTAGGCGGTACAGTACAGTAATAAGGATAGTGCTACACTTTCAAGAATAATATAAGAATATACTATGTGTAAATCTTCTGGAATGCAGACAGCAAAATAAAGCCCCCTATAAAAACTTGATTTTTATCTTGAAAAAAGGAAATCCAAAGGTCACAGGGGTTTTGATAATATTTTTTTTTCTTAGGTATGCAAATTATAAGGCAAGTTTTGCCTAATATGAAGTTCCACAGTTTGGGAAAGAAGGCAAGTAATTTGTGATTGTAGTTCTAGACAAATAACTTCCTCTTACTAGATATTTAAAATATATATTGATTCAATTCAGTCTTTTCTTGAAGGAAGAAAGCTTTTGTCTGTTTTCTTTTGGCTCAAACATTTTTGAGAGCACTATGATTATTTAATGACTCTTCCTTTGCAAACAAATCCTAGCCAAATAATAGATATGTCTGTTTATGCTGTACTCAAAAAGTATTAAAGAAAATATACTTGAATAGATATTTCTTGTTGATAAAGCACATTTCCAAAACATGAGCAGCATCATTAACTCTCTATTAGAACAGTAAAAACCCCAACTGTTGAAGGTTATTCATACGTTATAATTAATTAAAAGCTAAATTATTGTCTGTCTTTGTCTTTTTTAGGAGTGAAATTAGATGATGAATCAAAGCATTAATTTAGACTCCATTCAGAAACAAATGGAAGAGATAGAGGTTTTTGGGACCCAACCAACACAACCTGATAAATTAGATAGATGTTGGCAACCAGGTGACCATCTGTTTCATTCAAATCTTCCATCCCAAAGTTTCTACCCAAATTCACCTCATTATGCACATATGCATACAAGTTACAGCAGTGATTGGGAAATTTTTGAAGCAGTAAAAATTCAGGAACTGGAGGAAGTCAAAGCCAGAGCTGCCCAAATGGAGAAGACCATGCGCTGGTGGTCAGATTGCACTGCTAATTGGAGGGAGAAATGGAGCAAAGTTAGAGGAGAAAGAAATAAGGCACGAGAGGAAGCAAGACAATTGAGAATCAAACTAGACAGTGTCATAAAAGAGCTAAGTGTGCTTAAAAAAATAAATCAGGATTTAGTAAGTGAGAAGGAAAACTTAGAAAATGGAACTGCTTGGAAAACGGAATGCTATTGCTCAGAAATATCCTGTATTAAAAAAGACCAAAGCCTATTAATGTTTCTGGAACCAGAACCTCCGAAAGACCTAACCAAAATCATCAAAATTACTGGGGCAGAAGACACAAAGAAGGTAAAGAATGGGAAATATTTTTTGTGGTTCATGAAGATGTGATAAAGTATGGATTTTTATGTAGAAATGGGATTTTTCAAGATTTTTGACCAAAATACTGCCTGATCCATTCACTAGCAAAACCCTTCAGCCCCCAGACCCACCCATCTAAATATTTCTAATCCAGAAAAATAAAGAAAACAATTCATACCCTTCCACACTACATTAGACACTTAAGGAACAGAGGCAGACTGTTATATCCAATAATTTACCATATTGTTTTGATTCTCTCTCATGTTTTACGGTAACAGGTTACCTCTCTTGTCTGAATTAATCATGTTTTGTATACTTACATTCTTTCTCCCCTCCAAAAAAGCATATTAGGTTCTTGACTTCTAAAGAACCTAAAATCTAAAATCATTTAATTCTCTCTGAACTTCAGAAGTGTGGGAAGAGGTAGGCAATTCTTTTGCAAATGTTCAAGACTTTTTTTATTTGATAATGAAAACAATTAAATCATTATATAGAATAAAAAAATCAAGTATCAGCATTGTTTTGACAGCTCCTAGCTTTACACAAAAGATCCAGGTACATTCATCAAAAATTGAAGTATTTGTTCATGTTTAACTACCTTTAATTCTGTGCCTTGGAATGCACTATATAGTCTTCATAGACAGCACCATGTAAAAATCTTTACTTGTTTTCTGATAGATGGCAGTATTTGTAGATATAGGTAATTTTTTTTTCACACATTGAAGGAAAATGTTTTTCCCTGCATTTTTGAAAGCAGGAAAGTTTTTACTTTGATTCAAGGGAAATTGCCAAGATCTTAGATCTGTATGTATTCTGTTTTGGAAATTTTACACTCTAATGCATATTAACAGTATTATATTCCTGTGAAATCTGGGGAAAAAATAAAACAAAAAAGGTAATGTTAGTAACAAGAATAAATTTTGCCAAAAAAGAACACCTTTCATATTTTCAGTCAGACAAATGTGCCATTAGAAGGAAATACCACAAAATATACTTTAACTATTTTTCCTTAGTATAAAATTTTTTCTACTTAAAAAATGAAAGTTTATATGTGAATGGGAAACATTTTTATTTTTCAGTGGTTTCTAGTATTTTCTGATGTAAATTTTGGGTATTATTCTAAAAACTCAAAACAACATAGTGATGTGAAAGAGGATTGTCAGTAAACTGCTAAAATGAGATTAGATTTTAAACAAATTTCCTCAGCTATGGTAAAGCAAATATATTTCTAAGGGAAACTTGTTTATAAGAGACATTCAGTCTTCCTCAAAAATGTGTATTTTACTTTTAATTTTTTTCCAATTTTGATATTAGTTTTTCTAGTGTTTTGTATGCAAAACACGTATCTTCAAAATAGATATCTATATACTTTGTTCCTTATAAAAAACTTGTGTAAGCCTGCTTCAACATACTTTACATAAAAAGTTTGAGTTCCTAATGTAAAGTTTCTCAGTAAATTATTTGTATGGATAAATTGCATTGCTAGTTTTATTAGTCCCAAGATTCTGTCTTCACCAGAGTTATAGCCAAAAAAAGAGAAATTGAATATATTTCCTTTGTAAAGACATGTTTGAAGTATTTTGGATATGAAGCTTTTCATAACAGAAGCTGTGAGATATTACAAAGTTACAGTTATTTAAATATACTGATATTTTTGCACCTTCTACCCATATACAGTCCAATTGTCTAAGATGTTACCTATTTACTTTTTTTCTCCTATATTCCTTAAATGTCTAGAAGAGCCTTGGTAGGCCCTGCTAGAGCTATGTTAGACTTTTTCCTTCACTTATGTTTTTCTCAGGTGTCATATTTTTGTTTTCTCAGGATGTAAACAAAGACCAAAGCAATGACAACAAAACAATCACCCCAAAGCCTCCCAATTTCTTCTCCAATGGACTTCCCAGCAACTTTTTGGAGGAACCTGAAATATGTTTGGGTACTACAGCTAAGACAACAGAGAATGATTTAATACATGTATCAATCTTAAATTTGCATTTGGCTGAGATGAGGAAAATCCTACAGAAGGAAAGAGAGTAAGTGCAAAATATATCCTACTTTTGGAATTCTCATAGAGGGGTTGAAGACAGTTTTTAAAATAGATATGGTGATGTTGGCATTTAGTGCTCATATCTTCTAAACTTTATTCATTGCTATTTGCAAGGCTTTAATAAGAATTTAGAGAAACAATTCAGCAAAGTGTGAACAGTTGTTTTCTTTGGCTTCTCTGTCATTTAAATAAGAGGTGTCCCATACAAATATGTAATCTGGTATTGATGCAGTGATATTTAATGTATGTTATAACCAGTTATTGGAGTGCTTTGTGCACAATAACAAATTTTCATATACTCTACGAGCAGACTTTGAAAGAGTCCAACTGTAGAATGGCAAAGGCTGTTTTTGAATTCAAAATATATGAATCAGCCAGCAAAATTCTGTTAACCTCTTCACTTGTAGCAAAGTCTGTGTTAAAAGCCTGTAACAAAGAGGGAGTTACAGATTTATTGTACACTTATGTAGCATATCAAATTTGCCTGACATAAATACTAAATGTATATTTTGGTGGCCTAAAAGAAGTTTTATGCTGCATAAATGATCCAAATTGAGAAAGATTGAATCTCACCAGAAATACTTTCCAAGGAAACATGGAGCATGTGATGTATGATGATGTAGTAGCAGACTTCAGGCTGTAATTACAGGGGATGGTAATTTCAAAATCAGTTGAAGTTAATTAGAAAATTAAAAGGAAGAAAATGCCCTGTGTATTGCAAATACAGTCAACACTTTCAGTTCAGAGAGTATTCAATGGTAAACTGTGCTGAAGAATTTCCTTCCTGTCAGTTTATTTCACATTTCCTGTCTTTTTATTTAATGACTGTCATGTACATAGTACAGGTCTGAGGTAAAAAATCCTTTCAATTCCTAACTAATATTTAATGTGCTTTTTTATATGAATTAAATAGTTGTAGAAAGCATACAATAATTCTCTAGTTGAATCATATAGCAGAAGATGGCTGTGCTCTCTCTCCTTGAAAGGTATTTCATTTGCCTGTGAAAGCAAATATATGTGTGAGTTAGGAGACTGATGCCTCACATACCCATTTTCCTGGGGTAGAAATATTTAGGGGCCTGGGTACTTCATCAGCAATGAAGTATGCATACATATATAATAACTTTCTTTTAGAAAATGGATAATATTTCCACTCACTTTTAGTCACTTCTCAGGCAAAACTTTAATATGTTTTGGTTTGTCTGTTTGTTCACATGCCTCTCTAACCAATTTTTAGCTGTACTTCACAAAGACAGATTTTTTCATTTATTCCTTTTTTCATGTGTTTACTTTTTCATTTTTTTCATTTATGAATAATTTCATATTCATTTATTTTATACTGCAGTATAAGACAATAAATTTACTGGCACACAGTTAGAACCAGGGCACGTTTATAACATGCAACATGTGGCAGTGCCAACCTCAGGCAGCAAAAATGCTCACCGAGCTGTGATTGCACATAACAGCAGGGATTGGTACAACAACTCCTTCTCCAGGGGGGCAACATTTCCTGCCTGCAGAGATGTTATGCAAGCAGAAGATATGCAACTTCTAAGTATGAAGCAACTATATTTGGCAATGCAGACAGTCAATAGCTAGGAATAATGTTACTAGGATAAGTATTCTAATAGCCACCAGTCTCTTGAGATAGCTGATGAATCTGTATTAAGCAGGCTGTCACCTGCTAGCTCAGAAAGGGTTGGTCTCCACCACTCTGTAGAATTGGCTGATTTTGCCATATTTCCAACTTCAGATTTCCAGTTTTCTCTCTTAGGTTTTGTTCTTGCTCATGTCAGTATTTTTACTCCTGTATTCTGGAGTTGCTAGTAATGACTATCTCAACAATCTCACCCCGTTTGCATTTTTATTCCCCTTATCTTGTGTGGCTCTAGCTTAAGTATTTTCTCACAGCTTCTTTCTCACAACTTAGCAATTTTCTCAGTGAACTCGAGCCAAGAACACACAGCTGTGTTGCATCAAAAGCAAACAGATAATAGACAGCTTGAACCCTAAGGCCAGAGGTTACTTTAGCAGTCAGTATGATCTTACTCATACAGCAGAGGACTTCTCAGCAGTTCCCTTGTTTATATGCAGCACCCTGAACTCTGACTGCATTTTTCTAGAGTCAAGTTAGCTTATGCAAATCCAGTGTTTGAATTTCCCTCTAAGTTACCTAACTAGTAACCTTCTTGGTTTCCCAACTCTCTCTGTAAGGTATTTTGCTTTTTCACCCTGAGAAGACTTCTGCTTTTTGCATTCTGCTTAGAGCTATCATCAGTAATGTTGACATAACCTTATGCACACAGATCAGGCTTTGCAAAGGACAAAAGGAAAGAAGGTCTAAAAGAAATAAAAGTAAAGAGATGAAAATTTATGTTTTGACATTCAAAAAATATCTTGCCTTGGGTTTGCAGTGTAAAATTACACACCAACATTCTCTACTAGGTACTAATGGCTCACATCAATTACACATTTGAGGTCCATTAGCATGAATGGAAATTACAAACCTTATAAGTGGCTCAGCATTTTGCATAATCATTTGCTTAAAATAGATATCTTTTGTCATCAAGATTGTAATTTTGGATCAGTGTTCTCATCTAAATTGTCTTCTAGTTTTAAGATAGTAATTTGTTCTGTTTGAACTTAAAAGTGTTTATTTCCTCTAAAACCAAAAGCCCACAAACTAGTTGACTGCTAGTTGATAATATCAAAGAAGAACTTCTTAAGACTGGCTGGGTAATGCAGACAATGGATACAAAAGGCTCTGACTAAGCAACAAAAAAATCCTCTTTTTTCCTACGAGGATCACTGAACACTGGCACTGGTTTCCCAGGAAGGTTGCTGAGTCTGCGTCCTTGGAGAGATTCAAAAGGCATCTGGACATGGTCCTGAGCAATCAGTTCTAGGCAACCCTGCTTGAGCAGGGGGTTTGCACCAGATGGCCTCCTTGGGGTCACTCTCAACCTCAACTATTTTCTGTAATTCTGTGATTTAATTAGATAATGAGTTAAAATGTCTCCTTACAAGATCCATGAAACATGCTCTGAACTTGATTCTAGTAAGTTGCTTCTGATGTCTGCTATATTCTTTCTTCCACTCTTTGTTTTCTTTATTTAAATAGTAATCTTTATGTAATCAGAATAATTTCTTTCAATTAGTGGTATCAGAGGGAAGTGATCTCACTTAATTACTGTAACACAAAACAAAACTAGTGTCTTCTAAATAAGCAAAACATACTGTACATTCCTGTTTTACTTTTCAGAATAGACCATTTCTGAGGACTTTTACTGCATTCAATACAGTCAATAGGCAATTATTCAAAGTATTAGAATGCCATCTTTCATGCTTTCACTTTCCACTGTATTAAATGTCCCACTAAGAATACTCTTAGTTCCCCAATGAAGTCATGATATCATTCCAATGAAATATCCCATCACTTTGAAAGCAAAATGGTTGAGTTGAAAGGCATGAAATACATATTGCTCCATTTTGCTTTGTGAGTAATGGTGTTTATTTTCTTACTGTAATGTTATGGGATTTCTAGGTCCTTGCTAACATAAGCTGTGCTATATACTAAATCTAGGCAGAAAAAGGAGATCCCTGATTCAAGAGCATTAGGTTTAGGTATAAAAGAGGAGAGAAGGAGATATTTCACTATAGTGGATTGCTTCATTAGAGTAGCTGACATTGCTTCCAGGACGTGAGTCAGTCCAGTCAGAGGCAACTCTTGTTATCTCTGTGCAAGCCTGCAGTCTGCTGCATAGAAATGTCCCAGACAAATTCCACCAATACACTTTGCTTTAATATGTGAATATTTAAACCAAATATTCTCAAAATATAGTTCTAGTAAGCCTGGCAATAACATCTTTGTTAAAAATGTGGAAAAATTATGTTAGCCTCCATTAAAATAGAATATTACTACTGTGGCACACAACAGTTTCTTTAATTGCCAAGTATTAGAATTTTCTTTTCAACTATTTCATATTTTTCACATTGTACAGGCATAGTACTTCTACACTAAATATTACATTTTCCTAAAATTCTTCTAGCAGTTTCTTCCAGGAGCTATTATTTTTTAAAACATGAAATATACATCTTTTAATATTATTTTTTTTACACTTAACATAAATCATCTTTGTTTCTGGTCTTTATAGTGTATATTTCCCCCTGTGTGTTTAATCTGCTGTTTGTACTAAATACAAGTGATGTAATATGTTTTCTTTGAGGATCTTCACTAATGTGAAGAAACTTGTGATAAATTAGGTGGCCTGAACCACTAACTGAAGTAAAATTTTCTTCAGTTTATCCCAAAATTTTATTTCATTTAAAGTTTCAATACTGTACTACTGGATTTCTGTTTTCTCTTTAACTATTATTTTTATTAATATTTTGGACTAATTATGCAATGATAATAAAAGTTTCTAGAAAAGCCAAGATATAACATTGACAAAGGCAGCATGACTCAAGCTATGAGAAGGAAATTCAAAGTAATTTTTGTTCTGTCAGCCTCAAAATTATACAATGCTAAATTTTAAAATACTTTTTTAGAATGAATGTATTTCTGGAGAAAGAAATGGAAAAGATGGAAAATGAATTATTTTGTTGGAAATGGAAATATGAAGAACTGAGACAAACCAAACTGGAAATCCTGAAACAGGTATGTTAGTAGTAAATTATTATCACATGGAGTTAGAAAGAAAATTTAGACTTCCAATTTCCTGTGTTGTAGCTGAGTAAAATTGCATCCAGGGTTTATGAATGTGATAAATCCACCATTTATCAATGATTATTCTGTGTAGCCAGGTGGGAGGGACCTGGTGGGGGTGAGTGGATGCTGCCACGGCAGCACAGGTGCTGGGGAGCTGTGAGAGTGGCACCGGGATGGCTCCACAGGCTTCCAGAAAGGACCAGGCAGAGGTGGCAGGTTCCATGCCCCTTCCCATGTGTGGTGAGGCTGGTGGTCCCAATGTACAGCAATGTGTGATCAGGGTCCAGTGTGCCCTGTGTTCAGAGAGAAAGGGCCCATGTGGGATAAGGGAATGTTCAGGAAAGCCCTGCCACCCTTCCTGAGAGGCTGGAGAAATAGAGCAGTAGAGGTGTAGAAATTGCCTGAAAAAATGTGTTGTCCCCATCAACCTGGACAAGGAAGTAAGGCTGGGCAGGATTAGAGAAGGCAAAGAGGAGATTAACAAGATCTTCATAGGGATCCAGAGATAAAAAAGTCTGAACCACATGGGAGGGGCAGCCAGAGGCTGTGAGTTTCACAGTGAATTGAGTCCCACAGTAGGAGGGCTGGAAAGGTATGTTCTCTAGCAACTGTAGGATTGCTCTTTTTCCAGATCTGCAGTTCAAAAGTGAAGTAAGAGAAGAGAGCAATAACTTGTGAGGCACCAGAGCCAGCCTTAACACACACCATGCATTAACATCAGAAGGAAGCAGCAAGTGGCAGTAGTAGGAGGCTTGCTCCTGTGAGGATAGAAACCCCTGTGCTCCCCACTTGCTTTTTGGAGGTTTATGTGGCTTGCTGTGGGCTAGGATCCAGAAAATTGCAGAGAGATTGCCAAGGTCTGTCCAGTCCATAGACTGCTATGCTGCTACTCATCCCGATGGGCACCAGCTAGGAGCATATTGGGAATGATCACAGAGCTCTGGGTTGAGGTCATGGGGACCTGAACTAGGAAAGGAAGCAATGAGAGATTACAGACCACAGTGAAATAAAGAGGTGGTCAGCTGGAAAACATAGGGCATAGGTTGATAGGAGCATGAAAGACTTCAGGAATGATAAAACAATGTGAAGGGACACTCGCCTCAAATGTTGATTAAAAAATGCACACATCCTAGGAAACAAGCAGGGAGAATTAGAGCTGTATGTGGTTACAGAACTACAATGTTGGAATGATTCAAATGCTGTGCCAAGTCCATGCAGCTGGAGTACTGTGAAGGACTTCTAGAAACACTGGCAAGGAAGGGCTGAGGGAATGGAAGTTGCCCTCAGATCTAAAAGCAGCTCAGCTCTTTTGAGGTCTCCAGAAGGATGGGGGACAATCAGACTTGTGAATTTAGGATCAGAGGGCAGGCCAGTGAGGGTGTCATTGTGGTAGGAGTTTGTTACAGACCACCTAATTAGGAAACAAAAAAGTGTTTAAAGAACACAGATCTCAGAGTTGTAAATCCCAGTTCTCGTGGGTGACTACAGCTGCTAGAAAGTTAGAATAGCTGGTGCAATCACAAAGATTTCAGTGGGGTTTCAGGAATAAATTCTTGCTGAAGGCTAAAAAGTGGTGATGAATAGCTGGATCTGCTGTTGACTAATATGAAGGAAACTAGCTGGTTATGAGATGATGAATAATTTCCTCCTCTGTGGTAGCTTTGAAATAGCAGTGTCAGTCACCCTAAAAGAAGAAAGGCAAGAAGCAGAGTACAGACTCTGAACCTAAGGAGAGCAGGATATTGCCTTAGTCAGGGAACTGCTGGGAAGGCTCCCTTGGGGGGCAACTCTGATAGGTAAACAAAGGAGTCAACCCAACCTGTCAGGCCTTGGAGTACGACCAAGTTTTGTCCTAATACTCAGGAGAACAGGTAGATGCACCAGGAGACAGATTTGGCTCAGCAGGGCACTCATGGCGGAGGTCTGACGCCAGAAAGCAATGTACTTTTACATTGAAGGAGTAATTTAAGAACATTGCCTGGTTGTGTTGAATTTGTGTTAGGAAATACATGTTCATTTCAATCTGTGTCCATGATTAGAAGAATAAAAAATATTTGTATTGCAGTTTTCAGGTTTTAGCTTTCAGGACAATGGATAGAGGACTCTTTGGTCCAACAAAACTCAAGATGTATGCTTGTACAGCTAAACATAGATGGTGAATTTAAATTGTCCTATGAATTTAATATCTCCAATTTTGAATAATGGAGGGAATTTAATTAGTTTTCTTTCACGTTCTGGAAAGAATTGCTAGCAGTCTATTAAATCTCAAGTTCCAGTTAATAGGTGATGCATATGCAACGCAGCAGCAAACCAATATCTATCTTTCATATTTGAGTTCCTTTAAATTTTAGTTCTTTATTTTCTGTTTGCTCATTAAGTAGGATTTTAGCTTGTAATATTTGTGCCAAACAGAGGAACTCTACGTTTAGTTAATAGTTTTGCTTAAGAAATTTAATCTTCATGAAATGCTTTATGACACTGTCATCAGGAATAGAACAACAGGAAGTAAAAATTTTCTGAGAATTCAGTGGAGATAGAGAACAATATTTATGCATTTGCATGTCTACATATATGTGTTTCTGTTTTTTTCTTGAGAACATGCTCAATTGCTTTAATTACTAACAGGAGGTAATATTTTAAGCTTTCTTTTCAGCTTCTGACATTTATGACATAAATCTCATTTTTAAATTGCAGAAAAAAACACTGATCTGGATGAATCTGACTAATCTGAATGAAATTATTTATGTCAGTGGAGGGGGTTTCTGTAAGTGGAAACTCTACTGAAATAAACCAAACCTTGTATGTTGACAACATAGATGTGAATATTACTCACTATATATTACTGTTGAGAAATGGATGCTGGAACAACAGATAAGAATTTTGACAGTGAAAAATTTGAAAGTGGAATAAAGCAAAGTGCAGACATCTACTAGGCTAAGCATGGAATCTGATTCCAAGATAAATTTCCAATATTAAATCACAAAGGAATTTCTAGATTAAAAGCAGTTCAATCATTACATCTGGATTATTTTCATGTCCTTGACTAAATTAATCTGCTATTTCCTTTGGTAGATTGCCTAACAGTCCCACTGTGAATGTGAAAAAAAAGTGCTTGGTTTGCAAGTGACAGTGCCACTGCAAATTAAACCATTTTTAGGAGTGGATAGCTCTTCTAGCCTTTTGGAAGTTGGAGAGATTTTGGGGAATGTTAGAAACTTCACAGCTGTCAAGACTTGATTATTAGCGCTCCCAGTAACTAATCACTTTCTTTAGTTACTTTCATTAAAAGACAAGTATTTACTCATCTTGGAATAAACTAAATATGGAAAGCCTTGGTGATCTTGATGATTGTCGTTTTAACATATTATCCATTCAGCATCAATTTGGAAGTTGCAAATAAGTTTTCAGTATATTGAGCTCATTAAAAAAAGTAGCAAAGTGACAATCTATGATCGTAGTAACCATGAGCATTATAGGCAGCTTTGTGTGACACTAGCATTGATCTTGACTTGTTTGGGGTCGTAAATTAGACCATTTTAACAGGTACAATAGAAAGTTGCGTTTGGTGTTGTAACTGATAATTTCTTTGTTCTAAGAATTCTGTTCATCCATTAAAAGATATAAAACACTTTGATATTTTAAAAACAAGAAAGAAATTACTCAGTATAAAATTACACTAATTGTTGTATTTGCATGAGTATCTACAGAAAGGCAAAAATTGTTTGAAAGGCTGTTGAGTAAATAAAGAGTATTGACATTAGATATACTTGGGTTTAAAGTAAACTTTGTTGGAAAGAGTAGGGAATCTTTAAGTTCTCTGAAGAACATGAAAATTTTTACATCCATAATTTTGCTTGTTGAAATGTCCCCAGGAATGGAGTATCCAATTTTTTCAGATACAGTTTAGTTTTCAGCTCAATTAACCATCAGTCTGAGAAACACAAAAATTATGTATGAGTTTGATTAGTTAGGTCTGTGGACTCTGGAAAACAAAGCAAATCCTTGGTGTGTTGCTGTGATTTGTAAACACAGAATTGGAGTCAGCAAGCCTGTTGAAGTTTTAGGTTATAGAATGATCATTTTATCTTATGTACAATACAACATTCTTGTTTATACTCATTGCAAATCTTCCTCAAAATTTTATATCCATCCTTATAAATCCTGAATGATGTGCTTTTCTGGTCATTTAAGAGTTAAATAAGATGGAATATTTACAAAACTATCCTGAAAAAAGTGGAAAAATGCATGTACTACTATAGTCCACTGGTGTGCACTGTAGACTTACAAATGCCACTATAGGCAGTGCAGGTCTGTGTTTAAAAGAATTTTCAGTTAGCTGAAGTACAGAATGTACTCTTCCTCTATATTAATTAGTGCTTTGGTAGTTAATGGGGGAAATTCATATCCCTCTTTGTCGGATATGAGGTAAAAAATACACTAATTGGTAGTTAAATCCTCCTGGAACATCAGTGATAAAAAAGTATACCTAGATAAAAAGGAACACAAGCTAAACGAACATTTTGTATATTTGGCAGAGACATTTCTGTTCTTCCTCTTTTTTTTTTTTTTGTTTACAATTGAAAGTAAGTCACCAGTTATTGATTTTGTGATAGAGCCAAAAAAAAACACCTTTAAACATTTTTTAAAACAAATGTTTTCTGTTCTCTCTTTCAGTATATAGATGTTTTACACTATATTACAACAATCTATGTATTGCTACTTAGGAGCATTACTTTCTTTAAGAGATTGTGAATGTTTTCCTACTTGTTGTTCCCAGGTGAAGGAAGCTCCACTGATATAAGTGAAGCTTCTGGATAAATCACATCTTCTCCTATCACTGTAAACATTTAAATGCTCTTTAAAGTGCAACGGCCTATTTGGAGGCTCAGGTTGAAAACAGGTAGATCTTGGTAAAGACTCTGAATGATTTCTATCCTCTCCAGAAATCTTTATTCTGAAGTTACCTTATAGTGTGAAGGTGCTACACAGCTGTTTACCTGAAATTGCTTTTTTCATTCACTTAGTACATTTATGAAATAGAAAAGCGATACTCTTATAATCTTAGAGAAAATTTAGATACATATAGTAAGATCATCCATTCTGCCACATACTCTTCACCTGACTCAAAAAATGCCTTCTGACTGTTCCTCGAATCCTGCAGAAAGAATAGTAATTATCAGACATAAACCTGAATGGCTGTACTGGCTCCTGTGAATTACTCTGTTTAATTTCTTACCTAAGATGCCCAGAAATGTTGAGTACTTTGCATGGCTATCATAGGAAAACAATTCTGTACAAAAAAATTTTATAGTGCTTTTATAGAGACTAGACAGTAGTCTATTTTAGCATGCTAAGGGAGTTTTTATAAAGTTTGATATCAGAAGCCTCAAGGCTGAGATTTAAAATATCACTAGGCAATTTTCTGTAAACAACATCTGAATTATTTGAGAATGCAAATTATTTCATAGACTGGAATCTTGGTGCAGTTAATTTTCCTGTAATAAAATCTCATTATTTTTAGACTAGGTCTAGAATTTTGAGTGTTCCTGTGTAAATTATAATAAATGACAGGTGGTCAGACAGTAAGGACAGAATTCTGTATTGTTGCTTCAGCAGCAATTCTTGCAAAGAGTTAACTATTCTTTACACTCTTTTCATATATCAGGTCCCCGTTCATATTTAGTTTTATCTCTGGAAATGACATACTTAATGTTCTTAGTGTCCAGCATAAAGTATAATTTGTCATACTGTGTAAAATTAAGGTTCCATTTGATGTTTATTTTTCCACAAATCTAATTTGGAAAGTGCAGGATAAGCCTTTAGTTTCATTGACATTTTTGCTCATACTGGCTTCTGACAAGATATTTAAACTCCATTGAGTCATACTTGCCAATATTTTCTCTGTCTTCATTACACAATTTGCATTGAAAACACCAAGCAAGACAAGAATTATTTATTGTTTATTTTTTATTTAAGGACAAGTGAGAGATGAAAAGTTATTTCTGTGAGAAAGCATGTTGAGAAGGAACGTGTGCATGCTGAAACATATTTCTGCACACAGATTTTCTGTGAAAGGAGCACCATGCCTAAATGGCACCATTTGAGGAGGTTTGTTTAGCCTGTTCTGCCACTGGCAGAAAGTAGAACTTGGTGGTGAAACGAGGAATACAAGGGAGGAATGTGCAAATGCACACACTCATAGATGTGTGTGTATCTGTGTGTTTGTGTACATGAAGCAATCTTGGTCTTTGGGATGAGTCAAGGTGCTCCTTCCCAGAGCAGGGGAGTTGGATCCTGATGATCTTTGAGGTTCCTTCCAATTCAGGTCATTGTATGATTCTATGATTGCATCTTTAATTAAAATAATTTTTCATAGTTCAGATTGAAAGGCCCAAAATCATGACAAAGTTGCTTCTTAATCATGTATTAATGTGGTCCGTTCGCCATATGGCTCTCTATATCAGAAATGAATTCTTTGCAGTGTATAGTTAAAAAAAAAAAAAAGCTTTTTAATATCTAATTTCTAAAATATGTTTAACTGTCCTCAATTTAACTTTTGGTATTGTATTTTAGCATTCATTTAGTTGTTAAAGTAAATATTTCTGCTAGTCTTACTTGTCATTCATCCACATAAAATCAGCTTGGGCTGAATTTACTTGAAAACAGTAACAAACCACTGAAGAATTAAATGTAACAACAGGTAGAATGTTGAAAATTTATGACATTAAAGGTATTTAATTAAAGATAGAAGCATTTTGCAGTTAGTGATTCAGTTCCTTTTTTTTTATTCTTATCTGGAAAAAGGGAGCAATGTGCCACTTAAAAATTAACAATCTAATTTGGGAGGAGGCTTGACTGGAAAAACAGCTTTAGATAATTTTCTTCCATTTTGAAGCAAAACTTTGACACTGGTGAAATACTGCATATTTCTTCAAGTAACAGCATGAGTGATACCTTGAAGTCAATGAGAAATCTGCTGGTGTCAATGTACTTTGATCAGTTCCTAAACTATGTAGTAACAGGTGATTAGGAATTGTCACAAAAGATTCTTCACTTGTAACACTTGTAACTTCAAATTACCAGTATGATGTTCTATTTTGGGTATGCCTCAGATAAAACAGAAGACATGTACTCTGTAAGCAGTAGAATCATTGCTACAGGCACTTTCCACCAGACCACTGCTCTACAGAAATTATTTTATGTAATTGCCTTATCTAGATCAAACAACTAAAGCTGTATATTTCAGGTTCATACTCTGAAAGGAGAGCTGTATGGAGAAATGACCTATGATATATTTATCTGAACTCTAAGCAGCACAACACTTTTAAATTTCCTTGAACAAGTAATTTCCTCTATTTCTTGAATCCTATTGAACTTACAGATCAGAAGAGAAAACAAGCTTGAATACTGGTTTAATCTGTCCTTTTTAGCATATGTTGTTAATGTTTAAGGAAAAAGCTTGCTGCATCAGAACATGGCAACTTTTGGAATCTGTTGTATTATAGTGCAATTTATCTGTGCTTTAATTAACATTGGTATAATATCTTGTACTCATCAAAGAACCTTGATGCCATTTTGATTTTCGTGAATTTTTCACATTATGTCAAATCAGACTTGCAAATTTTAATTAAATATGTTGGTATGGATGCTTTTCCTACAGGAAAGTAATGATTGCAAATTCTAGTGTGGTTTCACACTATTTAGTATTCTAGTAGTCTGACATGTATTTATTTGTAGAGACCTACAGTTACAGAAAACATCCTATTCCCAGCATCCCCTGACCATTAATCTGAAAAGTCAACAGTTCTCATCTGTAAGATAAGGGAACTTGTGTAGTCCCTAAGTTAAATGTAGAGACTTTGACTGTTGCTGTCATTTTGATGGTTTTTGTTATGATTCATTACCAGTTGCATTAAAAAATGTACTGTAAGTTTAGTTAGTATCTTATTTTCCAATATATGAATTAACATTCCTATTATATCTTTAATATTATTAATTTGATAGTATTGTATTACCAATTAAAATTGAGTTGAACAGTGTTCTGATCTGCAACATGTAATACCCACACAGTTTAGGAACTTCTTGAGACTGAGGAGAATTTGAACTTGTTTTGAATGCTTCCTAATTATGCTGACCATTATTGATTTTTCTGTTTCCTTACAGTTCCTTATTTAGCTATACATTTTTCTCAATTCAACAATATAAAGTGAGGATGGAAAGTTGGCTAAGAAATTTGTTGTAAGCAAAAGAGTTATTGACCTTCTGTACAGCAAATAAAACTTCACAAACAAACAAATAAACAAATATATTACCCATTGCACTATTTACTCTTTTTTTCCAGATGATTTTCTACGTGTATGCATTCATCTTCTTATGACCAATCCCTGTATTTTTTGAGGAAGGGTTGTCATTTTCCTTTTACAGTACTTATTAGAATGACTTATGGCATATTCTAGTTCCTAAATTAATTACTACTAATAACTACATAAACACACAGCAATAGATAACTATTTGAAGTAAAAGAAGGCAAGCTTTTATAATCTGGATTGCAATTAAATTTCTAGGCTGTTTATTTTATAAATAAAATATAAAATCATTTTTATTTTTAAAAATACCAAATATAAAAATTATTTTCTGTAAATGATATATAAATTGTTATTGCTTGGAAAGTTAAGAATGAAAATTTAATTTGTCTGGTCATTTCTTTCCATAGAAGGAGCTCATTTTTGATTCCGTTAGGTATGTACATGTAGTTCTACTCACAGGCATACAAATCTATTTTTTATCTTGCTGTTAAAAAGAGGTTTTGCATTAGTCAGTCTCAGGTCTCCCAGGGCTTAGTCTGTGTTCCTTATTTTAGGAAGAAGCTTGTTGTATTAGGTTTGACTAGGAAAAACAGCCAAAAATCCACATACATCCATGGTCCCCTCCCCCTGATAAGAACACTAGTAACAGAAGTAAGCTAAATGCAGATTAAAAAAATCTTAAAACAGGAAACTTCAATCTTCAGCAATACTTGGATGAAAAGAGAATTAAGCAAAGTTTAATAAAAAATTTCAGGTGTTATTTAAAAAAAACAGAACAAAAAACCCACCAAGATTCTCATCAGGGGCCTATTTTACTTTCCTTTAAAATATAAACCAGAATGTCTGGAATTGAGCTTTTTAGCACAGAGTAAGGAATCATTCCACCCTCCTCTCCCTCTCATGAAACTAAGATGTCAGTGAGGAAAATTAAGGGGTGAAGGTTCCTGCTTTGCTTCAAATTTTTTGATTAAGAATTCCCAAAACCTCTACCTCTGAGATTTCAAATTACATTCAGAAAAATATTAATGTAATCCTATGCCTAAAACAATCTTTGCCATTTACTTAGAATTTTTAACATAGTTTGTTTATTCTATTACCACTGCCACCCCTTCTGTGTTTTATCATAATCCAATCAACTATGAGAAAAGCAGGCTACTGCTTGTAAAGTAAACAAATCTAGCCCTTCATTGTAAATGTCAAGAGCTCAAGTTTTACCTTGTTTCTTAGTGAAACATAAATATTAAAGTGTGTTTTTATTATTTTACTTTTGTTTTTTTAATTGACTTGAGCTGCAGGTATTGGATCAATTGATTATTACTTAATATGGGATGCTTGTTTATTCCCTGGAATAGAAATTTGACCTCACTGTGCATAGTAGCAAAAGGAAATACTTGTTTGTACATTGGAATTCTCACTCTCCACGTGAGTGATGGCTTGTCAAGTTTTGAGAGTTTTGGTTGGCATGTGTCCCTTATAAATTTCAAGCAGTATTCTCCAAGGGATTAGCTGAAATGTGAATTATTTCCTTGAATGAGATCAGAGAACATTTTAAACTCACCTAAACCACTGTATAATGTTTGTATAGATTAATCTTGGTTAGAACTCTAATTACTATGTTCATCTCTAGTCAAAAAAGGAAAAATAGTTTGAGAATTTAGTCGTGTTGATCCCATCTCAAATATCATTTTCATTTAGGAATACAGCAAACAGCATCTTGTACATGCAATTTTTATGTAAGGTCATGATTATCTAAGCACCAATATTTTGCTAAACACAACAACAACAACCACAACAAGATAATTGAAGAGCCTGCAGTAGAAGGTATGCTGCAAAAAGATGCCCAGTGCATTCAAATTACTTTAGATTTATTCTCTGTTTCTAATTATGGGTAGTACAGAAACCACTTGAATATGACTGGTTTTTTCATTATTAAAACAAAAAATAGCCTTCAAGTCACATGCTACTTAAAGGATGCCTAACATTAAAGTTATGAGTAAATAGTAATTGAATTATGTTGGAACCAATTATTCAACTTTTGTTTCTGCAGTCAGGAATTACTCTGAAAACTGCTCTCATCAGATTTGTACAGGAAAGAGTGAAAAGTGTTTGACTTATAGGCAATTCCAGAAACTGAGAAAACTTTTGGAAGTGGTTAGTATGAAGTAGGCTAGAAAGGAGCCCAAATAAAAAACTGATACTGGATAGTCTGAAAGACCATAACGAAAGAGAACATTTGGTAATTTTGTAGAGTCAAATTACTGAAGTAAGCTATTGAAGCACCTTTTTTGTGCAGCTAAGTTATATTTGATATAGATGTTGGTACATGTTATACAATGAGCATTACTTTTGAAATACAGCAAGCCATAGAAGTAGGAGGGGAATATAGCTGAACAGCAGCTAAAATGAGAAATACAGAGCAGGAGAAGTTGTGAGTGATGCTGACAGAAATTCTGGAGGTGAGGTTCTTTGCCCTAGACAGAGACGGAAGTTTCTCTTAGATTTAAGCAAAAGAGAATGCATAGAGGTGCTGTTGGAATGGGACTAAATTGGGGTGTTCAGGGCACCCAAGGGGTCTGTGCTGAGGGTCTTTGTGGTGTGAGCTAGAGGTGAGGGTCTTAGTCCCAGACAGATGGAAAATAAAGTCCTTCCACTGTTGCCCATATTATAATAGAGGTATAAGGTCTACATGAAATTATCTATGGCTTGGCTATATTAAAAATAAGAGAATATGAGTATTTGTTACTGAACAGTAAAAGTTTTAAAGGAAGAATGATTTGATGGACAATTTATTATTGGTAATTTAATTGGATTTTTCTTTTTTCAGTAAGTAAATAGCTCTCACTGCATTCATCTTACGATGGAAGAGAGGAGAATTTCAGAGAAATTCTGGAAAATTCCCAGTATCTTGATAGATAGGATATTTGCAACTGAGAGATAATCTTAAACCGGCTAAAGACAAAAAGAATAAACAGGCACTATTTATTATGGCAAATTTTTCAAAATGCTGGAGGAGCAGATTACAGATTACATATCTTTTTACCTAATTAGAAATCTAGGTTTCATTTTTCTTGCAGGGGCATTTTTTCTGTCTAAGATGCATCAAACAGGATTCCGGTGGTGAAGGGACAGTTACTTAAATGGTTCCTGATGCAGCAGCAGCAGATAACCACAAATATCTGAGAGGGTTCCCATGAGCTCCTCAATGATCTCTGAGAGGATGCTTGGAAAGTCAGGACAAGACTTAAGCCAGAGCACTTTCAACTTCAACCTGCACAATGTACTCACAGGGATTTTACCTAGGCTACTCAGAAATTCAGTCAATATCAATATAATTGGCAAAATTGAGGAATGGTTCTTACTCAAATATTTTATTTTGAGGTAGGCAAATATATGCCCTGCTCCCTTTTGGACAATATGAGGGCTTCTCAATCAGAAATGGTGGTAAAATATTGATATATTCATATTAGAAAATGTGAGACAAAGCTGCATCTATAATAAACACTGAGATGAGGCTTATACTCTGTTGTAATTTGAAAGGTAGATGACGATATTGATGTTTAGTTTTTATTATTTTTACTGTTTTCACATATTAAATTTGCATATAGAAGATGCATTACTTCTCATCAAGTACATCAAGTGTACATTTTCCAGTGAAAAATGAAGAAATCTTTTTTTTCCTGTGTTTCTCTCAGCTGAAACACTCTTTACTCATAACAAAACTAACAGGTATTTGTATGGACTGGTATGATAGGGTATATGTATGGAGGTTTGCATTTTGAACTACAGATTTTTTAATTCAGCTCTGCAAGATAATAATAAAGTATATGGCTCATTTTTCATGTGCATTAGTGATTTGGCTGGTCAGGACACGTGGATGCATTTAATATATCACCTGACTTTAAAAAAAATAAACAGCATTTTTGTATTTTCTTGTTTTTTAAACAATGGGTGAAAGTCCCTTAGTTTCCAAGACAGCCTACAAATGGTTTAACATTTGGTTTATATATCAGTAGAACACTGAGAATAGAACAGCACAAAATGTATCAGAAAAAATAATCACACTCTTCTTTGCTTTAAATACTCATGCAAATATTCATGTTTTTCTGGCAAGCCTGCAAGAATGTCTACTTGACAAAATTGTCCTTACATGTTATAAATATCAGATTCTTTATTTATAGCATGTGTTTTTATATCTTCATTATAACAGTCCATTCTAGTTTTAAATTTTTTCCGATATAATTTTCAAATTGTTTTTGACATATGAAAATGTTGACTAAATAAGCAGCACTGTACCTCTTGGTAGACACTGATTGTTTGGACATTCCTCTAGTCTCAATCTTCTTATGAAGATTACAATGAGGAAGGTTAGCATACCCTGCTTGAACAGGGATGCTGGCCCAGATGGCCCACCAGGGTCTTTCCTACCTTATCCATTCCGTGATACTGAAAGAAACTTCCAGTATTTGTTTAGTCATCTTGTTTAGTTTTTCCACACGAAAAATGTAAATATTTCTTGTTTAAAATGAGATCAAAATGCAGAAACTCTTCATAATTTTAAAGTAGAAATAAGTGCATGATGTGTTACTGATCTCAAATGTTTAGGTAGGTAAAGGTAGTTCCTCAGTAGTATTCAATTATTTACAAATAATAGGTCAAAGTAGAATTTTAGATAGGCATTATGGATAATTTTCTATGGTAGACATTGATAGAAAATTTGTTTTCCTTGAACAAATAGTAGATTCTCTTGGAGAGGCAGTGTTAATTTTAGCATAATACACAGTCTAGATGAAATTGAACTTACAAGAAACTGATGAAAGCAGTGCCAGATTCAGATAGAAAGAAAGATCTGTAAGTTCAAAGGTAATTTTCTCCACCTGACCATGTTCCTATTCTTGAACTTATATTTATGTCTCTCTTCATATATTATTTCTGATTGTTGTGAATTTTCATGCTTAAACCTTTTTATATATCTATGGACAACTTCTATTCCTGCATAAATCACTTCTTTTAAACTAGTCATACGCACAAAAGAGTTTTCTCTGTGTGCAGACAAGGGGAGAGGAAAAAAAATACTGGTAAATCAGCAACTTTCCATTTAATGTCAGCATAGTGCAATGATATCAGCTTGCAGCAGACTTAAGCATTTGAGTAGAACCAGGAGGAAGAAACATTTGATTACTAAATCTGCTGGTGCTAGGCATTGTTATGAATACAAGCATTCATTAAAAAGTTCCATTTCTTGCAGGGCTTGGTGTCTCAAGATATTGTCAGGCACAATAACATTTATCAAGCTTTCAGTATAGTTGCTGATGGACTTAATGGTGTTCTTGGCAGACTTGCATACAATAGGAAAAAAAACAGAGTAAAATTTTTTTACTGCATTGAAGCATTTGTCAAATAAAATGGTAGCAAACATTTGTCTTCCTTTTCCTGTGGAAAGAGTGCTATGGATTCTAGTAGTCTTTGATTGCACGTTTCAGGTGAAAAAAAGAAAAGAATTCTAGAAAATGCCAGACATACTGGAAATAATCATTGCAAAACTGCCCATTGTCACGCATGCTTAGTAATAATTTTGCTTGCCAGCAAACATCACACCTGCATACAGCAGTCCTGATCTTGGAAGCAGGAAACCTGATGAGTTTTCTTTAAGACCTTAGGAACTTTGGCAGTTTTCCTCATGTTCTTACAGACTTCTAGGAGTAGAAATCTCAAAATAAAATTAAAAAAAAATAGATAATCATTTTTAAAAACGAAAAAAACAGACTTCCTTCCCTTTACCCCAACAAAATAGGGGTTATTTTGCAAGTAGCAAAGATTCTTGGAATTGTTTTCTATCCAGTTGCACATAATTGTCTTGCTACGTGAAATCCATCTTCCTCTTACACCTTTCTCAAAGAGAAGTGAGAAGTGGAGTGGAACCATGGTGTATCTTCAAGTTCTGTAGATACAGCTGAACTAAAACTGGAAGTGATTTAAGATAACCAGATTCATCAGCATAACTATTTTCTTCTCTTGTGTAACTCTTCGATGATGCTTCTGGCTCTATGAGTTTTTTCTTGATCCTGCAACCCAGAAGTTTTTTCTCCCAGTTGTGCTGAGAGACTCTCTTTAAGCACTTGATACCATTTCTTTTAAACCACTGATAAAATATCTTCTGACCCTGTACAACTATGTTACAAATTGTAATGACGTTTCACAATGAATTCAATGAAGGAATGTGATGCTTTTGCTTGATGTTTGCTTGATCTTTAAGCAGAGCTTGCTTTCAACTCATTTGATCCAATCTACCTAGATGCCATATTTAAGGATGCATGTTTGCATTCCATCTAGCAGCTGAAGCACATTCCATACTTTGAAGTTGATGACATCTCATAAATTACCACTGGAAAAGGGCAGATTCTCTGTCCTTGCATTTCTTATCAATGTACAATAATTTAAAAGATGGTTGGTAAAAGTGCACAATTTTTGAGTTCTCGGCTCTAAAAAGACTGTTGGATATGACATTTTTTGAGAGACAGTATTCCTGTCTGAGTTACAGAAAAGAAAAATTTGCTTCTCGTGCTGAGTTTTCTGAATAACTACAGGGAAGAAATCTGTAAGAATCAAATTCACTTGTGGCTTTATGAAGATTTATGGTTATTTCAATAGGTTTTCTTTATTAGGAGGGTGTCACAGTCCTTAATTCATAATCAACCCATGGGTTATTGAATTTTCTGTGTAATATACCTCTTGCTTAAATTCTGTAGAATAATTTGTAGCATAGATGAATGGAAATTTTCTCCATGCACAATAAAATGAGGATATCAAGAATCCTGAAAATCTGTGTTCATTTATCTTGCTTTGCAACATGAAAAAAAGCCCTGCATTGTCATTTAAAGAAAAAAAAAGCATATTGATTTTAAATTCTGATTTTTGATCTGCACAGACTGAAGCAGATATTTTACATTTGCACTTGAGTGAGGCTGCCCGAGGTTACTATTTTAAACAGGAGTTCTTCCTTCTCTGGGTCACAAGTCTGTAGGCCTCATTCAGCTTGCCTGTAGGCTCTGAGTATAAAGACAGATAGCACTAGAAGCTAATGATTTTCTGTGGTTGTGTAAGATTCAGATTGGAAATTTAAAAAAGAAAAAATAAAACTCTTCTATTCTCAGTCAAATCAGTTTTTATTTGAGATATGCAGATTATCTTTCATAGAATGTGCTTTTGGTAAAGAAAATTACAGTTTTGTAGAATAAAAATTTTACAGGGAGAATTTCTGGTTAGATTGGCAGTTTTTTATTTCTGACATCATTGTCAAATCAGATCAGATCAAAACTACAGGTTTTTTTTTAACATAATGCTTGTGTTCTGTCCAACTCTATTTTAAAAGCTTCTTTTAAAAAGCTGAAGATCATAGTTCTCTAAATACATTTTTTGACCTTTTCCAAGCTTTATAGAAAGCTAACAAATCTTTGCACAAAAAAAAACAAAAAAGAAGGGTTCATGGAATTTCTTCTGTTTACTGTCTGAAATTGTGTTGACTGCTAGATTTCATCTTCATCATCTTTCTTTTTGCATTCATTGCACCTTAATTGTTGCCCTTCATCCTACTCTATATTTTCTTAACTAAGGGGAAGGAGAAAAATCTTGTTTCAATAAAACTTTTGGAACCTCAACCACTGTTATATTGCCTTAAACTAAACAAGAGCATTAAGATTTTCCTTCTAATGAACTGTACAAGGTGGAGTTCCTTTTTCTGTGTCTGTTTTTTTCAGGGTTCTGCCTTTCATGTTATTCATGAAATGGTGTAGGTTAGCTCTAAGATGTAATTATCCAGTTTCAAAAGGTCAGTACTCTGTACTTCATTTCCACCATTCACCTTTGCAATTATCCACTTCATTGACACTACCTTGACCTCATTCTATGCTTCCACCATTATTCTGGTCTTCCTATTAAAAAGTAAAATTCAGTGCAAGTCTGTACAGATATTTTATAGAGAGAAAATATTGACATTTTAAGGGAAAATTAAAGATCTGAAGGTTTTTTCACACGTTGCAAATTTTTTCTTAAGCTTTCCCTTTTCTTTATAAATCAGAATTTGGAGTTTCACACAAGAGCATAATATAGAATGGAATATCCCTGTGGCTGCTCTGGGTTAGCTGTCCACTCCCAGCTTCTTGTGCAGCCTGAGCCTCCTTGCTCACAGGGCAGTATAGGAAGCTGAAAATGCCTTGACTTAGTGTAAGCACTGCTCAGCAACAATGAAAATTTCCCTCTGTTATCAACATTATTCCCATACTAAATTCAGAACATAGCACTGTACCAGCTACTAGGAAGAAAATTAACTCCTATCCCAGCTGAAATCAGGACTGTTAAATATGTAAATTTATCACAGTTATATCTTGGCTGCAATGAATTAAAATTTTACAGACATAGGTAAATAAATTTATCTTTGATATCAGATCTTCGTGTGATAGTCATCCTCTGCTTAATTTTTTGATGAAATTCAATCTTGGATGGTTTTGTGATTTCTCTCTATTTGATGTCTGACAAAAATGAATTTGTATTGATTAGTGTCAACACTGTGAAAATGTGAAATTTCAGGCTTAGAATTTCAGCTCTGTATTTTGGCAGGTGCTTTGCAAGAAGACAGGGTTTCTCATGTTCTGGAATTTTCATGGATACTTGTAATAATAAATATGCCTGCATTTTTATTTAAGAAAAAATATGGGGCATGTGTTTTTAGTCCAGTAGAAAGTATTCAAACAACTTGCATAACTTTGGTGGGGAAAAAATAATATTTGCTGCTAAATAGGGGTATCTGATTCCTTAATTTCCAAGTATTGTACAGAAATTCAGTGGATAGATTTTAAAGACCTCATTGGGAACAAGTGAGCATCAAACATTTACTTGTGTGTTGGAGTTAGCAACTTGTAGTCTATCACTCTGGACCCACACAAATACTTTGATGACCTGTGCCCAAAACTGCAGACAGTGCTCAAGGCGAGGCAGCACCAATACAGAGCAGAGTGGAACAATCATTTTTACTGTCTTCTGATAATCTGAATGAGCTTCTTTAACTTTATTTGATTTCCAATTGTTTTTCTTTACTCAGAAATAAGGTGGGAACAGACAAGTTTGCAATTTGATTTAGCTAGAGAATGACATTGTCACTATTCATAGGATCAGAATTATGCTGTAACAGCTCATTCTCTTTGCTCTACATTCAGAATCTTTTCATTATTTGCCAGAAATTGATTTTAGAATAAAAGTAACCAATAGAACTTAAAAAGCACACCTCTATGGCACTTTCTAAAGCCTTGTTGGCACAGATATCCTGTTTCTTCAATGAAGAAGTGTCTTACAATGTTTTCAGTCACCATTTTTATCAAACCATTGATTTTAGTTTTCACAGAACTTAAAATTGTAAAAAGCTCTTAAAGTTTTGACCTTTTATTTAGCATATTCACAATTCTCTTCTTTTTCACCTCAATCAAAAGAACTGGAACCTTTTATTTTCACAATTTTTAATCTATGTTAGTTTCTTTTAATCTCCTGTTAAGAACCAGTTAATAATAACTTGTTAACAGTAAGTACTTGTCAATAATAGTTCTTCTGAAAAAATTTCCATTAGTACTTGATAAGTACCTGTTTTTTGTTATAAACATAAATTCACTTTACAATATTTTCATTTGAAGTCTGAGAAGTATTTATTGCAGCCCTGACAAAAACCTCTATGTAGTTGTCTCTGAAGAATATATCAGGTCTTTGATAATTACTCTATGTGACTTAGAAAGGTGTCTTTTTGTTGATATATTTAATTTGTCCTATATAAGGATTTGATGAAAAGATTCATTAAGTTATCCTAAAATAACTTTACAGCATTGGCCATAAAAGATAATATTTCACTTAAGACTATTAATCATGACCACAAGAAAGAGATTAACATGAAAACTTAAAAATCTTTCCTCTGATTATGAGGATAACTGTATGTAGCACTGAAGGTATACTTTAGAACTTCTTCAGTTTAATAAACATTTATTACAATCCTTCTAAATTGTAAACAGAAGAAAACATGCTGATTTTAGAGAATAAAAAGTGAACTTTGACATTGTCAAGCCAAAATCAATCTCAGTTTTATTTGAAAGACTTTATTATTATTTCAATACTATTTTTCCAGAAATAGCAGGAAAAGAATAGGATTTTGTTACCAGTTACTGTATAAAAAATTATCTATGCTTTACTTTTTTGAAGGTACATTTGATGAGCAATTGACTGTCTTGGTCATTTTCAAATTAAAATATTTAACTTTATGACACACGGAAGACTTACACCTTGGGCTGATTTCTAAGGTGCCGACCTTACTCTGAGTTGAAGCCATTTGCCTCACCCAGTGAAAACCAGGGGGTTTTAATCAGATTATTCCTCTTTCTTTTTCTTTCTTTTTTGGTTATTCTTCCTCCTACCCTCAACCTTCCCAGATGGAAAGAATGCAGTGTGAGAATGCCTCTGAATGGGGAAAGAGAGAGCAACTAGAAGAAGAAAAACAAAGTTTGGAAGAAGAGACCAGAAAACTCAAAATGCAGGTAAAGAAATTTAGGAACTTCTGGAGATGAAAAAAAAAATAAAGCAATACTAACTAAATTGAGTTGTGATCACTAAAATACACCAAGTAGGCTTTTGGTAAATATCAGCTTATTTTTACTTAGTTTAGTATTATTACTCAGTTGGATTATTTGGGGAGCATTCACACCCAAAATTACTATTTCAAAATGTCAAAAAGTGTCCATAAAGCAAAGATTATACCAGAGAAAGCAGCCCTTACTGCATCCCAGACTTGAGCAATTGGACCTCAGTGGCTTAGAATTTCTGTAGGGTACAGAAACAGAAAATATTTTCTGTTCATTTTTAAAAGGTGCAGGGAGAAATGACAAGTATAACAAGACTAGGAAGCAAAAGTGAAGACTGGGAGGAACAGAAGAGATTAAGTGAGCTTTGCAAGCCACAGAGTTCTGATGAAGGTCAAAGCAAAAACATAACTGTGAGACAAATCATTTCCCTGTCTTGTTGAGCATCAAATCTCTTCTTAGGAGAGGGAGAACTGAAAGAAGTGCCTATTCCCTATTTTTTTGTGCCTCCAAAGATCTGTTCATTTATTGTCCTGCTGAAAATGGCTTGATAATTTATTCAAAGACCCTTAGCTGAGCATATTTCCTTTATTTTATGGATCTTAATGCTGATAACTAAATAGTAATCCAGAAGGCTCCCACTTTCATTGAGACTCTGAAAGTTCAGAAAAGAGAAAGCAAAAAGGCCCTCAAACTCACCAATCAATCACTAAATGTATGTATCCGATGCTATGAAGTGTGTAGTGAGAAACAGCATCTTTTTTTTATTTGCCTGAATAACAAATCATTTCATCTAATTTATGTGCATTTGCTGCTGAATAATGACAGCTAAGTAACTAGATCTAGGTTTAGTAACTAGGTAATTTCTCTTGGGAAAGACTGAGAGAGAGGTTTTATACTTGGTAGCTGTTAAATGTAATCATAGGATTTTTCTGTTTCCATCATGACTGAGTAATAGCAAATGGAAGCTCATGCATATAAGCCTACCTTTCTAACATATATTACATAACATACAACGGGTTTTAGCTTTTCTTTAATATTATTTATTTTATGATAACATATCATACCATATCACATCAGTATTTTCTTGATTTATTTGTAATGCGAGTAACTTGAGGTTGGAGATATGGCCAGAAAGAGGCTCATCTGCTTAGGCATATTACTATATTTCAAATCTCTGTTTCTTGTATGTCTGTGATGGCTTGTTTATGTGTTTGGTTTTGTTTTAAAAAACAGTTAGTTGCATAGACAATTATTAGATATCTGTGATCAACTCTCTCTGCTAGTATCAGCTCTCTCCATTAGTAAAGCACCCCTATGTCTGATTTACAACAACTGCAAAACATGGAATCACTGGAAAGTCAGACTGGAATGAACCTCATGAGATCTTCAGTCCTACCTCCTGCTCAAAGCAAGACCAGCTCCGAAGTCAGATTGAGTTATGCAAGGTTTTGTCTAGTGAGGTCTCAAAAACATCCAGGTCTGCATGACCTACTCTGGGCAGTGGGTTTGTGATGGCTTGACCCCAGCTGGCAGTGAAGCTCCCACCCAGCCTCATTCACTCCCCAGCAGTGTCTTGGGGGACAGAATTGGAGGGGCAAAATTGAGAAAAAAACTTGCGGATTGAGATAGAGACTGATTAATAACTGGGAAGGGGGAAAAGGGAAAAGAAAGGAAAAAAAACCAAGTGATGAAGAAGGGACCAACACCACCACCTAGCCAGTCTCTAAGCAACAGCTGCTTTGGAAAAAACATCACCATGTCATTGCAAGGGACTCTTCCTTCCCAGGTGTAAGACTTCGTCACTGCTAAATTTCACAAGGTTCTTGTTGGCCCCCTTCAACTTAACAGAACTTCTTGATTGCACCTACAGGCAAGGATATTGCCCCTGCCTGCCCCAACCTCAGAGGGACACAGCAAGACCTTGATAGGAGCATTTTCCCTCCAGAGCTGTGAATTAGCGCTGTGATGTGTTCAGGCTCCATTTAGGCTGGGAACCATGCCCTTCATCATCCCCAAGGCTGAGGTCTCTTGCAGTCTTCAGCAGCGTTTCCAGCCAAATCTCCTAGCCAGAGTCTGGCAAAGAATCCTAAGCATTCTTCTAACTGTGTCCAAGGTTCCTGGCCTCTGGCTGCAGCGAGCAAGTGGTACCACCAAAAACTTCTGTGACCACCAAAAGGTCTCCTGTAACACCCAACACCCATTGACAACAGGAGTAAAATTAAAGAGCAACAGGATTAAAGTGCTGTGGCAAACCCTTAATGAGAAAGTTAATCTTGCTGCTATTAAATGGAAAACAGGTGTTAAGAAAGGAAAGTGTTCCTTTTTCAAGGATTCCATCCTAACTCAATTTAGGTGGAACCTGTCTACTCCTTTGTAGACGCATCCTAATGTCATTGTTGAACCTTGCTAAATTCTGAGACTGTTTCTGATTTTCTCTAATACTATAAATAACCTGAAAACAATTGCTTTGACTTCTAGTTCAAGACCCTTTTATTTCTGGGATGGTAGCTTCAAGTTCAAATAAAATAACATTATAAACAGGGTTAGAGTAGTAAAAAAGAATGACTGCTGTAATGTGGGTGATGGTTAGATATCTAGGTCAGCAGAAATTGAAACTAAAGCTATTTAAAGGTCTTTGTGCATCTTTATGTGTATGATTATGGCTTTATTCAGCAAGTAGACATAAGACATACAGCTAATTTTTTGTAGAATGAATCCCAAACCAAGACACAGTTGTCTAGTATTCTACTTTTTTTTCCAAAACTTCTATTTGTGAGATTATTTGGATCATCCATTATAGTTGTTTAAAACCATATTCAGTGTTATTAACTGATATATGGCTGATTTGTACTTTTTGAGGATATAAGCAAACAATTGCAACATTTTTTATTTAGTAATGGTTTTAGTAGTATTAAAACATGGTATCAATACACAGAAATTAAATCCTTACATCCTTGTCTAAACAGTTTCATGGTGACAGTTATCTTGCTCTTTAATATGTATACATACCTCCATAGGACATAGAATTTGTGCTATCTCTTGCCACTCATAGTAGTAAACCATGTAGATTGAAGTTCTGAATATATAATGTAATATTAATTATGTCTTTCAAAAAGTGTAAGTCCTTAATATTATTCTTAGCTGTCAGTAGGTTGGTTTAAAATGTTTCCACATGCAGTTTTTGAAAGGTTAACTTCTGTTGTACAAGATGAACAGAATTCATGAAACAATTGGGACCAGACATTGTTGCTGTGCAGTTTTATTGATTGTACTTCTTGAAATGGAAAATACCACTTAAATTAATAGATGTATTATTTGACTGATATCATGATAACAAATACTAAATGGATCTAGCTGGTTCATCTAGGAAAGGATAGCATGAAAAACCCGCCTTGTTGATGGTATAAGTCAATACCCAAAACACGATTTTTATGGAAAAACATTTTCTCTTTCTTCTGTGAATATGGCCTTGAAACAAACTTATAAATTAATTTTGAGGAATATTCACTATTCTTTTGTATTATCTCTAATAATTATGGTAAATAGCTGGCTATGAAATATTAAATTAATGGAATATGTTCATGGACATGTTAAATTAATGGAATATTCAGTGGACCTGAATATTGAATTGTGGAACTTGTGGATGTGTGAAATAATTTTTATTTTAAGTTTGATTTCTATCTATAATATGATAAGGTTATCATGTTGTTAGCAAAAAAACCTGTACATTTGTGGGCTTTGTGAGAAGAGCTTAGGAGGCTCCCCCATCCCAGACACAAGCAGCTCCAGGTGGCTCTAAAGGAAGCCCACTGGCCAAAGCTGAGCCAATGTGAGAGAAACAACCCTGCAGACACCAAGGTCAGTGAATCAGGAAGGGGAGGAGTTCTCTGGGAGCCAGAGGATGGATTCCCCTGCAGCCCATGGTGCAGACCCAGGTGAGGCAGCCGTTCCCCTGCAGCCCTGGAGGTCCATGGTGGAGCAAATGGCCATCTTACTGTCCATGCCTGACCCTCTGCTGGAGCCTGTGCTCCGAAGGAAAGTGCAGCCTGTGAGAGCACATGCAGGAGCAGGCTCCTGGCAGGAATCTCAGACCCCGGGGGCCCCACTCTGGAACAGTCTTTCTTAAAAGTCTTACTGCATAGAAGGCTCCCATCCTCAACCAGTCCTTGAAGAACTGTAGCCTGCAGGAAGAAGCCATGCTTGAGCAGTTTGTGAAGGATTGTATCCCATGGGAGTGACACCCCTCACTCTGATACAGGGGAACACGTGAGGAGAAAAGAGAATCAGAGAGAAGAATGCATCCTGACATTCCCCTTTTGTGCATAGACAGAAGAGGTAGTGGAGAAAATGAGTAAAGAAGTGATGTTGAGCCTGACAGGAAGGCTGAGAAGGAAGATTATTTTAGTTTTTTCTTTGTTTTTAACCATTCTACTCTATTTTTATAACAGGTAATATATTTAATTTTCCCCTAGTCAAGTCTATTTTTGTGAAGTAAATTTATCTCAATCCATGAAACCTTCTCTCTTCTTTTCCACTCCTGTCTTGTAGAGGAAAGGTGTGAAAGAGCAGCTGGGTGGGCATCTGGAATTCAGTCAAGGTCATCCCATCATAGTGTCAGAGTGGATGTGTTCCTCACATTTCACAGGCAAAAGTTGCTTTTAATGATGCAACTTCAATGAGGTTGATTTTCCTTGCATTTTTAAAATATAGGAAGATTATCCACTGTCTCCTTTCCCTTAGACCCTTTCCTTTCCTCTCTTAGAAATGAAAGGTAAGTACATTTCTAAGTACATTTAGAAATGAAAGGTAAGTACATTTCTAAGTACCCCTTAGAAATCAAAGGGGTACTTCCTAGGTTCTTCCTAATTATAATAGGTATTTAATGATGGTTTTCTTATATGCAGAAAATAATTCATCTGCTTCATAGCCAGGAAGTCCTCCTAACACTATCACTGTGTAAACTCTAATTTTTATGGATACAAAGTTTTGCTGTAGGAATAGGAACAATGTGAATGACATTCTTCCTTGCTTTAACTAAAAAAGAAAACAAAACTAGTAAAGGCTATAAGACTAAATTGCTGCGCCCTAAATCTATATTTTTAGTTCAGCAAGAAATCAAAGTTCAAATATTCCCTTTTTTTTAAGATCGAGAAAAATCAAATTAAGAAAAAAAATACAAAATAAAAACCCTCTTTCTCTGCACATCTCTAAAGAAGTTATAACACAACTGTACTCACTTCCAGATTTATTTTTTAATAAAGGCTAGACCACTAAAGCAGCACACTTTTATTACTTATTACTCAGCCTTATTACTCTGAGCTCCCCAGAAATGTATCACGTATCACAAGTTATTAATTAAAACAGCTTTTGCAAATTCATTTGAAAAATCAAATTTAAGAAGCAGTCAAGAAAAATAAATGGAGCAAGATAAGATGAAAACTGCTTCAGCTGCATAAACATACCTTTACATTTTGGTTAAAAGACAAAATGTGACTTTAAGACAAATTCTTTCATCATCCCCACTTGAATTGGTATTGCTTTAATTCGGACTGATTTTGTACACATTAATTCTTTCTAAAGGAAACCATGTGGGAATTTCTACTTCAGGTATTGACAGTCCTTGCTCTAAGCCCTGAGAGAGTGGAGATGGCTGGAGCATTAAAGGTTTTGGGATGGCCTAATGCCACATGTGGACTAAGGGCCACAGCAGCAGGAAAAATCTTGACTCCTGTGTTTATGTTTTGTCATTTTTATGTGAACTTTTGCTGCTCTGCTCTGTTTACCAACTTCTGCTGTGCTGAATTCAGGGTGTGAGTAGGGCCAAATGCAAAAGGAGTTGCAAACTACTTCCTTGTCAACAGTGAGCACATTCAGAGAGTGTGTAGATGTGATCTGTCTGTGCACTCTCTGAATGGCTGGGGAGTGACGGATGCATTTTGAGAAGGCACCACAGTACAGAGGAGGAGTTTTATGATTTACCTGGATGATAAGAGAGGAATTTAAATACTTAGGGGTTATATTAATTGCCACGTGTTTCATTCCTGGTTTTCTGTCACGGATCTCTTGGACTGAGTTGTATTTATTTTTTATTCTTCATCAGAACAAAACTTGAGAAGAGATGTAATTATGGTAATATTGTTAAACCCTTTGATATTCATCTAGCACTGTTCAACCAGTGGAGAAATAAATTTGTTTCAACAAAAAACCACTGGGGCTGGTTGTTGCAATGATAAAACAGTACAAGCTGCACAATTTGCTCCCTAAATGGATTTCTAAAACACAATATATTTTGTCAGAATTACATCATGAAGTACTGTTGTTATTATATGTTTGTTTTCTAATTACTTTCTGGTGAAATGCTCATTTAAATTCCTTAGAAAATTTTCTAAATTATAGGGCTAAAACTAATAAAAATAGAGCTTTACAGATATGTTTCCTCTAGCAAATTATGCTGATATTTAATGAAAGACAGAGAAAAATTTACTGGATTACAAACTGTTATGGATCAACACTCAGCACCGTACTTTTCTCACCAATTTGTCTCCAGTTTCAAAGATATTAAATTCAGAATTCCTGACAAGAAAAGCTGAAAGTTCAAGAACAGATTTAAAAATTAATCTCTCATTTGCATCTGACTAGTGGTATAACTTTAGGAGCATTAATATGCTTCAAATTTTTCATTTAACTTTATTATTTTATCACCCATTTTCTAACTTCTTGAATGGGCCTGTAAATTGTAATGATACATTTTTCAAAGCTCTTACAAATATTTTTTAATTACACATTTTATCATGATAATGGAAACCAGAAAAGCTATATGTTTTTTTGATGCATGTGTATAATTAGCTATTCTATATTTATTCTTTCTTTTTAGAACAGTATTTTTATTTCACTTTTATTGCACTTTATTTCACTTTTATTTCACTGAAGGATAATATCTTTAGTACTGTTCTGTAGTTTCCCAACCCTGTTGCACCACCTCCCTCCCTGTTTTTTCCAGTCAGTAGGGAAAGCTTGCTTTACTAAAGCCAGTTACTTTTTTTTTTTTTTTTTTTTTTTGCAGAGTAGCATGAGAGTATTTGAAGGCCATCAGAATAAAAGTTCATCTAGCCCTATATCCCATTTCTGACATTGACCAAAAATGGATATGTACAGAATACTTACTAAGAGCAGCAGGAATACTGTCTCAGAGAACTGTCATGGGCTCTTAGCAACTCATGTCTTAGAAGTTTCCAGAATGAGCTCAGTGTTTTTCAACTCTAATGCTTCTTACTGAATTTTTTTTTGATAATTTTTTGGAGCACCTGTTAATTTTTAACATCCAATATGCCCTGTCATAAAAAATTGTAAATTTAGCTGCACATTAGTAAAATATTTACATTGTTTTCTTTACATCTACTTTTACATTTTCATGATACTGAAACGGAAAATGAATTCAGTTCCCTCTTTCTTCACACCATCACTGATATGATCTTCCAATACCATGGAAACTGCTCAATTATTCCTCTCTTCTTTCCCTTCTCACTTATTTTTCCTAATTTAGTAACTAGGTATTCCTGTACGTAAGGGCCTTTTTTTATGTCAGCTAAGTTTCTCTAAGAATCATTGTGGAAGATCTTTGTTAAATACCATTTGAAGGCCTGCCAAGACCTCTGATCTAGCAGAGTGTTTATTGACTCATTCAGAAAACTGGCATAAGTTAGTAAGACCTAAGATTTTTTGAATAAAAATTGTTTTGATTCTTCCTCAATAAATCATATTTGCCCATGCCTCATCTTATTTGTAACTAAGAGTGTCAATATCAGTTCTTTCTGGGCTTTTTTATACCCTCTTGAAGCATTTTAAAAATTGTCCTTGTGTTAGCTGTTTCCTAGGCTTTTTGAATTCTTGAATGTCTGATATCTCATCCCCGGAATTTTTAACTACCCATTTTGTCTTCTTGATTTATGACAATGTTCAGTTTGAGATAGATCCTCTGATGTAACGCATATATATGTATATAAAATATGGGCACAGAATTATTTATTTCCATGCTTCTCCCATGTGAATACAGAGGAAACTCATGTTTATGTAATTGTCAATAGACTATGAAGTTTCTTGCTGTTGATTTGTTAGAAAAAGAATTAATAATAGTTTTTATAATTTCTGCAAGTTATTCCTCCTATCCTATTTGGCTTCTACTAGTTATCTTTATAAAAGTACTGCCAGATTTTAAGATCTATTTTTCCCCCTTGTAAAAAGATAATTACACTATTCATGTGAAATAATATTTTATATAGTTCCCTTATGAAATAAGCACAGTAAACCCTATCCTAGAATATATGTATGTGAAATTGATTTAACTTTCTTCTGCTCTATTGTCAGATTTGAATATGCTTTCAAATTGTTCCCAAAATCTGTAATAAGATAAAATCCTGATCTTTAATTCTCTTTTTGCCCTCATTTTATTAATTCCTAAAATATTTTCTTAACATTATTGCTGTTAATAGAAGGTCAGGAATTTTACTAGGGTTTTTTTTTCTTTTGTCTCATGATTAAGTTGTCATTTGGTAAAGGGGAAAATGTGCGTCCAAGTGTGCCAATGCTCTGTTCAAGTTTCATTCCTTTGAATCCAGCCTGTCAAATCTGATTAATCAGTGATTAATCTTTTCAGTTACATAGAAATTTTGGCCCTGTGTGAAATATTTGAAAGCTTGTCTCAGTTGGCAAGGTACCTTGCTACAGTTACTGAATATTTTAAAATACTTCCTCTGATTAAACTCCATCTTCTTTGAAGTAGCCGACTTTCAAATTCACTTGTTACAAGAAAAGGAGTTGGACTTTTCTTTGTGGGGGCCTTCTAACTAAGGATATTCTGTGATTCAAATTACTTTTTAAGAAAAATAAAAAAAAATTAAAAAGTAAGGAGAGGCTAATTCAGCCTTCAATTTGGGATGTCTTTTAACAGTCTTGGAAAAAGAACAAAAGGAATTGTTCCTCAGCAGTATCTGTCTCAAAAATCCATGCTCATGGATTTGAACATTTTTGACATTTGGACATTTCAGTTCTTTAAACAGTCAGCAGTAGATCTTTGGAATATTTTGTGCTTTGCCTTGCCGTGCTATGCATAGCCCATTTCTTTCAGAACAGTTATCTTGGGTTATTGTGTTCATTGAAGAGATCATGGCTCAGCTGTCCCTGATCTGCTCGCACTTTCTAACCCTTTTAGCCAAGTTTGTGTATTAATATGTCTCTATGTCAACCTTCATAATGTTTCTTATTCCTTCTTTCTTTCCTTTTCCTTCTTCCCTCCCTCCCTTCCTCTCCTCCACCCTTCTTCTCTTACTCATTAATCCCTTCCTCCCTTCCTCTTTTACTTATTTATCCCAGTATATCCAGCTCAAGAAGTGGGACAATGCAAATCTCATGACATTTAACAAAACCGAGTGCAAGGGGCTGCACCTGCGTCAGGACCAGCCCCAGTATCAACAAGGCTGTGGGATGAACAGATTGAGACCAGCCCTGTGAGAAGGACTTGGGGCTGCTGCTGCTGAGTGAGAGGCTGGACATGACCCAGCAATGTGCTCCTGCATCCCAGAAGGCCAAATGTCCTACATCCAAAGCAGCATGGCTAGCACAGCAAGGGAGAGGACTCTGCCGCTCTCCTCTGCTCTGCTCTGGTGAGATCCCTCTGGAGTGCTCCATCCAGCTCTGGGGTCCTCAACATGAGAAAGACATTGAGCTGTTGGGGCAAGCCCAGGCCACCATGATCAGATGGATGAAGCTCCTCTTCTACGAGGCATGGCTGAGTGAACTGAGTTTGTTCAGAGCTGGAAAAGAGTGGGCTCCGGGGTGCCTACTTGCAGCCTTCCAGTATCTAAGGTGGGCCTACAAGGAAGATAGGAAAGGACTTTCTACAAGGATGCCTAGTGACAGAAAAAAGCAGAATGGCTTCAAACTGGAAGAGAGTAGGTTTGGATTAGATATTAGGAAGCAATTCTTTATTATGAGGGTGGTAAGGCATGGAACAGGCTGCCCAGAGAAAGTGCGGTTGCCCCATCCCCAGAAATGATCAAGGCCAGGTTGAATGGGGCTCTGGGCCACCTGGTCTAGTGAAGGATGTCCCTGTCTAAGCCAGGGGTTTGGAATCACATGATGTTTAAGGCTCCTTCCAACCTAAACCATTCTATGATTCTATGATTATAGGGAAATAGTAATCTAAATCTAATTGAAAATAGTGGAAATAGTCTAGTATTTCTTCATTAGACCTTATTAAAAAAAAAAAAAATCACAATACTTTGTCACTTGAGAATTTCAGAATAATTTAGTCCTGTGCCAAAGAAGAGAACAGAAATAACAGCTTTTATTTTGTTATTATTTAAGGTAATTTTGTCAAGATTCAATGAAGACAGGTAGTGCCCTAACAGCATAAATACTTGTCTATGGATTTGAACACCTCTTGTCTGACCTCGTCTCTTCCATATGCTTTGCTTTTCTCCATTTAGGAATATTGATGTCTTTGCCTTTCTCTGTTCCAGAAAATTTGTGATGAAGGAGAATAATAGTTTATGTAAGGTGACCAAAGTTATTTCTCTACCTAAAGGCAAATTCCTTTTTTTCTGTTTTTTTTTCTTTTTTTTTAGATGCTTTGACCAGAATTTTATTTCTACTTGATGATACTAAGGATATTCTTTTCTTATAGGCTGAAACTGCACTTCTTATTGCAAAAAATTGTGAAAGAATTTACCTTTTTTTTTTTTGTAAGGGAATAACATCGAATATTTCTAGTATCTTTGTTTAATTATAGTTGGGAAGTGAATACGTTAAAAAACAATTTCAAGACATTCTCAAGCTGTGTTGACATATAATTGCAAAGGAAAATAAATAGTCTTCAACATTATTTTACCTATTATCGACACACAGAAATATCAATCATGTAGTCATTTAGCAGGAATTCTTAGATAACATAAAAAAATCTTTACTCTCAGCTCTCAGCCATACATCTTAAATAAATAAATAAATAAGGATATTTATTTTCACATTATCAAATGTGTAATACAAATGAATTGCGACCATGTTGGAAGATGCAATTTCTTTAGTGCCAGATATTTAATAGACTGTTTCATACCTTGCTTAAGCAGGTTGTAGATACCCTTACAAATGTTATCTTAGAAAACTTCTTACCGTCCTAGAATTTGCAAGAGGTCCTTGTAATTTTGCAAGTGATTACTCTCTGGAGACTGCTTTTTTTTTGCCACTGTTGTAATGGCTGTAAGTATTTAGAATCCAGAATTCCTCTTCTGTTGCACTAGTGTAATTTCGGTGTCAGCATCAAAACCAGTATGTTAACCTCTACTCCAATATGTCAGAGGGGCACCCATTCCCTAAGGGAAACAGAGTCAGGAGCTGAGCAGCACTTACTTTTGGTTTCCAGCAGAGCATTTTGTCCAAGCTTTATTTAAGGCCCTTTCTAAAAGGGGAGCAGGGGCATGCCCTCAGCTATACTGCCTCTAAATTGGCTCAAAGCCCAGGCAGCCCAGCCTCTGCCCTTGGAGCCCCTCTGTCCATCACTTAGCATCAAATGACTGTATCTGAATTAGAACTTGGCTGAGGCTGTAAAACTGTTGAACAGTGATAGTTTCAGCCCAGCCGAATTCACCAAAATAATAAGTTTCTTCTGTTTAGATTGATTAAATGTGAGGTTGCTTTTTTGTTTTGTTTTTTATGAGTTTTTTTGGTTTTGTTGGTTTATTTGTGGATGGGGTTTTTTGCTTGATTTGTTTTGGTAGTTTGTTTTTGGGGTTGGTTTTTTTTGGTGTTTTTTGGGTTTTTTTTGTTATTTTTTTGTGATTGTTCGTTGTTCTGGTAAACTAATCAATTAATAACTTTTATGTCATGTTGAAGGTCAACACTGGTGATGGCTGACCTTCAAATGGAAATGACTGTAATGGGCTCCTATATAGTTGAGTGGAAATACCTTTTACCAAGTCTAATGGCCTAGAACTGATAAGTTTAAATCAATTACTCTACATTCACACTCTTGTGATTTTATGATTACTAGGTGGAAAGGTATCTGCAGTTCTGAATTGTCTTAGACATTTACAACTCATCACACGGCACACCATGATTGAAGAAGGTGCTTTTTCGTAAGTAATATTTCCAGCTAACTAAGTGGAAGTTAATGCTTTTGGCAGTTCTGCATCCCTGGCTCCCATGGTATAAGGCAGATCAATTTACATGAAGAATATTGTTGGTAAAATCTGAAAGGTCATGGTACTCAGACATACCTAATAGTCTGCCTTCTGAAAAATCAATCTGTCTGCATTGATTAGGTGAAGAAAGCTATTGATGTTTCTGTTTGTTTCAGAAACTCATGGTTGTGCTGAGTGGAAACTTTATTTTCATTGACCTTACTGGGACTTCTTAAGTCTAATAAATAAAATATTTCATTTTATATACAAGAATAATCTTTATTATTTAAAAAATACTGACTCCATAAATTCAAAAATTTTAGGAAAATGTCCTATAAAGAGAAAGAACATAAGGTCCTAGAGAAAAATAATGAGACATTTTAAATTTTTTTATTTCCCAACAAAGCTAGATTTGACTGTACTCTTTTCTGTTTTCACAATGCTCCACAAAAATCTTGTAGCTTATAAACTGTTCCATTTGTTTCCATCAAGATGTAATAAAAGCTTCAATAATGTAAAAAAAATTGTGGTGTTCATACTAAAAGATGAAGGATAGGGGAGATAATAAAAAGCCTTGAATGCTTATGGGATTTTTTTGATGAATGTATGCATCCCCTGAAATAGGAATAGAAAAATGTTAAAGAAACTATATGCCCTGACACCATTGTGACTACTAAGTGATTAGGTAACAAAGGGTTGGAAAATATGTTTTCTGAATTTCTAGTAATTTTTCCAGTATATTAACTAGTTCTTATCCAAGCAAAAACTATTTTCTTGCAAGTGCTTATTTTTCTGAAATGTTTCAGGTAACGCAATTTAGCCTCTAATTTTTTTAAAAAGAATTTATTACTAGTGACCTAAATACATGATGACAAATCACAAGAGGTTTTTAAGACCTTTCTGAGTGTGTGGTGCTTACTAGCTTCTAAATGCAGATAAGTTAATTTCACCGAACAGTGGATGCAACTCACACAGAAATGTTAAATCAAATGCTTCAGGATAAGCCTATATTAAATTTCACAAGAACCAATCAGGATCATGTGCATGAAGCAGAAGTTTTACACTTTGGAATGCTGAAGGTCAAATGCCAATCAAAGAGAAGTTGTGAAAACTGGAGTTTATGAGGAGAAATGTCTAGAAATAGTTTCAAATTCTTCTTATTCTTCACATGGAAAAAAAAAAGAACAACTCTGTTTTTTCTTTGTAAAGAAAAAAAGAAAACAAGATTTTTCTCTAAATACTGGATCTGATTCCCTAACTTGCATACAGTACTTTGGAAAAATAAAATATATTCTATATATTTTTTATAATTTTCTGAGTAGGTATATTTATACTACGCATTTGTGTTTTGTCCATTATAAAAATGTGTTCACATACTGAAAAAATAAAAAAGAATCAATTGATGAAAAAAAACCCTCCAAAATATCTATAATTAAAACAATGTAATATTTTAAATGGAGTTTTAAAAAATATTGGTGTTCAATCTTGTACGCCAAGACTTCACTTGTTCTTTGTATTCTCCAAATTATTAAATGTTTAAATGCATAAATAGTCATACAAAACTAGACACAGTAAAAATTTTTACTTATTTGAGGCTTCTTGCTTTGAACCAAGAAGAAGAAAACAGAATTATGCTATAAAATAATACAGCTTTAAAAATTATTGTAAACATGTTTGGATTAAAAGCACATTCCACTTTAGGCTGTTTTATGAAAACAAAGAGTTGTTAGCTGGTGTGTTGTAAATGTACATTTTATTTTAAATAAGCTTCTTTGGGGTTTGAATTTTTTCTGCATAGAAGGTAAAAATAAGTTTTCTGAAGAGGGGTGAGCCAAGGAGGGAACAAAATTTAGGATTTTTTTTATCCTAAAACATTGATATGAACGACAAAGCAAATTAAAAAATACAGCTATGTTACATACTCCCAAGTAGCATATATGGAATAATAGAATCAGAGAATCATAGGATGGTTTACGTCGAAGGGACCTTAAAGACAATTTGGTTCCAACTCCACTGCCATGGTCAGGGACAATTTCCAATAGACCAGTTTGTTTTGTTCGTTTGTTTAGAGCTCCATTCATCCTGATTTTGAGCACTTCCAGGGATGTGACCTCCACAGCTTCTCTGGGCAAGCTGTCCCAGTGCCTCATCACCACCACAGTAAAGAATTATCAGAATATCTAATCTAAACCTACCCACTTACCCTGAAGCCATTCCCTCCTGTCCTGTCACTACACATCCCTGCAGAAAGTCCCTCTCCATCTTTCTTGTAGGCTCCCTTCAGGTCCTGGAAGGTTACAATTAGGTTAGCCCAAAGCCTTCTCTTTCCCAGATTAAATACTCAGCTTATCCTCATAGGAGAGGAGCTCCTTTCCTCTAATGAACTTGGTGGCCTCCTCTGGACTCACTCCAGCAGCTCAATGTCTTTCTCATGTTGAGGACCCCAGAGCTGGATGGAGCACTCCAGGTGGGGTCCCACCAGAGCAGAGCAGAGCAGAGCAGAGCAGAGCAGAGCAGAGCAGAGGGGCAGAATTCCCTCCCTCTCCCTGCTGGCCATGGTGCCTTGGATGCAGCCCAGGGCACATTTGGCTTTCTGGGATGCAGGAGCACATTGCTGGGTCATGTCCAGCCCCTCACCCAGCAGCAGCCCCAAGTCCTTCTCACAGGGCTGGTCTCAATCTGTTCATCCCACAGCCTGTGTTGATACTGGGGCTGGTCCTGACGCAGGTGCAGCCCCTTGCGCTCGGTTTTGTTAAATGTCATGAGATTTGCATTGTCCCACTTCTTGAGCTTGTACAGCTCCCTCCTGGATGTCATCTTGTCCTTCAGGTGGGTAAACGGCACTGCTCAGCTGGGTGTCATCTGCAAATTTGCTGAGGGTGAACTCAATTCCTTCATCTTTGTCATTAATGAAGCTATTAAATGACTCTGGTTCCAGTAGAGACCAGTACAGAAAAATATAATTTGGTTTTATAAATACTAATGGTAGAAATAGAAACAATAATGTTTTGTAGTGGTGGAGAATCATAGGAAAATTGTGAACCATCCAGTTCATGGCATGTTCCAAAACATGGGCACATTGATGTGAGTTCAACTTTCTTACATCTTCAAGCAGTAAATCAGCACAATAACAGAACCAGAAGTCTTTACAGGTGCTTTTTATGAACACTAAAATAGATACTATGCAATCACTTGTCTGCCTGTTGTGATCTCTTACCTACCGGATGTATTTTTCCTTCAACACAATAATTATTATATATTAAGATATTCAGTATCTTAAATTAAATGAGTGGTCTGTATATAAACTACTGAGCTGTGGATTTGGACTAGTAGAAGCAGGCTGATAGAGTCCAGCATGTAGGCTGTGTTACATACAGTAAATACTGTATGTAAATCAGTATTTCCTATCTACCTTTCAACTGTGGACAAAATATTTGAATTTGTATTTTTCTTATTTTTAAACAGTGCTGCTGGGCTAAGGAACTTGCACTGGAGTATTTGTTGAGTTTGGCTCCAGAGAAAGAGGAGCTGTTTCATAAGATCAGCTAAATTGATATTTAGAAATGTCACCCGTGATATGGTGGCCTTTTCTAATATATCCCTAGGCAAATATAACCTTTCACTCAAAATTTTTGTTGTTGAAATTATGTACTTGTATAGTCTATTTCTTATTTGGAGTCCTTAATATTTAGATGATTTTACAAAAAAAAAAAAAATTAAGCAGATCTACCTTTTTTTTTGCCTCTCAACATCATTGATTTATTGATTCCTACTTGTATATATGGTAGAAAGTATGTCCTTAGCATGCTAGGAAATGGTTGAGCAGAATTTGAATGTTTGATTGAACAATTCCTACTGAGAAGGGGAAAAATAGGCCATATTAGATTGGGCAAAAAGGAATTTTTGGTGTGAGAAACATATGGGAAATGGTGGAAAGCATGCATACTAAATAAAAAAAATGTATGATACGGTGCTATCTTTCTATGCATTGTCCTCACAAGACAAGAGGAATGCTGCAATAGTTTAATCTTAAAACTTTTTTATTTTTTCTCTGTATTGTGTCCTCTTACCTTTTGCCCCAACCTGCTGCAAAAAACTGCCCCGATGATACCAACAAATGTTGACAGGAAAATTATGCTGCTTTAGAATAGTCCTTGGGTAAATTGCTCAGGAGACCTGTCAAAAATGCCTTACAGTTCTCATAGCACAGATATTTAAGTTACCTTCTGGGTGATCTGGGGGAAGAATAGTGCTGCAATAGAAATATTACCCTGGTTTTGAATATGCTCCATAAATTGCTTATTGTGAATTCTTTCCACCACACTGTGCTAACTGAATTGCTTCTAGGAATACATAAAAATTATACCATTTTGTGGTGATTTTTTAACCCTTTGTGCCAGGTAGCATTTCCATGTTTTTACTGCAAAACTCCAATGATCAGTGGGACAGAAAAGTTTAATATGTTAAAAAAAATTAATAAGTATGAATATATTAATATGTTGTGCTAATATAATGTGCTAATGTGTATTTAGGACAACTGTATGAAATTGCTTACACAAGCAATCTAGATGGGAATGTCGCTTTTAACTTTTCCGTATGTAATAAATATACAGCAGCTGTGTGGAATTGGTAAACTGAGCTGGATTAATGTATGCATTAGATATATATGATGACATGTGAATGACTGTATTTACAGAAGAACTGTAACTTGCAAAACTAATGGTTTTGTCAGTATGATAGCAGCCATCTCAAGATGCAGTACAAGGCTGAAATAAAAAACAAGCAAGCAAAAAACTTACTGATGTTTAAGCTCATATCTCTTCTCTCCCCCACCCACAGAAATTATATTCAAGTGAAATTCAGAGGTCTTGTTAATAGATGTTTGGTAGTGGTCTTGTTCAAAATACAAATCTTGACTAGATTACAAAATTTCCTAACTGAAAACCTGAGGTCCAGGGCAGGTCCATTATGCACATCAGCTTCATAAGACTTGTGCAGTGGTGCCCTGGTTTTGGGAAAAGCAGAAATTGTGCTACAGTACTCTGCATTGTTGGTTTGACCACACACAGTAAATCGGACATGAGAAAAATGTATTGCCTGTCCTGAATGTGCTCCTATCATCTGTGAATATCATACTCAATAGAGCTGACTTGGAAATTTTAATTCGTTCTACTCATTTGCTAAGTAGGACATCTGTTACATGCTGCTGAACATTAGGGCAGTATGTCTACCTGAGAAAGGTAAATGGTGAAAAAAACAGATTTTTGCTATGTAGTTTTCCTACTCTGAATGTCCTGTTCTCCCTCCCTTCTTCTTCCTCCAGCTTTATATGCTGAGCATGACATGGTATGGGAAATCTCTTTGTCCAGTTGGGTTCAGCTGTCCCAGCTGTGTTCCCTCACAGCCTCTTGCCCATCCCCAGTCCCCTCGCTGTCAAGGCAACACAAGAAGCAGAAAAGGCTGGGATTTTGTGCAGGTGCTGCTCAGCAACAGCTGAAGCAGCTAATGTCACAACTCTGTTTTGTCCAGTAATTCAAAATACAGCATCATAGGAACTGCTATGGAGACAATCAACTCTGTCCCAATAAAACAAGTACAACTATGAAAGATTTCTTCAGGTTACATTGATCTCTTTTTTGAGGATGATTTAATGCAGTTTTACTTTACTTGAAATGAGACATCATTTGTCTGTCGATAGGATCTCTTTCAATAGTTTATTTTACTTCTTTATTTTGATAAAATGTAGGCGATTAACAGAAAGAGTGAGTGAAACTAAACCATGTCAATGATATATACTTATTTAATTATGTTTACAGAGAAACTATCATTATGCATTTCTAATTGGACATTTGCTTCTAATAATTTTGTCAGATATAGATTCACAGCCTTTAGAACAGCTTTTAGCTATAATCTGGAGGTGGACCAGGATTCCTTTACCCATCTTTATTAAAAAAGAAACATTCCATCTGCTCTTTTTTTTGCACATAACATATGGTGACAATAACAATGTAATAATACCTAGGGGGAAAAGTACCATCTCTCTGTGTAGCTAAGGATGGCTGCATAATCCTGTGAGATTCTGTTACTGTCATTCCATTACAATATGTTACAGAGGCAAAAAATATATTTTATTGGTCTGTATCTATGATGTCTGTGGTAATACTATGATCATATTGTAGTAGGATGAGAAGTTTTGTGATTTGAGGAAGATTGCATTAGAAAATGGCTAGTATAATAATTCTAGTTGATTCAGTCTTAGTAAGGCCAAGCTAAAGGAAACAGAGAGCAGTAAATTCATTTATTACTATTCAAATAGCAAGAATGCATATTTATTTTACATATTTATTTTAATCTAATTTGAAGAATAATTCTATCAATCATGGGGTTCCTGATTCACCCAAGAACCCTTTTCAACCACATAAAAAATTAAATGCTCCTAAAAATAATTATATGGAGCATCTCCATTGTCACTTCAGGATTTTGTATATTTTCAGAATATAGCACAATAAAAGGGTGATACTGGGGGTGGGAGGAGGGAAGGGGAGCTGAAATTTTACTTTAATAGCAGTAAAAATCACAGATTTTTGGTTTCTGTCTAAATTTTGTATTTTGAATATCTAACAAACTTGAGAGTGGCAAAGACAGAATTTACAATAAAAGTTAAAATGAGCTTCTTGTCTTGCTGTTAATTGTCTTCCTTTCCTATCTAGCAAATTCTCTGTGATAAAATTTGTCTTTTTAAAATTATTTTTGTCTCTAATTACTTGATCATATTTGAAGATTCACTTTTTCAACATAATTCCTTCTTTGTTTGCCATAGTTCTGTCTTAGTTGCAATGTCAGGCACTTATGTCTAGAAGTAAGATTGTTTCTTCTGTTGTCAAGATTAGGAAGAAAAAACCAACACTGTCAATTATTGCTCTTTTGTAGTATTTTAGATTGTTCTTTAAAATATTTTTATTCTTTCTCTGTCTACCATCAACAGAAACAGATTCCATGAAATACCAGTAGAGTTCTGCTCTGTTATTTCACTTCCTACTTCACTATGTATCGAGAGCATTCAGAATTTTTTTTTCTAACAAGTGAGTTCTGGAAAGGCCTTAAATCCCATCTCTTCCCATTTTTGAGGGACATGCAGCTGTCATGCTATGCATTTTCTGTAAGTGTGCAAAATTCTTTTTCACATCTCAAAATCAGAAGAGTGGAATAAAGCAGAAAACATCTGGTTAGGTTGGCAGTATCTGTCAGTTTGCAAAATTAATAGCTTAATAATAGAATATCTATCAAACATAAAGAAAGAAAAAATGTTGGGGGTTTTTGTTTGTGCACCATAAATGGATATTTGCGTTAAAACCAATGAGAACATTGAGGACATCTCAAACTTTCTTTACTTCTTGAGCCACAGCAAAGAATGCTTCATTTGAATTTTTCTGGGTTCTCTGTTTTTCCTTCTCATCTAAGAGGGATTAGAAGTAGAATAAGAAATAAAGTAGTCTCTTCACAAACCTGATCAATCTTGGTTTTTGTTTTACTCTCATAGTAATAGACATTAGAGAGGAAATCATTAGTTAAGTGCTGTTTAATCATGTTCTTCATTGAAAATTAACTGTCATTCTGTTTAAGATTTGAACTTCACTACTCTAAGTAAACCATACTTTGTGGGTATTGTTTCAAGCATAGTAAGCTTTGAAGTTGTGTCTGATTTGTTGCATTTTCTTTTTGAGTGTTTGATAAATGTTGTGGAGTGGTTTCAGTATCAGACTAAGACAAGGAAAGAAAACATAAAATAAATAAAGGAGTTCATAATGACTATATCTTGAAATTAGGAGAATCACATGAAATTGGTACGAATTCAGGAAGCACATCCACACTTTGGATTATGTTATAAAGTTCACCTAATTAAAGTCTAATTGTGTAATCCAAATTCATAGTTACTATCTCAATTACAATGACGCTGCTATTTACGGGACAAATATCTAGGTAATAAAGAAAAGCTTTCAGTAGAAATATGGTTAAATTTGTAGTATGTAAATGACTCAAGTTTTCCACTTCTCTGATGTTTTTTTCATCTTTGCTGTCAGCCTTGTATTTTAGGTTGGTACACATCCTCAGGAGGGATGGAGGGGGAGGATTACAGGAAGTTATTGGTCCTGATTTTTTTAAAATTAAGAACTTTATGATGGTGGTGAGCATTTCTTCCTTCTCAGATTTGAGTCTGTCATGGGATTTTTTTAAAATGTTTTCAAACACTCTGCAATTGTTTGACTTCTGTTTGTTGGTTGCTGCCTAAACTGCATTTGCCCGTTTGTGAAGGCAGTTTGCAATTATTAGTTTACATTCTGTGATGGCCTCCTCCAACCCCAGTGTAACCTATAGGGGTAATGTTTGCTACTTATCAGCTTTATAGATTTGTCAGACCTTTGCCATAAATCGTATTCACATTGCTAAACTCAATTCTGGTCAAGACAAGACATGAGATATTGCACTGCTGAGTTAATAGAAATTCTGTGGCCATCCATGAGTAAGGTCAAATTGCTACATGGACTGGCATCACCACCACACTCTCAATGTAAACTTTGAGATATATTCCACGTAGACACCCTTTACTATGTGGATTTTTAAATTTGGGGTTTCATTTCTTGTTTGGATTAGGGTTTTTTCATGTGGTTTTGTGGCGGGGGAACAACAGGGTTCTGCTTCTAAGGCTAATAAATGAAATTAGTTGGAAAGCTACTTGTTGATTCTCTGACAGGTAGCTATAGCAAAGACACACTATAATTTTTATTCTATTTAGCTGGGATGGTTTCGATTATATTAAAGGTTTCTTCCAACCTAGTGATTCTGTGAAACTGTGACATGTTCCAAATCAAGTTGCATCAGATATCAGATTTGCTGTTAATACATTAAAAGTATTTAGGAGAAAAAGACTAATAACAATTTAATCTCTGAACAATTGAAAGTGAAATGTAACTCAATATGGAGTACCAGAAGGAACCCTATGAGCTTATCCATGCTCCTGTTCTTTAGAATATGCAAGGTTTGATGTTCTGCAGCCCTACTCAATGACCATTTTTCCTTTTTTAACTTTTCATTGAAGGACACTGATGGACAGTGATGTCTTCAGAGATACATTATGAAACTAATCAGCTTCAGTAGAACAGTTTGCCTTTCTCACATTTTGGTTTTCCAGCTCCTACCTAAAAATAAAACAAATAAAAAAATCATCTCTCCCTTTGGTCTAAAATGCTTTCTTTCAGTGTGTGATAACATTTAGTTGTTTTTATGTACCTTGTCCTACACTCCTGTTTCTCAAAATTCTACTGCCTGAGGAACATGGAGTCTTAAAGAAAATTTGCTACAGTGCTGTAAATCCTTATAATTGAATGGCCCAAGGTGCATGGATTCTTTTGAAGGTAGTTTATTTAAACCCATACTTCACTATTTGTAATATATCCCAGCAGATCCTGATCACATGGTGACCCATAAAAGCCGTGAAGTGGTTCAGCTGATACCCATAAGAGAAAGTAACTGACTTGGGAGTACAAGCAAAGGTTCATCTGGCCACAGATAAATAATTTTCTAAGATCGTGCAAAGATACTGCTTGGAAAGGAATTTGCTGTGACTGGTGTTGGAGTAATAAAGCCACAAGGACGAGTTTGTCTCAAAAGTCTAAATGTGCTCATTGAAAAAATGTGGAAAACAAAGAAAAATTTTAGGAAGACTCGCCTACTCATTTTGGCTCTATTCCTACGGGTTTGAATGGATTTAAACCTTCGAGCAATATTTACTGTTTTAAAGAGACATATGAGAAAAAAATAAGAAAATAAGGATGCAATTTCCAAGTATATGCACTGTTATATGTAAAATTTATCTTTGAATTGCTTTTCCCCACTATTTCTGTACAGAACAGCTGCAGAGGTTGCAATTCCTTTCCCCAGTTTCTCTTTCCAATTCATTGGAAAAATTAATCATCAAAAATTCAAGATTTTTTTTTATTCAATAAATTGACAGTTATTTATGTCCTCTGAATAGAGAGGATAATAAATCTTTTACCTTGAAAATCTTAGTGCTTGATGCATCAAACTGCTGAGGGTAGAAAAAACTAAGGAGATGTGGTGACTTAGGTTATGGATTGAATATGAATCCATATCTGCCAACAGATAGATTCTGCCTGTTCGAATTTGCAGGTGTGTACACCAAAAATTTCTGTACTGTAATCTTATAAAGGTATATTAACTGTTGAATTTTATTTTCTATTTTTGTGTATCAGAGGATTGTATAAGAAGTTCGTATAAGAAGTGCTGTTGTTTCTTCCTCTGACAATTGTTGCAGCAGACCTGAAATAGTCAAATAAAACATAATTTGAGTTCTGTAACATCCAAAAGAAAAGGGACTCATCATTTACAATATTTGCATCAGTAAATGTGATAGAAGTGTAAGGCAATCATCAGGGTGTACTTCAGGCTTGCTAAGCAGGATTTCTTATTTGGCATTTTAAATCTGTGGTGACCTACCCTTGTTTAATAAGGGTCACATGCAAAGCTAGGATTGTCTTAGCTCGAATTCAATCCCCATGTAGATGTATTAGCTAAAATAAAAGTAATACAGGCAACAGCCTTTTGACTCAGATTAAATGTATGTGGATCTGCTCAGTGATTTTATTTTAAGCAAAGAAGGGTGGTAATGTGTTGTCTTACATATTGCAAGTTCTATTATCATTATAGTGCAAGGATTCCATATCTCTAGAACCTCATACCTCCTCAATGTCTCCCACAGGCAGCTCCTCTCAGCACTGACTCTTCCTGGCCTTTGCAGTAGTCATTGGACACCTGACCCCACCAATCCACTCTTTTATACCGCTTGTTCTTATTGGCTACAGGTGTGGCCTGTTAAGATCAGGCCTGCTCCTAATCTTTAGTAATTGGTTCAGCTGCAACTCTTTGCGGGATAAGATTACATTCTATACCACCTTCATACTGTATCCCCCTACTGTAACATCCATTTCTTACACTCCTTGTGAATAGACAATCATACTGAGTAATCTTCCTGCTTACTGATTTTTGTTGGTCTTTTTGATATATCTGTTAAGGACGTTGAAAACACCTCTGGGAATTAGGAGAAGTAATTATTAAAATTGATTAGTAATACCTTAAAGAAAATTTTCAGTGCCTTAAGAGCAGTGATTTATATGATGAGAAGAGAGTTTTATTTACTTCATTTAGTAAACTGACAGTCAATAAGGATGGAAGGTTTGGAAGTACGCTGTATTTTATGCCTTTTATACCTGCCCTGGAGAATTTTCAATCTTTGTGAGTGGAATGCACATAAGTTATGTCAATAAATAGACTATTTTCAGTGCTTTTATTTTTTTTGATTTTTCTATCACAGTACTCTAAAAATTCCCTATTGTTTTTTTGCTCCTGACCAAGCATGGAAACAATGATAGTGCTCAACAGGGAACATTGGAAGGAGGTCACAAGAGTATTTGCAACAAGTGTCTGCATGGCCTAAATGTGACATAATATATTGTGTATAATTTTGAAAGACATAACCATATTGCAGAGATGTTTCCAAACTTCTGGAACTACGAGAGGTTAAAGAGGAGAGCTGCTAGGTGAGCTCTGTAGTGGTACATCTCCTTTGCCTCCCCTACATAATGTGGGAAGTGCTCCTGAGAACTTCTGCCTTTTGAATATCATTCCTTGTCAACTGTTAATGAGCTGGTCATTTAGGAAAAAAGTGCTGGATTAAACCTGAACAGCATGTAGGTCCTAATTACATATATTTCTGTGAAAGTTCATGAATGGCCTGAAGGATCGGTGCAGACTGCTTGCTCTATCTCTAGCATAGCATTCATTCAGCACAACTTCATATTTTGTGTTACGTTCAATTTTGGTGATTGGATATTTTATCTCATAAAATTAACTGTAAAGTCAAAAATTTCAATCTTCCAAAATTTGTATATGAATGTATACTCAATATATCTAAGAGAAACATGTAGAAGATAAAATATTTGGTTAATTGTTACTCAGTAGTTGATCTTAATCAGTAATTACTAATAGCCAACACTTGTATATTAGATGAGTAGTGCTAAATAATTTAAACAAGGTGTTTCCTGCATCTACTGTAACTCGATGATATAATGTATGAATAAAGATTTAGAACAATACCCATACAAATAAAGCTTAGCTTTGAGATTGCACTTAGTTCTCTGTGCTTTAGGGGTATTAATATTGGGATGTTAACATTGATTTTTATTTACACAATCTGTCAACTGGAGCTGAGAAATAACTCAAAGGTAAAAAAATAATAAAGAAGAGATGACTATGAGTGAAATTTGAATAAAAGTAAAAGAAATATTTTTGGCTTGCTTTGGTATTGATATACTGTGCTGTCAGTAACTGCAATAATCAGCAGGTCTCTGCAAGGTAGCGATTTTTTAAGCATTAAACTTCTGCATGTGTTGGTAGTTTTAGGTACTGCTACAATTGCTTTAATGATGGGGAAATTTTTTAATCTTCATGTTTATTTTGTGAGTGCTGCTGAAAAAACTCAAAGACAAATAGAATAAAGAACAGAGGATTTTTTTGTGTAACTGCCATATGTATGTGTATATTTATGTTCTACCAAAGTAAAAAAGGAGGAATTTTTACTTTAAAACTTTAATCATGCTGGTTATATTCACTAAAAAACTTAAATTTAGCTTGCTGTATTTTAATAGAGGAAACTTAGAGTTTCTAGATTTTCAATGACATTTTTTCCTTAAGAAATCAAAGTCACCCTGAATAATATTATATTTAGAATTAGCAGGAAATCCTCCACTATCCAAATGGAATAGGTTCTGAAATTATTATATTTTTGGTTTTGCCTAGCTAGCTTCCAGTAATGGTTCTCGTAGGCAGAGAGGCAATTTTTAATATCTTGATTGTTAAAGTAATCTTGTTTGCAAAAATGTCTCCTTATTTTCATTGTTTTGATTTGAAAACAATCTTTACATCAAGTGAGTTATAAAAATAATTGAAGTATTGATAAAGCTGCAAACCTGTAGGTTTTAAATTGTAAAAAATACACAGTTCATTTGGTTTCTGCATATTGATTATGCTGAGAATATAAAAACCTTGATAAAGTGACAACGATGGCAATTTAAACAAAAGGAAATGAAGCTGAAAAATTAAATGACTCTTTGAATTAACATCAGTAATTGAATTTTTCCACCTTCTGAATATTTGTGATTTTTTCATATAAACTGTGAAATACCAAAGTTGGAAATTAATCTAATCTATTGTGGATATTAAAAATATATTGTTTATATTTTAGAATATTCCAGACCAAAGTACAGCTGCTGAAATCAAAGAACATGGAGAATCTATCAATTTTAATATAACAATAATTTAAAAAGAATTGTGGAGAGAGTAGTGACATCATCTTTCTGTGGTATTCAGCTTGGATACAGTTCAGAGAGTGCAGACATTTTCAGGTGCCATTCAAAGCAGTCCTACAACAAACTGTTGATTAGAAAAATGAAAGATAAAATTGTTAGAGTTGTGGAAACTTGAAGTATTGCCCTACTGGCAGTTGTCTCAGGCAGCTTGGTCACAACTGTGTTTCTGGTTATTGACAAATAGCAGCAGGGCTACTGCTGAATAGCTAACAGCAGCTATCCTGAAGGAAGATAAATGGTTCCATGCTGCTTTACCACCACCATTTCCACGATTACCATAGAAACAATCAAAAATGGGATGTTGCTGACAAAACTGCAAACTGCAGCAGCAATCATTAACTTCAGAAAGGCTGAGCTTTGCACTTGGTCAACCTCAAACTTAACAGTGGGCATTTTTCCTTGTATTTGGTGATCTGTCCTTTTCCAATGGGGTAAGCAGGGGCTAAAAAATGGCTTGAAGTGTGGCTTGTTGGATATTCAGGCTCTGGCCATTGGTTTATATTTTGCTCTTTTCTACCGGTGCATTTAAGTTTGCGCATGGTCAGGTTTACTTGGCAGAAGCTCAATGGAATATATGGTGCAGTACTTTTTATGTGAGAAGAAATGAAAATGAGATTTCACCATGGTTCTCATGATTGATGAGATTTGTAAAATAAGAGGGAGTCCAATTACTAAACGGTGTTTCAGGCAAAAAGATCACTGAGTTTCTCAGTCACTCCTGACTGTTAATCAATTTGTTGAGTGATGATTAAAATGTTTTGCTTTGACCTAAAATGACTTAGCAGTTTGAGCCCTAGCTAAATGGTTCTCTTTGATAAGGAACTGCATTCTCATTCTATATATAAGTTGCAGTTCCCTGTTTTAAAATGAAAAATTGTGGGTAGCTCTTTCAGGATTTTATAATTCCCTCTATTTTTTACTCATTCAAACCAGGAATTTGTCATCTTCACAATACCTAAGTAACTTTCTGTTTATGAAGGTAGGAAAAGAGGATGAAATATGTCAGAAATGAATAAGTTTTTAGTGCTTTCAGAATGTTTTTTTCAAGATATTCCTTCTTAACATTTTGCACAATTCATTTTCTCTTTTTGAAAGGGTTTTGAGACAAGGGTGCCAAAAGTATATTTGTAAATGTAGGTGACATCATGTTTTATTCCAGATAGTAAACCCATTTTTCTTAGATAAGTGAAAAAAAAATTAAAAATCACTAAATTGTGATACAAAATATTTTCGATTTTTTTTTTCTGGAAGAAAGATTTCATGCAAGAGTGCCAGCAAATTTATGGTTTTTTGCCTGCATTTCTGAAGTTTTATCAAAAAATATATGGTTGTATGTGGATTGTATTGTGGTGTTACCAATAAAGAACTTCAAAAAACAAAGAAAATTCTGGTAGACTGTATCCCATCTACAGGTAGACTAGATTTTATTGCAAACTCTTCAGATGCATAAAGGTGATGCTTGGATAAAATCCAGGTACAATTTTGGAGAATGGAGCCATCATTTCCAATAGCTTTGGTAGTCCTTTTGCAAGATTTGTCCAACAGTCAGATAAGAACATAAAGAATTTTCATTTGTTTGGTCTGAGAAAAAAAATGCTGGTACATCAAAATGTCAAAGTAACTGATAATATGAAAGTAAGTAAACATTTTCCTCATACAAGACTCCTGAACCCATCAATTTCCAAAGTAGATTTATGATATAAAAGCTTTGTGCAGATGTCAGGTATGATTCAAACACACAATTCTGGCCAAAATCCCAGATTAGATACTGTACCATTAAATCTGTTACTAGCCTAAAATCTAGCCTTCTTGTAAGTGTCTGTATAGTTTTTGAAGTGATTCAAAGCCAAAGAGGTATTAATACTCTTAAGCAGTTTTATTTAGGCAAAACCCAAATTTGCTTTAATTTTTATTTTTCCTAGCTTAAGTAAACTAGGATATATGCTAATTAGAGGAGTAATATATGCCTTCTTAGAGAGTTGCAATGTCTTTGGAGAGCTCTAAACAAACTTCTTTAATTTTTTACTAGTTTGTATTTCACTATTAAAATTGCAGAAAATACAATTGTAAATTTGTAGAATTGTTTTTGAGTTTACTTTCTTTTCTATTGATCATATTTAAGAGTCTGAGTACTCTAGTTAAGCGCATATGGAAATCTATGAGTGTAACTTTTGTATATTAAAGGAAAAAGTCATATTCCATATGGAGGGTTGTTTTGGTTCACTCATTCTGAATTTAATTGAATTATTTAAGTGCCATAGGAAAATACAGAGAGTCAAATGAAGAAAGCAGTATCCTGTCTTTATTTTATAGGGACATCTATAAGAGCACAACATATAATACACAGCCTTTTTTGAAAAGTGTAAAGGTGGGGGGAAAGCTGAATTAGCTCATGCACTGCCTAGCAGCAGAGTCAAGCTGTTCTTTGGAATACTTTGTTTTGCCCCCAGGCACAAGTAGTGGCAGTATTCCCTCTCCACATTTACTCCAGATAGAAGAGCTTTTTGGGAAACCACTCTAAGGAATGCTAAGTAGGAAGCTGGAAATGCAGAGCAAGCAGACTGCTTGCTTGTGGGGAAAAGACAATCTGTCTGTGCTCAGAGGAGTAACATCTCACTTTAGCAAGATTTATTGCAGCTTCAAGCTGAAACCAGTTTCTTGATATATATAGAAAAGAGGATGTGATTGTCTTGATCAAAGCACTGTCCTAAAGATTAATTGATCTGTGCTTTATCTTCGGTTTTGTACAGACTTGAAGACGACAGGTAGTAGTACCCTACTACTATTCAAATTTCAAATTTCAAATCAATCAAAACAGATGATACTTTCCTTCTTTTTTACCTTGTTATGAGCAAAAATAATTCCTCATAAAGGCTCTAGAGTATTGTGGGTCCATAGTTCTGGAGAGAAACTTAAAACACTAATATTCAGTACCTCTATGTACTTTCACACTAATATTTTTCACTGTGTTGTGACCTCTGCCAAGAGGTTGTTCCCTGGTTTGTTTGGATTTAGTGCAATCTGCCTGTGTCACATAATTGGCTGTGGGTACCTTTGCCTCTCATTTCTATGTGCATACATGGAAATGAAGTTTTCAGGTTGATTTTAGCTATAAATCATTCATATGTGTAATCATATAAAAGCTGATGTCTTTTTGACACTTCAATTTATTTTTTTAAAAATCAGAAAAATGTATAAATATCTAGCTGACAACAAATAAATACTTAATAAACATTAGGAATATTTCTGTATTATATGGTCACATGAGGTACAGAAAAATTCTCCACATTCACTACATGATAAGTCATATCTCCATCTGTGTAGTACCAAATATTTATAATGTTCCAATTTTCCATGCTAACCTTTTTGCAGAGAAGTGCTGTAGCTTCAGTATCTTGAGAAAAACCCAGGTAATCTACCAGCACAGAAGAATTTCTTTAATGAATAAGCCCTTTAATTATGTTCTCGTTCTGCTATATGTTCAAGATTGTAAAATTGCTGGAGAGAAGACTAAGTAATTGAATAGCAATTTAAGTGTGAATTTATTAAATCAATTAGATTTACAAAAGTAATTTGAGACACAGTGCTGCTATGTTGGGCGCACCAAGTATATAAAATTTTAAATAGATGCTTGTAAGTGCAGTATAGTTTCTAATGGGAATTTGTCTTGGTTATAATAGTAAAAATGATTGATTCTACGTGTCTTGTAAAGCTTATTCTGTAAGTTATTCTTATCCTAATAGCACCTCAGAGGTAGGCCATTTTATTTCAGATTGCTGGGGAATCTCTAGGCATAATAAAAGATTTAATAAACTGATGAAAATTTATAACAGTGATGGAAATATTGCTGTGCTTTTATTTTCCTCTAAAACAAAGGTATCTTCTGTATTAACTAGTTTGATTAAGCCATTAATTTCTCTGCACTCGGAATTTCCATGAACATTATGCTAAACTTTTATGTGTAATGTACTATGTAATAATTTATGTTGTACTTTAGAAAACTATAGGAAAGCTAATTTGTGCAATTTGATGGGTGTGTGTACTGTAACTAGCCAAACACAAGAACAGAAAATGGTTACAAAGGCTTTTGTGATCAATTGTTAAATTAGCAAATGTCTTTCTAAAGACCTGATCTCATACCATGGTGTTAGGTGCAGGGCATCAGAGTGTGAGAGAAGTTATCGTGTATCAAAAAGCAGAAAGAATCTTACATGAACAGTGTGACTGGTACTCATTTCTTACCTTTCCTGCTTTCCAAAGGATATGCCTCTTCAAGCTTTCCTTAGTGTGATAAAATAGATTTAATAGATGCAGAATTTATTGTCTCTAATGGAAGTAAGATCTCATGATACAACTTCATTGTCCCTCCAGTTTAGTGACCGTCTTCCTCCTCCTATATAATATCTGTGATCCTTCAGATCATCACATTTCCTATCCCATCAGACTCTGTTTCCCAGAGGTAAATGGTGCCATGAAATACAGCTTTATTCTTCTCCACTTTCAAATTTCCTTTGACATCTTATATTTAGAACTACAGTCACTGTTTTTATGTTCCTTTTTCTTCTCCTTACTTCACCTTCACCAAGTTATTTGGATATTCAAGATTTTCTCCTTCTCCTCTTATCAATCAATATTTTAGTTTCCAGAGTCTGTATATTAATTTTTCGCAACTCTCCTCAGTCTTTTGCATTCAGGAAAATTTCAATCTGAAAAGGAAAATTTAGTGTTTGATGAACATCTATTATTATAAGAATTTTTTCCTGATTAGTCCACTGTACAAAGTCAATGTTGAGGCTACATATTTGTATCCGCATCAAAAGGAGTTAGGAGAGTGAATTAAAAAATACTATTTGCTAAAGAGTATATACATATTCCTGTGACATTGAGTAAAATATCATAAAGATCAGAGCAGTAAATAAAACTGTTCAGATTAAATAGATAAATAATTTATTTAACTCAAAGTGAAACTTGAAAAACATTTAGTTTAAAAGTGAAAAAGTGAGCAGTTGAAATATTATTATCAACAGCTAATTTTGTCCAGAGAGGATGATCTCAGGATACTAATATAGGAAAATCCATTTACTATCTGTTTTTATGGCAATAAAAGAGAAGTGTTTGTAGACTATCACTATACTAGTTTGGGTACTTTCTGTATGGCCTCTTTGGGTATTAGGCAATCATTTATGGTAGTAAAGTAATAAACCCCATGTCTTAAAATATTACAGCTCAATGAACATGGAAATATCCTAAAAGTCAGATTCCTATTTTGTAAGATATGAAGTGTTAGAGAAGCTAATGAAAAAAAAGTAAGCTTGAACTGCTTGGCTTTATTAAGTTTCTGTATGTATTGAATTTATAACCACAAGGAACAGTGAAATGTGAAGGATGGAAAACCTCGAATTAAAAACTTCTTAATGTCTAATTGGTTGCCAAAACAGCCAATAGGAAAGCTGATTGGGCACTTTCTCTTGAACAGATGACAGAATCTCAGAATGGGTAAGGTTGGAAGGGGGCGCAGTTGCGTCATCCAGTCAAATATTCCTAGTCAGGGTCATCTAGAGCCCATGGCACAGAATTGGATCTAGATATGTCTTGAATATCTCCAGTGAGGAAGTCTCCACAACCTCTCTGGACAGTCTGTTCGACTGCTTGACCAACAGTCAAGTTCCTCCTTGTGTTCAGGTGGAACTTCCCGTTCATCTGTGGATGCCATGGGACAGAGAGAGAGAGAAATGGCAAGCGTTTCTTACAGCAGCTTGTGAGAATTTTAGGGAGTTGTAAGGATGCGATAACTTGTTAAGGATAAACAATCTGCAGGTGGTGTTTTTCTACTTCATCTGTCTTTCCCTCTCAAGGACAGTGTGTGAGGAAGATGTTTCTGTTAGTTAGCCAATCAAATAGAATCTATCAGATCACTCTATAAAAACCGCGCGGTTCTCTTGAATAAAGCCTTCTTTGCTCTTTCTACAATACTGCCTCCTGCCTGTTCCTGTGTTATTCTCAGCACAAGAGTGACATTCATCAGATTTTTTATGTTCAGCCATCAGTGGTTGGCCGGGTAATACTTTCCATACATGGGAAACATTAGCAGCAGTGACACTTAGGAAATTCAGCCACGCCTGACTGACTCTTTGCCAGCTTGTGACTTCAAGAGGCAGAGGTACATCTCCAATATCCACAGTGTCTGCTATCACATTACCCGTGAGAGTAAAATGAGTTATATTCCAAATCCACAGGACCTCCTAGGCCTGGCCTCATTATGTTAGCAATGAGTTGCCCTATCTTGCACCACCACCACTCCATGCACCACCTACCCCAGCCCCTGCCTCTCACTAATTTTTTGATAGAGCCATTGCCCAGCAAACTTAGTAGGGCATATGGGCCCTTCAGATCATCCACAGGGCACTGATGCCTTAAGTACACACTGCTGCAGATTTTTTCCATAGGGAGTCTTGTTTAAGGATTCAGAAGTATTTACTCTACTGTGAAGTAGACAAGTACCATGCTAGTCACTTCAGAGCCATTTTGGGACCCCCCTTAAAGAATTCATCAGGTAGTGGGTGTAAAGTAAGTGATGTCTTCCAGAAAACTTTCTGGAAAGCAACTAGTGATATTGGTTATCAGGAAAAACTGAAAAAAGTTTTATGTTCTCGACAGAGAGGGCCTTAAAATTTTGTTCTGTTTCTGAAGGGTTAATTTTTTCACCTTTTTTTTCATCTGCAGTCACAATGCACCAAAATCTGGCAGCACTGTAACTCAAGGAGACAGTAAATTTGATGGAGAATATAGCAATTTCTTTTTCATCTGCATATAAAATGGTCACAGATGAAAGAAATGTTTTCTTCTGGTGCAATCTGACTGAACATGTGACAAATATTTTACTAACTAATGCATTTTTAGGTGCATTAGTTAAAAGCTGCTACTTTAGGCAGAAGAAGTATGAATTCTAAAGCTATTAAGTACTGGATTTGAACTGACATTCTTGTGAGGCCAGATCGTATTGTCTATACACAAGATATTTAACAGCAGGTTTTTAAATTAACATCACCCTGATGGCATGCTTGGAGCCAGGCAAGGTATGGTGTGGTCATATTGATGGAATGCAAAAGTGTGTCACTCTTGAGGCTGGTCTAGTAGGGAATTCCAGAAACAAAGTTGAGATATTGCACATTTCCTAGGGGAGTGACAAGTAAGAAGACGCTTCCTTTCAACAATCATGGCTAAAATGTTGCTGAGAGCAGTGCTGGGCCACAGCAGATGTGGTAAACATCACAGGGATCCTGAGAAAAATGTGTGAAAATCACACTAATGTGCTATGAAAATGTGCCAGCAAACCATTTCAAGAAGTGGACTATCTTTTTATTTTTCGTATTACCAGAGTTCTTGAGGTCTTCCAAATAGTTATGGAATATGGCCAAAGAAAAATTGTTACACTCATGATCAGATATCACTTAAAGAAAATGCCTTAATGAATATTCCGACCATTGTAAAGGTCAGGCAGAGACAGACAGCTGGATCTCAGCTGTGACAGGGATGGTGGATGCTATACAGGATTAGGAAGTGTGCCCATGTTCTTTAGTGAATCTTTGTTAGCTCAATATCTCAGTACTCTTATCTGTAGTACAGGTGGTCTGAGAGAAATTAGCACTTTTGCCTCAATACATTAAGCTCACAAACTAACATAAAAATTGAAATTCTCACCAGCTTTATTAACAACTACAGTTTGGAGTCAAATGTCTGTCCTCAAATTCTGTCATGGGATAGAATTCAGAAGATGGAAAAGTCAGGAGAAGTAGAAACCTTTTCAAATATTATGTCTAATTACATCAGAGCTGAACTATCGATCCTAATTTTTAACATGTTTTAATGATTGATTTCAATATCAATAGAGCGTATCTGTGAACAGATTTATATTTACAAAGAATTTCACTGTTCAAAATGAAATTACAAAGTTCTGGTGTGTGAATACTGTAATACAGGCCATGCTGGTTTACTCCCACATAGCTTCTGCTCTTGTTCACTGTGTGGACACACACACACAGACACACACACACACACAAATCTTTGCATTCATGCATTCCCAGACAGAGTTCTTTGTGGCCCTGAGCTGTGCCATGAGGAGTTTTGATAGAGAAATGTGCAAATGACAGTCAATTTTTTTTGCTGTTGTCCTGTTGGTTTTGTTGTTGTTGTTGTTGTTATTTTCAGGTTTTTTTTCAAGCAAATGTTTCTTTCCTCTAAGGTTTTGATTTTTTTACATATTGGCACTAAGCATTTCAAGTTAGATTCCTTTTGTGCTGGCTCCTCTGGTAGGTAAAAAGGATAAAATTCTTAGTATTTTTCACTGTTTTAATACTTATGTAAAAAGACAGCTTGCTTTGACAGAAGGTTTTTAGAAATGTTAGGACATAACAGATCTAAGGCTATCATGATGGCTCATTATCACAATCTAGATTGATGTAATTGAATCCCACACCTGTGAAACAAAAGAATGCAGTAAAAGAGTGTTTCTCCAGTTACTTGCTGTTTCTTGACCGTGCAGTACACTTGGCATTGCATGAAACCTTGGCAAAACTTGTGGCATTGAACAGATCAAAAGGTGTTTTACTGTAATTTCTAAATTGAAAGTTAGATTCATGTTGAGAAATTTCTCTTTCCTCCTTTGCTTCTAACTTTCAAGATTAGTTTGCCATGTGTTTGTGGGACTGAAACACTCTAGTGTGGATAAAGGTGTCACTTCATGCCAGTATTAAACTTTGCCCATTTCTTCACTTACCACCTTTACTTACAAGGGAGAGGTCACCATCAGAAAAATACATTTTTATTCAGTCACCTCAAAAGCAAACACTGTGTTCCAGATAATAAGGAAATTCTTCTTTATCTCTGGTGCACATTTTTCTGCTTTTCCGAGAATCAGTGATCTTCTGGAACTGATATTTTGGTAATTCCTGGTGGCCTTTGAAGGCCTCATGACATTCAAAGCATCTATGTAACATTAATTTCCAGGTCCCCATGTACATAAAGACAGCTATCCTCATCTAGACGATATTCTTGCATCAATTGCTATGGAATGCAAAGCTGATAGATGGTTACAGACATATTAATGTATGTGTTTATAGCAGCTGAAGAAATTTGCAGCAGGGAAAATATACACATGTAAGGGAATTAGAACAATTTTTAAAATCATGTTTTAACATTCAGAATTCACAGACTCTAACTTTGTATACTGGTTTTTTGTTTAATCAATTTTTAGTCATTGCTTTTACTGAATCATAACTTTTTACAGACACTGTTATCTCTAACGTGCTCTGGTTCTGTCAGAGAATCAGATGTAAGTACTTTCAAGTATTTGGAGGAAATATTGACAGCTTTGAGAGTCCTAGATTCAACAACTATTTCAAAGTTCTTAGAATATTCCATGCCACTTCTCCAGACAATTTTGTTTATATATATTTATATGTGTGAGGGAAGGGAGGGAATTAAACACTGTTAATACTAAATTACAAAATACAGAAGAATTCTAACTCATGTTTGTAGATAATTAATATTACTGATAGGGGTCTGGTCTCTAAAAGAGGATGAATATTTTTACACCATAGCTGAAAGGGAGTGGGTTGTGTAACCTGGGTCTTCTGGATGTGAGCTGGTAACAACAATTAGCTGAAACACAGACTGAATTTTAAAAACCATTTACTATGCGATAACTATTTACTATAATGGTAGTATTTCTCAGTTACTTTTAATTGAATAGAAACATCCATTTTACCTTTCTTTCAGTCTCCAACTTTCCTGCCTGCATGAATGCAGCTCAGACTTCAAATGTAACTTTGGATACAAATAATGAAACTCATTTAACTTAATTTAGCAGAATGGGCTATTCTAAGATACAGTTCATTTCATCCTAAAGTGGATGTCTCTCTGAAAATTTCTGTTATCTAACAAGTCACACATACAACATCAATATAGTGTATGAGGTATGAGTGTTCAAGGTCTAGAAATTATTAGCTCACTACTTAGAAGCTCAAAACAAATTTTATTCAGTTCAGGCATTACAAATGTCATTCTGACGTATTGTTGACCATTTGTGAACTACGGGAGCTGAAAATTGCAGTAATAGATGGTGGAGATGGGAAATATGGACCATTTCTTTCACATAATCACTAATGTGGCTTTTTTTCACTACTATGAGAAATTAGCAGTATGGTAGTCAATAATAGTTGTTCAACTTTGCAGCTGATAGGGCAGGTTTCTTCAGATTTTGCCTTCAATCAAGTTCTATTTTATTTATGTTCTATGCTGCTTGCTTAGGATAAAGTTCTCTTTTTCTGTTTGCTCTCACCAGACTGTCATGGTACTGCACATTTTTAGTTTAATGGTACCAAGCACCAATGTGATTAAAAACTGCGTTTTTTCTTAAGTCACTTTCGCATATTTATAGACTACATTGCCTTTTTTTTTAATATTAAAGGCTGGTTCCATTATCTGCCTCTACAAACTAAAAGAATTAAAGTAACCATACTGTCATTTTTCCGTATATAATAAAATTATTATTTGTGACCAAATGCAGAAAACTATCACAAGGGAGGGATGGTATTGTAATGTAAATATAAATGTAAATACATCACGTTAGTGCTCAGGAGGAAATAGCAGATTGTGCAGAGGATTGGTAGAATAGCACATGATAATAGTGACAGTGTGACAGTAGGGTTATTTAAATCTCTTTTTTTTTTTTTCCAAGCAGCCTCTGTCATTGCTTACATTTCAAATAAAAAATGCACTTGTAAATATAAATTCATTTTTTTAGCATAAATAAAGCAGAAATATTTTTTATAATTATTTAAAAAGTACATATCTCTGAAAGCCTATTAGATATAGCAATGTGGACAAATACAGACCAAAAAGAATAACAACCACCAATGTATCATTATACAATGTTTTTGTCCCTACATACTGGAAATATTATAATGCTTTTTTTTCCAGCAATAGTCAGCATCTTTGACATAACTCTAGATGAGATCTTGGAGTTCCAGTTGTGGTTTTTTTTCTGTTCTTAGTTAAAAGTAACTCCAAAATCAAAGCATGCTTACACCAAGCTGAAAATAGAGAAAAAAGAAAAATGAGGAAAACTGATATATGCAAAAAAGTAATAGAATGGCTCGAAACCGAAGCTAAAATACTGATAATTCTCAGGAAATCTTAGGGAGTTAAGTATTCAAAAGCTGAGATGCATCAAAGGAGAAGTTACTAGTAGTATATTATTTTATCAGAAGCACTTGGCTGCCAAGGTTTGGAAAATTTATATATTTATTGGAAATTAATCAAGGCTTATATCTGAATTTAGACAAGGATCAGACTAATCCATTGCTGATACTCTTCTTTCTACATCTTCCCTCAGCACACATACATGCTTTCCTACCTCTGTGTGCATGTATATATAAAATTTAAAATGTCTGCATTTGTGTAAGTCATTGATATCATGACAGGCTAATCTATAAAACACAACATAGTTTTAAGGTAAAATCTTAATGCTTTTAAAAATATATATAAGTAAGTTTCATCATCACGTTAGTGTAAATCAAAAGAAGCTGATTTTTTCTCAAGTCTCAGTATTATTTACTTTGAGGAGACTTGAAGGAGTTATCAAGAAGGGAATAAAACCACAGTTAGTTATCTAGAAAATGGTATTGGGCAGAAGCAGGGCACTTTTTAAAATTAAATTTAATTGTAAATAATTATTTAGCAGGCTTTTTTTAAATGCAGGTGTAAGATCCTCATGAATACTTCATTTGATACTTCCCTCAAATGAAAAATTATGCGAAGGAAATCAATATTTACCTTTAAATCTGTATGTGTGAGGTATTCATTCTTCTGCATCTGTCCTCTTTCTGAAAATAATCTGGCTTAATAAATGCTCTTGCACCAGTGTCAGAGTAAAAGTTTCTTCTTCTTGCTGTTGTTGTGATTAAGTGTCATTAGTAAGACCATGGAAGTAGTAGCCTTTCATACTCTGCAAAATGGCTGGACTTTCATTATTGCACTTCATTTCAAGGATCACTCTTCATCTATAAGTGTGTGCAAGTTCTGTGTTTGCTCTCCCCTGAATTCATGGAAAGGGACAGGGAGAGGTGAATCACAAGCTTTATTTTGAAACCTATAATAGTCCTTTGTGTAATCATAGTCATGATACAGTGTAAAGAAGGCCTCTCCCTACTGTTAAACTTGAGTTTTTCTTTCTTGTGTAGAAGTGTGTAAGAATAAACATTTTCTTGTCCAACAATATGACCCTTGTGAAATACCACAATGCATAAAAAACGCAGGTGGAGGTGAAGTAAAATAAAGAAGTTCTTCCCTTATCCTGAACAATGTGTCAATTTTCGTTGAGCTTTTGTTAGGTTTTTCATTTCCTGTGATTGAATTTCTAACTGTCAAATCTACACAAAGACCAGACCCAAGCAAAGAGATTTCAAAGAAAAGCTAGGAAATGGTAGAAGTAATAGGAAAATATGGGATGGTGGGCGGTGAAAGGATTTTTAGGCTCATTTTGAGTATTTTGGATTTGGGTGTTTTATTTGTTTTAGTTTGGCTTTTTGTTTGTCTCTTTCCTGTTTTACACAGGAATATATAGAGCAAATTGCTCTATATATTCCTGTGTAAAACCTTCAATTGTCTCACTTAAGCTGGAAGAACTAAACTTGCCTCATTGCTTGGTTTTTCATGATCTTCCTGAGCCTTAATGTGAACCTCACCAGTGCTTCAACAGGTGAGCCAACAGGCTGCTTGCACCTTAGGTACACAGATGAAATTGCTCATGGCTTTAGCTGTCCCAGGTTCCAAGTCCTTTAAAACTCTGAGTAGCAGAACAAGGATCACTGCATTCAGTAGGGATATCTCTCTGGGGAAAAACTCTAATTGCAGAATGCATTAGAAACCCTGTCATTATACTTTTTATTTATTCTTTATTACAGTGTCTGCACAGCATCAATAAAGCACAGCAGAACTTTTATGAATGAATACACATATATTTGGCATGCTTGCTCAAACATATTTTAGTATAAAGGTACCTGATCAGAAGTGTTTAGAGGCCTCTTTACTAGATCTTCTCCAGAGGTACCTTCCAACCTCAGCACTTCTATGACTTTTTGATTCTGAAATTAATTGACACATTTCCTAGAAGAGTCAGGAAAGGGTTTATATAAGGAATAACTACAAAATAATTTAACTTTCTTTTCTAAAATATACATCTTGTCATACTGTAAGTGGTTTTAAATAAAACTACCACTCATCTGGAATCTTTTTTACAGTGTGAAAATACAGGCTTCAAGTCTATAATATTGTTTACCTATTGAACTCCCTGATCCTCAGCAAAAACCTCCTCTCTGATCTTTCTGGTGTAATAAGTAAAAAAACAGGAAAAATATCTACAGTACTGGAAGAATATATTTTCCCTACATTTCTTTAAAAAAATCTGTATAAAAGGAGAGAGAAGTTGTAGTTATAAAGTATCGCATTTATCTACGTTCCTTTCCCTAACACAGCTATTTATCAGTGATTTAGCAAAAAGCATGAAGATCCTGTTTTCACTTTAAATCTGAGTGGTAGGAATCAAGGGATAAGACTAATGCTAAGGTAATTTTCTTTAGATAGCCCTTAACCACAACATATTTGCAGTTAATATATGTTGCACAGTAGAATTGTACTTAATGGTATGGGCAGTATGTTTTTAACAAACCACAAAAGTGGTTGTTTTCTGTTTTCTGTTTTGTCAGTTGTTTTCTCTGTTTCATTGTCAGGAAATTATCTTGTGTATTCAGATGAAATGTGCAATGTTATTATTTGTATTCCGAGACTCACAGGAAAATGAAAAGTTCTTAGTTTTTCTGACTCTGCTACTTTTCATTTTACTGTATAGTACATACTAATTTTCACTGCTTCTCTTAGGACTACATTTATAAAGCCATAGCATAACCTAGCAGGTTTTGAAGGAATATTTGACATGCAGTTAATATTCAATCTGATTTATGTAGATTAATGCAACAATGGGATGTGCTGTCAGATTTTCTCATTATTTTGTGCACTGTTTAGGACACACATCATTAAAGTGATCAAGGCAAGTAAGTGTGATTCCAAACAGTGTTGGCAGTGAGTTTATAGTAAAGTTTACAATTTCAAGGATAAAGAGGTTCATTTTTTCTTTAGATTTATTATTCTCAAGTCAAATAAATTTTACAATGCATGTTAAAAATACATAGCACTCAAGTTTTGTGTGTGAAATTACGTTTATGTACAGCTGTAGATAATGCTGAAAATAGCAATACTACCTTGTTTCCAGTGAGGTAGTAGCTCATTATTATAGTATATTCCTGTAAAATGGAATGTGTTTTCTTTTTTCTTATGGCTGTAAATGTTTAAATCCTATCATGTGGTTTTAGACTAAATTCTTTATGGTGAGTTAGGAAAATGAAATTTTTCTCACGAGAGACAATAAAAAGATACTCCTTTAAAGATTTACATCCAAAACTTTTTGCTGTATAAAAACACATATACTGGAGTATGCATGATGTATAAGGTGTAAGGTGTAAGGTGTAAGCAATACCAGCTATTTATGAATGTTAATGTTTTCTGCCCAAAACAATATAATGTTGAATGTAAAGTGGCTAGAAGGAAAGAGAATTTTGATGCATAATTTTTTTCTCTCAATAAATAAAATCAGAAACACCTATATTTTTTAACTCTGTTACAGCATTGTAGGATACTGGTCCATTAACTTTTTTTGTGAGCAGGAATTTTCGTTTAGGCTCTACTCTATGAGGTGTCTCGTAGTCTGTTTTCTAAATGAGTAAATAATTGGGGTATTTTACTCACAGAGTCACTTTAGAACTGTACTTAGTTTTCCAAAACTCCTCATGTTACCAGGTTGTGTGTTCACTTTAACCAAAAAAAACCCAACCAAACACAAAAAAATTTAAGAATGAAAATGTCAAGAGTGATGTTAAGCCTATCTCCTATGCTTTCTGACAGTAATCTGCATTTACAGATGCAGTGATGTTTGTTCTTTACAGAAGTAGTTGAAATTATTAAAGCCTTTCAAGTACTGGAAATATGCTTAATTATCATCTTTACTGTATTTAATCTCAGTGAAAAATGAGACTCTTTACACTTGAAAACTCATAATTGGATGGTAGGGAATTGAGAAGAAAGGAGTACTCTATGAACTAAGAAGCAACAGAACAGGAGCATTAAATCCATGGTTGGAAAAGGAGATTGGCTAAAATCTTGCTCTGGGGATACTAGAGAACAAGTGGATAATGACTTCTACATACATTAGAAGCAGTCTCCCATTCACATATCCTGGTCCTTATAGGAACTGCAGTCACCCCCAAATAATTAATATTCAATGATTTTCTCTGACCTCTAGAGTGGTCCACCCTAATTTTTGAGCATTAAATTGGGTAAAAATCCTAGGAGGCCTGCATGGGTGAACAAGGTGCTCCTGGTAACACTCAAATGCAAAAAGGAATTCTACAGAGGGTGGAAGTAAAGACAGGTAATTTGGGAGAGGTGCAGAGATATTACCTCACCATGAGGAGATACAATAGGAAAGCCAAGAACCAAGTGTAATTTAGGCAGGCCAGGGTTGACAAGAGCAGCAAGAAAGGCTTCTATAAGGCTTCTACATAGCAGACAAAATAAAAACTAAGTAGAATTAGAATGGGGTGGGAGGCCCAGTGACAAAGGATATGGAAAAGGCCATGGTCTTGAATGGCGTCTTCACCTCAGACTTTACTAGCAAGATCAGCTTTTAGGAATACCAGGGCAAAAGTCTGGCCCAACAAAAATGTACACTTGCTGGAAGTGGATCAGATCAGGGAATTCATAAGAAAACTGGACATACATAAGAAAACTGGACATGCATAAGCCTCTGGGCTCTGATGTGATGCACCCACAAGTGCTGGGGGAGCTGGTTGTTGTCATTGCCAAGGCCACTTGATTATCTTTGAAAAGCAGCAGTGGTTGAGAAAGATGCTTGAGGACTGGACTATCTCCTATCCTCAGGAAGGGCGAGAAAGAGGACACAGAGAATTACAGGCCAGTCAGCCTCACCTTGATCCCTGGAAGTGTGACAGAGCAAATAGCTTCCAGGCAAGGACAAGATGAGGGTGTGGTCAGCATGGACTCTAAGAGAGGAACACCTGCTTGGCTAGCAGGGAGAACCTGTTGAACCTATTGGATTAATTTTGTGAATACTAGGATCTGAACTGGAGAGGTACAAAATGCATATGCATATACAAGTAGAGTGATCTTCATATAAAAAAAAAACTGCAAAAAGAAGTGGATTGCATGAAAAATATTTACTTGTAGGTCTTCTTTCATTCAGGACTTTTTTTGGTGGCTTTTGCACTACAGTTTTTTTTCTGGGAAGTCATTCAAGGTGAAGCCTTGAAGCTTCCAATTGCAAATGAGATAATGAAACTCCTATTAGGCAGAGTCAAGACTCATAATTTTCAGATTTTGGTCTTGATTGCAGTTTGGTTCCTAGATTTTGTGGCTCCAAATGGGGAAAAGACAAGTAAAGATTAATAATTTTGGCCTGCGTCATGCAAAGAGGAAAAATGCAGATGGCTAATTAACTGATTAATCACTGGGAAAAAATGCAGTTTTTCATAGCTTTTAATTGAGAAAATCTATGAAAGGAATAAAATTAAATAATTTAAATTTTAAGAATTAAAATGTTATATAAAACTAAAATTATTTTTAAATTAAATTAATTTCTTTATTCATTTTTATTAGGATCATGGACTGCACTAGTATACCATGCAAATGTGTGAAAATTATCTCAAACTATTGCATAGTTTCAACCCATCAGATTTGTAAGACTGTAAGCTGTTCTGATGAGGAACAGACATGATAACAGCTCCATGTCTTTCGAAATGATCTCTAGCGCAGAAATGGTTGGGAAAGCTGATAAATTCTGAGGAAAAGTTGAATGTACAGTGTCATTCTAGCATTTATCTGAAAGGAAAGAAAGTTTTCAGCCCAACAGATCTGAATTTTTTTCTGCAAGGTTCCAGGTGACACAGTCTGCATAACAAGTTCAGCAGGAACTTGCTCTGCACATACATGATTTTAATAGAGTGAAAATAATTTAAAAGATCATATCTAAGCATAAGAAATGATTGAGTGATCCTAGACATTACTAAGAGGACATAATTTTTATAAATAATTCTGTTAACTAAATACCTGGCCCTTCACAAAGCTCTTAAGATCAATATTGTTCTTGCAAATTAAGAAAAAAATAAAGGATGTCTATACCTGGAATAGTGCCAATAAATTGTCTGCATCTAGAGTGATATCTTGTTATAGGTGAAAAGATAAATTGGCACTGTTTCTGTTTTTAACTCCTTCCCCTGAAAATAAGTAAAATTATCTTTCATACCTAAGGATATAATGTCTCTCAGATTTAGATCACCATTGTTTGAATAAGCCTACTAGGATCAAACAGCAAAATTCTTATAGATTTATATTTTTATCTTTCCCTGACTCGAAGGCCATTATAACTTTATACCCTCTACATTTTAAGACGAATATTAGCCAAACTAAAAAAAAAGGCTCAATGTATTTAGTTTTTGTTCAACATTGCCCTAAAGTAGATAGTTTGAAGGTATGGTCAGTGTGGCATAAAGTTTATCAAGCTTCTTCTTTATTTCAATAACAAACAATATTCAGATGTGCATAATAATAGTGCACTGTTCTACATATACAATTTAGGTTACGTTTTTATGATAAGGTGAATGAAGATTCAAAACAAAGCAGTTGTATGGATAAAGCAAGACCATCCTCCTTGTGAAATTCCTTCCTATAAAAAGGGCCACTTTTGTCTGTGTGGAATTAATATTTATTGTCCTACTCTTGAACCATCAGTCCTTCAGAACAGTATGAATTCACTTGAGATAGTAATAGACAAATAATTTAAAAGAGAAAAGAAACTTTAGAGAGATATTAAAAGTCAGATTAATCAAATATTTTATTAAATTTTGTTTTAGATAAATGTCATAAAAACGTCTAAGAGATATTTGAGGTCATGGAGGTCGCTGTCATGTAACAGATGATGAACCACTGAATTAAGAGTCAGAAACCTTGAATTCTCATTCTAGTTCTGCCATTGAAGCATCATGAGGTCAAGAGAGTCACTTGTCTGTACTTCAAACTGACAGCCTTGAAAATTGAGATAATTGCATGTCTCGAGTCAGATCTCTTCTGATATACTCATTTTGTACAATATACCATTTCAACTGACTACAAACCATGGGACAAAACCAACTTAGAAATAGCAAGTTACTTTTCTTTCAGAATTTTAATTCTTCAAAGAACTATTACAAGTATAAAATATAGTCCATTTCAGATATGATACCAGGTTCTATCCTCCAACATCTCCAGCCTGACCGGTCATGCTTCAAGTAATTTTGGTGGTAATTCAACATTCTTACTGTTTAGAAGACTGGGATGATTTCTATGAGAGTCAGTTGTTTAAAGATAATCTATTGAATGTCTAATCCTCCAAAAGAGGCACAGGGCCAAGGTACTGACCACTTGCAGTGATTATTTCCCATGGCTCAAAGCATTTAATCAGTGTTGAGCCAAACTCTGCCCATTGGTTTTACTGAGATGGTATGACTGCAACAGATGGCAGAATTTGTCTTGTGTTTCCTCTGGCCTCCTTCCAAATTGGGTAATTCCATTTGACATAACTACAGTTATGTAGAGTTTCAGTTCAGTTCAGTATTTTTCATCCTCTTCATTGCTAAGCAGTTTTCATATTTGTGGAACCTGTTTGAGCTTTGTATGGGTTCACAGATGATACTTTTCTATAGTTAAACCAGTATTTTTTATTTATAGCAAAGCAGCGTGCTAAGAATCTCTCAACACAGAAAAACACAATACAGATTTTGAGAATCTTAGAGTCCATTTCGATTGTTACAGTTCAAATATATTGAAGTAAGCCTGTCAACTGTGTTTATATAATGTGAAATGTATTGCCAGTGTAAGAGCCACCACTTCCAGTCCTGCAAGCAAAATGAATTAAGGATGGTGTGCTTCGTAGTGTAATATAAAGAAATCATTTTGCTATCAAACAACATTTATTTCATCTGAGCCCCCCAAACAAAACCACTAAAATAAACAAGCAAATAAATGAAACAAAGCAAAAGAAAAGAAAACAAGACAAAACCCTTTTTATAACAAAGTACTATTATGTTCCAAAATGCATTGCTAATGACTTGCTTCACTCTTTTCATAATTGTGTTTAAGAACAACAGATGCGAAACAAGAAAATTCTGCTGCAAGTTCTAGCCTAAAGATAGGGAAACAATAACCAGAATAAATAATGTACAAAAAATTAATAGCTCTGTGTGAGGAAAAATTTCTGCAAGTAAGCATAGGCTAGCAAAGTACTTTCAAAATTAGTTACAAAGATTTCAAATCCTACTAGAACTAATTCTAGATTTAGTGAGAGCCTTGTTCTCATACCTGTTAATGTTACGTTAGAAATATCCTTTTTAGAGTCCTTGAAGATTTCCCATTCCTTCTCTATCAAAAAAGAATTTTTACTTCAAAGTGCAGATTTGTTCTAATATTACATTAATAATACTGTTTTGAGGTGTTTACTATTTAGATTTCGCTATTTGACTGTGGACATAACCATAGTTCTTAGCTGAATTCAACAAAAGTGTAATTCCTGTGTTCTCATCCTTCTGTGCTCATATAAAAGTGTACTGAAATTTTTGGATTTAAAGGCTTATAGTTCCAATAAACATTTCAAATTATTTGAAATCTGTTAAATTGGAATACTTATCAGCTTTTCCAGTTTCTTTGTATTTAGATGCTTGTTTATTTCTTAGCCTCTTAATATCATCCATCATTGCAAATTGCAAAGTATTTACCCACCAAAAGTCCTCTGGTTTAACATTTACATTTAGTTGAAGCAAACAATATAAATTTGTGGGATTTGACATATGATCTCATGGAAATATTAAGAATGACTACATTTCTTTCTTTCCAGGTGAAGATTCACTGTAGTAAGGAATTAAGTAGTATGTTGTGTTCACATGGAACCCATTTATTTGAAACTGCTCAGAAATTCACAGGATATCTTCAGGGATTCCAGAGGTCATGATTAGGAAAGACAATTACATATCTGTAGCTTTCTTAATTACTTCTCGTTTAGAGAGTTTTATTCTCTTGACTCCTTTACTGTGACTAAAGCATCTGGTTGGGACATGTTTTATTATTTCTTAGGGACTATGCTAATATGGCTCATTTTGCGACTTTTTCATAATAAGCCATATGTAATGATAGTTAGATCCTCCCAGATAAGTTCATGATGTTATCCTGGTGTGAATAAAACTTGCAGTAAATAATCAGGCATCCTTTGGATGACATAAGCTATTTGGTCGATTTTTTATAAAACGAAGGTCCCTATGTGCATTATTTGTAGGAGGAAGTTTCTGTACACTGCAAACTCACGAAGAGAAGAAAGTCTTTGGTTTCTCCCTCCACCAGCATGGTAGCCAATGTCATTAGAGGCACCGGTTATGGCCAGCAATGTTCATGCATGCTTGGAGAGGCAGGTGAATCATACTACTTGTTGAGAATTAATTTAAGAAACTAAGAGAATTTGAACTTTTAAACTGAAAACTTGTTCATTACATCTAGACAAGAAATTGGAGGCCATCAATGACTTTACACAGAGTTTTGCCACCAGCTGGGGGCTATGTACAAATTACGAACGGGACTGAACTGCTGTAGAATGTGCCTTGAGCTGTTTTATTTTTCAGCATCAGTCTCATTACATGATTATGACAATGGGAAGATGCCAGCAGCTCACATCCCAGGCAGCAGACCAAGAACTTAATGCTGCAACTTACTTTATAAGCTTTTTGACCAATCACACAAAGCAAAAGCACATTGACACTAGTTCTATCTAATCACTATAAGCACATGTACCTTTGGTTAAAACAATGCTTGCCTGTTTTGAATACAATACTTACTTGTAAGCCTTAAAACACAATGCACAGACTTCCATTATTAAGCTTCAAACTTCCTAATATCTTGCTAGATAAACTTTTCTGTAGCTTATAGAGTTATTCTAGACAAGCGTTAATACACAGACCCTTGTTCTATTTCTCCTTGCTTTTCTACAGTTTAATTTTTCTGCTGACCTACCTCATGGCTGCTGCTTAGCTGTAATCACAGTTCTGCTGCCTCTGAGGCCTGCCTTTTGCAGCTTTCCCAAAACCCTCTAAATTTGTAGATTCTCACAAGTTTGTTTCCCGCTTCCTCCATTTTGTGTCTGGTGACTACCATACTGTGACAACTGTTGACTTCCCTAACACTGCTGTGAATGGTTCTTAAAAAAACATTTAGTTTCTTTCAAGTCTAGGTGGCCCATGCTTGCTTAATTTGCTTTCCTTTTAAATAAATAAGTTTCACTCTTCCGAGAAAACTGTGAAATAGCACATTTCCTTTCTCTTTCCCATTTAGAACTTGCCTGTTTATTTGTTTTGACTCTTGAGAACAAGAAATATTATTTTACTATTATTTTTATTGGTGAACATCATGAGTTTTTTCGTGTCTTGTGGAAAATTGCTGTCTTCACACAGTTCCTGAGATGGCAGTCACTGTCAATTCTGTTAAATTCTGACAATTAATTATATTAAGATTTAGTTCCCTTGTGAAAACAATGAGTAACACATTAGCTCTAGGATATGTACAAGTGATACGACAAGAAAAAGTTATTAATACTTGTACAGAAATGATCCATCTAATTATTTCATAGTTATGATTTTTTTTATTTTGTACTCTGTTCCTAGGGACCTATTCATGTCTGGTCAAAATATAAAAATGAGGCTAGTTTTACTTGGAAATGAAGCCAGGCAAAATTGCTACCTCTAGTGGAAAACTTAACGAGTTCTCTGTGACTTCTATTTGTAGATAGAATAGTTTAAAAAGATCATCCAAATGAATATTTTATTTTTGCTTCATGCTCCAAGTTGGCTGAAGAGGTAGTGTTCCTTATAGTGAAAAATATATATATATGTGAAACAGAGTTGTTATTCTCTTTCCCTGTGCAGTTTTGAGTGGTCTGGTAAATTCAGGCAAAGTCATTGACCTGGCAGAGGTTGGTAGAATATTTTGTCCTTTTTTCCAAGGTAATCAAGCAACAATAGCTGTAAAACAGCAGTTTGTGCCATGACTGATAACAGTCAGGAATACAATACAATCATAGAAACAAGAAAAATGTGTCATGTTTGTACAGATCCATAAGACTAAAAGAATAGATCTGGAAGCATTGAAGAACAGCTTGCTCAATAGCATTTCTCTTTTTTAACATGTTCTTTGTTTCAGTTAAATTATTTTATACAAATTATTTCTCTTTAGCAACTAGTGGAATGAAAGTTGAACAGAAATGTAAGTGGTTTTTTCCATTTAAATTTGCATTTCAAGTTGCATTTTCAATATGGGACACCGTGCACATCTGAAGCATATTTCCTGTGATGTGAATTTGTCTTATGTAATGCAGAGTAACACATATAGTCTTATTAATGAGAATACACTCAATTAGGATTGAGTAACATTCCATAAAATCAATATTTTTAAATTAATTTAGTATATATGACTTCATGACAGTTTAAAACTGATTTTTTAAAATTTTATTTTGTTGTATCAAACATTTTAGTTTCAACTTCAGTAGGACATGTTTTCAATAATTTTAGTTTATGGCATTATATGTAGTATAGCAAATTATGAAAGACTTTTGAATCATCGTGGAAAAAATTAGATATTAACCAACAAAAAATAATTCAGCATGCCAATCACCATCTTCTTCTAGTACCTTTGCCTAGAAAAGAACCAGAATACTTTACAAGAAGTTCAGTACTAGTTGAAAAGTCTCCTGAATCAGAATGGTTTCTGAGCCATAATATCAACCCTCTCATTAAAAGATTTTCCTCTATTTTATTAACTGTTATCACTATATGTACGTATGTATACACATGAATACACTCAGAATTATTTTCACAAGTATAAATTCAAGATTTTGGCCCACCAGGTTATGCCTTTGAGAAACTCGACACACTATAGTACTTCTTCAAGATTAGTTTTTGTTCTTGAGACTAAGAATACCTCCCTCAGTCCATCAACTGTGTATGAAAATGCAGAAAGTTCCTTTTCCATGGAACTTGGAAAACAGCTCATGCTCAGTTAGAAGTTTTTTGATGGCTCCTTTAAAAAAAAAAAAGGTTATACATTGATTGTTAATGTATCAAAACAAACAAACAACCAAAACAAAACAAAACAAAAGTTTCATCCATTAGAGGTTTTCATTGGAGAGATTTCATAGGGTTCAAATTACAGTCCTGTAGTGAAAATTATATGTGACTTATTTCTCAATCATCTCTGCACTATATTGCATTTCCAGTCTTGTGAATATTTTGTTGTCAGTGTCACAGGAACAGAGGAAATACATTAAGATAAAGAAATATCCTTTTCTGTCACTAGAAGGAAAAATGTGTGTAATGCTCTGTTGTCCATGAACTGTCATATAACATTTTAATGGAAGAATTTCAAGGTAGCTAAGAAATGTATAGCCTAGAACATACTGTACAATGATATGTAATAAAACATGGCATAAGATCTGACAACTTTTATTTCAAGCATGAGAAGCAGAATACTACTCTTTGAAGTTAAAATCTTTTAAAAGTGAAACATGTACATATATAGAGAACAGGTTCAAATATTACCTTGCACCATAATCAGCATCAAAGTAAAAATGTGCTTAGGATATTTGATAATCAGTCTATTCATTTTGAGTTTAGTGTTTTGCTAAATTAGATTCAAAAGCTACAGCAGTGCCAGGATTAAACAGAAAGAAGCAAACAAAAACTCTGCAAATTCAGTCTAGGTATTTGAAAAGTATTTAGATAACATTAATAATTGGATCTCAATGGTGATGTTCAAATGGATAGATTAAGGGAAGAGGTACTATATTTTGATTTGCTTTCAGAACATTGATTTGCAGTTTGCAACAACAGTTAAGGTGATTTTTTTCCCAATTTTCTGTTCTGCATCTATGTTTCAAATCTAAAATGCTGGGCTTAAGGTCAGATGGATGTAGCAATGTTCAGACAAAGTACAGGCAAGCAGTGTCGTCTCTGAAAGGAAAAAAATCTCATGCTCCTGCAGAAGGACTTGCATGAGGGACAGGTAATTGTGCTTATTCATATTGTGCCTATTATTCTGTTCTTAATTGGTTTTGTAGAAAGAAGGAGATGGTTAGCAATTTGTTAAATACAAAAGATTTAACATTTACTCAATTTCCAAATATCCTTTCAATTACTTGACCCACATTTGACCCAAAATCAAACAGCAGATCAGCTGGTGATCTAAGGTTTTTTTAATGTCCATTCTGCCAGCTACATTACAAAAAGTGGTTACCACAAGAGAGCAGTTAAGTTCTTAATTGCAATATTCTTCCTGCCTTTGTGGTGCTACCTTCTCAGGATAGAGGAAGGCTTATGTATTTAATAAACCAAGTGTTAATTAATATACTAAATTTGGCAGACAATTTAGTGGGGTCTGAGTGTACTTTTGAAAGAATCTGCAGATATTGGAAAAGCTCCAAACCACACAGGAGACCTCTATATTCATGTCAGCAGATGGGATTTTGTTTGAAAATGCAGGGTTGCAATAAAAATTTGGGCTACTGCTGGAGGTGTTCGGTTCTCTGAGCTTTTAATGACCAGCTGTTTCCTGTATCCATGGTTACCCTGAATGTTAAAACCTCCTTTTTGAAAAAAACTATTTCTATATTGCTCTGTATTTATGCTATACTGCCGCATCTACCTATGGAACAATATTAAACAAAGGTCTGTAATCATACAGTACTGGTCTTGCCTAAGAAAATACACCTAGTTAAAATAGCCTAGGTATATCTAAATGAAAAAAAAAGTAATTTCTTCATACTTATTTTCTTTTTGTAATTAATAGTCATAAAGAAATAAGTTACTCTATGGACTAATAAAAATCTTAGATAAAAACAAATGTGATCATAGAAAAGAAATTCACCATTTCAAGAAAAGGAATATGTACAAATATCACAGATTGAGCTGTCTTGGCATTTTTGTTAAAGTGCTGATGTCAGGTTGCATAAGCTATAAATTATAGAGTTATGAAGTCCCAGTAGACAGTAATTAAATTTATGGGATTGTCACAGAAAATTATGCAACTAATAAGATACACAGAAACTTTTGTCTATGACTATATTGTCTATGACTCTGGTCTATGACTGCCTTGGTCTTCATACACTGCTTCAATGTTTATCACTTCATCAGAATTCAAGGTCTTTTTTAATCTAAAAAAGTATTTTTGTAGAAAAAAATACTGCAAAATATTTGTAAGATAATAATTATGCTGTATGATGCACTTAAGTAGAATTATTGCAGTTAAGAACTGTATTTAACACCTACCTGCATCTTCCTGTACAGTCAATTTTTTAAAATGTATACCTACCCTCCCAACCAGTCCAAGATATATTCCACAGTTTTCCTACTGAAAATGTCCTACGGCTGTTCTGCAGTCAAGTCAAAGTTACTTAGCATCTTAAATTAATAGTGAGAAGATAATTTATCAAGAAGTAATCCAGATGCTTAAGTAAGTATAATAGTGTTCTTCATAAAAGTGAATAGCATGCTTAATCTTCTCTCTGAGTGTTAAGGGCAGCCAAGTGAACTAGCTTCATGCATTTTCAGAAGCAGAATCTTCACACCTTCAGAAGACTATTTTATGACAAGATAAATATTTTTTTATCTTTTGATAATGATTCTACTTAATATCATAAAGGTGCTTTACAGTATGTAAGAAATACAGGTACTATTTAGATTAAATGTCATTATTCATTTTTTATGCAAATCAAAATCCTTTGTGCAAATTACTTCAGAGATATTTCCAACTTCGGCTGATTTTTTTTTTTTGTGATTTATGTTTAAAATAATATTTTCAAAAAAATATTTTATGCCCACTAGATTTAGTAAGATAATAGCTTCATTTCAAGGGACTAGATTGTAAGGGACAAAGTTGACACACAGCTATTCTAGCACATTGCCATTAACTAGACTAAGGTGATAGTTTTAAGTAAATGTTCACTGATTTAATTTGAAGGAATTTCCAATTTCAAAGGAAGTCAGTTTTTATTGACACAAGGTGTTAACATTTTAGCCTTTCCACAGTCAGAATCTTGGCTGTGTAATTGTCTAATTTAGTGTCTGTCAATATTTTAAGATTGGTTTGCTCTTTAGTGTTACTCAGAAAAAGAAATTTTTGTTCCCAGTAAAGATGTGAAACATCATACCTGTGATAAATTCGAGGTTTGATATCAAAATGATGACACATTTATGTTGGGAACAGTACTGAAGAGTGTCTGAACTCAAAAAAATCTGCATGAAACTAAAAAGCCTCCCTTAGATCTCCTGTAACTTTTAGGCAAAGGCAGGTCCCAGCTAAATAGTTCTAAAAGATTTAGCTAAAATGTAGTGATGTCAAAAAGGAGTCTCTATGTGAGACAAGCCTATAATATTCTTCCCATTTCTCATTATATGTAATTCTACTGGATAAGATACCTTCCTTATGTTATGAAAGCACCATGAACTGTTGATGACACGAATGCTGCTGCTCTGGGTTATCAGTTGTCTGATTAGACAAGGATTTGGGACATGCTGTTCTCTGGCGGAGACTCTGCAGTAGATCTCGGATCAATCACTTCTCTCGTAATTCTCACTTCCTGAGGCAATAATTTCTTTTTTTTTTTACATCCTCTCCTTGTCTCTTAATTTTAATTTCTTGTCTTTTTAGACTGTGAAATGCTCCCTCTTATGCACTTCTCTAACATCTAGAACAGTTGGGATCTAAATTCCACTGTAATTTTAGCACTTCAGCATATAAATATTCTTGAAGGACTTTTAAAATCACAGAGGTTGTGATAATTACAATTATATGAAGTGTTTAAGATAAAATAACTTTCCTGAGTCAATGTTGTAAAAATTTAGCCTGCTGAGTTCTGAAATATTTAGAGTGAAGTTTGTTTCAGAACATCTCTTCACTTTATCGTTGGAGGATGCTCCAAGTCTGCTTTTCTTATTTGTGATGTTGGGGAGTAAAAAAAATATTGCAGCAAACTATTGTTTCAGCCTCTTTCTTTCTCTCTCCCCTTCTCCCCCACTGTTAACCCTGTATTGGTTTTCTTTTTTTCTTTTTTCAAATGCATATTTCTCTTTGAGAGGAGAAAGAATATCGTTACACTTCTCTCTGTTTTCCATAGTACCTTACTGAATCCTCTATTTCTTTACTGCTGGTGTTTTGGCAGCAAGTATTAATCCCTTATTCTCTCTTTCAGCCTCATTTTTTTTTTTTTTGGTAGTCTTGTTTTGTGGGGTATGTTGTTATTTTCTATTTTTAAGACAAACAGGAAGCTATCAGATGACTTTTGATAGCAATGCAATTTTTCAATGGAATTTTTCCTTTGCTGATAGTTAGATAATGTAAAATGGATGTTTTCTTGAGTACAGATTACCACAATCTCCATTCAGGCACCAAGTTTTGAAAAACTGTGCCAGGGCATACAACAAATAAAGTCCTGAAATGCACAGAACCAAGCTCCATCATGTGCTGTTGCCAGTTTTATGATTTCCAGAACTATCAATTAGGAAGAGAATCCAAACAAAATATCGATATATTTTACTTTGCACTTGTTTAGACATGGTGGAAATGAGAATCTGTCTCCCAGTTAGGTAACAATGTGCAGTGAGAGTGTACTCTGAGAAGGAAGCTGCTTCATTATTGATTTGGAGTAGTGTTAAGAATAAAGAAAGGTCCTGATTCTTGAACTTTTATGTTTTATGTAAACTAGAATTTTGACATTTAAATGCAAACTACAAAAGTCACTTAGAAATTCCTCATTTAAAAAAAAGCAACCCACACAAAAAATATCCAAAAAACTAGTAAAATTTTATGCAAGTCTTGCTATGGTTCTCAGTGATTACAGTATTACAGCAGAACAGCTTTTATATATTCAATCTTCTTGGCAGTCAGAAATGATACTTCTAGTAAGATGTCTTATGCTTATTTTATGTTAGTATCTTAATTTCAATATCTTGATACAATCCAATCTGGCTACATGTAAGTACATAGGGCACCAAGGACCAAAAATATTTTGACTTATTCATTTCAGTGTGAGTTGTATTTATTTGTAACAAATAGCAACTTTGCTGTATCAAAGAGCCCCAACCTTGCACTATAGGATAAATTCTAATAATAATTTTTATCTGTTAATATACTTGCAAAATCAAATTCAAGAATAGTACTGTATTGTGTTACCAAATTCAGAATGAGTCTAGGAAGGTCAGACAAGCTAAACTGTATTGAAAATTGATCATGGCCCAGTTTCTCTGTGTGAATAAATTTTCTGTGTGTACTTTCTTTGCAACATCTCTTTTTCTTAGATTAAAAGTTAGAGAAATAAATTTGTTTAAAGTTTACCTTTGTTTTTCCCTGACTTGATGTCTTTTTTGTAGTACTGACTCACATATGAATTACATCCACCAATAATACTCAATGCATTATGGTTTTGCTAACTTTACCAAGTACTTTACTCACAGGGTAGGATGATTACCCAGAAACCATGTTTCTACTGAATAAAGTCAAATAAATCACAAATATGTTATGTGTCTCCTTAGAGAATGGGCTTTGCAGTTCTGCTGTTCATATGACATATCACAGCAAGGTCAGGGAGCAGACTGAGCATCTCTCCAGGCATTTTATCTCATTTTAGAAAGGGTGCTGATAGTAAATCATCCAAAACACTTTTATTCCCATTTTCTCATTATGGCACTGTAGTCCCTTTTATAATAGCCAACCATTTTTTTATTTTTACATGTATACTAAAATATTTTCCCTCCTTGAGTTCAGGGTCAGAGTCCATGAAAATGTATCTGTGTGCACTGGCTAAGCTGCTCCCTCTGTGATAATTCTGAACTTCAGTATAATTTAATGTTGGTGTTTGGTGTACTCTGACTCTCAGTAGCTTGTTGCTCCTGTATCTCCATATATTTTGAGTTTGACTTTTGAAATCCTGCCATTACAGCCATTTGAACTGTGTAATATTTTTAGGAAAATCATACAAAAAATTGTTCAGCTTGCCATATTTCACATTCACTCATGTGTAATAAATGTTGGGACCAAGTTTGTTATTCTTTTTACAAAGGTAGCAGTTGTATTTGGAGTCAGACTTTGGTTATAGTGTTCATATCTACATGGACAGAAATTTTCAGAAGTTAAGAAATTACTATTACAGTTCGGGTTTTTTTTTTTTTTTTGAGTTGCTCAGTATATGAGACAAACTTTTTATGTTTGTAGTGGAGCCAGGTAAGATGGAGTTGTTTTTATGCTGGTCTTTTATGTATAAAATGGCTTTTAAATAATTTTATAGAAAATATGTAATAATTCGGACAGAAAGTGCCAAAATAACTCTTTTACGAGTTGAAAATTAAATTTAAAAAATTTCTCTATGAAAATATGAAATGTCTTTGTGCAAAGTATCATGTTTTACTTCAAATTAATGATTTTTTCCTTTTATCTCTGAGTATCTTATTCTTCCCATTATGCTAAGCAGTGTCTGCTTGATAACATTTGAAGCCAAGGGAAAAAATAGCTGACACACAACACAGTAGTTGTTGTATTTCAATAAACATGACTGCTTATTGAAATACACTGATTGAATTCTACTACTACAGACCACTAATATGTGTTGTAGTATAAGAAAGGCACAATTGTTTCTCTTTTCTTTAGCTTCTGTGCTCAGTCTGGACATTATTCCCAGGTAAAATTTTAGGAAAGAAATTTTTACATGTCATTCGACTTATCGTAACAGAAACAAGTTTTTAAATTTACTGTAAGTTTTATAAAGTGCTGTCTTTAGATTCTAGAACTGCTGTCCCATTGTAATTAAAGTTCTGGTGAAAGACAGGGACATGCTGCTCTGCACTGGTGATATTACAGTGAAAAATCATTGACACAATGAGATTTTTCATAAATAAGTCAGATAATAGAGAACTGGAGTACAATAATAAAAAGCAAAATATTCTGAAAATAATCAAATAAATTTCTCTCTGAAAAGTCAGTCGGCTGTTATGAATCTGTGGATGTTTATAGTGAGCATAGAGTATAGAATATTTCATCTTTCAAAGCTCTTTGGGATTAATACTTGTGGAAAATTAGAGCAGATTTTTACTGAATATGCTTGGTCTTCAAAATGTATGGCTGGGTGGAGTAGATGAGTATATATTTAGAAGTGTGCATGGGAGTTCTGTTCAGTGTTTGCTACAAATTTCTACCTCCAGACTAAGATTTATTACTAAGAGACGCTTTGAAACACCATTAGCAGAAAGAGCAAGAAGAAAGAAACTTTTCTGTCTATCATTTAGTAATTGTGTTAAAGATAAGGTTTTCTTCTTTTTTCCTTTTTTTTTTAATAAACTTCATTCCTGGCTTTATTGCATGAGTTGGCTGGGAAGAGTGCATAAAGAAAAACCCCATGGTCTACTGGCGAAGTTCTTGGTGGCACAACGGAATTAAAATTAAATCAAACTTAATCAAGCCTCATGAATGAATAATCAGGTTGTACATTAAAGCTTAATTGCTTTTTTCTAAAATATAACAAAGACATTTGATATAATTTTTGCAGTGAGGCAGTGCTTACATTAACGCTTCTCAGTCTGATAATGTTGCATGTTCCCTAATATGGGAAATGAGTTGCCTTCTTAATTCTTTTCAATATTTTACTATCTTTCATGTATCAAAATGTTTACATTACTTTTTAGAAGTACATGGAGAAAAAAGAATTTATGACCTTATGGATTTAGGCTCTTTGATACATTTCCATGAACTATGCAACAACACAATGATTAAGCTGAATCATCTCAGTAATTTTTTAATTTATATTCACTGTTCTTCTACATTTGAAGTAACTTATTTTTTCTGATCCTGCAAATGATGCATCTTCTTTGCAGTTGATCAACAAGCATTTAGCAGCATACTTCTAATGAGGTATGGAGATTTCTGAGGTGTTCTGCCTTGCAAAACTAAGTTTATATATGATTTTCTAAAAAACCTTCCAATTTACAATTGATGATGTGAAATTTAAGGAAAAACTGTAAGTTCATTTGTGCCCTGTAAACAGAACACATGGATAAGGGAAGAAAATAATTGATGTGGTACTTACAAATGACAGAAAATGCTGGTTTAAAGCATATAAAAGTAAGAATATAAATATTTTAAAATAGAAGTTCAGGATTATTTGTGGCAAATAATGTGTATTTCATATTCCTAATACTTACTGCTTCCTGAAGTGACACCTTCTTTGGCACAAAAAGATAATATTGAGTTGTATAGTATATTCAGAATAATTCAGAGGGTTTTTAAATTCCACTTCAAGTCCTTAGGATGAAGAATTCTGTAGACCTCAGTAACCATTGTTATTTCTTCATATTGTGCATCTACCACATTATCTCATATTATTAATGCAATAATGGGAGGTGGGGGGAGAGGCATGGTTTCCTCTTTTTTATGGTGATTTCTGCTTTGGGATTACTAGGTTTGTTTGTTTTCTATCACATCCCTCATAAAGCATTAAATGCTGTGGCTTTGGTTGCCAAGACTCAGCTGTAGTTCACACCATCCGAGATTTCTAACCACACTTTTTGTAGATCATTAGTTTCATGTAAATCTGCTCATTGCATATAAAACCAATGTTGCTTTTCAGGTTATGGCATAGCAATTGAAACATAATTTATTCAAACTGCTGCAAGTTCACACTTCTCTTACTTTTGTGTTCAAGATTTCCAAGCTCAATATTTGCTCTGGACAGTCCAGCTTGATCACTCATGTTTTCTTCTTGTCTTGGTTGCATGACAGTGTTTCCAAGGAATGGATTTTAGTCTCACTGCTCTAACACATCAATTTGTTACTTCACTGACAGATTTCTTTTGCTTTTCATATCTATTGGGAAGATAAAATGCTTATAAACACTAAGTGCTTTAAAAGCCCTGTCTATTCCAATACTCTTTTTCATGACTCTGCAAGTTCAAATTTTGGCAATATGAACCTGTAGATCGAAGGCCTGACTATGGTATTAAAAATTTTAGTTGTTTCTCTTTGATAGAATATCTGTATTTTACTATTATATAAAATAGCCTTGGTTATTGATACTAATACTTTTTTCCTGAGAGCCTACTTCATAACTTCCAAAAACACTGGTTTTGTAGTCAAATTAAACCCAGTCCACTTCCAGCAATTCCAGCCTGGAACAAAATCAGAAAGCCCTTTTTAAGGGTGCAGGATAAATGTTAGGCTGGTGTATGAAATCACTGATAGGACAAACCTATTTCTTGTCAGTCTTTGCATTACCTTGCATCCTTTCTGTATGCCACTCCCGCCAGAAATGAGCACAATTCCCGAAGCCTGTGTTCATTCCCATTATTTCATAGTTAGTGGAAATGCAGAACTCCTTTGTTAACTTCATTTGAGTATTACTATTTTCTATTAGCATTTTTTGGCCTTATTTGTTATTACAGGAAACAAGAGGGACTCCATTGTAGCAAAGATAACACCAGAAAATGTTTGCAATGTAATATAAAATGCATAGAACTGGAATTGGATTGTTTACTTTATTTTGTGGGGGTGGTGGTGTTTTTTGTTGGAGTTTTTTGGTAATTTCATGAGTGAACCTGGGTCTAATGCTCTTAGCAGAAGATTTGACATATGGAGAAATGGCAGAGGAATTTTGAGAAAATACTCTTAATGCTGCCATTATATGGATATGAGAAGGATATTAAATGCAATTCTATTCTGAAAGGGGTAATTAAAATGGTACACGGTTATATACTGCAACTATTGCTGTTCTGGGAAGAATCCTAATTGTTGATGATATCTTTTTATATGAGTAGTCCCTTAGTCATACACTGATCAGATGAGTCATCAATGTTTCTTAATTTTTATTTTTTTAGTAAACGTCAAAAGACTTTTTAATTTATTGATTTAGCTATTTACTTGTGGATTTTTCTCTTTCTTCAGGTTTTTTCCTTATTGGACTGAAATTGTTTAGGTACAAGTGGGCATGTTTAGCATTTCAAGCTGTACTTGTTAGAAGGTTTCACTGCTCTCTGATTCTCCAAAAATTCTGTGGAATTTTATGCCTGCAGTAGAAGTTGAAGCACATTGTGTCTTATCACTCTTTTTTTGTTGTTACTCCCAGAAGTTACTAAAGTCTGCAAGACTTCTTGGCAAAAATAAAAATTAGTCTGTTTAAAGAAGACAACTTTGTGAACATGTTTCTCTAAAAAGGCCAATTAACTGTTGCATAAAAGTAAATTTAGTTCAGAATATTCAGGAGAAGATACTAAGAAATATATAACAATTCTAGCCTAAGTTTTGAGAAGGGAAAAAGAAAAAGTCTTTATTTTTATAGCATGCCTTTATACTTTAAATTGCTTTACACATTTTTTTCTTTTCTTTTTAAATTCTGTTTATATTGCCATTTTTCCTTAATATGAATTAAAGATACTTTAAACTTTATAGCATATAATTCGATATGTAAAATAATTTATTTACAGTTTGGACATCAGAAGATCTGACTATTCTTAGTAAATTATACTTCTTACAGAAGCAAATCCATATTCATATCTTGTGTCTTTGGAAATTTAGATCCTCTCTCTTTCAGAAATTAACAAAGAAGATTATTGAAGTTCTGGAACTTATGTAAATTTTAAAGAGTGTATGTTTTCAGGATTTTTCAAACCAAATTAATTGCAACTGATACAAATCTAAGTTTAAACCTGATTGTGTTTGATCTTCAATCTACGAATACTGTACTTAAGCTGAAGTCTTTAGCAGTATCTGAGTTGTAAAACATTAATCATCTACATTTATTCTATTTTATTATGAGTCAAATATATTTCTTTAAATCACGCTATTTAATATATACTATTTACACTTATTATGCTTAATAACTCTCTGGAAAATAGTCAATGTACCTAAACATTCCTAGGAGTCTCTGTTGCAGAATCCAGTATCATCTCTTATTTCTAATTAAAATATTTGGCAAGGAAAATCAAACAAGATGCTGTGGTTTTGAAATTTTTCAAAGTCCTTAACAACCACTACATTTTCATCAGAAGGAAAACTGAAAAATTAAGTTCTACATTTTAGCCAGACATAAATATTTCAGTTTCAGTAGCATTTTGGAATCAAAATAATTTAGGTTGGAAAGGACCTAAGGAAAGGAAGAGATCCAGCCCAACTCTATGCTCAAAGGTTGACTTTGAGGACCAATGTGGTTGCTCAGAGCCACTCAATGCTTTGGATGTTTCCAGCAGCAGAGATGCCATAATTTCTCCAGAAAATCTCTTTAATTGGAACTTTACCTCCATGCATTCAACAAGAGTCACCATCCCAAACACAATATACAATATCCTTACAGATTAATAAATGATTAGTAAATATTGTCTGAGGAAACAAGCACAGTGGGCTTCTGAGATACCAACTATCTGTATATTTGCAATAGTTCTATGGCAATAAAGCAAAGTTTTTGAGAGGATTCTCAAAGATTAGAAGAAAGTAAATGAAATGGGTAAATTCATATCTATTTTAAGTAAGCATAATGCCACTGATTTAGTCAAAGCAATGCTTTTTTATCTCAGCCCAGGAGCTTCTTTAAATCTTTTCAGTTGTAATTTCACTCTAAGTTTATTTTTTATTTTATGTTGTGTGTTTTTTCATCTACTTATTTCTTCATTTAATATTACTTTTTATTTATTCAAGACCTCTTAACTCTTACATAAATAATTTTGATATTTTTTTCACACTGGTTTCATATTAGTTATGACAGCTGTTCACTAAATGTACCAAAATTATTAATTATTGTAAGTCTTCCAAGCCAAGTGCTATAAAATAAGAAGAAAAATCTTTGATAATGTGATAAAAATGCTTCCATTATTTCCACAAGATGCAAGAGTAAAATATAAGTTCCCTTTTTTATAAGAAACTCTCAAACTTAGAAACTAATATCTGATACCACATAATGGGATTAGGGCTAATACTGTTTGTGTTGCAGTCAGGAAAAAGGATATTTGTCTCCAGCATTGAAGGAAAGGGCCAGATGTATTTGTCCCTATCAGGACTAGGGCTGGAACAAGAGGCTAGATACACAATGTCTCTGTTTAGACTTTTCTATGGTCAATATGCATTCTCAGTGCCAAAGTGAATTTGTCTCTCAAGAGAACAAAAAAATAAAATTCTGAAGTTTGTGTTCTGAACAAAGCAATTACCTTGCAGTCAAAATAAACAAACATTTCTGCAGCTGTCTGAATCATGGATGCTTACTGTATCATTTTTCCCTGTAGTCCAAGAATAATGTTCCATCTGCAAAATGATTAAATGGATTTCATAGGTAAACTCATTTACGATTCCATTTTAATGGAGTTACCCTTCATTAGAGGCTGTCATTCAAAATTAATATGAGGAGCAATTATTGAGATACCAAAAGTGAAGAGCTGAATGTCATAGTACTCATTTTTCATAAGTATGGATGCTCTTGAAGTGAGAATTGAGCACTGAGAGCAGATTGATCAAATAAATATTTGGTGTAGTACTTAGTTACATTTTTATGTCAATTGCTCCTGTCAGTCAAAGCATGGCAAACTAAAGGAGAAAATACAACAGAACAAATATTCAAAGCAACAAGCACAAACAAAATAATGTCCTTCCCTTGTCCTTTTTTCTTATAACACTTCCACAATCATGGAGGAAGGGTCTGGGTTCATTGTTTGTTGGTTTTTGTGTTGGTTTGTTTTGTTGGTTTTTGTTTGGTTGTTTGTTTTTTTTTTAATAATAACTGAAATTATTGACTATTCAATAAATTCATATTTCAAAAGAAACAAGTGGGCACTGAGCCTGTACAAGTTTTGTGAGATAGAAGACAATTTGTATCTCACCACTGGACTTACATTTTTACATAGCAATATGCCTGACAATGGAAAGAAAAAGAAAAGAGTAAAGGAGGAACATCCAGCACATTTGTATTTTCAGTAAATACAGTGTGCAAAATATCTCTGTTGGCCTTTCTGATTTATTTGCGGAGTAATGTATATTGCCAGGATTATGTGATCTTATATATTACTTCCTAATGTAATTCATATAATCTTCTACTCTTGTTTCCTAGTAGATACCTATATTTCTGGTCTCTTTAATAGAAGTCTGTATTGCCTTTCATATGTAATCATAACTTTTAGAATATGACAATATGTATTCATATTTGGTGTGGGTCTTTTTTTAAGGCGTGCTGTGGGAAATGGATTTGTAGAGAGTTCTCAGAGCCTGAGAACAGAAGGCTCACACAGTATGCATCCATATGCAAACTTTGAAATAAGAAATGCTGACTTAGAAATGCCATGAAATAGGATAGATATTGTTGAGAGAGAAACGGAGCTAGAAAAAAGTTTCAAAAGATGGCCTTGCAAATAAGACTAGATACTTTTTAGAAATAGAACTATGAAAGATGGATTGCAGTAGGACCCACGAGGGGTAGTTTTAGATGATTGGCTTTAAGGCATCTACAGCATGGCGTGGAAAAAGCTGATAGGCCAAGAAATGTTTATAGTGTCATGCAATTAGGAAATAGTTGGCTTCCGATTGTGATGGTGTGAATTATAACATTTGTATAGTCTCATCCTTCTGATGAGACTGAAAATGGAATAAAAGTTTTTAAAATGCCTCTCAGTTGCCCCATCTCTGAGTCAGGAGAAGGGTATTGTCCAACAGTATGCATTTTTGTGTCCTTTTAAAACACATAGTATCTTTTGCTGTCAGCTAGTCAAGGGGAGGAAATATTTCTTTGCAGCAATTTTATCACCTCAACGTATATTTTGTCGATAGTAATGTGTAACAAGGTGGGAGTGGGTTAGAGACAGAGACAATACATACTCCAGGATTCCCACGAGACAGCTGATTGTTTTATTGTCTGCATCCTCCTTAAATAGGAGGATTTGAATCTCCTGGTCCAGACAGCTCATTGATGTGGCTTAAACACTGCCCAGCTCCTGTGCCAATAAGATATCCACGGCTCAAGGTGGAACATGATTGGGTCAAGTCCCTGTATGTGTTCAAATCCATCCTATCATAGCTCAGCCCAGGGGCTGGTTTATGGAACTGGGCTTGGTTTCTTATTTATAACCAAATTATTTGCTCAGCCACAGACCAGCTGTGACAGTAATGTTATTAAAATTTACATGTAATAATTAGTATTGTTTAGTTTGATTAGAGCATGCATCTGCTCCCGAAAATTATGATGCTTCAATTTTTATTTTACTGTTTGCTCTTATTACAATGGCAAACCATTGTCAGTAATTAGACTATTGTTTACTTCAAGAAAGTGGAGTAGTCATCTGCCTTCAGCAGCATCTGTGTGCAGATACCATCTGTTCTTCTCAGGCGGTCATGAAGTACTGTCTGTAAATTTTCTTCCTTTCACCCTGTGAATGGTGTCTAAAATTTCTTAATATTTGCTGCTAAGCAAAAAGCAACTTTTTGTGTATTAAGTTAATAAGAGGTGGTATAATATCATTTTAGAATATAGAAGATGTTATGTCTCGGGAAACATCTTCAACCTTCAGAAAATGAAAGTCCACAGAGACCTTACAGCAGCCATCCAGTACCTAAAGAGAGCCTGCTGGAAAGCTGGACAGGGACTTTTTACAAATGCCAAGTAGTGATAGGACAAGGAGGAATGTCTTCAAACTGAAGAGGATAGATTTAGATTAGATATTAGCAGGAAATTCTTTACTGTAAGAACTGCTAGGTACTAGAAAAGTTTGCCGAGATAACTTGTGGATGCCCCATCTCTGGGAATGTTCAAGGTCAGGCTGGATGCAGCTCTGAGCTACCTGGTCTTACTGGAAAGTGTCTCTGCCTGGTGCGGTGAGGTTGGAACTAGATGATCTTTAAGGTTCTTTCCAACTCAAACCACCCTATAGCTCTATATAAATTATTATCTACTAATCTCCAAAGACTATGGTTCTATGATGTGAAATCTAGTTTTCACTATTGCTTTAGCATTTTGTAATAATTTCCACAAGAAAATGTGCTGTAAAAGTGAGATGGCAATAAAGTGAAGCCTTCTGTAAGCTTAGGACTTATTCCATTATCAGTAAAATTTAGGAAATTTTTTCATCATGATAATCTGTTGCTAGGTTTAGAAGGTTACATTCAGACTACTGATGATTAGGTCAATGTATTTTTTCTCTTGAGGAAGTTAAAAATTAAAATAAGGCCAGTTTAACATGTGCATCTCATTTATATTTTTATAAAAGTCATACATATATATATTTTTTTTTAATATGGTGAGAGACACTATTAATCCTGGACATGGTTAATAGACACTGTAGAGAGGAATGAGACTCATTTTAACCTTAAAATTATTTGATTTCATAATTGTTTTCAAAATATCTTTAAAAAAATAGTAAATTGCATGTTATTAGTGTTGAATTCATTGCTATTATCACAAAATATGCAGGGCAGAGTTTTGTATAACTTCTGTACTGCAGTTTAGGATATATTCTGTGACTGTGACCTAATTAGTGATGAGGTTAGGGATAGAAGGCTTTATAAACCTGCATTTGTGGCCAACCTCTTGGGCAAAATACCATTTCAACTGGCAATATTTTGCATTCTATGTCTGCTTTCTATAGCAAAATGTTCTTGTGGGGATTTTGTGTCATTGCTTCTCAACAAGTGAGTATCAACAACCTCATTGACAATGTAGAACAGAGAAAATAATAAAAAAGGAAAAAAAGGAAAAAAAAAGAGAAATATTACTAAAATGACTGAATTTAAATTTGAAGACTTCTTTCCTGAAATTAAAGCAAGAATACAAAGGCAGATACTTGATATACTTATTATCTGTGGTTTATATTTTGCCTTAATCCCTTTCTTCCTTCCACCACCAGATTCTCAACATTAAAATGGAAATATAAAGAATATAACATTATAGACAGGAAAAAGTTTGATTCAACCAGACATAAAATCAACATCAACTATTCATAGGTGATCTGCAGTTCTTAATTTAAATGCAAGGTTAGTGGTAAGACAAATTCTGGGCAAAGGGATATGATTATGGTGGTTATTCTTTTCCGGTTAGTCTTAATGTAATATCAATGTTTTCCTTCTACTACTTTATTTTTTTTTAAATACACATACATAAAAACCTGTGTAAAAATAAAAAACTTAAGGGATGAGAAAAGGAAACACACTGCAGTATTTTCATCAGATTTTAAGTATGCATTATTAAAGTGCTGGTATTTTGAAATTCTTGACAATATTCATCAGAATAAGTGAAGATTGATCAAGTGGCCAATGTAGGTTTGTTTCAGGAAACTGAAAAGATGAAAAATGCCCACTTAATACATGCACTGAAGTGTTAATTATAGTCAAGTTCTGCTGATTTCATAAAGCTGAAGTCACATTTTCACATCAGCATTCAATGAACATAAATAACTAATGAGTAAAAATGTTATTTCTATTAAAGATTCTTAATAAACCATAAAGAGTAGATTGGAAAAATGATGGTTGTTCAATTTTAGCATAAATAAAGGAAAAGCATGAGAAAATTAATCTAATAATCTTTATAGTGACAAATCAATTTTTAAAAATAAATTTGTCGGACAAAAAGCCAGTATTTTGCTGATAAGCAGCAATTTTCTGCTTAATAATTATCTTTTAGGGAACAGTCACATTTTATTAAAATGACTAATTAACTCACTGTACTACTGTGCTAATAGTGAAGGAAGCACAATAAATGAATATTGATAGCATGATTTTTTAATAAGAAAAGAATTAAATAACAATGTGTTCCCCATATTTCATAGCAGCAGTTTAAATGCAAATGTACAATACAAAAATTACCCCCACTCTCCCCCTACACAGAAGGAACATCCATTCTGGTAAAGGACATTCTTATGCAGGAAGAGGCCTGGAAAAAGAGATGAACTAATAGGGGGATATCACTTGTTAAAATGCAGTTGATCTGTTCAGCAGGGGGACATTTCAAGCAGGGTTATCCTCCTTGAACTGAGATTTCAAAAGCTGTAATCTCCAACAATCTAATTTCCTTAGTTTTATGCTTTTCAACAATTGCAAAACCCACTTGCCATTTGGAACAAAACTGGGAGTACAGATATTTGGAGAACAAAAACCTTTTCTCTAGGAATGTGATAGATGGATATGGTACAGGACTAATCGAGGTCTCATTGCTACCAACTCACTTCTGTCACATAATATTCAGAATTTTTGCTTTACTTAACAGTCAATACATCATGCTCAGAGGGGATACATAGAACATAAAGTAATGGCAGGAAACTTGAGCTGATGGAAATTTTTGCTGAGAAAGAGAACATGGTATAAATAGTAATGTAAAAGCAAGTTGGAGATTTTCATCAGTTGGTATTTTTCCTTGTCAAGTCAGATTTGGGTTAATCATCTAGGAATAGACCAAGAAGAATTTTGTAGTTAAAGAAGAGTTCACGTTAAACAGGAAGATTTGAGTTATGTGGCGATTCAAGGCATATGTTAATGAGAAATTAGAACTGGTTTATACATTGTTTCAAGCAAGTAATATGCTGTTTTGGAACAGCCCTTACTTTCTATAGAGAGACCTGACATCCAAATTTTACATCCAGCTAGATATTTGAACACTACTATCATATTTATAGCTTGATAACCTTACTTTGCTTTGGCATTTCTTATTTATAACTATGCAGTCCTCTAAATAATTCATACTGAATATTTGCACTTGCAAATTGGAGAAAATTGAAAGACTATGAAAGAAAAACTTTCTTCCAGTACCTTCCAACTATGCTTCCAGAATGATGAAGGGAAAAACAGATGCCAAACTGACGTTTGGACCTGTTAGTAGGTGCAGTGCTACAATGTGTGTGTCAATAAGAGGTTTAATCCCCCAGTGTTAGTTGTGTCATTGCAAATGTTGCTAACAAATAGCTTCCTACTATGGAAATCTAGTATGGAAGCACTTGCATCAGAAGGTGAGCAAAATACAAATAAATATTGCCTATGGAATTTTTCAGATGATGCTATAAGTTTTTATAATATTATTATTATTCTTATTATTATTACTACTACTATTATTTTCATTCTCATATCATATAATCTCTCTAGCTGAGCAGAACCTTTTTTCATTTCTTTTGTATCTTGCTTTACTTCTCTTGCCCTTGCTTCTCTCTGATTAGAGTCCCAAACCTGAATACTGTGATTTTTCTATGTGAATTGAAGCAAGAATTGATGAAGGGACTTTCAGCCTGAATTTATAATGGGAGTTATAACAATCAGTTTCTTCACAATGTTGCATTTTACTACAGCAGTTATAGCTAAAAGTACTGAGAAATTATTCATGTCAAAATTAGAATAAAAATGAAGCTTAAAACTGGAGACAGCAAAGAAAGCAAGAATTAGGTTTTCAAAAACAACTGTAACCCAAAACTAGATTCTTTAGAAACCTGGGAGCTGATAAGGGTGGAAATTAATAATGGAACTCAAAAAGTGTTATGAATAGTTCCCAAAGCTAGAGGTAAATAAGATGTCATGCAAATTTCCAAAAAATAACACTGACAATCAAATGTAATCTTTTAATAACAGCCTCAGACAGGATCATACTAAACATAATGTGCTAATATATACACTGTATTCCTGCCATTCAGCTCCCATCATTAGTTAAATGAGATTTAAGTCTTTATAAACATGTCTGGAAAGAAGCTTTTAACTGGAATTATGATTTCGATTGCATCCAGTTAGGAACTACCCATGTTCCTAAACAATACCTGTGCCATTAAAATGTAATGTACTCTGGAATTTCCTGTGTTCCTATCACCTTGTAATAGCTCAGTAATGAGAATCTCCTTCAGGAAATGATGGATTGGGTTCCTACTTTGCTCTACTGAGATTAGCAATTTGTTGTTCTAGCTGTAAAACTCAGAAATAACCCCTACATATTTGAGCTCCTACTTCAGGGCATTTCTCCAGTTTCAGTATGGTAACATTTTCTGTCTGTCAAATAACATTCTGAATGTTATTTGAGTATTCAGGTACAAAAACCACTTAATTTGCATTAGTAATTGTAATAATTATCAGATATAGAAAAATACTCACTTCTACAGCCATTGGCCATATTTTTCAATCACAAACCAGTACACATTTATTTTGAATTTATCTCTACTGAAATGGAGTTACTTGCCAGCAAATTAATTGACCAAATAAACAGAGACTTTTTAATATACTGGTGCTCCATGATGAGCATCGATCAGAAGTTTGGATGTAGTTCATAATTTAACTAGCAGCTTTAACTAGAGGCATTTTTAAGAGGTGTTGTGGTGACTAAGAGAAAAACAAGAAATACACATTATGCCAGTCTGTAGCCTTTCCTCAGTGAAGGATTAAGTACTTGTGTCCCTTTTGGTTTTACACTTACAGCAGGTCATCTTCAAACCTCCTTCGCTTTAGCCTTCAGAAAAATACTGATGAAGAGACTCATTTGAGACAAAATAATAGATTATATGTGAAAATACTCACTATACATATAAAATTCTTTCAAACAATGTAAATGGTCAAATCTATCCACATTCTTTTCACTATCTTTTCTTTTGATGAACACATAGGCAAGAACCAATTCCTCTTAGGGTTTTGGATTGAGTTAGTGTTTGGAAAAACAAGTTGAACATCTTCTATTGTATCATCAAATAAAGTTATGAAAGAAAAAAACTGGTGTAAGACTTTTCTACTTACTCCAGTCAAAGTATAGCATGTTCTCCATAACCTGCCTGAGCTGCACCCCAGAAGGCAGTTTAGAAAATGTGAAATTTTGACAACATTGGAAGACTCTGTGTCCTTACTGACAACAGACCTTCTTTTCACGAGCTGATACCTTCATCAACAAATGTTTATGTAGCACTTGTCATATGTTCTGAAATTTGATGCAGTTTGAGGTTGAAATTATTCATTTGTAAAGGAATTATCTAGAACATCCATTAACTTTCTCATAATTTGAATTCCCTTTCAAAAGCTAAAGGCCTTTCTTGAACACTCACAGCACTAGAAGGATGTTAATCTACAGCTCTGATTTAGATGATTTTGTTCTTGTTTTACATAAGAGGTATGTGGGAATGTAATGAGAATACAGCAATGGTTTTTTCTAGTTGTGTGGACAAATTCTCATTTGTAATATATAGGCAACTGTTTGGACACATTAAGAAAAATCCATGGCGATATTTCATAAAGGTTTACCTTCCTGTGTCAATAGTCAAAATTTTAGCTCTCTTTGATTGTGATATTTTGTTGGTTTACTAAAGACTGTCAGCTAGTGAGCAATAGCAGCCTTATGTGGCTTGCAAAATTAGTTATGCTTCTTGAGTTTTAGGTTAGCATTGGCCTAAATCCTTGATTTCCCACTATATAAGCTCTAGAGTGATATTCTTTTATATGCTGGAGCTCATCATTAAACCCTGAGTGCTGGGAAAAAAAATAAAAATTAAAAAAGATATGCAAAGTTACTTTTTTAAATTAAGCATTTGATGACTAGGAATATAACGTACATGAGTTGTTTAAAACTAATATGAGCTGAAATTCTTCCAATAAACAATGATTAAAATGACTCAAAACTATAGTTGCTGGGTTGGCTTTTTTGTAATTCCTAAATGTCAACTAAACACAGACTGATGTGCTGAATGTAGCAGAGCACTCTGTAATTATTGTCAGGAGTGACAACACTCAGCCTGCTGAGTGAGAAGGCTGGGCTTTGAGCTGTGATTTTTTCTTTCTTGTATAATATCTGTGCTCATCTATTAAACTGCTGGTCTGTCTGACTAAGTTTTTATTCTTGAGATAGCCTTCTTCAGAGCCAAATGATTTTGGAATAACTGGAGTGCAGACTATTATTTTTTTTATGTCAGTGTTGTTAGTTTTTTCTGTAACACCAAAAACAACAAACCTCCAGCTCCCTTCACTTCTGAGGTTATGGAAGTATACTTACATCCCACCACGAGAAAACGTCTTTTGAATTTGTTGTATTTTTTAGTCTTAATAAAACATGTAGATAATATTGCAGGCTGCTTGACTAACTTCCACTATTGCCATACTCTAGTGACCCCTTACGGTCCCCAAAAGTTTCAAACTAAAATTTCTTACTAAAATTTTCAATCTACATGAACAATAATGTGACTTGTGAAAAATGTTCCTGGAACAAAGATTAAACCTAGATATAAACCCTTTAAAGACAGAGACATTGAAGAAAGATTTTATTTAAGGTTATGTAAAAATACAAAGGAAATCTCTTAGAAAGATCATCATATTCAGGATTTCAAATATTTTGAATAAACGTCATTGTAACATACAAAGAAAAGATAGTGAGACAGAAAGCATAAAAATGGTCAAAACCACTCTACGAAAGAAAGAAATATTACAATTAAGTAATATTGTAATTAAGTAATTACAATAAGTAACTTGTGTGGTTAATTACAAAATAAGTTATTTTAAAGGTTTAGGTGGATATTGCTTTGTAGACTACATCCTCCGCTCACCCTGCATCAACCAAACTTGTTACTTTGTTGTAGCAGGACATCGGATTTGACAAGCACCATTTGCCTTGGTGAACCTATGCTGGCTTTTCCTAATCTCCTGCTTCATCTGACTTTTGAGAACCTCCAGGAGCATTCATTCCATAACTGTCTCTGGAATGAAGTAAGCCTGATGGGCCTGTAATTTCCTGGATCCTCCTTCAAGACATTCTTGTTAATGGGGGTGACATTAGCCTCCTTCTATTCTGCAAGGACATCTCCTGACCTCCACAGCCTCGCAAAGATCATGGAGAGTGGCCTGGCAATTGTGTCAGCCAGCTCCCTTAACACTCTGGGTAGATAATGTCAGGGCTCATCAGTTTTTAGGGGTCATGCTCATGTAATCATTGACCTACAACCCTTCCTACACTGACAGCAGCTCTGTGTTTTCATCAACCCGGATTTTTATTCCCAAGGCCAGGAAGCCAGCAGTCAGAGGTAAAGAGACTGTTGAGGACCTCTACTTTTTTAGATCTCCTTTTCAACATCAGGCTGATATTTTCCTTCTGATTTTGATTGTTATTTATGTACCTGAATAACCCTTCTTGTATTTTTTAACATCTCTGGCAAATTTCAATTTGAGCTGAGCTTTTTCATTTCTAACTCCATCTCTGCATACCCTGCCAATGCCCTTGTAGTTCTCAATGTCTGTTTGTGCAGTTTTCCATTTCTGGCACAATTCTTTTTTTTTGCATTTGAGGAGACTCAGATGCTTGCAGTTAAGCCAAGGAAGTCTCTTGCTTTGCCTGCTTTCCCTTACCTTAAAGAGGATGAACTGATTTTGTGCTTCCAGAAGAGTGCTCCTAAAAAGCTTCTAGTTCTCAGTAACTCCTTTATCCTCCATGGAAGCTTCCTGCAGAATCCCTCCCAATGAGCTCTGTGCAAGCTGAAGTTTCCTCTTCTAAATCCAGAAAATTTTGTCTTAGAAATAACCTTTAGTGTGCTCAGCAGGATCCCAAAGTCCACAGTCTTGTGATCACTTGGTTTGTGGTCAAAATTTGATTGAACTCTTAAGAATTAGTGGCTGTAATCTATTTCCGTAAAAACAGCAAGTGAAGAATAATAAAATTATTTATCCATAATGTCTGGTTGTTGGGGTTGGTTTTTTTTGGTTTTTTTTTTTAATAAAACATAGTTTTGTATAAAGAGCAATTAGTGGCACAACTATAGGATATTACATTTATTTTTTAAAAATAATATTAGAAAGGCTTTCTATCTCAGGTTTAGTAGTCAGTCACAGCATAGTTGCTTAAAGTGCATTTCTTAGGAGTTCAAAAATTGATTTAAGAGAACAGTCCATTTTCTGAAATATGAGAGCAAACTGTGGTGGAAATTTCACAATTATACAAAAAACTAGGGCATGATGCCACATTAGATTGGGAAATGGCTCACAAAGTTTTCTAAAACTAATATTCTGCAAGCTTCCTAAAACTAATATATCTCCCGTGTCCTTATATAAATAATATTCTGTGGTAGACAAGAAGTGATTTGAATATAAGAGGAACTGATATATGTGTATGACCATGAAGAGTTGATATTCCCAAAAACCAGTATACATCAATGACAGCACCATCCCAACCCTCTTTGATGTAAACCAAGTGGTCAGGAGAGAGCAGAAGGCTCACTTTGGTTGTCACCTTGGTATAATACATTTTTTCTCTCATTTTGCTTTTAAGTGATTCCCTTTGACCAAGCTTGTCAGGCTGGAATAAAGGTTTAATCTGTCAGTAAATCTCAGTTCCCTGAACAACCTGGTCTTGCATGAAGGTGTCTCTGCCCAGGACAGGGAAGTTGAAACTTGATGGTCTTTAAGATTCCTCCCACCTTCTGTGATTCTATGATTTATCTTTTTTTCTCTCTGTGATTTGAAGGAGATCCTTTCCTTAGGTAAGGACTGTGTTAGTACACTTAATTAGCTAGAGATTGCAAAAAGTCTTTCATGTATGTAGGAAATTTGCAGGTCTTTAGCAAAGCTGTTTAAGATCATAAAACCCTTGACAAACTTATAAAAACAATTTGGTCTCTAACCTAACAGCAGTCCTTTAACATATTTTCTAGGAACATTTTGGTAACAATATCCTGTACAGAAAGTATTTGTTTAATTGATCAGTCTGCAATCATGTAGAAACAGTATTTATCTACATCCAGTGACAAATATTTTTAGTTTTAAAAGTGTAGTAATGATGCACTAAGTTTCACATCAGCCATATAAATTCAGAACAGAGCTACCATGGCTGAAGATTTAAGGGAAATTTTCTTTTTCACTGTGTCCTGAAAGCTGAAAAATCCCAGTTCACCCAGATCAAGGCAAGAATGCAAAAATAGATGGCTGCTAAGAGAGAAGCATTATTAGCTCAACCCTATCTCTCAAAGTCTCCTCCCCTCAAGCTCTCTTCCCTCCCATCACTCTCCTCCCCTCACTTAATCTTTCTCTTCCCCACTCTGTCTTTCCCTCTTTTCATTTTTATTTTTTTCAATACCATGGATTACCAGCTTCAGTATGGTTGTTTTTCAGCTATGGTGGCAACATGGAAACCAGATTATAGACCAGTGACTACCTAATTCAGTTGAGTTATCCCTGTCTATGTAAAGCTTATGCAGACCTCAGTACGGTGACCCATGCTGTCTGGTTCAAGTGGTTGGTCATTCTAATTTATTACACCTTGCCTGAGCCCTATAATGCCATGTGTCTTCCCCAGAAAAGCCAGAGGATGTATATTTTTTGTTAAGAAGAAATGCAGAAGGGACACTTTTCATGTTATTTAATCCCCAAAACTCCAGTGAGGCTTTTAAATATAAATTTGAGATCCATTAGGTAAAGATTTATTTCTACACTGTGAACATGACTAAGACACCTATTTAAGAAAAACAGTCTGTGTAAAAATAATGATTTTGACTTTGTTATATGAAACTAGACTGGAGAAGGTGATTTTTTTTAAATTACTTATTAAAAAGTGTACAAAAATATTTGACACATTATGAACAACGTAAGTTAGAAATTTGAAAGAAACTTAAAATGTTAAAATGGAAGAATTTGTAGGAATAGCATTTTCCTTTCTGGAGGAAATAATTTAAACAGGTTATTCCCTTATTAGTAATGCTTTTTTTTAGTCTGAATAATATCCAAAGCTACTAATATTATTTCTACCAGAAATTGTCAGAAGTGTTAACTAAAAATTATTTTCTTTGCAATGCAATGGTATTTGTAAAAAAAAAAAAAAAAGGGGTTTGCAATTAAGAGCTCTAATTCCAGTATCTAGAAAGATTTCCTAAAGACACTATAAGCAAATTCCATCATCTAGATCCTGTGTATTTTTTTGTATAAAGTATTCTTAGCCAAAATTTCTAGAGGATTCTGACCTATAACAACTGCACAAACATGGAAAATAATCCAAATAATAGCATGTAGTACTTATGCCTGTCTTATCTATTTAGATCTTGCCCCTTGTAATTCTGCATGAGATCTGGATTTGTCTCAGGAGCTAATGAAGGGCAAAATACTTTGGCAAGAATATGTCTGTATGACAAGTATTGCTTATTTTTGCTACAAAGAATTGAAGTACCATTTTTATTTCTTGCCTACAGTATTTTCCACAGCAGTTTTGACTACTCCTTATTATCCTAGATTGTCTGACTGAAATGAGATATTTATTTGCTTGTTGGCTCAGAACCTTCAGCAGTATTTTGCATCTCTAAAATTGGCATTAACATTGCCCATTGGCTTTGATAATTAAATTGTACACCTGCTCAAAAATAAGCACCAGATTGTTAATGGTTCTTGGCCATCACACTGCCGGTTGTTTTCCAACAATATTTCTCTTCAAATTATCAGAACATTTTTGTATTCCTCTAATTGTGACATTAACTATTCCAAGTCTTCCATGGCAATGCCTGGATAAAACCATAACACCAGTATTCTAAATCAATAACACTCTGGCTGAAGTAGGAACCTGATGAAATGAGGGTCATTATTATTAAGGGTTTCTTTAATTAATCAGCTCATAATTTCTCTTAATAAGACATTTCATTTTGGTTATTTCTACAAAGATATAACAACTTCACATGTAACTAAATCACTGGAGGTTAAGTAGTTTTAGTAAATTGAAATCCATCATATAAAATTTGCTGAAAAAATTGGTTTTTATACTTAAAAGTACATGATACTGAGTAATTAAGAGGAGAATAAGAGGCAGAGAATATTGAAGAACAAAGCATCCCACACATAAATTTTATTGTCTGATATCTTTTTTTAAGTAATAGATGTGATGAAACACTATCACTTTTTACCTGTTAGAGTTTTATGAACAATCTTTTCTTCCAAATTCCTTTCCTAAATAGGTCACAAGATTTATGAGCTTTGTGTTTCATATAGAACCTTTCCACCAGGACAAGGCTTCATTTCACCCAGTGATTGTTGAAAAACAAAGTTCAAAAGGGACTAATACAGTGTATTAAAATCTTTCCTTACCATATTATTATAGTCTGATTCATACATTTCTAGACACCAGAAGGGCAGAAAGAAGAATCATTGGATACTTCCTGAGTACTAAAGCAAAAAAGTGTTGTCTTTTGTTGTCATTCACTCTCTGCAAATCTGAATTCCTTCTACAACTGAAGGAATTAGCTTCTCAAGGATTGCTCTTTTTTTCTTTTAATGTCATAAAATAGAATTAATCTTTGCTTACTTGTAAATACAGTTCCAAATTTCCTTCACAGCTGATTTCTGACCTGATTACTTGTGGTCTGTACAATCACTCGGACATGACTATTTTGCTCTCCATAGCATCTCATCCTGCTCAGTTGGGTCTCAGTTTCTGGGCTTCCAGACCTAGAAGCAAAGATACAGCATCAGTGTCTGTTCCAAAGTGCCATCTGTGTGGTGCCCTGAAGTTGGTTTACTGCATCTGGCAGCACTTCTGCTTTTCCTGGGCTATGCCTTATTCTCACCTTGTAGAGCTGGAATCTCAGTAGCTGGCTCTGCAGAGAGATGAGCATTACATTCAGTAGGGTTGTCTCCCTGATATGTTTTAACAGCTACTGCTCAGAGTGCACATCTGCTGAATGGCCAAAGGCAAACTGATGAAACTGTCCATGCAAAGCATCATAACCAGTAACTCCTTCCCCATCTCCTCTCCCCTTTTGATATGCACTGCCTGACTCCTGCTGTTAAGCAGAGTACCAAGGAGCAGTGACCTGTTCCAGGGGTGCTCTTACTGATTTCTTCGTACATTAAAGCCCCTGATTTTTTATCTGTTGTTCTGATTCAGTTTGCACTACCTTTCTCAAGGTTCTGTAAGCTTCAAATAAACATGAATGAATAAAATAAAATATTGTTTAGGCCACATGTATCATTAGACTGTATTCATGTTTCTAGTGAAGAGATTTACACCATAACTGGCAGATAACTTAGACATCTCTCTCTAATGGTCCCAGAGGTGAGTGTTCCAAATTATGGTTGTACACTGTACTAATCCAAACCTTGTATTGTCCAAACTTTCTTCTTGGTTTGGGAATATATCTTTAAAAGCATTCTGAAGTGTTGTGGTTTGTGTTTGGTTTGTTCCGTTCCCCCCTCTCCTAGCTTGGCAAGTTGGTCTGGCTCAAACCCCCAGTTATGTCAATCACGGTTTTCCCCTCCTCATTTTCCCTCATTATCCCTTATTTGTCCTTGTATCCCCTCCCCAGGCCTTCTGCCAATCACCGGCACCCCGCCCCAAGTTCCAGAATCTTCCAGCTAGGGTGTCGAGTGATTGGCTGGTAGGCCTGGGCTCCTCCCCTGACCTATCCCCATTGATCCACACCACCCATCAGTCTTCAATGTATGCAAATTTTCGTTCTGTGATTGGTTTCTTGTGTACCCACCCCTTCCCTGTAAAACCTGGTCCCCGGAGGGGCCCGGGGCTCCTCCTCCGCTCGCCACCTTTCGGTGGCCACCCTGCACTTCCCCTACCCTGGATTAAACCAAGTTAATTCACCCAGCAGAGGAGGGCCGTCTCTTTTCTTCACTCCTGCGGCGTGGTTGCTTCAATATCGGTGACTGTTTCCTCTCGCCCCACCCACGGTCGGCACATGCCACTGGCTTCGTGCCAGGGGAGTGCCGGTGTAACTGAAGGTGGCTGAACTCTAAATCCCTTCAGCCGGGCCCCCCTTAAAAACAGCCACAGCTTCAGTTGCTGGCGCCCAACGTGGGGCCCCTCTGCATCGATTGCCTGCTCCTGGTCGGCCGGATTTGGGACCAGTAGAGCCTGGACTTACAATCTTCGCAAGGACCCTACGGATTTTGGACTCCGTCCTTTGGACGCAGCAGCACCCCGAGGTGAGCAGGCCCTCTGAGGCAGCGCTCCCCGGGGACCGGACGGGACCTCGAGCACCCCGAGCCGTCCGGCCGCAGGACCCGCTTCGCCGCGCTTTCCTTTGATAGCCCACCGGACACGTGAGTGTTTCGCCGCTCTCCCTGTCGTCCTCCCCAGTCCCCAGGGTGTTCTGCCGCCCTCCCTTGATTTTACAGGCAGGGGCCGGTGGGTGGTCACCTTTTAGTTTTCGTTTTTCCTTTTGCGTGGCAGATTGGGCTCGAAGTTCTTAGTGGTGGACATTTGACTTCGTGGGAAGTCTCTACTAGCTATGGGTGCTAAGCTGTCCACTGCCCAAAAGAGACTTATTATCCAAGTTGAGGGAATCCTTGTTGGGGGGGGAATTGTTTATGAAAAACCTGTTGTTGAAAAATTAATAAAATGGGTCTCTTCTGAGTTCCCGGAGGTTTCGCCTGACCTGATCAAAAATCCGGCCTTTTGGCGGAGGGTTAAAACTCGACTCTCGGAGTTGTTCAGGCCAGGCGACGCTTCCCTCATACAATTGGCCAGGCTTGTTGCCCAAATTAGAAAAATATTAAAAGAAGAAGGGAGCTCAGAACAGGCCACAGTTCGAGTTAAACGTTGCCCCAGTTCGGTTTCGCACCCCAGTTCGGTTTCCTCACCCTCTGTCCCGAATACCCCTTCCCGTATACCCAAACTTAAAACCGGGATTCTGGAGGGGGCACCCCCCCAGACCAGCCAGGCGCAGGGCGTTCCATCATCCCCTGGCCCTCTCCAGAATACCCGGTCCCCCCGCCCCGAGAGTTCTGGCCAAACTCTCGGGGGCTCCTCGACTTGTCCTGCCTCCCCTGCTCCTGTCCCCAAACCCCAGAGTTATGTACCCCAGTTCGTTGAATCCCCAGTTTGCCCCGGGTCGCCTCTGGTTTCACAAGATGGCCGCGGCGTGGCCCAAAATGGAGGCGACCGCATGGTCGAGATGGCGGGAAAACCCCCATCCTCATCCCAGAATCCTTTTCTTCCAAGTTCCAACCCCTTCCTGCCTCTCGGCCACTCCCCTTTCCCCGCCCCTTCCCTCCCAACCTCCCCCCAGCTCCACCCTCTATCTGACCCCTCCCATCTCGTTTCCCCGCCTCCCTTTCCCATGATAGCTCCTCCCATCGTTCCTCCCACAATCCCGCCCCTTTCCCCGCCCACCGCTTGCCACTGTGCCCCGCCTCCCGCTCCCGCCTCCGGGGATGGCCCCTCGTCATCGGGCCACCCAGTCTCCCGCCACGCCCCCTCCTCCCCTTCTTCCGGTTCCCACGCCCCTCCCTCCGGTTCCCACGGTTCGGGGCCCGGGGGGGGGGGGGGGCCAAAGGCCGGGAACCGGAGCCGCCCACTGTACCATCGGCGGCTCCGGTTGTTTACCAGCCAGAAGCGGGTGGGGGAGTGCGTCGCCAATGGGTCCCATTAAGTCATTCACAAATTAAGGAGCTGGTCAAAGCCCAAAAGGAGTACGGCCGGGAGAGTGAATACTTCCGGGGAGTTTTGGAAGCAACACTCTCCGAAGCAGAGATCACCCCCTTCGATGTCCGGCGGCTTTTTACTTGCCTGCTGAATCCATCCGAGCGGGTAATGTGGGAGGCCGCCTGGAGGAGGGGGGTGACTGAAGCCCTCCCAAGCCTGTGGAGTCGACCCCAATCGGGAGTTGATTTCACAGGTCGCCCTTTGGCCATCGACCAGCTCCTGGGGACCGGGGACTGGGAAGATGGGTACTCCCAGGCGAGTACCCTTCCCCGGGAGGCTCTTAAAGCGTCGGCAGCTGCCGCAGAAAAAGCCTTTTTGTTGCTGCCGGGGGGCGCGCCCCCAACTGCCTTTTCTAGAATCTTTCAGGGTCCAGACGAGGCCTTCCTTGACTTCGTGGAGAAGTTGAGGAAGGCCATTGAACATCAGGTGTCGGACGAAGGAGCTAGAAGCACCATCTTGCGGGAGGTGGCGTCCTCAAATGCCAACCAGGCATGCAGGGATGCCATCCTCAGCCTGCCCCTCCACCCGGCACCGCAGATGGCTGATATGTTGGAAGTGTGCGCGCGTAAGGTCCCGCTACTGACCACCAGGGACAGCGAAAAGAGGAGGATTCAACCTCCCCGGGTCGCCGCGGCACTGAAGTGCTCTCACAGTGTTTCTATATGCCTTGCTGATTTTTCTTTCATCTTTGTTTTGACTTTCCCTAGAGTGACTCTGTTTCACGTCCCACTGTGTAATAGCATAAATATTTTTTGTTTATAAAACCAAACAGGTTTCATTTTTAGGACAGTCCAGTTGGAATAGACTTCTGAATACAACTAGTATTTCAGAAAAATTTTCTCACATCTCCTCCACTATTTTCCCTTCTGTAGCATGGGATCCTCTTGTCTTTATTTAACCTGCAGTCAGATTGGTGTCAACTGTGACAGCAAAATAATGTCCACATCATATTTATAGATTTAGCCTGAAGAAAAACTGAGAGCATAGTCCTTCCCTCCTCTCATTAGAGGCAAAAGAAAAGAAACTTTATAAGGGAAAATGAGTTTTCATAATCTTGTAATTGGAAAATCCAAGCTCAAAGAAATGTCAAAATATTAGTTCAATGTAGTGAGGCCATAGAAAAAATTTCTGAAACACATTATAAAGCAATTTAAACCTGTATTCTCTAACAGTGCTGTGTTATTTGAATGACCTTAGGTAGCAGTTTCGGAGGATACCATATTTCTATCCAGAAAAAAAAATAAAATTGAGGTTTGTTACTATATGGAATTTTATCAACTTACGTGATAGCTATTATCATTTACAGCACAGCAACCATGAATGACAGTAGTCCAGAGCTGTTGCTGTATTTGCATTATAAGAACTGCCAGAAGCAGGTGAGAAATATGATGGATTGGCTGCACATTTCAACATGTGTCTCTTTAACAGAGGATAAAATGAATGAGAAGAAAATAGTGTCACCAAGAACATGGAGAATCTTCTAAAAAAATAAATCACCAGTATTAGGAATTGAGTTCCTAGCATTTTTTCCCAACTAATCACTGTTGTAAGTCATTAGGAAGTGCCTTTCAAGCCTGTGGCACCACTGATACTAATGAGTACAATTTCAAATGCATTTGCAATATCAAAAAAGGGATTGGAACCTCACATGGATAAAAATGTGTGCTGACAGAGTCAGCAGACATAAACAAATCATGGGAAGGATGTATGAAACTCTTAAATCCAGGATTAAGGCAATAATCTTTTATTAAAGAAGTAGATTATTCAATTATATCCAATCAGGTTTTAATAGAATTCACATATATATATATATATATATATATATATATATATATAATGTCTGATATTCTCTCTGTGGATTGTGAAGAATCTTTACACTCAAACTATACTGGGTTGATGAACACAGAAACACAGACATCTGGTATACCTATTGTAGTGTCTGAGACAGCTACATTTTCAAACACAAAAACATTTTGGAGGAAAGTGAGTGACATGGCTACATCTCCTTTTTTGACAAGATATTGATATTGCAGCTCCTTTTGTTTACACTCTGTTTACACTAAATAATATACTAAGTAATGAAAAATTGCAAATTTAAGAGATGTTTCACAAAATCTATAAAATACTCATTCTTTTTTGGATTTTACTGGAATTCAATTAGGGTTTTCAATTTTTTGTTTAAATACCTTTATCAAAAGTAAATTTGATAAATTTGATAGTAAAAGTAGATATTTCAGTCATACCTGCATTTGTAGCAAAAACCTGAGGTAACAAAGGAGGTGATATTTTTAAGTTCATTTACTCTTCAAATAACTTAAAGCTTTTTTTTGAATTCTTGAAAATGAGAGTTTCTTCAGTGCATTTACTTTTGGTTCATTTTTAACTCGGTGTTGTTTCTAATGTTTTAGCTGATGAATATCCCACTTTTCCCTCTCTCCTTGCCACCCTGAGGGCTCCTGAACTCTGTCACAGCATCCTGCCTGTGCTATCGTCTGCCTCTTCTTTCTGTGTGCAGGGGACAGAATTAGAACTGGTGCATTCAGCTCAGAAAGGAATTGAGTCTGGGAAAGAGTCAGCAGGTTTTAAAATTAATGGTGGTGGTGGACCCCACTGATCCTGGTACTAAAGGCTCTGATCTTTTAATTGATTGAAGTTTAACTTTGGATAAATCAAGTGAAACACAGTAAAATCTGTACCATTTAATAATTCCTTCTACAGACATGGTGCTGGTGTTAAACCTGAGAAATTGAATTTATAGATAGTGGTTATGTTAATCTTTTTAATATATATATAAGGGTAATGGGAAAATATCTAATACAATAAGGCACATAATTTTGGAAAAATATAAAATACTACAAATTTTAGAATTTTTTTTTTTTTAAATTAAAATTGTATCCTGAACCTCAAAATAGTGGAAGAATAACCCATATGGTCTTCCTGGAAAAAAGATTAATGTACCTACAGATTTAAATATTTTCTTCCAGTCAATTCTCTAGTTTGAGAGTTTACGCTGTATCTACTTTATGAATTTTTTAATTATGGTTGCTAAAAAAGCATAATTACCAGCAAATAAGACTTAGTGAAAAAGGAAACTCAAAACATGCTGCATTTTTTCTCCTACATCATTTGTGCCACCATTTGCTGTTCCTCAAATGCATGATGTCATTTTTAATGAGCTAGGTTTTGATTTGGGGCAGGAGTACAGCAGAGAGTTGACAAATTAGTACTACAGAGATGTATGAGCACATTTTTCAGTCCCATCTAATTTAGACTTCAAATTCTTTAATCATTTATCCTTTGAAATTCTTTTAGTTAAGCTATTCATCTACTGTATTTCCAGTTTACTTAAACATAATGACAAAAATGTTGAAAAAAAAAATAAACACCAGCAAAATATTTCCAAATTAATTGGAGTGGAAACCAGAGGCACATTATGATACAATACAAAATACAGATTTTATTTTCTTTTAAATATTATATTTCAGAATATGGTATAATATACATTTGCTCTTAAAACTTCCTCTAAAAGAAAATTCTGATCTTTACCCTTCAAAATCAATTGATCTCTTTTGAAATACATGAACCAATATTTTTACTGTCTCGATTCTTCCCACTGTAATTTTAACAGTGTAACAGAAAAGTGTGGGGTTTTGCACATTGGAAAGAATGTGATAACTTCATGTCCTGTCCCGTGGCTTACAATGGAAGGATGACAAGATTTTATCTCCTGTATTCACCTTAGACTTTAAGCCAGAGGAGGACTTGGTGGCTATTAAGAAACATGCAGCTCTCAGAAATTAACGAAAAATGCAGCTGTGCTATGAATACAATTTTACTTCTGTGTTTAGAAGGTTAGAAAGAAACTATGGACATCTATAAAACAGCACCCATAAGTGTTGAATATAAACAATTTGTAAACAATTTTACTCTGCTCCAGCACAGTATCGTGCATGTAAAGCTCGTAAACTGCAGGAGACACCAATCTTGATGTTCATTATATTTGATGGATCAGAATCTCATAAAGTAGACTCTTCTATTTGCACAGTCTCCTATAGCTGCTCATTGTTGCCGTAATAAGCAGACAGGACTCAGTTTCTTCATGCAGGAAAAGCTAATTCTTTATGTAACTCATTTTTATACAGTTTCCACAGACTTGTATAAAACTCCAGCTCCAATTGTCTATAGTTTTCTCGCTGCTCAATTCATTGGTTAAAAGGTGTTTTTGTGTGTATGTGCAGAGACTCTCTATTCTTAAATTGTTTATATATCTTCTTCACTGATTCTCATGGGATAGATTTATTGTTTTTTGCAGGTGTGAACAGTTCTGTTACCAGGATAGTTCTCAGTTGTGCTAACTGCTTTCATTCTTATGATTTTTCACAAGGGAAGTTACAAGCTGACTGCTAGCTTAGCTACAGTAACAGGGCCTAAACCATATTTTATAAAGCCTTACTTTTATAATATCTCTACCTGTATGCAACAGCTCATGTACCAAAAAAAAAAAAAGGGGGAAAAAGATGGCATCTTATATGGCTTTGCTTAAAAACAGTTTATGTTTATAGCAACCTTTGTACCTGGATATGATAATGATGAATGATGATGATGGTGATGATAACAACTAAAAAACTTCATCTTATTATATTGTACATTTGACAAACTTCCATGGCAGAGCATTACACTGTCTGGGAAGGCCTGAAGCTGTGTGTGTACATGTCTCTGTGAGTGTACATTGCTATATAAAGCCCCTATAAGGACTGTGCAGCCTCTGTGAAAACACAAATATTTGCTTACTTTAAAATAATACTTGAGTTTAAACTTTTTGACTCACAGTGCTTTAGAGTACAGACTTTAAATCAGGTAAATTGATTGTTCTGCTGTCAGATACATGGCTCTTGCCTTCCCTGTTAAAACATGGAATATTCTGATGAAGCTGGCAGAAATCAATTTCCTGCGCTGAAGACTCGTTGAGTTTTGAAGCAAAATGCTTCATAGCTTTTCAGTCTACCTGTTGTACATCAATCCTGAATCATGAGGTAATATAATATTTGCTAGAACTTCTTCTTCCAGCTGCAGAGAACCTGTGGAATCTGCAGTGTTTTGAGGCAGGTTCTGTTCTGTGTGTGCATTTGACATTGTCCTCTGACATCCACATGCTGAGATGAGCAAAGGTCAGCAGGACTGGCCTTGATGTGATGCACAGTGGAGGAACTGGGGGCAGAGGTAAAATGGGAATGGCAAACAGGAGTATCAGATAGTAGGGGAAGGGACAGAAGGAGATTAGGAGAAGAAAGGGTGATTAACAGGGCAGATGTGAATAGGGATGCAATTCTCAATCATGCACGTAAGACTGTATTTTAAATAAAATTTGGGTCCACCAAAAAGTTGTGAGGGTCAGTTCTTCAACTTTTAGCTTAGGAGACGTTTGATTTTTGCAACCATAAAGTTATACGGATTTTGTAGCAAGAGGCAAGAGGAGAGCCTGCCCATAAGTCTTACCTTTCCATCATACAATTCCTCCACAATTTGGATTTTTTCATTTTTTTCCCTGTCCTCAGTGGAGAATAAATTCTGAAGTTCTGTACCACTTCTATCCCCCCAAAATGGCTGTCTTTCTGCTTGTAACATTTTTTTCCAAAAGTAAGGGAGGAGGAGAAGGCTGACTTAATGTTTCAAAATTATGTATCTAACTAAACTGATCAATATCTCCATCTTTGCTGAATAAAATTATTCTTTTCTTTATATAGGATTGAAAGAAATAGAGTGAATGGTTTTTCTGTATCAAGGGACTTCCAAACCTCCAGTCTGTGATCTTACAAGGCAGCTATCCAGTGTAAATCAGTTCTTTCTTGAAAGTATATGAGTTATCGCCATGGAAGAACAGTTTGAAAAGAATATATAAAATTTTCATTTCTTAAAATGAAATTTGACATCTGGGAATAAGGTTCCAGGTTTCAGACTATATGAAAAATGAATTATTCAGATGCTTACAGGGGCAGTATTCTTATTTGATGTAGTTTAACCTTATTTCACTGAAAACTTGCCTTCCTGAATAACCATCAAATATTCAGCCAATATTCAGACACTAATTACTCTGAGTTTGCTTTTTTATCCATTTTTTTTGTGTTTAATGCATAAAAGCTTTTGATGAGGGTTACAGCACATTTAGATACACACAGAGGTATGTTTAAAAATTTTAATTAAAAATTATATAATTGACTAACTCAACAACAGCATTAAGCAACAAACCTTTAGAATAAGTATTGTAGTAATCATTTCAATAATGTATTCTTCTAAAAATAAAAATTTATTTAAGCAGATTCAGAGAGTGACAAAAGGTGAAGGTTTCAATTACATACAGCTAGATATGTGGGACTTGGAACAGGCAAAGCTGAAAGATGTAAAATATGATTGGTGTGCATGCTACAGTATTATGTCCTTCAGGGGCAGTAAATTATGGCTACAAATGAATACATTGTAACATCAGCAACATTGCTAAACTTTTATGCTTGTATCAATTTCAAAGTGAAAATTTTATTTGAAAGTTGGGTCTCAAAAAGGATTTTTTCCCTTTAGCAAAAAAGTGTGAAAAATTGCATTTGATGCTATTGCCTCTGCGGTGGAGATATTAAGTACCTTGAAAGGATATAAAGTTTGGTTGTTTGTTGGTTTGCTTTTTTTTTTTTTTTTGATTGGATTTTTAATGTATATACCCATTTTTCATAGTGGAGTTGACAATTCAAAGAGTTCTGAAGCAGTGGGTCTTGGGAAAGGAGTCACTTCATGGAGATTGATTCATTCCAAATTTATAGCACCGTACCAAACCTTCCTCTAATCTAGAGCTTAAATTATTCACATTTTTGCTGTACCAAATCACATGGATACTATTTCAATAAACATGAGCTATTACATTGTCTTGTGAAAAATGAATGTAGGAAAAGAATATCAAGTGATATGTAAAAGTTTTGTAAAGACAAGATTTTGTATACTTCTTCTACCAGTTTAAATATTCCAGGCAAAAGGCAAATTATACAGCATCCTGATGCTATTAGCTTCTACAAAAAAATGAAATATTAATATTGTTTCTCTATAGCTTTAGAATCAGTAATATTAATATTGTTTCTCTATAGCTTTAGAATCAGTGTTCCAGATAATTCAAACTCATTTTTCTATTTCCTTGATTCTCAAATGGAATGTGTTTTCTAAGCTGGCATCAGGGATGAATTTATCTTATGACATACTTATTAAGACCTTGAACTCTTTTTGTTAGTGATTTAATGTCAGCACAGAAGTAAATTTCAGTACTAGAAAGAAATATTTAGTAATCCAATAATTCAAGTCCTTTTTTTTTTTCATTGTGACTGACAATGTTGTTATGTCCACAGCATCAACCACATTGCTTCCTATAGACCTGCAAAAGTTTGGTATATGAGGATATTTTTATGCTATGCTGATTATCTGCAATATCACCAGCATATATATTATTATCTACTTATCTGAAAAGTTCTTTTCCTTACGTTATATTCTTTTGGATTTTGTGTCTGAACTAAATATCCACCCCTGCAAGCAACAGCATTTTGACAAAATTCTATAAATGTTCCAAAAGGGAAAATGGAACATATGGTCTCATGGTTCCATGAGATCTATTTCAATCTATTATTTAGAGATTATTAGGTCACTAGTGGAGAAAAAGTTTGGCTAAATAACTAACATTTTTTAAGACAACGAAAAATTAGATTTCAATATGTCTTTTTTTCTAAATCTTCTTAATGATTGCAATAACATATTTTCTTTCAATAGTATTGAATTCATATGTACAGTAGAGATAACCAGTGCATTAGTCTGAAACCTAACCTGAAGTATTGGATGATTTTCTTAAATATAGAAATATTTATGTCACCATGAATGTTCTTAAAATGCATTGTTGATCTTTCCTGAAATTGTTCTGTCACTAAGCAGAAATACCATTGTTGAATGATTATTAAGATTATTAACTTGTAATTAAACAGCAAAATGCTTTACTTGAGATGCGATAGTAATTATGAGTCTTGAGATGTACAAGATGGTGATTTTACAGAAGTTTTTTAAACAATCATACAAGTCACAAAACATTTATACAAGAAATACACTTCTTTTTACACATCATTTAAAGTTTCAACTTTTCTGAATGCATGACTTCATGCTGAAGAGTATAAATGTGTATCATGGACGAGATTGGCTAATGGTCTTCAGCAGACTTTGCAAACGTTTTCTCTAGTCAACTGTGCATTTTCTGGTTGTGAAAGATTGCTCAAAAGATAATTTGTCATGACAGTTTCTGTGTCAGCTCTTTTCTTTATTCCTGAGAGCTTCAATTAAATCTTTTAGCTGTGCTTATCAGTTCTTAGAAGATATTTCAGTTATGTTTTATTCTGGGGACCAGAAGAATCACTTTCTTCTAGTTCTCACATAGCAATGTGAAGAATTTTTATTATATAGCTTCTTCCAACAACATTTCCAAAAAGTTAAATCTTATATTACATACACTTTTTTTTTTGGGTAGCATGTTTGTCATCCATCAGTTCCACACTTGAAAGCCTCCTGCTGTGCTTTGCATTTACTGTCACTTGCAAAAAATACTACTGTTTGTTACTCATTTTTCTTCAAACAAGGAGAAGAATTTTAAGGAATGGATTTTGTCTGCTTGCCCACACTGAAAGTGTGTTTAAAGACACAGAAGCAAACAAAAAACATGGATGATTTTTGAAGCATCAGTACATATCTGCAGTGACCACCACTAAAATTTTAACCCTCACACAACACAACCTACAATTTTTGAGAGAATTCCCCAGGGTGCGGCATCATTCCATCACCACAGTAGATGGGCTGAAGTTACTTTTCAGTAAAACTTCTTTATTTGTAATCACTAGACTAAACATGAGCAAATCATGCAATCAATATTTAGAATTTGAGGAAGTACAGGTTCTCAATATTGAAGCAAAACTATTTACTTGACAGACAGAGATCAGATTTTTATTATATGGTATTTCATTTTAGAAACCAATTCATAAGAATATATATTAAACTGCAATTTTAAGTAGACAAGCTTAAAGTCTTCAGAAGCACTAAAACTTTTGTAGTTAGATATCTAAATGAAAATTTAATGCTTGTACCCAAAACTGATCTACTAAAAAGCTTGCAATTTATAGCAAAATATATGACTTCAGAATAATTTTAAAATTGACTTGTATATTCAAAACAAATAGATGCAATAGAAAAAAGCTAATGTGGAAAGGAGTATAAAAGAGGAACATTAATTAGAAAGTGATGTATGACCAAGTGGTGGAATTTATAAGCAATTATGCACTTTGCAGAAGGTCCTGGAAACCTATCATTGGAATGATTAATTATTTTCATAAGTGTTTCAAAGATTTACTTCCATATTCTAGACTCATGCCCCTAAGGAGGCCAGCTAAAGCTGGTTTCATGAGATATGAAAAATGAAATATCTTGGATGGGATGATGGGAAAGTGCAGAGTGAGAGAAGCAATATTGCAAAATGGGTGCCAAATAGGCTAAGTTATGTGAAACTGGAGCATACAGTAAAAATTACAAGACTTGTGATGCTTCCAGTTTTATATATTTTAATAAGGCAGAGTTTTGTAGGAGTCCAGTGCTTTAATTCTCAAGTGACAATTATGGAGATGTTATTTCAACATTTTTAAGGCTATTCTTGATCTCAAAAAAAAAGAAATAAAATACATACAATTATCTGGATTACTTAAATTCATCAATATTAACAAGAAATTTAGCATCAGTTGCAATGAAGTATAAGGTTGATAGCAGCCCAGAGTCCTCCAAAGGAGAAACTGTAATTTCACCTTATCCTTGAAATCATAATACAGGCAAAATTCTGCTGGGTTTTACTGGACAGAGAAAAATCCCAATCTGAAATCAAAAAGGCTGAACTTTTTCTTCTGCTGCATTTTGCTGCATTGGTAATGCTTTGAAGTAAAAGAGAAACCCATCCTTATAAGTCTGAATGCTTCTCCCTGGTCAGGGAGGATATGTGTCTTAAATTCAGTTGGATTAAAAAAAAAAAACACCAGAAGCAAAAAGTCCTGCAAGTTCCAGCAGACTTCATTTCACATTTACAATTCTTCTGATGCCACCTCAAAACCCAGTTGGTTTCAGATGTTGTTCTGAATGCTCAACAGTGCCTAATGAGTGCCACAGAATAATATCACACGAAATTCCATCTAAACTGGTGTCTTCTTTCTGGGATGGAAAAAAGTAAGTCTCTGAAAGACTTTAAGAACACAGCAGGTGTTCCAGGGGTACCATGCAAGATTCCAGGAAAATCAAAATCAAGGACTCCTCAGTCAGAGGTGATATCTTTTAAGCCTTTTCCTCTACTAAATTGTTCAGTTGCTTTCTGCTCCCATGTAAAGCTTTTATAACAGCTTACTACAAGAGGTCTTTAGACTCATGTACTGTTAAAATTTATTCAGTACTGATAGAGGTTGTGACCTGTTCCTATCCACTCCATCATACGCATCATGAGGTTTGTCTAGTCATCTCTGCTGTTCAAGTAAGACAATATATGTGTTAACATGTCTGGATGGTTCTGCAAACCTTTTCTTGGTTTGGCATGAATTCTTGTCAGGTACAGTAAATATTGTATTCAGTATTCATCGTGTGGTTATTTATTCGATTAATATTATTTTTTTGGTACTTTACCGTTCCAGACCATTGTTACAGTATCTTATCGCTTTCCAAATTCTGCATAATGATCAACCATTTTCTTTCAGAGAAGAGAGCAGCATGTTCTCACTGAAAAAGCAGTGGGATAACTAAAAAAAGCCATTCATTTTGTAAGTGGAATATTTCAGAAGTTTTCAACTTCAACTTCTGCTAATTAAGATTATTTACAATCTACTTGTCTATAACTAATCAGAAGATCAGAAGTTAGTTATTTCCATATGACTTTTTTCTCCTTTTTTTTGAATGCTGATAGTCTGATGATTCCTTTCACTGAATTGATATCACTGTCACTCCACTGATCACCAACTATCATCTTTAGAAATCCTGAATGATGATGTGCAAAATTTTTTCTTGAGCCTATAAGTATAAATACTGCACTTTTATCTTTTTAGACAGAGAAATAATAATGTATTTTTCTATATCCATCATGGTGTCCTTTACAAAAAAAAAAAAAGAGACAATCTATTTTGCTACCAAAATTAACAGTAGCAAGCAAGGATGGTCTGTCAACATGGGTCTGTCAGCATTTGTGGTGCTTATAGGCTTGTGCTTCTTTACAATTACCTGTAAAATATTTGGCACTTAGTTTTTCATTTGTGCAATCATGCTTCAGTTGTGCTCCAAAATTTAGAAAATTAATAGAGAAAAGCAGATCCAGTATTCTAATGTTCTTACAGTTTTAGATTCATAGCAATTTTTCTCACAGACATAAGATTTTTAAAGTAAAACAGCATCTCACACTTGGAGAATGCAAATGTATTCCTCTTAGAGGCACTTTAAGCGCTTCCTTATGCAGATGACACTGCCACTGAAGAGCTTCTTTCCCTTCCCAGTACAGTTGCACTTGTCATAAAAAATTCTCAAGTGATAGTTGAAGACTGCAAAGTTAAAGTTGATATAAGATTATTCATATTCTTTGTATGCTGTATCTAAATTTCTAGGTTATAAGGAGGGGAGGCTCAAGAAAACTTAGAAATTCTTACTGACACCAAAGAGTTGTTCCACAGAAATTATTTGTGTGTGCTCATGATTTGTATTAGTTTTGTGAATATAGCTCTATAAATTTTAGAGATACATCAACGTTGAGCCATCAGTGGTGCTTCTTTCACAATTTTCAGGGGAAAAATATATTTCTCCCATCAGGTTTAGGAATAATTAAATGTTCTGTTCATGACTCCTCTTATTCAGAGGTAAATTAACTCATACACATACACGAGTTTGTAACAAACATGTCTCTATTTTCATGTATGATTGGACTATGCTCAATTTTCTATCTAATATAATTTGAAATGGATAAGCCACTTTACCAAAATGTCAAGGCCAATCACTATCGCAATCTCACAGTGAGTAATTCTAATACTTTTTGTGCATCAGTTTATGCAGTTAATGTAACTACAGTGCCACAAAACCAATAAAATCCAGCATATACAAGATATGAACAGAATTCAGAACCACATGATGAAACAACCAGCTTGCTTGGTTTAACTTTCTGTGGTCTTTAAATCTAGCATAGCTCATGTATGTGCCTGTGAATTCTGCATATCCTATGGATCTTCTGTATCTTCCATAAAACGCTGTAAAAATTCCTAAAATCTAAGAAAATCTACCAAGAAGACAATATTCTCAAAATGTTTTTGATATTTCTGAACCCAGTAAAGTGATGCTCACTCTAACTCCCCTGCTGTGATTCATAATTTTCAGGAAATAAAGAGAATAAAATAAATCAGCTATGCCTGTCTAAAAACATAGCAGAAAACCGGATTCTGCCTCTAGTCAGAGAAGAGCTTCACAGCATTTCAGTCCAATATTCTATTGATTTTAATGACATGAATAGAACTATAACCTTTTTTTATTTATTATATATATTTTTGATAAGTAGCAATTTACAGGCATCTAAAGAATTGTTTGAAAAATTTAATCTGGAAGTAGCAAAAACTTTAGATATCTGAAAAAACAAGGAACTTCAAAGCAACAGATAGAAAATTGTAACAGTAACAAAATTATTCTATCAAAAAAAAAAGAAAAAATTACAAGATTTCTGTATTGCTACTGAAAGAAAGAATGTTCAAAATATAAGACCCTTTCTATCATTAGAAGTTATAAGTAAAATCATAGAGGATGTGAAATTAAACTCAATTACACGCAATTGGAGCTACCAATATTCCATATTCCTGTAATATTTAGGGGTTTTTTTAAGCTTTAAAGCGTGACTGTGCAATAAACCAACAGCGATGTGTGCTCCAGCTGCTGAATGGGTCAAGTGAGGGTGTTGGGTACTTTGCAAGGAAAGAGTCTTGGACTGTTCCACTCATAGACAGGGAGCTGAGAGGGGTGGGAATGAGATTTGCAGAATCATGAAGGCAGGAGATGAGCTGAGCATGGCACTGTTGTTGGCCAGACATGAGAAACAGAGGTCACTGGAGCCTGGGTGAGGGCGAGGATAACAAGGCAGCAGTTTGCACAGCCTTTTGCACAGAAGGGTACAGAAGGGAGAGATGGGAAACCACAGGACAGTCAGTCTCACTCCTTGAACCCTGAAAAGGTAACAACTAAGCCTAGAAACCATTTCCAAGTGTACTGAGGACAATAAATGCATTGTCTGGATCCAGAACTGGTTATCTGAGTTGCTGGGCAACAGGACAATAAGGGAATCCTGAAAGTACAAAGATGGAACGGATCCTCAGATATGCAATGGTTCTGGATGCTAGAGAACTACCAGGAAAATAGTGGTAGAAATGCAGTCATTTCATTATTAATTTTGTCCCAGCAATGTCGTAATCCAGAGACAATAAATTGGACTTTTCAAAGGAGTGTGTAGGTAATAGGTCAACTTATCCTGAAATGCATTCTGAATTAGGTGTATCAATAATATAATTGAGATATGGAACCTTTGTTGTTGATACTTGAGAAAAGGCAACTTTTCTTACCAAAAAAAAAAAACCAAAACCCAAACTTTGAAAAGCAGTGTTGTTAATTTTTACCAGATCTATGAATAGTATTTGGCAAATACCAATTTGTTTTCCTAACACATTGGTAAATAGATAAAACAATATTGCGAAAAATTGACAAGGGAAAAAAAATAAGCATGATGTAAATCTTATCTACTTGTATTTTACCTAATCTTTAACTGCTTTACTCTTTCACTGCTTTTGTCTTTGTCAGCTTTACTGCCATTTTGGCATCAGAGGCTTTCCCCCTGCTGTTTGCATACATAAGAATTTTACTGGTCCTGAGAGCCCTTGTACGTTTTTTATCAGACATGGTAGGTCCTAAGATAACAAAACCTTCATGTCACCAGATTACCATCACCATTTGTTGCTTTTCACTTCAGGTCCCACATGATTTCAGCAGTCAAAGCCTTACTAGGCACAGAACTGGAGATTAGTGCTTTGTGATACTTGAAAGCTGAGGTTCATACTTCCAGCTGTATGATTTTCTAGCTGCATGCTCTTTAACAGCTGGTGAGATAGTAGCTGCTCTCATGTCAGAATTTGAAGCTGTGAGGAGTGGAAGGGAGCAGAATGACTAATTGTAATGCACACGTTCCCTTTCTATCTCTAGCTTTGCAAGTTTTAAAAGAAATGCTTTCCTTGTTGCAAAGCTCATAATCACAGCCCAGCAGTTGTGCACAGTATTTGTTCCCACTCCAGCCGGTTCAAGAGATACCAGAATTTAATACTGTTAGAGATGAGCAGTGTTTTGGGCAATGATCCAAGGCAGAACATGGTCTATAGCATAACTCTCTAGTGCTTCCCAGAACTCTCATATAATTTTCTTTCAATGACTATTATAACCAGGAGGCATAATATTGAATATTAGAAGCAAATTTTTCAGGAGTTAAATTATTTCTTTTCTTGAATGTACATGGATTTGAATGTACATGGATTTTTTTTTCCCTTTTTTTGAGGAGAACTTGATTTTCAATCTAAATCTTAGCACACTGTAGTGTTTTCCTTGTGAAAAGTACAAAGAACTTCCTCAATATAATTCTGAAAATACCTAATTTAGTTTCATGACATATATGGATGGAAAATAGCAAGCGAATAAAGGCACATGGGGAGGAAAGTTGATGTCTGCTTCATAGTGATATATCTTTCATACCTGGAAGAAGTAAGAGGAAAGCCATGAAGATGCATGCTGAGCAACTGTTAAAAGTTGAGAATACTGAAAGAGTAAAAGAAAGGAAATTGAAGCTGGCAGCCATGTAATTGCTGGGAAGGGAAAACATCATGATTTTTATTGGCCTGGAGATTGTGTAGGTGAAGATTTTGTGGCAAGTGAATTTTAATGTATTAAGAAAGGAATGAGAAAAGGGCTTGAGCCAAGTGCACTTTCTTGGCCTTTTTTTCAATTTTTAAAAAAAATTGCTCACAGAAAACATTCTATACAAATCACACTTAAAACAGAAAGGAATGTATATATTATTTATATCTTTTTCTTGGTAGGACTAGAAGAGCTATTCCTGTGTTCAAAATCAGAAGACACTTTAAAAAAGAAAGAAGTATTTAAAAGTATTTAAAAGAAATATTAAAGCATGTTATACAAGTGAGACTTCTTATGTCTACTTACAAGTCCTAAAACAGCCACCTGTACTATCTGCATCCTTCAATATTCCTGAAATCTGTTTTCAATTTTTACCTTCAAATGTACTTGAATTTTGAGTGCTTGCAATACAAATGTAAAGCTTTGAATAATGAGAAAATGCTTTGAATAATGAGAAAAATGGCAAAATCAGTTTGTATTTAGCCTAAATGTATGCTTAGCAAGAGCAAAAATGCTGAGACATGCTTTCTTTTCAAACATAAGGAAATTTTCTGATATTTTATTGTAATATGCAAGGAATTAAATATTAATTGGCAAAATTACATGAGTGAAAAATGGAGATGTAGATAAGAGAAAAAAAACATTTTCAGACAAATTTTGAAAAATGTACTTTCTTCTGAATACTTTCACTGTAAAAGGAGATGATATTGGTATTCTGGTTCATTCCAGGAGGTTCAAAGTATTCTAGAAAGCAAAGGTAGAAAGGCCTTTACTCCCCTATTACTATCATTCCCCTAAAGGTGGAAATTTTACTTCTTGTGTTCATTTTCTTGGGGAGAATAGATTGAATTTTTCTTCTATCATGTAGTTGAAAGGGAAAGTTTTCTTATTTGGTCATCCCATAGCCTGCCATGGTAATATTCTAAAATGTTATAAATGAAGAAAGATGTTATTATGCAAAGCTATTATGAGAAAAAATATCTGAATATCTGAGAATTAACTATTTAAGAAAAGGAGAGCTTTTATTTTAAAGATAGGTTATTTTAATTATTATTATATGTCAGAATCATATGTCAGAACAGTGAAATAATTATGTTATAAATGGGAACAATTCTTCTTTTGGAAAACTATAGTTAACAAGACCTGAGTTTATGAAAGACTGTTCAAAGGAGTCCTTTCCCATTAAGTATCCACTGAGTTGTATTTATCCTCTACCATTCTAAAAGTTCTTACAGTGGGTAACTTATTCAAAATTTCAGCACAGTTACCATGATACAGAAGCAAAGGGTCTTGTTTAGTAGCAAAATTTGATAAAAATATTAATTTTGTCATATTCTATTTTAGGGAAAATATTACATGTAATTGTAAAGTGAATTTCAGTGGTACCTATTGTAATATACTGTACACAGAAATGTACTTGGGAAATTTATTCTTATATAAATTTTTAAGTTAAAAGGGGTTATAATTATATAAGAAAACACAAACATTTTCTTGAAAGGAAAATAAAAGCATAATTTTTCATGAGTTCAGTAAGTAAAAATAATTTAATGAGAAATATAGAAAAAGATGGCTTGTGGTCTTGTGGATCTCAAAGGAAACACAACTTTAGCATTTAAAGAAAATGTCATGCTGTTTGAGAGGACATGTAGAATTTTTAGAGATTGGAATAGCATAGTGGGTGAGTTTACAGTGGGTTTGAGTAATTTCTGCAGTGTAAAATATGAAACCTAATTCAATATCCATATGTTCACTCATGATCTTTTACAGTCCCCTAATGCTAAATGGCAAATACATTTTAATTAAAGCAGAAGCTGACATAAATCCATGTTCTATAATTTGGGCATTAGCTTGTAATTCCACTCAGAATATTAATTATTTTATTCATAAATAAATGTCTAGAATTGTAGTTTAGTTTATACCAGTAGATGCTAGCTCAGGCTTATAGAGTTTTCCTTTCTGAACTCTGATTAGGTTTCATACCAGAGATCCCTTCCTTCCTTATCCACCAATGAAAATAGCTTAGCACAGCACCACTGTTGAGACAGTAAATGACAAATGGAAGTGGTTCTGAACTGAAATTTATTATTGATTATTGCTAAGTGAATTCTCATCTTTTTATATTTAAAAATTACATATCCAGGGTATTAATTATTTGGTCTAAATTATTTGATCAAAACGTTTCTGATGCAAGTATTTGAGACTTTAGTGGTAAGGGCTCATTTTCATTCTTATTTCATTTTCTATATCAAGTTCATGATGCAGTATATGCCTTTTAGAAAAGCACATGACATAGTTAAGAGTATTCTTTTGAGAAGAGAACTGTTTTTTAGTCTCCATAGTAGTCCTAAATTTAAATAGGAACCCTGATAGGATTGAGCTAATGTGGCAAAATTCAGCTCATCTAAGAGGCCTATGGAATCTGTAAATACCAAAAAGAGAGACAGTGTGTTTTACAAATAACTATCATTGTGTTTTTGGAAATCCATAAATTCCTTAAACTTTAGTTTTTCAAGAATTAATTCCCTTAAAGGAGAAAAATATTTCGTACATCTTCATTTTCCTCTCTTCTCCACATGTACAGGTGGATATTTATCAGAATATAGTCACCTTATATTTCTTGCTGTATTTTCATTCACGCTGCTACACTAATCCCTTACGATTTTGCCTCTAATCTGTACTCCTGAGAAATGCACACATCTGTCCTTGGGAAGTCATCCTTGATTAAAACAAACAGCAACCTTGTAATGTCTCTCTGTAGAATCATTACAGCAAACTGTGTGAGGATTAAATAAGATGACAATAATAATTTAAGTATCATGTGTAGCTACCTTAAAATAGTTCTATCTAGCTCTTCCATCTATTGAAAATTTGGAAAGAATCCTACCTTCCATCGATACTTACTGTGCACTTTCACTAAAAAGGAGATCAATTGAAACAGCAGTGAATTTTTTTAAAATATTCTGTGGAGAAATGCATGTACAAACTATATTAATTGAGCTCTAAAATAGTGATGCTAAACAACAAAAGCAAGGAAATGCACAGTGAAGCAGGAAATGTACCATATGTTATTGTATACCTGGGTACAATGGGGACACTATCTTAATGGCTTTCTTAATATTTCTGTTGTACCAGATATTGGTGGACATATGGTATGCTGCCTTTTTATATGCTTGTGTCTTTTCACAATTTTGTTAGCTGACTTTGATAGCATTTTCTATTTGTCTGCTGTTAGGAAAAAGGCTTTAAAATGTTTTGCTTATTTATCTGGAGTTTGAAACCCATGCACATCATTTTGCTTATTAATTTATACCCCATTTTTAAAACTTTCTTCAAGACCTGTTGCTTATTTCTTTTATTTTTAAGCTTTCCATAGTCTTAGTCCCAGTCTGGAAGTAATGTGAAATACAGTTAAGTGTTTCACATGCAGATGGGTTTCAAATCAATGTCAGTGCTGGCCAAACACATGGCTGAAGCAACAGCAACAGCTGCAGAGCTCACCAGGCTTTGCACAACCAGAATGGTACAACCATAGAATCATAGAATTATAGGTTTTGGAAAAGACCTTCAGGATCATTTAGTTCACCAGTTAACCCAGCACCACTGAACTATGTCCCTAAGCATCATATCTGCACATCTTTTGAACACCCCCAGGGATGATGACACAACTACTTCCCTGGGCAGCTGGTTTCAGAGCTTGACAACCTTTTGCTAAAGAAATTTTTCCTAATATCCAACCTAGACCTCCACTGGCACAACTTAAGGTTATTTTCTCTTGTCCTTTTTCTTACTTGAGCACTCATGCAACTGGCTTCTTCCCTACTGACCCAAGGAACCTCCACGAGCTCCAGCTGGCAGCAAAGTTTCCCGTTTCATTTGACTCCTACTGCCCTTCCAGCTGAGAAACAAAATAAAACTTCTTGTGACATCATTTCCTGGACACCACGTGTTTTCAAGTTTGGCTGATACAGAATACCAAAGGGAAAGGTTTCCCTAATTTTTTTATGGCCCAATCTTCATAAATGTTCACATTTAAATAGGTCATTCATTGCTTCCATCACATGGAATACACACATTGAAATCACAGAAGTCCAGAAGTAGTCAGAGGAAATATATCGTGTAGCAGAGAAGAGCAACTGGGCCAAATCCTTTTGACATACATGTGACTTACTCCAGTTATATCCTGGCAAAAATTCCCTCCATTAAAGTGATCTCAGGGCTTCTCACTGGAGGTGTTTGAAGACTGTTTAAACCAATGTAGAAGCAAAAGGACATTGTTGTACATTAGCTGGTCAATAGCCATTCTTAAGTCTTATAAGACATTACAGATCAGGACTAGTTTTTTAACTAAGATTTAGTCATTTCTGGCAAGTGTTAGTACCTTTGTGTGAACATTTAAAACTTGCCATTCTAATATTCACCAAGCAGTTCTGGTAGCAGCTCATTATATGTGCAGCTGCATTAGCTTAAATATGAAATAGAAGGCATAATGAAAGTCTCCTAACTTTTTTATAATGTCAGTAACCTTACATGATATCTAGCAATGCCAGACTAATTGTTTCTGAAATGTTTAAATAAGAAATATTTTAAAAACAAATCACTTGATTTATCCTGAAAACTTACCATGTGTATTCCTAGGAAATCAAGTAATTTAAGTCCATAGCCATCAATCACACCTAATAATTTTTCATATATTTTAGGGTTTTTTCTTTAAATTTAATTTAAAACCTTTTCAGTAGCTAGTTTTAGGAATTCTATTTTTAATTTATATTAATATATATTTGATTAGCACATGAATGGGAAAGGATAAAACTGAGTAATTTTGCACAAGTATTTTAATAAGGAGCTGTTCATATAACTAATCTGGAATTTTTTATATGAAAAAGTCATTATTGGAAATCATTAAATGAAAGTAATTAAAAAGGAAACAGCCATCTCTTTCAAAAGGATTCCAGTAAAACTCAGTAGCAGTAACCAAGTTGCTGCACAACCTAGTCTTGTGTATCCAGCAGGGTGAAGAACTTGCCAGCTTATTGATTCTTACTGATGTAGGGCTTGGCAATCAGTCTGTATCTGGAATAATTAGTGGGGATGTTAATTAGTAGACAGGAACATCATGGGGTCCCTGACACTATAAAGAATTACACTGATATGCCAGCTCAAAGGCTTTTACACTTTGGCAGCTTAAATGTTTTTGACATGTGACGCTGTTTTTTCTAAGAAGGTTGTTGTTTTATAAATAGTAGGCAGATTAGATTAGATGTGTGTGCACAGTGGCATGACTGACCTGTCCACACTGTCAGGGAATGGATTTACAAATGCATTAAAATTGCAAAGAATTAACTGGGTACTATTACAATGGTAAAAAGTCTCCACATTTTGGTAAAAAGTCTCAGGTTCTTTGACATTTTATTCAGACTTTGTTCACAAGACTATTGGGGTCCAAAAATCAATAGTAAACCAATGTGTTCATGAATTCTCTTTTCTGAAAACCTGTTCAAGACACATAAAGGGACAAGTACAGAGTAATTTCACCATGGCTTTTGGTAGGATTTGAATGAAAGTGCCAAGATGACATGGAGGGAATTGGAGATGTATGCCCCTAAGCTTAAAGCACAATTAATTAATCATGGATGAGATAAAAACTAGTAACATACAAAAACAGTTTAGATCTGACATGATTTCCTCACTTTTACATGAAGTCTTGTAGAGTCAGCTTGTAGTATAGCTACTTTGGGTGTACTTGAGATCATACATTTTGATAAATGTCTGCTGTTCTGTGCAAGGCTACTGTCTGTTCATTGTGCTCTAAATTCCCGAGAGTGTAATAGCCAGTTTCTGGCACCCAGCTTGAGTGGATGTTCTTGCTCTGCTGCACATTGTTATTAGGAATGCGACTTATCAACTCAAAAATTATAAAAACTGACATACTTTTATCATAGTTATGTTTCAATTATAAATTTTATAGTGCTTATACTATCTCCTTGTTGTTATTAATTTAATGTGAAGACATTATGCCAAACTAGTGGCTAGAATTCTGTCAGATGAGGAGTTTGAGACCTGTTTGATCTTTTACACTATTTCCCACTTTCCCTTCTTGCCAAAAAGACACATGAGTTGAAAGTAAGTGCTTTAAATGTGTCTTGAATAGCAATAAGACTGAAGTTCAGAACTGCCAATCAATAAATAATGGCTCCTAGTCATCAAAAGTGTAGCTCGCTTCTCTCTGTGAAAGACAATTCCAAGTAATTGCTCTGAAACTATGCTTTTTCATTTCTTATTAAGGAATCAGCTGAAAAAGTATCCAATGTGTACAATACAGAAAGATTTTCTCATCTAAATTCTAATGTCTCCTATTGAAATATTTTTCTTAGAAGAAATTTGAGCTGCAACTGTTTAAACTTGAACTGACTTTTCTGTTTTGTGTTGTGGTCACACCTTTTTAAAAATTCCATTCCAGAGTAAAGAGGCGGAAGGAAGTGAATGCAGGATTTGGGACCAGACAAAGTTCCTTGTCTGTTGTTGGAGATTCCACCGTGACAGTGAGTGAAGTTATGGGAGATCACCAAAAACCCCTGCAAGGTTAACAGCAAAGAGGAGAGGCCAACACTGTTCATAAAGACATACAAGAAAGTTTCATTGAAAAAGTGCATGTCAGATATATATAGGAATACTGTATGCATTGTTTCTATGCATTCCTGATTTTTTATAAGAACCAAGGAAAATATGCTAGAGTCAGGGTGCACATTTCTAGAAGTTATGTTGGCCATTGTCATTCCTTTCCAGTCGTTCTAACTGTTCTCTTCTAAAGCAAAAGGTGGGCTTTAATTAAAATGCTCTATAATTTACCTTTGGGAAAAAGGACTTTACAATGTGCATGATCTATGGCAGGATCACATTCTGTCCTGGGAAGATGTTAAGTCTGAAATGGAAGTCAGTGGTTTGTTTCTTGCTTTGCTTGTGTGTTTTACTTTCATAACACAGTGGAAAAAATATCTGTATCACAGGACACCCAGTTGTACCAGAGTGACATGTCTATTACACTTTTCTTTCATTAGAAAAAAGAAGGAAAAAAATTATTTTAAATATCCAAAAATTATCGCATACACATTTAGATTAAAAAAATCTTTTCCCTATGTGTTTCTTATACTCATCACATAACAAAATAAATGCATCTCAAATTTACCTTATTGTCTACATATCTCATTTTAATTTAAATTTTACTTTATTAATTGTCCATGAAAAAGAATTTTAAATGTCATGGAGGAAGTAACATAAATAAGATAAACTGGAAAAGCAGATATTGAGGATTTTAGAAAATTTACAGTTTATAAAACCATCAGCAACTTTCAGCCATCAAGGGAGACAGAAATTATAATTTTGTTTACCATGTGCAATTGATAATGAGTATATGCAGATTCTATTTCACCAGGCTTGCTGTAATTGCTCAGGAATATGTTTGTTTTGTTCCTTATATCCCCATAAACTGAGAACATATCTTAGGGCTCTAGTTCTATTTAAAGCTATTTCCTTTCCAAGAGGGGGTTGTTAGATCTCTTGATTTCTTTTGCAACCTAGGACAACACAAAAAGTGAGAAGTCTTAAAGATTATTTCTTACACAGGAATTGCATTTTTCCCAGGAATTCTCTGAGCTGCAGATGCTTTGAAGCTGGGAAGAAAATGTTCTTATGACCCTTTCTGAGCTTTAGGCTGCTGGAGATGGGATGTGAGAGCAGAAGTATCTGTGTTTTGACAACCTTTATGTATTCTTAACCCTCTTTCATGTTTGTAATGCTGAACTAATTTCAGCCACTACCCCTCAGTACATGCTAAGGGATATACAATGAGGGGATTCTGTCTTTGTTGCCAGTAGCTGATTCACAAGTTTGTCAACAAGGTACAGAGATGCTGTGAGAAAATTTTAAATGGAATTTAAACATATAATACTTACAAGAATTGACAATAGGATTCATAATTCTTTTTTTCATAATTCAAACTTCCTCTCTTTATTAGTTCATTGGTTCAAGGTTTTATATTAGACAAAAGATCTCTGGTCTTGTTCCATGCATTGTGAAATGGCACACTGACTTTCTCTAAAACTCCATCTGCTTTTCTTATGCCAGCGTCTTCACGATGCCACAGTGTGTGAAATGGCTGCATTGAAAATGTTGATGTGAATGATAGAAATGGAAAGTGCATAATTATTGATTTTTAAGTGCTGCAGCAGCCAAATGTACTTCTAGGGTTATACTGATGCACTAGAAAGAATGGCAACACAACAGCTTACTGATAAAAGCTTGTATCATTTAGATTAACTTCAGAGATAAGATCTTTCTCTTTTTTTTTCTGACAAGCCATTAGAAATGTAGCTATTTTAGAGATAAAGTATGGTTTCAGCACTGACCAAAATACCTATAAGCTCCAGAGTATTTTTTTCAGCCCACAGTAATAACTGTGCCTAAAAATCAAGTCAAATGATATTAAGAATTACTGGGGAAACTGGGATTCTGTCTTTTCTGTCTCTATTTCTAAATCTGTAGGAAAAACAAATAACACTTAATTGGTTCTGGAGAACACTTCTGTGCTAACAGCTTGGTAGTGCAACATGGATATTGAGGGAAATCAAACCAGAAGCTAGTTTCTGCTGCTCTTTTTTAACTCTACCATAAACCCTTTCATATGTGTTCACTGTATTATACAGCCCAGCAGGTGGAACACTCCTGGATGGTCTAAAAGTCATGGTGACAATAAAATATCACCACATGACACTAGTTTTAAAATTTATATTACAGAATGTCAGTACAGTATCTTTTCTTTCTCATGAGAAAATTTTATTTTCTTTTGGGGTAGTTAATATTGACATTTATCCCACACATATCTTTCTGATCACTTATTGATCATATTTTACTTTCAGGCACCTTCTGAATAGCACTTTTTATGTTTTCTTTCTTGCCTCTTATAGATCACACAAGATGCCTTAATTTTTCATGATTTCTCCCTATTGCCCGAGACAGAGAAAACTCAGCTACTTCCATTATCTAAATAAAATATTTATTTCATCTTTATATACACAGAGAACTTCAGAGGCTTCTCTGAAGAAGTAAACACATAAATTAGTCACTTGAAAGTGAGTCAAAATAAGATGATGTATGATTACCCTGGCTGGAGTTGAGAATGTGTGAGAATGCTAATTTATGACCTTCCCATAATAATACTAGAATATTTCCTGATCTTAAATATACACCTACGATATTTGCTATATACCAATGTTCCCACCCATTCCTCTTCACATTTTCCATGTGGGAAGTGAAGATAAACACATTTGTGCAGGAGTGATTTGCTCAAGGTCACCAAGCATAATTATGGGAAAGCCAAGAAAATTAACCTTAAATCTGGTAGCAAAAAATTGAGCTGTTCACCTTTTGAGATGAATGGTGCCTAAAACAGTGGAAAAAATAGTCGTTCCTATTTTCCTTTGCAAGGTAATAAATAGCATGAATCTTTTATGTGGTAAATTTTGCAAACTGATTGTAAACACAGTGATAGAATGACATGGAAATAATTTTCACAATGCTCAATTAAACCTTGTTTAATACCATCAACGTGTGTATTATTTAATATTGTTGCATGTGAAGAACGATAGGAAAGAATGATTTATGTGGTCTTGTGGTCCCGTATTAGTTGATATGGAAACAGTGGGTAACACTGTGTTTGGAATAAAATAAACCAAAATAGCTCAGCTGGAAGACACCTACAGTGACCATCTACTCCAACTGCCTGACCACTTCAGAGCTGACCAAAAGCTAAAGCATTTGTTAATGGTATTGCCTAAATGCCTCTTAAACACTGACAGCTTTGGGTCACTGATCTCTAGGAAGCCTTTTCCAGTGTTTAACCACACTCTCTGCAAAGAAATGCTTCCTAATGTCCAGTTTAAACCTTACTTGGCACAACTTTGAACCATTGCTATGCATGCTGTTACTGGACATCAGGGAGAAGGGTTCAGCAATTCCCTCTCCACATTTCCTCCTCAGGAAGCTGCAGAGGGTGATGAGGCTGCCCCTCAACCTCTTTTTCTCCAAGCTACACAAGCCTAAAATCCCTAGCTGCTCCTTCAAGGATATTGCCTCCAGCCCTTTCACCTGCTTTTTTGTCCTTCTCTGGATTCATTCAAGGATTTTTATATCCTTCTTAAATTGTGGGGTGCAGAATTGCACAAAGCGCTCGAGATGAGGCCACACCAACACTGAATAGAGCAGGACAATTACTTTATTTGACTGGCTGATGATGCTGTTTCAGCCATCCCAGGATGGGATTTGCCCTCAGGACTTCCAGGGCACTCTGCTGACTCACACTGAGCCTGCTGCAGAGCAGCACCCCCAGGGTCCTTCCTCCAAGACTGCTCCCCAGCCATTCCTCTCCCAGTTTATTACAGTGCCCAAAATTACTCCACCCTTGGAGCAGAATATGGCATTTGTTCTTGTTACATTTCATCCCATTAATCATTACCTAATGCTTCAATCTGTCTAGATCCCTCTGCAAGGCATCCTGTGCCACAAGAAAGTCAATAGCAGCTCCCAGCTTGGTATCATTAGCAAACCTGTTAATGGTGTATTTAGCTCCTGCATCCGGATAGTTAATAAATATACTGATATATTATTGATAAGTATATTGAACAAACCGGACCCTAAAACTGAGCCCTGAAGAGCACTACTGGTGGTCAGCTGGCAGACAGATGTAGCCCCATTCAGTACAACCCTTTGAGCTCTGCTCTTCAGCCAGTTCATCACACAGCACACCCTAAAAACATTCATCCCACAGTTGGACAGCTTGTCCAGAAAGGTGCTGTGAGGCACAGAATTAGCAGCCTTAGTAAAACCCAGACAAACTATATCCTTCACACATAGGCAGATGACTTTTTCATAGAGATATATCAAATTACTCATGTAGGACTTTACTTTTGTGAACCTAGGTTGTCTGTGCCACGTTGATGTCCTCCTTCCGGAATTAAACACTGCTTTTCTGAGGGATGTATCAATCTCCCTCTAGAGTACTTTGAAATAGTTTTCAAGACATAGGCCAAAATAATGTGCACTTATTGCACACTGTTGACTTGATTAACAGTTAGAGAATACTACTGAAATCTCTACCCTTGAATTCCCCAATCCACCTGTCTCCATGACTTTCTCAACTGAAAAGTTTTCTCAGAATTATCTGAGTCAATTTTCCCCATTTTAAATGGAAAGAAACCTTAAATGCTGCATTTAAAATATGCCATAAGCATATTATTTCTCAGAAAACATGAAGATTCTTGGATGCCTTTTACCATTACAGACCTTTTATGACGTGACTTCAGGAAGAAGACAGGCAATTTTAGTCAACTGAAATCAAAAAAGATCTATTCATAATTTTGTGCAGTCTAAATCAAAATTACCTAAAACCCAACACTAATTTCAAAGGATATTTTAAATATATTCAACAAATATAACTGTGTAAGACTGCAAATGTGATTCAATTGCCTCCTTTAATCATGAATAGAATATTTTCCAGGCAATGCCATTTCAGGAATCTATTGATCATAATTAGAAAAGGGCCATGAATGACTGCTTATGCTAAGCTTGGATAAAATAATTCTTAAGGCTATTAACATTTGAAAGGAAGAAAATGTAGATAAGAACAGGACAAATAATACCCTGTTATTTACTGTTTAAGCGTTGGGGTTTATCTTCGTAAGAGAATTTAAAGTGAAATTTTAGCATACCATCAATCAGTGAATGCATCAGAAGATAAAATTGGATTTACTAATCATCTTAACTGAACAAAATGCTATTTCTGTTAACAAATGAATGCTTTTCTTCCAGTTAGATAATCAATAAAAATACAAATGGATTTAAAAGGCAATTTATAAACAAGCTTCTCGTTACACATTGCACAATTTTATTGGCATCCACAAGTAGAATTTAAAAAGCACAGTTTTGACAGTTTTGAAATGGCAGCATATTTCTGGAGACTCTTAGCTTCTTAATGACCTGTGGGCATTGAATAGAGCTCAATGAAATCATGCATCTCTCTCTTAAAAAAAGAAAATGAAACAAAAAGACTCCTGTGTGGAGTAAGTAGTGACATGGTAATTTTCTAAGAAAACAATTCAGAATGAGGAAAAATATTAAGCTTTTAGGTGTTTGCACTTAGAAAACACTATTTTAATTTGCAAACATGTATCTTGAAATTTTAATTTACAGACACGTATTTTGAAAAATCCCCTTTCACAAGTAACAAAGAAATTAATCCAAAATTTTTTACATAATAATATAAACATATAAATAATCTCCTATTTTCTTCTTTCCTTACTGTGTACTAATTCTGCACCATTATTCCTATTAATATTTTCAGGTGTCTTGTTTTAAATTGTGTTGAGAAATAGGAAGTTTAAAGGCTTTTACTTCATCTAATGGAAAAATAATTTGTTTTACAAATTAAATGCCCTATGAAAGTTTGCAGGTAATTACATATAAATAATCATAGATAATTTTCTCTTTTTGCAGTGTTGTGGGTTAGCCATGGCTGGCTGCCAGGCGCCCACCAAGATCCTTCTCCATAGGACAGAGGGAGAAAAAATATTAAAGAACTTTAGAAAAAAGCTAAGAACATGGTGATTTCTTACCAGTTAGTTTCATGGGCAAAACAGATTTGACTTGGGGGAATTCAGCTTATTGCTAATTAATAACAGTGTAAGATGATGAGAAATAAAAAAACTAAACTAAAAGCTTTCCCCTTCCTCTTCTTCCCACGTTAAGTTTCAGTCCCTCAGCCCTGAATTCAGTACCTCTTTCCCTCAGTGGCACAGGAGGATGGAGAATGGGGTGTATATCAGCCCATAACAGCTCCCCCCTGCCACTCCTTCCTTGTCACACTGTCCCCCTGCAGTCCCTTCCACAGGATACAGTCCTTCATGAACTGTTCCAATGAGGCTCCTTCCCATGGGGCACAGTCCTTCAGCAACAGACTGTTCCAGCATGAATTCTGAGCTGCAGCTCCCACCAGAAAATCTGCTCCTGCATGGTTTCTCCACATGTTGCACCTTCCTCCTGACATGTCCAGCCTGGGGTCCTCCATGGACTGCACATAGATCTCTGCTCTGCCATGGACCTCCATGGGCTGCAAGAGGACAGCCTGCTGCACCATGCTCCTCTCCAAGAGGCTGCAGGGGAACTTCTGTTTTAGTGCCTGGAGCACCTTCTCCCTTCTTTCTTCTTTGACATTGATGTCTCAAGAGCTATTGGTTTCACTTTTTCTCATTCTTCTTTGTCACCATTGCTGAGCAGCATTTTTACCTATTCTTAAATATGATATCAGAGAGGAGCGGGTGGGCGCAACTTTGGCCAGTGGCAGGATCTCTTAGGAGCTGTCTGTAACTGGCTTTGTCTGATATGGGGTCAGTTTGTGTTGTCTGCTCATGAAGGCCACCTCTATAGCCCCCTACCTGCTACCAAAACCTTGCCGCAAAGCACCAGTTTTTATTCTCATAGTAAAACACTTCCTTCTGGGGTAATTTTAACAGTGGAAAGAGCATAACTTGGAGTAAATTTACCCCATTGTCTTATTTAAACAGATTTCATCGACCATTATTCTGTGGTTGTGATTTCTTATAAACCAGTGTATTCAATACAACCCTGGCTATGCAGCAATCTAGTGAACTGTTCCAAAGAGGTCAAATTTGATATTCTTCTCTATGGTGATGAGCTGTTTCCAATGCTGTCATTCATTATACTAATTAATGAAAAAGATAGAGTAAAAGAAGGACACAATTTCATTAAAAATCATAGGAAATTTTACCTAGTTTACTGTTAGCAAAGTAAAATTGCTTTCAAAATACCATCCTGTTCATATCTGTTCTGTTAATAAAAAAACGGCCACTCATAAGATTTCATAGAATCATAGACCAGTTTGGGTTGGAAATTACCTTAAAAATCACCTGCTTTCAACTCCCCTGCCATGCCTTACACTAGACCAGGGTGCTCCGAGCCCCATCCAACCTGGCCTTGAACACTTCCAGAGATGGGGCATCCAAAACTTCTCTGGACAGCCTATTCCAGTGCCTTGCCAACCTCACAGTAAGGAATTTTTTAATATCCAATCTAAGTCTAATCTCTCAATTTAAAGCCAACTACCCCTGTTTTACCACTACATATCTTTGCAAACCATCCCTATTCAGATTTCATCTGGGCTCCCCTCATGTCCCAAAAGGCCACAACAAGGTCATACCAGAGCCTCCTCTTCTCCAGGCCAAAGAATCCCCAATTCTAGCCATCTTTGTGAGCCACAAGTTCCCATGTATAGGATGATGGACAAAGAAAGAACACCACAGATTATGGGATAGATGGCATCTGTGGCTACCAATGACCACTGAATGCCCCTCAAATATTCCTCTGTGCATACCTGGAACACAGACTGTAGATAAGATAAAGGGGTACTATTGTCCAGATGTTACCTCAGACCTAGGAGGAGGTTAGCATAACTGAGGGAGAATGTATCTCTGAAAATGAACACAAAGAATGAGGAATTTATGGGCTCTGAGGGAAGCCAGCTCATCAGCTATGCTGAAGTCAGCTCAGACTGGCCAAAATCCAATTCTGGCACGGGCAGATTGCAATTACCATCTCCTAGCCCAATGACCCAAGAAACCACTGACTCAAAAGAAGAGAAAGACTGAGCACGTGCTCTAATTAGCATTAGAGAATGGTGTAGCCAATGAACATTAATTCTTTTGTTTGCTAAAATGTGTAATGGCTGAAAAGTCTTGAATGACATCAGGACCCTCACCACCAAGAAGCCCAGGCTGAAGAAGGTCCAACAGGATGTCGCTGAATCTGTGAGTGATGACTGTCTTCTGCTTGATCTCTCTCTTCACTTTCTTTTCTATTTCTTTCTTTCTCTCTACATCACATTTACTGTTAAATAAAATCCACATTATTGACTTTGGCATATGGTCTTCTTTGCACCTTAATTTGGGCAGAGGCATCTCAGTAGTCAGATCTTAGCTATGTTTTTAACAGACATGGTTTTTTTGCATATTCTGGGTTAAATTTTAAAAAAGTGTTCAAACATATGAGAAAATGAAGGAGTGTTTTTGGAATATAACCAGCACTTCAATGAGAATGAGGACTAGACATATGACTTGGCCCATTCAAGATAGCTCAGAGCTAAAAATCACCACGATCTTCAATGATAATGGAGTAAACATTCTATTTTTAATAATTCGACTCATTTAAATTCTCACAGTTTGCATCAATCTGCGTTCCAGCCTATGTGAGAGGGAATTACCTACATGTTCCATGAAAGTCTTTTAATGCATCAGGGAAAGACAAAACCTTGGAAACTGGATGGCTATGGGGAGACTATTTAAAATTTGGTTTACAATATCTTTCATTAAGGAATATGAACAGAAACTATAAATGTGACTGCTCTGTAATTATTTATATATGAAAATACTGCTCATAGAACTGAAAATATGTTCTTAAAGAGACTTCACTTTCACAGTACATTTCAATAGAAGATCACTCTAGACTGTTCAGGGAAAAAAAATACAAAGATTCTTGGGTACAATACTGGCACAAAAGTAATAATAAAGATATATTTTATTTATGAATTTTCTTTCCACTCTTTCATTTGTTCACATTTTTTGTATATATGGAAGCACTAACTTCCCATTTCAGTTCTGCCAATTCTCTCAGCAAGATGCAGTTTAATCCTTCAAAACTCAGCATTGTAGTTTGCCTTTGTGTCTACACAGGTGATAGAAATCTCAGATTCCATTTTCCATGTAATTTTTTTTAGAAGCTTGAAAACTTTCTGTGTCTTTGTTGCATTACTAGATATTTCTTTCCAAACTGATCTGAGTCATGTAGAAACAATTTCTTCTGTGTTTAAAGTCAGCAATTCAGGATGATAGAGAAAAAAAAAAGACTCCTGGCTAAGTCAGTTACATTTTCTTATATATCTACAAGTAGTTTCTAAACATGAGCATTGGGTAAAGGTCACATAAAAAGGGCTGACTAAAGAGTACTATCACTACTTTGTGAAAAAGCTTTTACTGTTACTGGTATCCCCCTCTCAAAGCTGATCCTAAAGGGAAAAAATAGCTTCATTTTGCTTTAGAACTAATGCACAGTATAACTCAAAGTCCTCCTTAATTGCCATTTCTTCAGGCCTGACTTCCCATAATAAAACATTTCACCCATAGGAAAAGATATATTTGGCTGCTGAAGATTTAACCATTTTCCTTAGATGGTGCCCTGTGGGAGAGATGAGGCAAGGAAAGACTTATTTTTTACTCCTAACTAATTTCCACACAGTAGAAAGGAGATGCTAGAGCTCAAAAATAGTCTTTTCTTGTTATATATTTTTATTTTTACAGCACAATTTTCTGAAGCACTGTTTAATTGGTGTATTTGTTTGATTTGGCAAAAAGTATATTGACCCTATAATATTTTCAAAAGATAGATTCTTCTCAAGGTTAGTTTCCAATTAAGATCTTGATGCAGTAACCATCTCAGCTACTAGTTTGAGCATATCAAACTAATATAGTGTATTAATGTGATGTACATCAAATAATGTATCTACATCATGATCATACATCTAGAAAGCTTTTGTGCCCTTAAAAAAATCAAGCCAGAAAAACTGGGAAGTTTTAATATGAAAATATTCTGCTAATTGCACTTTTTATTCAAGCTAGAAAAGATATAATAAAAAAGTTCTGTGACCAGGAGAAACTGATGTGACAGTTTTTTTGCTGAATGGGAATATCATAGAGTGTAGCTCACTGTTTTGCTTTTTTAAGATAGAAGCTCCATATTCTCTATTCTAAACATTTAGATTTAGGACTATTAAATAATAAACTTATCACTGAAACTTATCACTGAAAATTATTCTTGTAATATATTTATATTGAATTTTAAAAAATTAGTGTTGTTTCATGCAAGTAGAAAAGATCATAACAAAATGATACAAAAATTCAAACTTCTTCCTATACACATCAAAGCTACCTGATCAAAGGCATGACACTAAAATGGAAGAAAAGTACTAAAGAGATAAAAATCTGGTAACTCATGGGTCAAAGGACAGTAGCAGTTCAAGCCGAAATAACAGGGTTTTGTTGTAGGGAGGAAGACAGAAAGGCTTGCTAGAGCTAAAAATATATTTGAAATGTACATCATCTCCAGCAGCCAGCATGTCCCATGCAATCCCAGACTGCTTTTAGCATAATATAAGGCACTGGTATCAAGAGGCTTGATGAAGAGCATAAAGATCAACGAGTGCATCTGAACCTAAATGTAACAAAATATACTTGTTATCTTCACAAATCTCCTATCTGTCTCTTACTCATACAAAGTTCTTACTCATACAAAGGTTCCATCAATGAGAAATGTGGAAAAAAAGCTTTTGGAACAGCACTGTGTGTGTAAGAGAGAGTGTGTTTGTGTGCTTACAGAAGCACATAACTTAAAATACATTTTTTTCTTTACCATGTAATTATTTTTAGACTCAACATCAGTTAGCAAAACAGAATTAAACTACTATAGACTGACTTGCAAAGTTTTATAGCACAATTTTGAAAGATATTATAATATACAGAAAGCCATGAGAAGGTTTCAGAAGTACTTTGCTGTAAGTAGAGGAAACAATAATGAGAGGCACTGGAGGATACATAATAAAGATACATAGAACTCTGGTTGTTCAGTAAAATAGAATTCAAATTTGAAAACTTGCAGTCAAGGGCTATTAAGATAGATATAGACTAGAATATGGGTATATTTGACTAGAAGAGCTGTCTCCTTTTATTTTACTGTGTAAAGCTGAGGAGGACTCAGAAATACACTAGATGTGAGCAAAAGCAACAATATAGGCCACGCAGCAATGACAGAGTCACACCCTAAGACTGTCAATTGACTATGAAAGATTTGTCTTCACAATTAAAACCACGTGTCTGCCCTTTCTTGTGGAGTCATGCTATGTATGATACAAGGTGAGTGATGCAATGATTTAATCAAATTTTTTAAAAATTTCAATTGAAATTTAAATATTATGTATTACATGGTGTTAGAATAGGGATGAAAATGTGGACTGCAAAACCTTCTGAAGTCTAATGTGGGAGCTTAGTCTGATGTACTAGGAAAGACAGAAAGTGATTGAATGACTACAGTAATCCATCAACCCAGCTGCACGCTGTAACGCTGTGCTCCTGCTGCAACAATGTAATGCAAGCATTGATCACACTGTTCCAAGATTCCTGTTCTCCAAGATGTTTAAGAAATATTGTAGCTAAACTTGTAGAAATAATGATAATATTAAATTATATCCAAGTGAGGGGAAAGTGTGGTATTATGGTTCTATTAACTACAAGGATCCTGCATCTACTGTCTCTGAAATTCTGTATCCTCTGGGATATTAGGAGTAAATTGTTTACCTGAGTTTGTTGAGTGAATGGAAAAGGTTTCCTGACATGTTTGAAATGTCCCTGAATCTCAGATGAGGATTAATCACCAGATGCAGCAAACAGCTGGCTCTGCCACTGCCAGCTCAGCCTGCAGCTGAGCAAGTTGAGCAGTGCTGGCAATGGTGTGCTGTACAACCCCTGCTCCCTGGCTGTGCAGGGAACTCTGAAGAAATCCTTCCATTCCATGGGGACAGAAGAGGTTTGCTGCCTTTCACAATAGGAGAATGTACTTCATGTGGCTGAAGAGGCCTTTCTCAACTGTTAGAGAGGTCAATGGCCTTCTCTTAAACCCAAAAAGTTGTATAATAACCTGTTATGGTACAGTGCTTCTATTCTTTGAAATAATCCACAGTTTCAGACTTAACTAAATCCAGAATACAGTCACTCTCTCGACAAATGTTGTAATGCTATCTAAATACATAATATTCTAACATTTTTTAAAGTTACTAGAAACACCAGAAACTTGAATTCTGCCCCTCCAACAACAGGGCTGATGACAGGAAAGATTTGCATAATTTTGTCTTCTGTCTCTTCATTCCAGAGCAGTGAAGTGCCATCAACCCTACCTTACCCAACAGCAAATTGACATTTTACTTCTTAGACAACAGCAGGAGAATTGATCTCTGTGTGGGAACAACCACTAAGACATTTGGTGCTCTCTGGGAGTTGTTCAACATATGCTCATCCATTGAACCGTTCTGCATGTTTCCTACATAATCGGGGCTGGACCTCAGCCATGCCCAAAGTCGATGACAGCCATAAGCACCAGGCCATGAGCTATATTCTCTGCATGGTCTTTTCTCAGCACACCTTCTGTTCCCTCCACTCCCCAGAAAATAACTTGTTTTCTAAACGTAAAGGTTTTGATTAAATGTAATTTCCTCCTTTTTGCCAAATCCGGTAATTGTTCATATCATCTTCACTTTAAATGAAGAAAGAACAGTGTGCTGTTTGGCAGAGTGTTCCTTTCTTAGTTGGCAAACAGGAATTTGTCACAATGGAATAAATTATGTTATAGCATAACTTTTTAAAGCACCATTAATACAAATATATATCCTTCCTTTTTGACAGAAATGCCACTGCTCTATTCAAAATCTAAATTAATTTTCAGACTTTTATTTATTCAACCATTATCCTTTTCATTCAGAACTCTAAAATAATGCATTAACTTTACATGTTAGAGAAGTGCAGCCTGATCATATATCCTTTCCAATCTTCAACACGTTATAAAAATACCCAGAAAAAGTAATTTTTTTTCCCAAATGATCTTTACATTATAGCATTATTATAACTATGGTCACATTTTATTTTCAGTTTATGGGTCTGTAACATGGAGCTGCTAACAGTTGTATTAAAAGCAGGACATGGCATTGAGAACTTCTAATGCTGGCTGCAAAAGATACATGAAACCATAGATGGTTTTATTTTCACTAATCAATTAGAAAGGCTTTATTAGGATTTGAGAAGCCAACTGATCTCTCCTATGTGAAGATGGAGATCATTCATTGGTCCCTGCGGCTACGTGCATGGGGTATCAAGACCTTTTCACTGGCTCTGAGATCAAAATAACACAGCCCAGCTCACATTCACATATCCATGTTCTCTTGTAGCCCAAAGGAAGTGGGCAGCATCACAGCTGCCAGTGTGGCTGGTCTTTCTGATATGCTATTTGTGCCAAACTCTCTTTGGGCCCAGCGCCACCTGACAGCAGCCAGAGCTGTAAAGGACCTCGCCAACGACTGAGAAAGCAGCCATAGCAGACTGCAGCCGTGGTAGAACATAGACCATAATTGTGGGGCCATCTCAAAACTAGCCCTGTTTTATTTTTTTGTACAGACAGACCTCTGAAACCTGTGAGATTGTGACAGAAAGGTGCTTAATATTTGCAGAATATTAATAGGATAAAAGCCAATGGAAAGATTATAATGTGCTTTGAATTTTTTTTTTTTGCATTCTTGTTTCTACAAGAACTATGAATTTTAAAATCCTACACCATTTTTGATGAGTTCTGAAAAGCATGCTTTCATTAGCTATTGAGGCTCCACTTTAAGGAAGCCTCATCATTCCATATACTTAAAATTATGGTAAGTCTCACAGAAGAACAAATGGATTACAATCCCCACACACCAGGGTAGCATAGGTTACTACTTCCTGCAACAAATTCCTGAGTTACACCAATCCTGCTTTGACTTCTAAGTTCCCCTTTCTGTCTATTTAGCAATTTGGGGTTTTTTATGTCTTCCTTATTGACTGACAGAACAGGAGTAAATTCTTCTCCAGAAAGACATATATAGTAGTCTCAACTCATCATGAAAAGCCTATTTTAATCTTTGAAAACAGGAAAATTGGAGAATGGAATGGGACTCAGAGAAGCAGAAACTATACATTAGCATAAATAACATATAGTAGAGGTGCAATAGAGTGAGTAAGAATATGTCTCGAGCCCTAATCAATACCAGCAAAAGAGCCACATAATAGATTTTTTTACTCTGTACTGTAGTTAAAGTTTTGAACTGACTTGAAGTTCATAAAGTTATTCCTCATGGAAATAATAACTTATTAGCCAGATTTTACCTTTATTAATATGTTTACAGAAAGTGCAAATGATCACTGAAGAAACCTGCCCATTTTAATGTTTTCATTCAAAGTAAATAGAGTTGCCAAGTCCATGTCTTGTAAAACGTAACAACTTGAATCCAGCTGGTATATCAAAGCAAGTTACGGCCCATCAGGTTTTGGAACACAACCAAGAAAACACAAAAAATTGCAGTGTAAGGAAAACATTGCTTACTTTTAAAAAAAATATATGTGGTTAATTTTTTTTCCCCAACAGCAATCCAGATGGGAACTTCAAGTGCCAGTCAAAACCTGAGTCCTAAACCACCCTGTGTGATTTACTCAAAGTTCACCAGAAGATAAGGGAAGTATTTTTTTCTAGATACATGAACAATGCAAAATCATTGTAGCAAATTTTTTTCTTAAGAGTTTTCTTTGGATTCAGTTTAGGTATTATTGTGACATTACAACACCTGAAAATCTCTATACGTAGTTGGTCATAAGATTTTTCTGAAAACATATTTTTTTGTGTCAGTATTTACAGTGTGTTCTAAAATCTTTTTACATTTGTACTCTTTTTTTTGTTGTTGTTGTAAGACCACTTTTTTGACATCAAAAGAATACAGTTTTAAATACAGTTTTAAATACTTTAATGATATTGCAGAGCTGATTATGTGTGATGAGCAAACTCAGAAAATCTTTTCAGTCTTTGTCCTGGACAACTGCCATAATTACACATTTCTGTTGTTTTGTACCTGAAACATTTCAGGATTATGATCTCCCATGTAAGTCTGGTATCACTGAGGTCCAGTTTGAGCTTCAGTCAAGTTTTGTTTTTGAAAGCTATTGCTAAAGGTATCAAATTTACAGTAGAAATTCTAAGAGAACTTTATTTTCTCGTGTTATTCCTCAATGTATAACCTGGGAGGAAAAAAACATCAGATGGAATTTTTGTTCTTTTGAGAATTATTCCTTTTAAATGATGAAATCCTCTGATTTGTTATATTCTCTCTCTGAATTTATGAAATTCTTTACTCCTTTATTTTATTGAATTATCTATAAAATTACATTAAAAAACTGAATATTTGGCTTTATTTTCTTGTAGTATTAAAAAATTCCTTATAGTACTCAGTCTTCATTATGAAAACAATACTCCTATTACACATACAATAATTTAAGCTCCTAAATATTACATCAGGTGTCTTTGAAAATGGTTGCATTTATTTTGTATTACATGGCAAAGTTGTGTTTATTACTCAGAACTGTCTGCTTTTTAAAGCCAGGTGATTACTCATAAGAATGGAAAATTCTGCAGAGTACATGTCCTTTAAAAGTTAAAATTATATGCATCCTAAATATCTGGGCAGTTTTCATGTGCAAAAATTACCTACTTACCTCAGTACAGGACCTCTAAGTTTCTAAGCATGGCATGATACAGACCACAACAAGCCTGGATATGGTTTTCTAGTATCATAGAAGCATAGAACGGCTGAGGTTGGAAGGGACTTTAAAGATCCTCTAGTTTCAACCCTGATGCCATAGGTAGGGACACCTTCCACTAAACCGTGTTTCTCAAAGCCCCATTTCACCTGCCCTTGAACACTTCCAGCGACATGGGGTATCCACACCTTCTCTGGGCAACCTTTTCCAGTGTCTCACCAGCTCACAGTGAGGAATGTCTTCCTAAGAGCCAATCTAAACCCATCCTCTGCCATTTGAAGCCATTCTCATCATTTGAAGCCATTCCCATCATTGAAAGCCATTAGTGCTCTGCAGGTTTGGGCAGCATGTGGGCTGTTTATTGCAGTCACAGGGTGAGGATGCAGATGTAACAGGCTGCACAGCAGCTTGCAGTTCCACACTTCCTCAGGGGCTGTTAGTCAAAATGCAACATCTCTCTAAATATATCAGGTCAGGGGCAACTTGCAGAGGATTTTGTGGACAATGAGACGGCATCACATGCAGCCAGAGGCCCACAGTACCCCTCAGATCTGTATTCAGTTTTCTTCCACTCAGAGTCAGGGCAACACCTCAGGGCTGCCTGAGCATCTCTCTGGCCAAGCCTCTGCTGGTAGCATGATGAAAAATGCAATATAGAAATGCTAGTAATCCTACACTGTTGTCTGTTTTATTTAATGATAAAACCATAAATCAGGGAGAATGACAGTATTATATCCTTTTCACCTTCTATTAGAGTTCAGTGTTCCCCTGATAGGAAATAATTCTGTCCAGAGAGAAAGAGCTGATCCTAGATTGATTTCTGAAATACTCTCAAGCTTCTAGGATTTAAGAGGAGATGGAAAATTGATTTGTATTTCATGTGCTACATTCATTTGTGGAACATGTCTTCAGCTGCAGTAATATAGTATTTCTCCATTACAGTAATCTGTATGAAGCCTGATTTGCATTAGGGTTTTGTAATAGAATTCTCTTTTAATTCCCAAGACCTTAGGAGATAATATCGATATTCCTTACTTACTTTTGGCATGAACATGTGAAATGTTTGAAGCCTGTTTCTTGAGTCAGAAGTTAATGCTTCCCTCTCTGCCCTGTAAATGAACTCTTTTCTGAAAATCCCAATGAAGAGGGATAGCATTTTCAAGGCAGGAAGCAGGAGACATTGTCTCTGCTACATGAATTAAATAGGATTAAACTGCTGGCAATGTCTAACTGTTAAAATGACAATTCCTGACAGAAACAATATGAGGGTTTTTTTAGAAATTATTCAGGTGAAGCCTGTATATTAATGAAGAATCTCATAGAATGCATAAAGCAAGTATCTGTAATATTTGCCAGTTGATTTTATTCCCCCGGTAAGCCTAAGTTTATTGTTTCTTAAGTCAAAATTATACTGATTGTGAAGACTGCTTCAGTCCCTTGAAACTATTAAAATTATCTAATAAATTTCAATTAGAAAACTGACCTTCCTTAAACATGTAATGCCAGATATCTTCCATGACATTTATTTAATTAAGTTATAGTCTTGTTTATTTCTGGTATGACTACACAGAAATATAAAATGAGTTTTGGTTAGGACAAGTAAGCTGAATGATCTGAATTCCACAGTTCTAAAACTCATTGAACAACAGGAGGTTAGGAGATAAAAAATCAGACCATGCTCAGTGTCAGTAGGGTGTGAATTCACATGCGGATTCCCATTTATGACAATTGACTTTTTGCAGCATGAAATAGATGTCTCAGTACAAAAATGATGACATATTGCTTTCATAAAGTCTCTTAAAATTGACAAAGACTCTGCAGGTAATTCTCCTAGCATTTTCAGCTTTTTATTGGCATAAACAAATGGGAACATTTTACATCCTCTACCTGTATTTCAGTGGCATTAAAAATGCAGTAAATTGTAGTGTTTGGTTTTTGTTTGGTTGTTTTTTTGTTTTTTTTTCTAGCCTGCAATAAATATCTCCTTGATTGAGAAGCACCATTTTTTTCAGAAATTCTTATCGTTTTGTTCCTTTCCATCAAAGAACAAAGAAGAGAAGATTGTCCTATTTTGTATTGCTTCCTAAAAATACTACATAAAAACATGTTTCCCTTTTGATCTGAAGATGTCAACACAGAGATATCAAGCAAACTTCCATCGTCTATCTTTATGAAAAATCTTAGTTATTACTTGAGTTACTAAAAATTCTCTTGAGCTTTCCTAGGGACATGATGAGATGAGTAGTAACTGAAGAATGATGAAACACAATATGAATTGGTCCTTTAGCAATGTTTCATAGAATCAGAGTGATTTATGTTGGAAAGGACCTTAAAGATCACATAGCTCTAACCTTCCTACCATGGGCAGGGACACCTTTCCCTAGACTAGGTTGCTCAGAACCCCAGCCATCTATGTTAAACATGTTAGCTGCTTGGAGTAGTAAAAATTTACATGCATTTTTGCAGGAACAAAGGGAATGCACTGTCAAACTAGTGAGTCTCTGCCAGAATATAGGCCTAAACTGTGCTTTAATTTCATCAAGCCATCAGTTTGTCTCCTAGATGTTGGAAGGTAGGACATTGGATTGCTATTGCTATTCCTTACTTTAAAGAATGATCAATAGCAGGCATGATGGATTGTGCTAGCCAGAGAAAGAGTGGTCCTGGTGATATGAAAGACGCCAATTACATTTTGCCCTGTGGGGCAAACTTTCATTTCATGAAAGTGCTAATACAAAACAACTCTTTCTCTCACACAGCACTTATTTGAAGACTTCTGTACTCAGACTTGCAGCTCTGAAAAATATGGCATAGAAACTTTCCAGTTACATCACTGTCAGGAACATAATGTTTCTGGCTTCAAAACTGTTTACAACCATGCTGTGTCGAAGAAGGCTGCTCTCACATGTCTTTAGCAATTATCCCAGCTGAGTCTCCTAAAAAATTTCCTTGGTTTTATTTCTGCTAGCTATTTCTCTGCTGTCTACTCTCTCTTTCCTCTAGTTCAACCTATGCACTGAGTACAGTTCCCTGATCTTCAACCTGCTTGTCTAAAAATTGCCTATTGTCTATCTATATGTTGCTGTTAACTGAGCTGTAGATCAGAATACTGTGTATCACTACTTATTAAATTACTGTGGTTATTACTTCATCTTGCCATCAAAAAAGGAAATATGCCTGTGACAACTCTCTCACAAATATTTTTGTATCACCGTGATGTGTGAGAATAAAGGACAATAAAATTGCTTTTTCTTCTTTTGTGTCAAAATAAATCTAATATACTGTTAGGAAAAGCTGTCTCCATTACAGGAAAGCTTTCAATGGTTCACTGCCCTGACATTATTCAACATGCATTGAATCCTGTTTTGAAGAGATGAAGTGACAAATATATGTGAAAAATGTTGTGGTTTTACCCAAAACACAGCATCTTCTTATACTCTCTCTCCACGCTTTCCAAATCCAAAATCAGATAGGAGAGAAGAGGGTCAACACTGAACTTAAAAAATAACAAGAAAAGAAGCAAGTATTTGAAAGATAAGTATTTTAGAACTGAACCCTGCTTCAGATAATTTTGAATTCATTAATTTGTCATATTCTTACTTACAGATACATGTTTATAAAAGTAATCATAGGGGTATATATCTCTTCAATACCAAATGAAAAAAGAAACAAACTAAAAAACCTTCAAATCTGAAACATCATATTATTTAAAAATTAACATTTAACAATCAAGTTGGCTTACTTCAACATGCCAAAATCTTATCTTTGAAGGTTTCTGCAGATGACATAATTTCTGACTCTGTTATTCAGATTAAATTTTCAATGGAATTCAGATTAAAATAACACTGAATTTCAATGTCTGCAGTTGTATTTTTTCTTGTATATCCTACCTCCAGTATAACTTAGAAAATAAAAGTTGTGAAGAGATATTTCAGCATAAGGATTTTTTTTTCAAATGTGTTAATATTGTAATTGCATTGTGGGCTATTGCAACACTCCAGAATGGGAAGTTAATAATTGAAGTGCCCTATTTTTTATGGTCTCTATTTCATGTAGCTTATCCTGGCCAGCAGCATAGACAAGACAGACATATGACAAGGAATTAAACCTTTCATATTCAACATTTTTATCCTCTAATCTTGCTTTCAATCTACTGCCACCCTCACTTTCACATGATGTCCTCACACATTTGCTTTCTGAAATTATTACTGATAATTTCTCTCATCGTTATGCATATGGCTAGATCTTTTCATTTCACAGAATGAGAAAAAATCAACCTTGAAGTCTAAATGTCCTTATCATTTCCATCTGCTAATACTTCAGCTGAAAAAGAACACTGTTTAAAACCCTGACATCACCATGTGAATCTTAGACTAAGGCCTTTGGAGGAAGAATCACTGGTAAGTGACTCCAGGTTCTGCTACTGCTTTTTGAAGTATTCTTGGTAGCACAACACACCAACATTTCACAGTTGTGAGTGCTGCTTGTAGTAATGCCTTGTTTGGGTCTGTCATTTTCTCTAGGAAAGTAAGAAGCAACAGGAAAGTAAAGAGTCATGTTGACAGCAAAATACTTGACAGATTTGACCTGGAACAGGATCTAGTCAATTGCATTTCATGGGTGCTGTGATGCACAGACAGATCTTTGGTTCTCCTGATTTCTATCTCTTTCCCTCTCCTCTTGGTGAGATCAGATAATGTTTCTTCCTTGGAAGAGGAAATCCTTTCACAATAAGATGCTTAGAAACTGAGACTATGCAGATACAAAGTGTGAGAAGTCCCTGTAGAGTGCGGCATAGGACAACAATTCTAGCAAAGAAAAATTAACTGTGGTATTTTATAGCTCCTGGCAGTGAAATCATGATTGCTGTTTTGAAAAGTGGATAGAGAAAAGCAGAGCAAGTCTGACTTAAAGTATAGAATGTTCATTATGTAAATGGCAGAAACCATAGTATTTCTCCACAGTTTTCCATAACTGGTTCCTTCAGTATTTGCTAACGTGTCCAAGGAGATTTTATGAGCTTTCTGCTGCTGAAACAAGCAAATAGATGAGGGGAGAATCTCCCAAAGACTGAGATTCCTTGCAGTCCTTCAGTCTAGATGCCAGGAAACTTTATGCTGAATCATACAGTCTAATTAATGGTCAATTTTTTTATGTATTCTCAAACAGCAGACTTATACTATGACAATTTTGTTTAAATGTCAGGAAAATCTCATACAGAAGTCAACACAATTATTCTTTTCTAGAACCCATCATTTTCTCATGTATAACAGGTTTGACATCATCTTAGCAATAGTTAGCACATGATTTCATCTGAGATGAGCAGGGTCTCATTTATAATTAGAATATCCAGACTCCATTGTAAAGTTTAACATACCATTTAATATGCTTTAAACAGGATATCAGTAAAGAATAAGAAAAGTCTCGTTGCTATGATACACTTTGGTCCATACCATAATATTTATAGCCAAAATTAATAAGTCTAAGTTCAAAACATAGCCAAAATTCCATGATTTCCAAATGTCATGAAAATAAAGTTTTCCTCAGAAAAAAACTTAAATGCAAGGATGAATAAAATAACTGCAATTTTTAACACATTCCTAGCTCTAATAATCTTTGTTATAGCACCTAAGACTTCCAGCTTATCTCTTTCATTTAAGGGTCTCAGAGCTCATTACTAGTTTAAGAACCCAGGCATCTTTATAAGGTGAACAAATGTTATCTTCATTTTACAATAGGAATAGTGACAGAAAATTATCTCCCAGGAAAGTCACTGTTTCAGGCTCTGTTCCTCCCTTCCTAGTCTATATTTCTGCATATTTTAACTATCCTGGCACTATTGCTTCAAAATTGGAAATGTTTCAGCCAGTAAGAATCCAGGAATGCTGCTGCAGTTTTGACTGATTCACCCTTGCAGCTTAGTATGTGTACTTATGTCTCAGTCAGTCATGCTCTTGCACTAATATTTGCATGATGATAGAAGAGTTCTATCTTAGCAACTTAGCATAGTATGCAAATTCCCATACTCTGACATGCAGGCAGCTACTATTAGTCAGTCAAAGTACAGGGATTTACATTAATCAATGTATTCCTCTTTCTCAGTTACTTTTTTGCAATTATCTAAATCTCATAGCTCTGATTATGAAGGAAGAAAGACCTTTGAGACAACTGAGATGAAGTGAACAGAATACTTGAAATCACCATGTTGTTTATTAACAATGGCTTTGTGGATCATGCATTCTTGTCATAAAGATTACACAGGTGGGAAAACTCTAATAGGTAAAGACTACAAAAATCTGATTGAGGGCAACATTTTATAAATATCTATAAGATAAAATGTATTGCATCAATCTGTAACTCACCTTAGTCTGTTATGTACAGCAAGCATTATTCCCCATATCTAGTTTGTTGATAACTATACCCTATGCAAATACTTTGATGCCTAGAGAGGCTGACCTGGAACAGAGGCTAGACAAAACCAGAGGAATAAAGCAAGTATTTGTTAAAAGGCCTTCAAAAGATACACCTTGTACAGCACAAGAGCCTGGCTGTGGCTCTGCCCAAGATGGACCCAAGATGGAGCCAAGATGGATGACCAGTCATGAGTTTTCACACTTCTGTAAGTTTTGGTCGATTTACATATTGGGGTTAATTGGCCAAATACAGCTTCAGGTTATGAAGTCCCAGTCTGCTCAGACTGATTTCCTCAATTTGCTGTTGTTTATGCTTCTTGAGCCTAAAACTGCAACAGTGTCCTTGGTCCTCAGGCTGGAAAAGGATTATTTTGTCTAACTACCCCGTGAAGAGAACTTGCTAACACTTTATACGAAGTTCAGAGTCACACTAGGGCAGTACAGAATCTAAAAAAACATGAAAGCTAAACTTAAGGCACCAACTAGACACTTAAAATACAAAAACATAAAAAATTCTCAGCAAAGCATGGATACTTAAAAAATATCCTAATAATTATGCCATTAGAACAATTAGAAACCATAGCGTCAAATTTCTCAGTATTATGAATTATCAATACTCTTTTGACTCTGAAAGAAAGAGGGTCCAAAGAAAATTGTTCAATACATGTAAGTGACTTAGAAGCTCAGCTGTAGAGAACTCTACCCTACTTTGTGTAGGCACATTTTCAACCCTTTGGCTTATTTCTTCTGGGAAAGATTTAAGAATAAAACATCTTTGATGATTCATCCCCCTCTTCAGGAGCACGCAGGGTGATATAATTGAGAGAAAATATTTCACATAAAATAACAGGCACAATTTTTCTTCATAAGAAGACAAATCCTCTCCTTCACCTTGTCTTCAATATGCTACAGTCTAGTGGCTGGGACACTCCTGGGGAATTGAGATACCCTTGCCAGTGGAAGATTACAGCCAATTTATATCACCAGTTTATTTGGCCATTACCCTGCCAGATTTTTTACTTTAGACATAGAATCATATAGAACGGTTAGGATTGGAAGGAACCTTAAAGATCACCTAGTTCCAATCCTCCTGCCATGGGTAGGGATGCCTTTCACCAGGTCAGGTTGCTCATGCTCCTCATCCAACCTGGCCTTGAACACTGACAGGGATAGAACACCCACAGCTTCTCTGAGCAATTATTCCTGTGCTTCACCACCCTCTGAGTACAGAACTTCCACCTAATATTTAATCTAAACCTAAATATTTAATCTTTTAGTTTAAAACCATTGCCCCTTGTCCTGTCACCACTATCTGTCCATATAAAAAGTCCCTCTCTACACTTTTCATAAGCCCCCTTAAAGGTACTGAACTGCTTCAATGATGTCTCCCCAAAGCCTTTTCTTTTCCAGACTGAACAACCCCATCTCTCTCAGCCTGTCTCCACTGCATAGGTGTTCCAGCCCTCTGATCATCTTGACAGCCTCCCTGGACCTGCTCTAACAGGACCATGTATTTCTTGTGGGAAGTATCCCAGAGCTGGATGCAGCACTCCAGCTGGGGTCTTGTGAGAGCAGAGCAGAGGGGCAGAATCCCTTGACCTGCTGGCCACCCTGCTTTTGATGTAACCTAGGAAGTGATTGGATTTCTGGGCCGTGAGTGCACACTGTTGACTCATGTCCATGTCTTCATCCACGAGAACCCCTAAGTGCTTCTCCACAGGACTGGTCCCAGTGAGTTCTCCCAGTCTGGGATTAACTCAATTAAACTGCAGCACCTTGCAGTTGGACTTGTTGAACTTCATGAGGTTCATGTGGGCTGACTTCTCAGGACAGTAAGAGTCATACACACACACACACACACACACACACACACACACTTCTCCAACTCCTTGGGCCTTATTTCCCTCCTGCTAAGCACAGAGTGTGCACATGCTGCCTGACTGAGTCCATCACCCTCTTACACAGTTGTATTTTAAGGGTGGGAGGTGTGTTCTGGTTATACCCAAAGTTAGAGAGGAGGACATGGGATGACTGAGCATGAGGATGAAAAGAGCACGAAGTGGAAAGTAAGAAGATTCCAGCATCCCAGCTTTCCTATGATTTTGAACATGGGATGAGTGGCATAAGCCTCTTATGTAAATGTATGCTACAGCCCTCCTTTGACAACCACAAAGAACTGGGTTTTTCAGATTTAAAAATCAGGATTAGTAAATTGCAAAGTTCTTGAATTTTTTGTGACTGCACAGTAGCCATCACTCAGGAATTTTCTGGCTATGGCCAAGGTGTCAGGGATGAACATATGACAATTCAAGCTAATCCAAAAAACAGTGCATGGGAGAAAACAGAAAGGTAATGGTGATCTAATTGTTTTTACTTCCAAAGTATTAAAGCCTGATATTCTTTTCCTGCTGGCTTTAATTGTTGCATGCAATAGTTTTTCTTTAAATATTCTCCTTGCTGTGCACGTACAAACACATACACAAACACACACATCTACTGTAAAAAATCTCTAATTCCTATTAGCTGAAAAGCATTAGAGCTGTCACTGCCTCTTGAAGAAAACGTCTGTACAGCATAATTGTATACTTCAGATATAACCTAGAATGTGTTTTTAAGGCAACTTTCTACTAGCTGTGTTTAAGCCACACAAAGCAGCTAGAACTGGGATCCAGTGGTTTTAGTTTAATACACCATTCCCCAAACTTGGAGCTGTAAATATTTGTAATTGCCTGCAACTTTGCAGCAGCTGAAATAAGGCACTCATTAAACCTTTCCTTCCTCTCCAGTTATCTTTGCTTCGTTTTTTTTTTCTCTCAGGAATGCTTTTGCTCTTGACTAATGCCGATAGGATAAGTTATTGCAAAACAATTGCTATATAAAATATACTTACATTTGATATTAATTTCCCTGGTTTCTCCACAAGCTATCAGGAGTGATATGGAAGGTATTGCCTATATTCCTAGAAAATATAATTTTATAGTACTGATACATATTAATATGGAGCTATAGAGACCTACATTTGGAATGGCTCATGCATGTGTTTATTCTCTGTGAGTGCAACCCTGGAACTCAAATATAAACACATATAGAAACATGGTAAGATTTTGTTCCGAAGTTGAAGGCTCTTAAAATACAACAGCTCAATTATAAAAATAATGCACCTGATAAAGAAACATAATCTCAAATTTATAGAGTTAGAGATACTTTACAATCTCTGGAAACCAACTGAGAAGGGCCTAAAGTAGTAGCACCTCAAGAGGTGGGGTACTTAAATAATTTCATGCTTTTTAAATCCAGAATGTTAATTTGGCATCTCATCTATTTATATTATATATATATATATTCATACATAAAACATACATGTTTAAGTATGTATTTATGTGTGTGTGCCTGTGTGCATGTATAAAAGGTGCTTAAGAAAGAAAAAGAAAAGCATCAGTTAGCTGTTACCTGCTGAAATAAATCCTGATCTACCAGGATCTTGAACACAGGGAAGCCCTTCTTTCCAACTTCCATGGGCATCTTTCAAAAATAAATTTTCAGAGCTGAATTCCTAAATATGATTCAGGCTAGCACAACAGATAGTTCAGCCTGCAATAGAATCTCTTTCTTCACAGCAGGCAAAGATAAAATATGAAGTTTACTGTAATGTAAAACTTATGGCCCTAAAGATATTTTTAAGTCTTCCAAGTTTGGTAGCTACTGATATGGAGTTTTAAACCTCCAGTTTCAAAGTACCTGAAATCCATTTTCAGCTTTTCTGTGTCTTATTGCTCTATGTCCTCACCAGGATCTCAATTAAATTTTCTTCAAAAGCTTTTCTAAATTAGATTCTTATTACTAAGAAGAAAAGTAGTATCTCTGTTTACCTTTACAAATAGGAAAATGTTTGACTGAATTTGTAGTCATAGCACTTTGGTAAAGAATGAAAGACAATTAAATCTAACTGGGAAATCTGATAAATAATTCACTGCCAGGGCTGAGAGATGCACTGATGTCATTTAGGTTTTGTCTTTTTTTCTTTTATGTGTTGTCTGTATTCTTCACACATATATTTGTAGCTCTGTAGTGTAATGTATTAATGACTAGTTTTCTCAGTACTTTTCCGTGGCCTTTCCTTAAGCAGAAAGACAAAACAAATTCCAGATCTCCAAGCCCCAGGGGCTACAAGGCCCCAGTGCTATCTTGGTCCTTCTTGGGAACCAAGGCTGAGAACAATAACAAGTCTTGGAGATACATTCTCATGGACAAGTACAACTAGTGCTGAAGGGGGGGCTCCAGAGAAAGGGCTTGACCTGGGCGGGAATTTCATCACCACTTGTCCTCCTAATTGGTGCTTTTTATAATTTATTCTAATTTCCTAAAACCTATAAAATATACTTACCCCTGGAGGATGGGGGGGGGGGGGGGGGAGCTTTTGTGGACATCTTTCCATAACTGCCCCTGAAGATCAAATAAAGATCCCCTTTTATACTATTACCTCATTATTAAAATTATCTCAAGTTTCATTTCCAGATTGGGAAAAAGGCAACAGCATAATAGTTTTTCTGGTAAGAAATTTAGAAAGATTTGTTGTCTTCTGAAGCTGAACAAGCCTAGAATAAAAGCAAGCACCTGAAAAGAATTATTCCTTCTAATGTCAGCCAGTTTCTCACAGTCAAGTTTTTTGCCAAGAGCTTGTGTTAGCTTTTTCTTCATGGGATCCTGAAACATTCCGTGTATTTTCTTTATTCTCTGTATTGAAGTCTTTGAACAAAACCTTATGATATCTTCAATATAATGATTGAAATGATTTTCAAACTCAAAGAATACAGTGATCAGTGAGAGAATTACTGACTGAGGCTGTCTGTGGTAGTTCTATGGTTTTTATGTCTGTCAGCTAACGCTGAGTTTTGTGTGCTACTATATCATTATTCCAAACAAAATACAAACCTCAGGGGGCACAAATTCAACCTAAATAAAACAAAAACCTATAAACCTAATAAAATCCTTTCCCACATGAAGGAAAAGAAAAATAGGCTGTCATTATATTAGACAGAAAAATCACCGGTTTTTACAAATATCTGTGAAAGAAATAGCAGGCTAGCATTTAATGAAAATTTGCTTTGAGATTCAATGGGAAAACCATGTTGTTGTTGATGAAGTTGCAATTATATTGAACTAAATTGTTTGCTAAATAGAATTAAGATGTAAAGAGAGAGATTGCTAGGAGAGATGCAAAAATGAATTTTGAGGATAATAATGCTTTCATCAGAGAAATAATCCTGAATGTTTCAAGGTCTATGGAGGTTTTTCTTTTTTTGCTGCATGTTTTATAGACACATTAACACCAAAAAAAAAAAAAAAGAAGAAGAAGAAATAAAAGGGATAGTGATTTGTAGAAACTATGGGGTTTTTCTTCAGCTTTCTTGCCTAATGGCAAATATTTGAAGTTTCATGATACTACCCAAAGATTCATGTTCCTTTGTTTTCACACATCAAAGGATTAGTCTGAGGTAAATAAGAAAAATTCTGGAATATGTAGCAATTACGAAGATTTTATGCATTTGATAGTTTGCCTTTTTTGACTTTTTGGACACACAGATCAGAATGAGATTACTGTTATTTGAAAAAAAAGTGTCTATAAAAACTTACCTTTAAATTATCATCATTTAAGACTATCCAAGGACTTCATAACTTGATCTGGTATCACTTAAAGGTGAAAACCCACCCACTGTTTTCAAAGGAGACAAGGCATAAAAGAGAAGGAAAGCAGTGAGCTGGGTTTTTAGTTTATTAAGGCAGAATGGGATTAGCAGCAGCAAAACTGTTAATGCGTTATTACACAAGAATTGAAATATTGCATGAAATATTGCAGTGAGCCCAACTGCTTATAAAATAGCTAGAAATTAATTCAAATGACAACACTAAGATGCACAGAATGGTGATAGTATTCTTCTTTCAGTCTATTGACCTGATTTGTTAGGTAACTATATACATCTTTTGACATGCAGAACTGACAGTCTACTCAAAATTGCTTCAAGTGTGGTATGACATTTCTTGATAATTAAAGAACACCAGTGCTATTATTCTCTTTGTTTAGCTAGAACTTTTTCTGCTAGAGATTATATTGGGCTTGAAATAATTTTGATAACTTTCCAGGGAGACAGGTTTTGTTAAAATTATGCCATAGATCTTTTCCCATCTTGCACCTGCTCACAATGCTGCCCTCTGTCCTTTTATCCAAATGAATGAATTAACTGAGAGTTTGGGATTCAAATTTGTATGCGGATCTCACTGTTGATTTTGATTTATATGTTTTTATTTGTGTTTAAACTAGATATGCTTTGATTTGCATTTTGATTTTAACTTTTTCTCTTTTTCTTGATGTCATTTCAATCAAGGCCCATGAATTTCAGGCAGGACATATTTTGTCTGATTTCTAAAGCTCTTTAAAGATTTCTATGTGATTTCAGATAAATGATCTTGGTTTGGCCTGTATTTTTGCTTTTTAACAATTACATATTGCAGTTGGCAATACTTCTTCCACAAGATTTTTTCTGGGTTTGATATGATCCATATTCAGTCAGGTTATGTTTCCCAAACCAGGGACCATTAGCCTAGTTATGTGGATGTTAGCAGAGACATTCTCATTAGCTTCCATAAAAGCAACCAAAGCAGAAAACTTTTGCAAAATCAGCAAATTGCTGTTTATAGTCTCCAACAATGCTCCAGCTCCCTGAATCAGCAGAATCACTCCAACTGGTTTCACAGGGAGTCTGGCCAGCGTGTGCGTCATCAGAAAGGTTTTTTCAGAACCCAGCACTATTTAGACCAGCCTCTAGGATGCAACAAACATGTAAGGCTTGTTAACAGCACCTGTGATAGGATCTTTGATATAATTTCTGATTAAAAGCTCCTCCTTGAATAGGACAAACTTCAGTGAATCAGAAATTAATTCCAACTGATCATGTACAAGGGTCTGCCAATGGTGAAGGACTCAAAAGAGAAGGGAGAAAATGGTATTAAAATGAATTAATCTTTCATTAAAAAAGCATAGAACAGTTAGACATATTTATACCACTGAAGACAGGTTTCAGATGCTTTCACTTACTCTGAGAAATCTCTTCTTATATAATGAAACACAACGATGTCATAATCAATCTGACAGATGGGGAAAAAAAAGAGAAGTTGAATTTTTCTTTCCATGACACCAAATATTAACACAGTATGTACATCGGTGCACACAAAAATCACATAATTTAGAAAACATTTCTGCATGAAATATGCTTCAGCACACGGCATTCTAATTAGAAAAGAAAATAAAAAGAAAAGGTAGGAAAAAACCCCTCAATGTTCTTTTCACAGAATATGATGATTTTCTAGTGTTTGTACTAAACATTCTTACTTTATTCTCAGTTATTACTCTTCTACATTATTGCCTTGTATATAAAAGATAGATCTTACCAATTCCTTTCATCAAGTATGCACTTCCTGCGCTTCTTTTTCTATCCTTAACTGATTGCTGTGTTTAAATTTTACACAGACTTCTATCCTTCCAAACTACATTTTTTATACAATATCAATCTTCTGTAAGGAAAGAAAGAGATTCCCTTTTGCTAAAGAGACTTAAAATGTGCACAGCACAGGAAAAGAGGAAAAAAAATTCATGTATTTATTTGCCTTATCAATTTTGAACATGCATTAGTTAAGTATTCACACATTATTTATCTTCTTTTCTTTTTCTCTACAGCGTGGAACCAAAGGACAGTGTTTCAGAAAGGCAGTACTCACAGTTCAAAGAAATAATGTTGAAGGTCATTATTGCAGCTCTGAAGCATTTGCTTTCTCTTTGTGCATCAAACTGACAGTTTTGATGACAGATAAGAGCTGTTGTTTCTTCCAACTTCTTTTTTTTTTCTTTTAAGCAATTGTCTTTCATGTTTACTTAATTTAATTGTGCAGACTATAGAATTGGACAGGAAAGAAGATGTGGCCTAAACTTGTAATTATTCACAAAAAACCTCAAAGACTTAGTGAGGAGAAACCGTTTGATGGACATGATCAATGTAGTTGTCATTTGACAAACAAATGTCATTATAAGAGATGGCTCTGCTTATTCCTGGTTAGTTTGCTTCTGATAAAGACAGAGTATAAGATAAACAGAATATTAAGTATTTTTTCTATAATTTATGAGATTGAAACTTAAAATTATTGCAATGATCTTCAACAATCTACTGCAGAAATAGCTCAAGTCTATTTCAGAAAGCCAGAAATTCTGTCTCTGATCTGAAATAATGCAAAAGTCCTAATATTGAACTTGGAAGAAAATAAAATAAGGCAGCAAAAAAAAAGTGGAAATAAAATATTAGAAACTAATTTTCAAACATAAAGGGCAATTTCTCACATACAGCTATGAAAATAAGAAATATAGTACTTCGGAAAGAATTAGAACCCAAAACATTTCTGAACATAATCATTGCATATAAAATTTCCAAATTCCAAAGCTGCAGCATATGGAAGCAGCAGGGTTTTTTACACTTAATAGTGTGATGCAAAAACCTAAATGCTTTAATTCAGCCTATATTGATCTGATTCCAAGGTTACTGAGAGGTCTGAAAATTGTTGAGGATGGCTGCACTTATGAGAGAGCAGAGCACTCAGACAAGCACAATCCTTTCCATAAGCAAGGATATGGAATCAGAGTAGCTCTTGTTAAAAAATAACTAACTAAGCACACAAACCAAAACAGGGACGTGCACACGCATGCACATGTTCCCCCACACATGTGCACATGGTGGCAGCTACAGCTGTGACATACCAAATGGATTTGGGGGAATAATTCTCATCTCTACTTTTTATGAGTCATTTAAGCATCTTTCCCCTCATTTCAGAAAAAGTAATCTCTGATTTTAGTAATGATATCTGGTTGAAACCAGGAACACCTACTTCACACTTATGCTGCCACAGGCAGTCTGGAAGACATTCACACAAGTGAATCTCCACTGGCACAATAAATGGTCACTAGGCTATTTGCTGCCCTTAATATTTTGCTCTCCTAGGTGACTACCTGGTCTGCCAGTCGGGTAGGACCTGTTCTACAGATCGCTGATGCCTCATAGATTTCTTCTTATTTTTCTTTTAATGTTTGACTGCACTACAGCTGACTGATCAGCTAAAATAGCCTTGGTTAGCTGGTTATCCAGCTCCAATGGTGGATCCCTTCCCAAATGTTTTGAGTAGCAAAATATCCCTTGCTTTCTAATAGTGTTTCATTTGATTGCCTAACTTGCTACTGGATTTCATTTTTTGGTAGTGAACTCACTGTTTAGCCTTTTGACTTGATTTCTGACACTGTGCTGAACCTACATTAACCTTTCTACCATTTTTCCTCCCCTCGTATGTTCTTTAATTCACTATCTTCTTAGTGTCTCCTTCCTTTCCTTTCACCCTCTGGCAGGCTACCACATTCTTATCACTTTGACTGCCCTGCAATAGATGGTGTGTACTCTCATACCTCTTAAGCTACTGATAACTACCATATTTCTTTTTTTCATGTGGCAGGAAGCCAGACTTAAACATAAAACAAATAAATAGCATAAAGAATTAGAAAACTGCAAGCTCTAACATTTTTTTTCTTCTTTTCAGCTCCACCATGATCCCTAGAGCAAGACTGTTACACTACTACTTAAGAAAAATGATGTAATTGTTAAACCCTCAATGTCCACTTTAAAGTGTTAACTTCTCCAAGTCTAGTGCCATTAAATTTGCAAAGGAATATAATTTCATTTCATTAATATTGACATTTTGTCCTAGGGATCAGAGAACAGATTCTCCTTTAATCCTTTTAATCCTGATCATCTGTAATCTTATTCTAGCCCAGAAAACAACAGTGAGGATTTTTTTATACTTTCTGTAGATGTGAAATTTTAAAGTGAGAGCTAAAATGCTCATGACTGGAGAAAAATAGCGTTGTCTATAGTATTAGCATATGGCTCATGTTATTTCTAATGACCCACATTGGATTTTTCAGATTTTTAAATTTTAGGATTAAAAAATATGATATTCCTATGCAAATTATATTGTTGATTTCTTGAGCAATGTTCAGTGTAAGCAAAATATAGACCCAGGAATTAAGTGTTTTAGTACCTTTGTTAGCTGTTCTGTAAGACACTTGCCATCATGGAATATCAGAACTTTTCATCCAATCCAGAATTAATCATTTCACTGTAGAAGGGTTATTTTTGGTATAAACACAAAGGGGCACATCACAGTTTAACTGCAAGTATTTTTTCTTCCTTAATTTCAAGTACCCAAAGTAACTGCTGTTCCTGAATATTTCTGAGACCATCTTTATATTATTTGCATACCATTATACTAACTAGAGCAAGAAGTGGGAGAGGGGCAAAGATACTACTGATGGTTCTTAGTACAAGAATATGGCTAGAAAGATAGTGTAGGGGAGATCAGAAAATTTAAAACTTTTTTTTTTTTTGGCAGTCACAGATTCATGTAAATCCTTAAGGTATGGGCTGACTAAAATAAGGTCAGCTGGCATTTTGGGATGAATGTGTTTCAACTTCTTCCTCATACTTAAATCCCCAAGACAAAATGACATAATTAAGCAATGGATAGAATCTCTATTAGAATTTAAATTAAAACATGAAAATTCAAACTAAGGGAAGAAAGAGTAGAAAGTTTTGATGAACTTTACTAGTACAAACTTCAACAAATACTTTAGAAAGCCCCTGCTGTCACTTATGAGTTTTCCTAGCTGCTGTGTGCTCTCTCCAGCAATTTCTCTTTGTGCTGCAAACTTCCAACTCCTTGCATTAGATCTTCCTGTTTTAAAATCTGCTGTCTAAAAGACTGAGTTTATTCATTTCCTTCCAGGAAAGGAAAAAAGGATAAGCTTCTCCTTTTTAGGGAGTTTCACCAAAACAAGTTTCTCCTATTTTAAAGGAATGTAGAGTAAATGTTCTGTTGAGTCCTGTGTGCAGTTTTGGGTACCACAGTTTTGGAAAGAGATTAAGCTATTAAAGAGCATCCAGAGGAGGCCCATGAGGGTGGGGAAGGCTCTGGAGGGGAAGCCACAAGAGGAGCTGCTGAGGTCACTTGCACTGTTCAGTCTGGAGAAGAGAAGACTGAGGGCAGATCTCATTGCAGCTACAACTTCCTCAGGAGGGGAAGAGGAGGGGCAGGCGCTCATCTCTTCACTCTCATGACTGGTGACAGGACCTGAGGAAATGGCATGAAGGTGACTTGGAGGAGTATTAGGTTGGATATGAGGAAACAATTTTCCACCCAGAGAGTGGTTGGGCTCTGGAACAGGCTCCCCAGGGAAATGGCCACAGCACCAGGCTGACAGAGTTCAAGGAGCATTTGGACAATGCTCTCAGGTGTCCTGTGCAGTGCCAAGAGTTGGACTCGATGATTCTGACTGGTCCCTTGCAACTCAGCATATTCTATGAACTACTGAGCTATTGTCCACCAGAGATTATAAAAGTACAATTCTATACCTTGAAGCTCTTGAGAAACTGTCTCAAAATTTGGTGTGTCATAACCTGTGCACTATAGAGCTGCTGTTTATCTCCTTGTGATTACCATGAGGGAGTTCCTTACATTAACCATTTGGGCAAGTCCAATTCATAGAGAAAAATTTGCATGCATTTTTCTTAACCTTTTCTTAATTTTCTTAATATTTTAGAATCAGATTTTTTTTTCTTCCTTACAGTAATTAATCTCAAAAAAATGTTGATGGGTTGTTTATTTTTAAAGCACTATATATACATATGCATGTAAGTATGTATGTGTATATATGTAAACAAATAAAAATGAATATACACAAAAATATTCAGTTATCTGCCTTTGCATCCCCTAGCACCAGTACCTTTTTGAACTCCCGACCCTTGCTGAACACTGACTGAACATCCTGCAGTTCATCTCAGTGCTACTGTGCAGTGTCAGAACACTTGGCTGCAAATCAAACAACATTTTCTTTTTTTTTTTAAGTTCTCAAAGAAAGTTTTAAAAGGCTGAAGGTGACACTTTGGCCTTGAGGCTTACTTCACATCGCTGAGGTACAGAATTTTCTTCCTTATGCCCTGAAGAAAAATTTCTGAATAGGAAGAACAAAAATAACATTCCCAAGTATGCTGATCTATGTACAGGAAGAGACTGGCTTGGTTCACAGTGGACACCAATACTGCCTACAGCCAATGGTATCTTTTGAGTTCATTGAGAGGGAATCCAGGTACCATGCTCATGATATAATTTAGCAGGTTTTTTCCACTGGTTTGGAACTTCCTTAATGTTTTTCATTTGAAACAATCACTGGTAAAGCCCTTATCCTCATTAATTACTGTCAGGTATATAAGTTTGGCAGCAGTGCTATTCTTCTGCATCCTTCCTCTCTCTTCCCCTCCCCTCCACTCTCATCCTACTTGTTAGCACTCAAAAGTACTTGCTACTCCAAGAATGGAAATTTTAAATTTAAATTGGAACTGAAAGAAGGGAAACACTGAAACAGAAATCAAGATGGAGATTTGTAGCCACTTACAACACTTTTTGCGCTGACATAAGGTCTCAAGGGCCTCAAATTTTTTCAGCAGAACTAGAAAGAATTCATTATTTTGTTCAGTCAGATGCTGCAACTAACTTTAACAAAAAAAAAACAGATTCTAAAGAGCTGATGTAAATGCAAATAGAAAAATTCCCTTGATCTACTTCTTCCTTGTGTACTACCTTGACAGACCTGCTGAGCTTTCACTTCTGGGACAAAGTTGAAGTTTACCTTTCCTATCCAGTGTTTTGAATGGTTTACACAATGCCTTGAAGAAATCAGGGTTGGGTTTTTTTCCCCCTTTGAATTACTCCTTTTTATACAACATATTTCTTTTTGTAGGTATTTTCATTGTTGTGATGTGATAAAATAAAATGTTGGTGCAGAAAGATTTAATACATGCTTTTATATAAATACATTTCTATTTCTTTTCATTTATAAAGCACTGATGAAAAATGTTTGCAAAGAATTAACCAGAAGAACTATGCTGTGGTGTGAAAACAAATCTTAGAGAGCCAATCAACACTGCATACCTATTTAGTAGGTATCTGCAAATTGGTTTTCAGCTGGAATTCCAGTAGGATTTTGGATGAATAGGCAGGAAATTCCTGCAAGGTTATATCATTTGGAATGTATTCTGTATTTTTAATATTAGAAGACAACATCTAATAAAACAGGTTAGTGTTGCTGCCTTTTACTTCATCAATTTTTTTCCTGATAGTCTTCAGATGGTCCTGTCTGAACTATGAAAACACAGAAGAGTGCAATTTAGGTCCCAGTTCTACTGTCTATGGACAGCATGAAGTACATGCCATGATAACACTAATGACAGTAATAGCAGTGGTCCCTACATCACTTTTCAAAACTCTTTAAAACACTACTTTGCCCGCAAGAAAAAAATTGTTCTGACTCTTTGCTCAAAAGTTGAACAAGACATGAGCTGCAGATGACTAGCTGTAGATTTTTTGTCTTTTACAGGTGTCAGGCTCCTTCAAATATATCTTAAGCCTGTATACTGTAAATCTGACTGCCTCCATTTCCCTTAAATCTGGAACTGCACAGTTTTACATGAAGTAAATGAACATGCATTGCAGTCTTTTCACAAATGTTAATTTTTTTCTCCCCTTCAGTATCTTATGAACAACAGAGTGATTAAAGTTACGAGTAGACAGGTTCTGAATAGACTACTAATGTATTGTTTTCACAATAAATATCCCACAGCATGAAAGCACAAGCCAATAAGCTCTCCTCTTTACTTTTCCCAAAAAAGCTTTTTGTATTCCCTTTAGCCCACTTATTTGCATCTTTATACTGAAGTGAGCAGATTGCTCATTGCAATATCTGTCTACATTCTCTCTCATCATTTATATTCAGTGTCTTTCTTCCAATTTGTACCTAGAAATTTACATTCCAGTTTACTTGCTCTTGTATCCCAAGCTTAGTCTGGAAAAGTCAAACTTTGCTAGCCTGAGATATACTGGTCTGCAGTTCAGCATCCAAATGCTCCCAAAAAGCCTTGGCACTACTCTTTCCTGCTGATTTTCCTATTTCTGTTAGTCTAACTTTGGACATGCAGCAGGACATTACCATTACCTTAGCCTAAGGAGCCCATAGATGTTGCATCCCAGTATCAGTCTTATGGTGCACAACAAAAGAATCCACATTTATCTAGGACTGAAGTCAACTTTGACTCTTAGTATACATGTGTAGTTATCTGTTCAAATGCATATTTTAAGCCTTTTTAAAAATATATTTAATTTTTATTTTTTGATACTCAGAAAGCAGTTGTTTTCTAAACCACTTTTTTTTTTTCCGATATAAATGCCTTTGAATATATATTCACCAGTGAAAAAGATAAAAGTATTTCTGCTGCATAGAATTTATAAAGAAGTGCCACATAAAATCACATAATGAAACAGTGGAAATTAAATAATTGGAGCTTTTAAAAAGTTTTCAACAAAAATATATTTTCTTTGAAAAATACTAGCTCTTTGAATAGTCCTTCAAAATATATTGGTTTTGATTTCTCTGGATTTTTTTCTTTTATCTGAATGAGACCAACAAAATTGATCCATACATTTTTGCATTTTTTGTTTCTGTTCTGTTCCCCTCACAACTGAGAGCAAATGGCTGAAATCTGGATTCAAATTTCAGAGCTTGGCTCCATCTTAGAGGAAGATAGGCTTTATATTGAATGTCCCAGAGGCAATAATTTTCTCCAGGTTAAAGGCTTGTAGGTCTCCTTGACTTCAAAGAAACCTCCAAGCTCCAAAAAGGGTGACCACTGTAAACAAGACACAATTGCTCTTTTCCAGCCAGCAGCTCACAGGAAATTGGCAGTGTTGTGCTTTCCTATCAATATAATGGAAGTGTTTGCTCCATGCACCAGACTGTGATAAGGATAAATTAAATATTGCAGAGCTGAATATAATAGAGGAGTCAAAATTTAGTTATTCTTTTCCAAGTTGTTCGAAGGCTGTGATTGAAAAACAGTACTGGATTGTAAGCATTCCCTCAGGACAGTGCTGGCAAACTACTATCAAACCAGGAAACACAACACCCACTCTTCCAAACACCTCTGTAAGTGTGACTCAGATGCAGTCCCTGCTGATGCTAGTGTCACTGCCTTCCCTGATCTTCCAACTGATCCCTGCTGGAAATATGAATGAGAATTTCTCACAACTTCATAATAAACTGTGTAGGCTCAGAAATACTTCTTTTCTGGCACAGTGTTCACTAAAGGAATGTCACAGACAAGAATGTGTATAGCTTCTAGTGCTAAACTCTATGCTTACAATGATTGACATAGAAAGGAGGTTGCTAAATGAGCAGCAATCAGTAGAGCAATGGTCGAGTTGAAAATGGCAATAATTATTTCATAGAATGAGTAGATGGATACCCATTCCTCAGATTTACAACCTTTCTAGGGTTATGTCTATATATCCAAGGTATTAAGGTAATTACCATTTTTTCTTGTTTGATTATCATTGTGGTAGTACTGCTCACAGTCATACCAAGTGGCTCAGTGGAGGTAGTAATGTTTTACAGTAGTGTTCTTAGCAAATATCTACATCCATTTACACAGTTCAAGAAGAAATCTCATTTTCCATCAAAATTTTTGAAGCATCCAACTACCTTTTCTAAGCTTTCCCAAGCCCAGCTCCCTCAGCTGCTCCTCATAGGACTTACCCTCTAGACCCTCCACCAGTTTCATTGTCCTTCTCTAGGCTTGCTCCAGCAATGTCCTTCTGGAATTGGGTGGCCCAAAACTGAAGGATCCAAAACAGGATCTGAGGTGTGGCCTCACCAGTGCTGACATCAGGGAACCATCATTTCCCCAAATCTGCTGGCCCCTGCTGTTGATCCAGGCCAGGATGCCATTGGCCTTCTGGGCCACCGGGGCACAGCTGCCAACCAGCACTGCCAGGTCCCTTTCTGCTTGGCCATTTTCCACACCTAGCTACAGACCAGCTAATCTAGATACATTAATGTTCTTGGTTTTAACTGTAGTAGCATCATATTAAGACTTGCTAAAATTAAGTAAGCTCTAAAATTTCTTTTAAACCCCCAAACTTATGTTTTTAAGCACTAGAGCTTAAAGGGATACCTTCTTTCTTCTGTCCTCATAAAGTTGTGTTTGGTTTTTTTTAATGCAGGCAAGAATTAAGAAGTAATAAAATTGAAGATCATTGAAATTATTCTTCTCTTTACTAAAATTAAAATTCTATAAAGTATGTTTAGATCTGATTTACAATGGCAACACAAATTTCTAATCTGGCACAATGTTAGTATTAACTGACTTGTTCAGAAGAGATGAAAAAGTCCTATTCTTCTAGTACCACACACTATAAATATATTTAACCTCAGCTGCTTCTCTTGCAGTAATAAATTACAAAAAAAATATATGATTAACTCTGTTAAAGACTAGTCACTTACCTTTTTAGTTATAAAAAAGGTCTTAGGGTTTTTCCCAGGTTTCAACTCTAATTTTCCATATGTCCTTTTTGGGGAGTTTGGTTTAGCACTGATAATTGAATTTGTCTCAAAGTATTAGTCACTGACATCGCATCAGTGATAGGAAAGTTAGCACTCTTTCTCAACAGTACCTTCATCCCATTGTTAACAGCCTTTCTGATCTAAATGCTGCTCACTCCAGCTATGTGACAATTTATTAAAATGCTGGAAGTTCAATTTGCAGTGTTGCTAACAGTGAGGTAGACAAACTATGACTGAAAAATAGTTATTAAAATCAAAAAAACAGATAAGCCTATAGCTTTAAAATTAGTGACATGTCACCGTAAATCTAATCCTATTGTAAAAACTCATTCACATCCATTCCAATTATCAATAATGCTATGTTTCTCTGAACATTTCCTGATATGAGGGTTTCTTTCTTCACAGATGCAACTTTAGTTCATTTATTGTTTAAGAAGCAGCCACACAGGAGGCAAGTACTTCAATTGCTGCTGTATGGACAGCCTAAGCCTTTATTCAACAAGTAGCCAAGTAGTTGCAGGTAAGAAATGGTGACATTGTGCTGAGTAAGTTGAAAGATAAATACAGTACATCATTCACCATATTATTTACTCCTTACACATAAATAAATGACTAGCAGTCTCTGTTCCCACTCATTTGTTCACATGAAACATCCTCCAGAGTACAGAAATAAGGTTTGGATGACAGAGAATTATTTCCCTGTTCCTTTAACAGCAGACATCTTGCCCAGTCCTTCTGAGAAAGACTCTCATTTCCTTCTAAAGTCAAAAGATTAAGATTTTGTTTCTGCTTTTTCCTTTCCAGGCTGAATAGTTTTAACATAGCAGTTAATCAAACAGTTGTAATAATGCTCATTTTACAGCCCAGCTTGCAGGAAAACATAAATTACCAAAGAAAGAACATTTGACCTCAGTACTTTCACACATCTTTGTTCCAAATAGAAAGAATATACATACATACATACATACCTGTATACATATACTGAAAAGCAAATGATACCACAGATGTTTTGATCAGTGTCTGATATCTCCAGGGAATTTAAGATGATTGCCAAGTGCCATAAATGCTGGAGAAACAAAAAGTGAAAATGAATTCAGCCTGGTGGACTCAGTAGCTTAATGAATAGTTTGTGCCTCAGTGTTTTTATGTCAGTTTATACTCATTTTATACTACTGCAATGACCACAACAGGATCTTAACCACAGCTGAATGTCTGTCTGTGCTGTTATCCTCTCACAAGAGATTTGAACTTTCATTTTTTCCTCACTAAAAGGAGTATCTTTAATTAAAGTACACATTCTTTGCACTTAATTGGTTGCTATCTCAACATTTTCCATCCTGCAAATGTCATCTCTCTTTATCTGTAATGGAAATTCAGAACTTTTCTATTAGCAAGTAAATACTGGAATTCAATTTACTTTCAGACTTCTGATTCTTTTGTCTTAAACAAAACAAACAAACAAAAAAGAATTATCATGCTGGGCAAGTTGGAGCATTTTTAATGACTGTACTTAATGAAATATGCTTCTTAGCAATGCATGCATATTAGTTCCTAAATGAAAATGTATACACTGTAATCTTTACATTGTGATAGTTATTATCCAGATAGTGCAGATATTTTGGGTTTTTTATAAGATTTTTTTTTCTATAATAATAAAATCTAAACATGACATTTGAACATATGAGGACCTGATGGTCGAATGCTGCCATTTATCCATATCACAGTGCATTTGTCTCTTTATTATATGTTACAGAAGGATCCTATAAGGTCCAAAAAAGGCAAACTTATCAGGAAATTATTGTGCTATATTTTCATCATGCCAAAAATAATTTGACCTGAATTATACTTTATTTAAATATTTAGTTTAGCAGAAATGAACTCTTTTCTGCTGAATATACAGTTTAGGATAGATACTTAAACATCTGGCTATGAATAACACAGAGTGGTACTTCAACACATGCTTCTTAGTATTCATAAAATTTTACTCCTACCATTCAGAGCCAACCTGTCATTATTATACTTGCTATTAACAGACTATTTCAGCTTGTTTATTTTGGAGGATAATGACTTTTAAAGATATGTATTCATCCTGTTGCATGAGAATCATTCTTGTAATTCCTAATAACATTCTTGGGAGCTACTCATACACATCCTTACTGAATTAAGAATAAAGGCCAGTAAAAAGGAAAAGAACATTGAAGGCAATGAAAACAATTGTTACAGAAGATTAAAAGTCAGATTTTGGTGCTCAGTGGCCAATTAGCTAATTTAACAGTGTCTCAATATGCACATATAAAATAGTTGTGATTTTCATTGGCATTTCATCTTGTATGCAAAATATGGGATTGTTAAAAACATAATTAAAATAGATTTAGAATAATGCTATCACCTAAAGGCCACCTAGGAAAGTTTATTTGTTATTTATACTTTAGACATTTTCTATTTTCTCATCTTTGGAAAAACATTCCCTCATCATTCTACATTTATCTCTCCAAAATATGAAGAGAAATCAAGTGACATTTAGCTTCTGTAAATGTCATTATGACCTGTAATGTGAACAAGAAGGAATTGAAAGTTTATTGATTAAATCCTATAAATGTCTAGCAGATGTCCAATGCAAATAAGAGAGGAGTGGAATTTCAGAGCTCTTCACAGTGACCTGACTTATACTCCTGTCAAAGAGACACACATATGACCAGCCCAGAGTAATTAGCAGACACAGCACCTCACTTGTCTTAAAAATGACCTTCAATTTTATTAAACATTTATGCTCTTACAGGTATATTAGCCTCCACATATAATACCCACAACAATGCTACACCCAAATTCTTCCAGTTTAGGGTGCATGTTCTTTGCACTTGTGTTTTGTCATTGCCATTTGCTAAATAAAAATGCTACATGATTCATTACCTCGAGGAAGAAAAAAAAAAGGAAAAAAAGAACAGACTGGGATGTATTAGCATGTCTAATAATCTGTGTACTCAGTGGAAAACAGCTGGACTTTGAAAAAAAAATTACTGTTCCTCTACTGTGTATGCAATCTTTGCATATGATATAAATTTGTGAAATTATGCCAATCGCTAGAAAAATAAGCATTTGTTTGGAATAAAAATAAGTTTGGGTGAGAAAGAGAGGAGCTGGAAATTTTCTTTAACATTTTCAGGCAAGCATATATCAATTTAACCTATGAATTGCCTATAACAAGTAGTTTCATTCCATCAGGATCATTACATACCTTTTTCACTTAATTGTTGTTAAATGCTAATTGGCCTTTGGAGAAAATCCATTATCATTTGTCAAGGACAGAAACTAAATTTGTGTATTAACGCTATCAAATCCAAGAAGAGAAAGTTCTTAATGTTTTTTCATAATTAAAACATTAATTCAGTGCTTTAGAAGTCAGTATGCTACCTTTTATATCAGTGATATTACAGACTGTGTAGCATCTCATTGTTTTCCATTTGTTATGCAATCTGAGATGAAGATTGACTATGAAAGGTACAGGATGCCACAGGCTTTGTGTGGTTATAAATTTAATTAATGTCAAAATGGTTAAAGTGTTGGAAAATGACTTTAGAATATTAATGAATACCTCATTAGAATTATTAACAGTATATAAACTAGACTATCATTTTGGTTCACTACAGAGAACTGTAGTGAAAGCACATAGCCACGTGCTCAGTTATCATACTTCTCTTAATCATAAAGTCAATTGCATGTGAAAAAAAGGGAAGTGCTGTTTATAGATAACTCATCTGGGTTAAACATCATCTGAAATACAAAAGGGAAGCTATTGAACTCAATAAAAATGAAGTTAAGAGAGAAAATAAATAAGAATGGTAAGTTTGAATGGCTAATTTGTAGATTTGGGTCCTAATAAAATTATCTCGCAGTGACAACAATCCCTAGGTGTACTATTTTCAATAGGCCTTGTTGCTGGTACTCCAGATATGCACATAATCAGACAGTGTAACTGCTGCAACCCACACACTCCTTTCTCCATTTCTTTTTGGGGTTGGAGGTAACTCAGCAAAGCACCTACTCAAACTGATTAAAGAAAGAACTTCATCTCTTAGCTTGGCTGGGAACTAGTTTTCAGAATTGCAAGGAATAAATGATCAAATTTAATGAGTAGGACAAAAATTAGAGTGCTGGTGTCAGAACATGGTGTCATCTTCTAGATGGCAGTCCAGGGCTCATTGGACATTAAAACTAAGATGCCTTGGTAGGGTAAAACAAAGCTGAAAATTAGAAGAGGAGATAATGATATTGAATCCTATAATATTGTTTCTAATATTACTCTTAATTTTACGATATCTTTCATGGCAAGGAGAAGAAGAAAAAAGGCCACCCAGATTAAAATAACTTAAAAGAGTAGGGAAAGGATACACAGAGCAATAGGAAGAAATGCAACATAACAAGTGTGACATAATTGTGGAATAATAAGAACAGAGAATGGAAAAATTTTGTTTGAATGTGTGGACATTAGTTGGAATGTAATTGTGTAGTATGGAAATGACAGGATTATGTGATGTGACAGCTTCATTGTAAGTGGTGGGAGAAGCTTTTTTAGTGAAGGCAATTTAGATACCTGGCAAATAGTGGACTGAAAACTCAAAGGTATCAAATGAAGAAGAAACCAAAGCTGTGAATCTGAATCCAGCTTGCACCAACTCAGCTGTGATGGCAGAGCCTCTGCACCCCCCTGATGCTACCTTCAAAATAGGGGAGGCCAGGTAAATGAGACTGGGCAGGTCCCCTGCCTCAGGCAGAGATCACCAGCCTATTTCCAGTAATGCGTCGTTCCAGCAATGAAGTGGGTGATGAAACTCAGCTATACTTACTCTCCCTCCACTCTCCAAAATGAGACATACCCACAGGTTATGTATTAATGACTGCCAAAAGGACACAAGTGGGTAAGTGATTATACTGAGACAGAGAAGCAATGTCCCTACCACTTGTTACTGAGTTTAGCGACCTTTGATAACACTGATTCTCTCCATTGCTTTACAGAGGTGTCAATGAAACTTTAAATTTTGCTATTTGAGGCAAATACTTTTTGCATCTTAATCATTTAATTTTGCTTTCCTTTCTTGATGGAGTCTTGAAAACAAAACAAGCAAATATCCCATGAAAGCAGGTATCAAATAGACAATGCAAGACTGAATGTGAGTGAATAGAAAAGTTAAACTAAAATTCTCCTAAATTTATTTTCTGGAGAAGAGTAGGTTGTGTGATTCTCCCCCTCTATTCCGCTCTTGTAAGACCCCACCCAGAGACAGGTCTGGTGTCCCCAGCATAAGAAGGACACAGAACTGTTGGAGCAACTTCAGAGGAGGGCCAAAACGTTGATAAAAGAACTGGAGCACCTTCCCTAAGAATGCAGGCCGAGAAAGTTACGGCTGTTCAGTCTGGAGAAGAGAAGGTTACACGGAGAGCTCAGGACACTCTTCCGGTATCTGAAGGGGTTTGCAGGTAAGACAGAGAGGGACTCTTTATCAGGAATTGTAGTGCTAGGACAAGGAGTAATGGGTACAAATTAAAAGGGGGAAATTTAGATTAGATGCTAGGAAGAAATTCTTTTCTGTGAGGGTGGTAAAGCTTGCCCAGAAAAGTTGTGTGTTCTCCATCCCTGTCAGTGTTCAATGCCAGGTTCAATGGGATATTGAGAAACTGGTCTAGTGGGAGATGTCCCTGTCATAAGTGTTCATTAAGATCCTTCCAACCCAAACAATTTTATTGTTCTATGAAATTAGAGCCGAACAATGTAAACCTTATGTAGAAATGAAAATTATTTTGTTAATTAATTGATAAGAATTGAAAGGCAAAAGGAAAATTGAAAGAGTTTTAAAAACTGGTTTGATGATAATGAAATAAATATCCAATAAAAAAGACAGAAATTGACAGAAGTTAAAAAAGTTTGGGATTATTTTTTTAAAGACATAAAAAAGTATTTGGTTTGAGATGTTTAGGATGTTTTATTTAGCTTTTGTTTTTTATTTCAGTTTGAAATAAACTGAAAAGACTTAGAGATAGGGAAGAAATCACGTAATCAAAATATTGTGACCTGAAGACCAAAGTGAAACTAAACATGTAAGTGTACACCAATGGAAATAAAGCAAAGATAAAGGAATGTTCCTGGAAAAAATACTGGACAGTTGATAAAATGTAGCTGTCTGGACTACATGTCATGATTTTAATGGGAAATCACTGAGAAGAGGTGTTGCATAGACTAGAGAAGATGATACAGATCTATGTAAAATTAAAAGGTCCTCCCTTTCAAATCTACAATATTACTAGAGTAAGACTACTAACTTTAGGAAAGAACCTAAATCCAATAGTCCTATTCAAACTACAAGAAGATAAGTGGATCCGATTCAAAAGTGAATTTCACAAAACAGAATTTTCACAGACTCTGAGAGTACCTTTCTCATGATGTCAAATTGTAAAATAATCTTCTTGAAAGGAAGGGATGGAAATGAATGTTGTTAGCAAATTACATTCATATGCAATTGCTGTTCATCTAAGTCCCCATTAAGTAAGTGAAGTAGTTAATGAGGTTGGGAAAGCATCAAACACAAGTCATACCATCAATGCAAGTAAATTATGATTTGTGCATACAAAATAGGTAATTCGTTGGAATGCACAATAATGAATAAGTATAATACTTTTGGAACCTATTTTGCATAGATATTTTCCATGTCATTCTGTTCCTTTTTGCTGGGTCCTGAACTTTAGTCCTAAAAGTATTCAGTATGTCTGCATCTTTCCTTTTGCTTCTTCCTCCCAAGAGGGTATTTTATTACCTTCATTCCAACTCTGAGCAGAGTAATACTTTTTGAAATCTAACACCACCTCTTTATGGGTGTATAAGCAGCATAACATGCAGTGATATGGAGCAAAGGAGGTGGCATCCATCACTTTGAAATCTGAGGCTACAATTCAGAGCTCAGAGTGCACAACAGTATCAGCAATATTGGAGCATTTCCTCCATTCAAATATTGCAGTTGCTTCTCTGGCTCCAAGAAGTTGCTCAGCAGATCCAATTGCTTATTTTCAAGGTTTAATTCTAATTCCTTTCTATGGCAGTTATTTTCCTTATCACAACTCACAATTACTGGGAAAACATTCTTCTGAAATTGGTTTCTTTGCTGCAAAATAAGCAAAACTGCTCAATTGTTTTGAATAACAAAAACATTTTTTGAGGAAATCTTGCCACCATTTGTAAAAACATTCAAATCTGTAAATTCTCCAAATTAATTGAATGAATTTGAAATGGAACTATTCTAAGTAATTATGAAGATGTGATATGCTTGTTTTATCTTATTAAGCAGCAAGTTTTACTTTTCAATGTCATTTATATTACTCATTGAAATGAAAGTCAACTGGAGTATAGTTAGAAAAGTCTGTCGACCATTTTCAAAATGGCCAGTCTTCCATGAAGAATCAGATTTTTCTTCTGAGCAATAAAGGTTATTAATATACAACTTGGGCGTGCTTATTAGTCAAGGAGTAGTGAAAGTTTTATATTCTCATTAGAAAGATAGTCCAGTCCAGAAATATTTGTACCTTGCCTGCCCTTTCTCCTTCACTAACAGCATTGAGATCTTTTCCTAGTTAAGCAGCAGCTAGAACTCAGAGCAGACTATATGTTTCAAACTGGCCCACTGATATTTATTTCTGAGTTCTTATGCAGTGTTGTCTATTGCTGTGAAAATATTTATTCCTCCAGCATAATTTCTGAAATTTAATTTCTGTAACATTTTGCCTTAGAAAACCTGTTATCCTAAAAAGATTTTAATATTATGCACTGCAATGAAACTGTCTTCTTCTGTTGAACACTTTTCATTATTTATAGATATGGTTGAACATGACATAAATTCTTGAACAGCTATTGCACATCTTAGTCCAGCATGCTTCTTCAGATGTGATGAAAGCAGATTACCACATTCTAAGTTTGCAAAACTATTAAAGGGAATCATTGAGTTTTACTTGCAGTTCATTTGGTTTCTTGTAGAAGAGTATTAAGGTCCAATGACATTTGTCTTTGTTATTTCAAGGAAAAATTATTCCAAATGTGCTAGTCTTTAGTTTTGGTTCTTAGCTTGTGACTCTTTGTCCATACACATGTATTTCTCCTAAGAAGGGATGCTAGACTTAAAGCTACCTTACATAATAGACCTGTAAGCAGTCATGGATCTCCTCATCTATATCTCATGTCACAGCTCCTCCACTGGACTCCCAGAATTAAATGCAGTCATGTGCATGCACAGTTCCATCTTCATTCCAATGGCTTACATCTGCATGTCTGGAGTGCGTGTACCTCATGATCCTAATTATGATTAGGTGATCAGGCATTACAGAGAGTGTGGAAATAAATTCTTTTTTCCCTACAAGCATTGCTCCTCCTGAGAGCTGATGCCATTGTATCATTCACACCTGAACTGTTTTTCAAAGCAACGCATTGCATACTTGAATTATTATGGATCATCTTTTTCCCTTGCACTGAGAATATTCTGGCCCTGTATGACAATTAAGTATTGTCAGCGGTGTGTGGCACTGCTGTGTGTTAATTGCTACACAAAGGGATAACATCTCATGTTTCCTTTCTTACTGACAGACTACCTGCACCCAGTTGGAATTACAACAGTGGAATGAATGACATCTTAGTTTTCTTGAGAGTAATGAGAGAGTCCTTTACCCACCCTGAGGGTCATGAAAGAGATTGCAAGCATGCTACAGTTATCTTCCCTTTCACTGGAAATTTCTGCATCCTCTATCTGTGCAAGCATTGAGCCTCTTTAGGTCTTCCTGCTGTACTTTCATCATTGGGTAATAAGTACTCCTGTTTCCTAAAATTTTTCCTCTACATTATCATTTGTTCTGTCTTTGTCCTTTGGTCCAACTTCATTCAGTTCTACTCCAGTTCCTTGTGCTGAATCATAGATATGCAATTTTGATTCCCTTTTATGAAGAAATCGACTGCTGCCTTTAACCTTGATGCATGACACCTGAGTTATGTCTCTGTCTTTCAGTTAAAAATTTATTTTAAAAATTTTAATTTATCTTTAATCACAGGGTTTTTTCACTATCCACAAAGATAATCAGTTCCCAACTCTAGCAAAAACGTTTTTCTGATTCTCAGTATCAGGCAAAAAAACCTTTGTATTGTTTCATTTTCTAAGGGTGAAGTATTTATTTTATAATTTTATTAGTCTTGCCCATGTTTTAGATACAATTGCTAACAGTATTTTCACAGACATGTCAGTTCTTATGTGTCAGACACGGTAGTGATTCATGAGACTCTATTCTGAGCTACTTGAAGGCTCAGTCTAAAGTCTGTTGCATGCACATGTGTAACCCTCTTCTATGTCTATGTTCCAACTGACCAATATCCACTAATATATACAAATATATCTTTATCTGGAAATCCAGAATTCATTTCTGTTTCTATAATATTCTGATACCCTTTTCGCTGTGTTTTGAATTACTGCAAGATTTGCTTATTAATCAAGATCTCTTGTTCTGAGTGTCCTTAAACTGGTAACTTCCATTGTATTTCACTAATTTATTCCTAGAAAAAAAGTAAAGATGAGATGTGCATGAAAATTTTTGATCTTTGTCAAGACAGACATTTATCCAAATACTAAAAGTAGACCTAACTGCACACCCCCTAGCACTATTCTCTGGACCATTAACCAAATACATGCCATCATAATTTTTATTCCTTCATCCAATTGTTTTCATTTTAATAACATCATTAGAGCAGGCTGGATTTGCCAGCAGTGGAGATGTCTAAGGGATGGGAAGAAGGAAAAGAGTATCTGAAGTGTGTCTGAAGATTTTAGGGTATCTTAGTGAGAATTTAGAGTTTCAGAAAGAATTAAGTGGGAGTCAGAAACTATGGCAAGATGTGTATATTTGAAGGGAGGGTGTTTCATAAAAATACACATTCACATTTCATAAACATAAGCATAAGAATTCCTCCCTCTGCTCTGATCTCAGCAGAAGGATTTTACTGCCCTCTCCTCGGGCTTTCCCTTCCTTCACATAATACCCTGTGGTGACCCATCCTCTCCTCCCCATGTGTTTGTTCACCTTCCTGCAAGGGTGTTTGTATTTTTTCACACAGACTGGCTTTTTCAATTATTCATCACTAGCTATAGTGTCTGCAAATGCTAGGCTTTAAGATGCAGTAAAGTATCATACATAAGAATATGGATTTCTTATAAAAATAGATTTTTCAAATGGGATACAAGGGTTTTTGAGAAGCAAGTGATGACCCAAACACACAAAATAAAATGTCAGATTACTAATTTCTTGCTTCTCAGTTGGACAATAGCCCTTTTACCCTTTGGATGTTGTAGTGTGAAGTCTGAATGCAAACCTAACCATAATTTTCTTTGCTGTACACTGAATCACAGGAAATGTGAAAGATAGAGTACCCAGCAGGAAGATCATTTGCTGGGCAGATTATGTTAGGGGTAAGTCAATTCTAGCTGTGTTCTCTATTATTGCAACTAGTGCATAAATAGAGCTGTGTGACCTGAGAGCATGCATCTGATTTTGTTACTGCAGAGTAACAGTACCGACAGAATGTCTGTAAGAAAATGAAATTTATATCTCAGTTGGAAAGACAAGAAGTAGATCCCATCTTGTTGCCCTTGCTACAGCTAATGTGACAAAAAAAATCCTGCTGTCTCCTCAGCCAGGAGGCACATTCCTTCAGCAAATTTGCTTGAGGGTGTTGAAAAGCACTACCAGAAGCACTGGTGAGAATGGCAGTTAAGTTTCAATAGAAATAAAGTATAAAATATTCACAAGAAGCCAAATATTTAGGCCTTTTTTTCAAAACTGAAACTTTTGCATTAGGATCAGACTTACAGAAGTGACTGGAAATATAAGTCCCTTCAGCAGAGTTCCCAGTTTAGGACAGTGAACTGGCCTATTCATTAAAGATCAGCTACATTACTTTGGACAATTCAAATCCAGTTAGATGTTTCAAATCAGTCATGAATTAACCAAGGTGATAAAAATAAATATTTTAGCAACTGGACACAGACTCATGAATTTAAAATCAAGTTTCAGTTTTACAACACCTTAGCCTCTTCATTACATTCTCTGTCCCTCCATCTGACATATTTATGAAAGACAGTATTTAAGAATTGGAAAAAATTAAGGATAGCCTTCTCAGTGTCTCTACTATAATCATGCTAAATTTTGAAGTGTGTAATGATGATAGAAAAAAGCAGTACTTCAAACATAAATACCAGATTATATGCCACTGTTAAATGGGCAGAGATTCCTGATGGAAAATGAAGCAGTGTTTCTGGGGTTAGATTAGATTTGATCTGTATAATGTAGAAAATGAACATACTTTATAGTGTAGGCTTGTTAACCTAGTTGAGGTTTTTTCTTTGTAATATATACATGCAAGCTGAGGTAAGTAATTTTTTTATGTACCCATCTGGAACCAAAGCCCTTAATGATTCAAGAACAAAGCAGATTTGATGCACTATTGATTTTCTACCTCAGCAATAGAAAAACAATTGCTCTATGCAAAGATCTGTTTTTCTAGGTTTCTGCCATCAGTCTTTTTAATGCTTATGCAATGTAGCATTTACATAGAAAAAGAATTTCACACAAGGTTGAAAAGGAAAAAAAAATACTCTTTCATAGGAACTTTAGGCAAGTCTCCACACTGCAAAAAACTTTTAAAAGGTATTTAATGCATTTTCCAGTATTAAGTATCTGCACTTCTCTGGAGTACCTAAATGCACTCTCACTTCCCTGCCCTCAGACCACATGCTGGCCCAGCTACCTGCAGTGGTGCACTGAGTTTGCTTTCATAGAAGCCTTGAATAAGGGGGGTTTGCCTTATGCTTTCCTGAATCAAGCCCTGACTTGTGTGAGAGGCATCAGTCAGACATCAGTTTGGAAAATCATTCCCAATGCCCCTAAGGAAACATAACAAGCTGTGTGAAGGCAACTCCTGGTTGCAATGCACCTGAGACAAGAATGAGTTTGTCTCTGTTCTGGGACTTCTCTGCCTGTGATGTGCAGACAGTTTTGAGCTCTTCAGAAGCTGAGTACAAATCACAGAAGCAGTTACAGTGTAACCTTCCTGTGATATATTGTGCTATAAGGGCTATTTTACAGCAGCATTCACAAGTCACTAAAAAGTCCAAGACAACGCAGTGATTTAAGTGTTTATAGGTGCAGACAACAGAACATTTAAGGCAACAATCCCATCAGTTCATAAATCATTAAAGGTGAAACTGCCTCCAGTCCATTACAAAGTTCAAGAGTAATACCCTGTAGAAATAGTATATGACATCGATACAGAAACCTGAAGCATTTATGCATGCTGAAGATAATAACTACCTTTTTTCAAAAGGTCTGTTGCAAAACCCCCTAGAAGATGTGTCACTGCATTCCACTGTCAGGTCTAATACTATTTCATTTATTATGGATTGCAAACAGGAATGTGTTCCTTTACAAGGCTGATCAAAATTCAAACTGAACATTTTCTAAAATGAGTGTTTTATGGAAATATTAATAGGATTCAGCTGAATGTTTGAGCCGTGGGGTGGTGTGAGAGAATGAAAGCCTGAAATAGTTAATACAAACGTGAAACCCTTAATGTCTCAAACGCTGGCAGAAGAGAATGTTACCATGCCAACGAGATAAGGTATGGTTTGAAAAGAGCATCTTGTGGAGGCAGGACGCCGCTTTTCTTGGACCAGCTTCCTTATCTTGGGTAACTATAGCTAAAAACAAGTTAGAGACAACAGTGCATTTCAGTCTATTTTTGGGAGAGGAACTGAAATCATGAGACCCTCCAAGTCCCTTCTGAAAATTTGAGAATAAGAAGATTCACCTGCATGAGGGCAAGTCTATAAATAGCATAGCTGAGAAGGGCTGTGGATGTACCCATCATCAGGAGGAACTGGACTGGGGATGGCTTTGGAACCCTGGGTGATGACCTGGATTTATTCTACTTTCTTTCTTTCTTTCTTTCTTTCTTTCTTTCTTTCTTTCTTTCTTTCTTTCTTTCTTTCTTTCTTTCTTTCTTTCTTTCTTTCTTTCTTTCTTTCTTTCTTTCTTTCTTTCTTTCTTTCTTTCTTTCTTTCTTTCTTTCTTTTTCTTTCTTTCTTTCTTTCTTTCTTTCTTTCTTTCTTTCTTTCTTTCTTTCTTTCTTTCTTTCTTTCTTCTTTTCTTTTCTTTTCTTTTCTTTTCTTTTCTTTTCTTTTCTTTTCTTTTCTTTTCTTTCTTTTCTTTTCTTTTCTTTTCTTTTCTTTTCTTTTCTTTTCTTTTCTTTTCTTTTCTTTTCTTTTCTTTTCTTTTTCTTAAAAGTTTAATTTGCTACTGCCAGGAGCAGTTCAGAATCTCTGTTACCACATGCTGTTCAGGAAGGTAAACCTCCAGTCTGTTTAGAAATGTGCCCTAAATAAAAATTTTAAATGATTGTTTGGTGTTGTTTTACCTTAATTTAGCTCAAGGAGGTCTGGAATGTCAGCTGCCTCTGAGTAGGCAGTCCAGGACAGCCCTCGAGTTGAAAAGGTGGTGTTTGGCCATAGGCTGGACTTGAATATTGCAAAGCTCTTTTCCAGCCTAGCTGGAAATTGTGATTCTGTGATCACAGTTCTGATTCATTCCTTCAGCAGTGGTATTCTTCTACCTGAAGAGTGCTCACATCCTGTAGTCTAATATTATAATATAATGACTTTTTCTTCCTCTTTTTCTTCTTTTTAGATTTTCTCACATTACACTTCTGCTATTTATATTTTTCTTTGCCTAGCCTCTACGTCTGCTCTCCAATCTTATTTAACTCTGTCTCCTCTCCATACTTCTGTCTGACAATGCAAGACCCTTTGGTAACCTCTTCTTTTCAGGATTTCAACAATTTTGTCTATAATCCTTCCTCAGAAGTACTTTATCTACAGTACCAAGCAAAACTAAAACACCAGTATGTGAGTCCTATGAAAAAATATACTTATGAAATTTTTTTCTCCTTTAGTCTTGGATTTCTTTCAAAGAGAATGAATGTCATTGCCAGACTTTCTGTTTATTTCCATATGCTTGTGTTTCAACATACATGAGTCCAACGAATAAAATGTGTGTTTTATACATTCAACATTAAGAATTCCATAGAAAAAGATAAGATTAGGGAGAGGCAAATTATGCAGAGCAGCATTATTCTACTGATTTCAGTGGAGCTATACTGATTCATGCATTTTGAAAATGGCCTGTCCCAGAAATAAATTTAATTAACTTGTATCAAAGATCAGTGTCCCACAGAAGAAATTTGCCGCCTGTTGCACCCACCTTATGGGCCACATGGCCTTGAGGAAGAAGTGGTGATCAGTAGAGTAATATAAGAGCCAGTATACTGAGGCACCAAATTATTGGTTCTTTCCATTCAATTTTATAATCTCATATTTACTATGTCACTTGGACAGTTCACAGTAGATTCTGAGCCACAGAATTAGATAATAGCAGCTGCTAAGTCTTTCCTCTGTTCCATATTCACAAGTTTTTCATTTTCTCTCCTTCCAGTTAATTCTGTTTTTCAGAACTGTGAATGTGTCCTAAAAGTGCCTCATTGCAAGATTTGGCCCAAAGGACTAAGATAATAATAAATATAACCAGAATAGTATTAAACTGATGCTGTGACCTGGAGAGAATACTAAAGTTTCTAATTGTAGTCTGGTTATACCTAGTATCATTGGCTTCTTTATAAACGTTATTTGAAGACTGATTTTCCTATGTATTTTATTCCAAGAATGACTTTCATATTCCTGAAGATGTTTATGATACTGAGAGATTGTATTCACTGTCAAGAACACGTAGCTTTGGAAAGAACAGACACAGTCAACTAATAAAAGAAGTGTGAAGTATGTTCATGCAAAATGTGCCAGAGACAGTGACTGATTGATTGAAAAGACAAAATGTTGTTCCTAAGTGTTCATTTTTTCTAATTTAATTAAAAAGTAAAGAACATTTGGTTATTTTTAAACTGTTAAGTTTCAGTGAGATTCCAAGAGTAAACAATTCTCATTTCTCACCTAAAAGAAGTTGAGTAAGATTATGTCAAGAAGAGCAAAAGCTGTGAACGAACCATAAGAATTGTCTGTCAAAGTCTGTAGTTCACAGTTTAGGTGTTATAAGAGGTTACTGATAGGTTTCTTAGTATGAAACTAACTGACTTTACTCCCTGTATTTTTGAGACATTTTTGAGTTTTATAGAGCTCTCCAAGATTTCAGCAGTGTTTTGGCAAGACTGTGGTGGTTTATGTGTTTAGAAGTGAAGTCATAGTAAACCAAAAGTATCAGCTGAAAGGTCCTTGAGCCTCAATGTACGAACAGAAAGTTATCTACAGATCAACTATAATGAATCTGTATTTGATGTATAGTAATTTGTTGGATCAAGCAATGCCGTCCACTAGGGTAAAAAAAGCAAGAACTGCACCCCTTAGGCATAAGGTAATCAGGAATCACTCCCAGCTGAGTGTGAGCAATAAATATAAACCCATTTATGCAGTATAAATATTCCTGTATGCACACTTGGTCCCATCTTCTTTTGCTTTTCTTTCATTTCAGGAGTAGAAGCAACAAAGAAAAGGGGATGAGAATTTGGTTCATGCATGCTCCCTTTCTCAATAGGGAGTAATAGCTATAAAGAAAACACTCAAAGGTTTTGAAGTTGCAAGAATTTGATCAACTTTTATGCTAAAGTTTAGGGTTTAAAAAATTAAGTTAGTTTTTTAATACACTATCAAATCCAAAACAAATATAAAAAATACAGAACTCATTACAGAACACAGGTTTATAACCTCAAGAATTAAAAAAAGATGTCTTGTGTATTTGTGCAATCCTTATGGATTTACACAAAGTGATTAGTCATCAGAATATCTGATACCCTTTTTTTACATCTTCACAAAACCAATCTGAGTTTGAAATTTTCCTGTTACTGAGGTTTTGTGAGTCAGTCAGGTGTGTTTGATTATGACTATACCCTGCCATGAAATGCATATGACAAATACATATTTGTCATAGCAGAAAAGCCATACATTCATCTCTGGTAAAAATCTACCTCAAAACTTCTAATGCAAATTTGTGCAGTCTGAACAGCTTTGTTTACTTGGTGTTATGAAACCTGCATACCTGCATTTTTTAGCAGCCATTAATTGCTGTCTCACACTGTTCTCTCTGCCTTCCACTTCATTAATCACAGGACAATGGTAGGCCAGGGGCTGCGTGATAGAAGCATCTAAACTATAAGGAGTAAATTTTCTGCTTCTGCTCAAAACTGTGCAGTAAGTTGCCCTTCCAACATTCTTTTTTTAAAAAAAATGTTGTTTGAAAACCTCTTGTGGAAACTGAGCTTTCTTGAAGTCACTGTGAAAGGCACTATATTATGTCTAATATGTACCCACCTTGGTTGTAGATAATCTATGCTGGGACAGAAACACCCCTGAATGACTGGGTCCTAGGGGGAGGCTCAAGTATAAAATGCAGCAAAAATAATGGGAGCTGAACGTGTGGAAATGGGGATAAAAGAGTCTTCCTAAATATTTATTGAACAGACTATGTCTTTTTTATATTTGAATCAATAAAGAAACATTTCATTAATTGCCAACTTATCCATTCTAAGGCCATTTTGCCCAAAGCAATGTGTTAACATGACCAGTTGTCCCTGGTGTTTTAAGATATATTGTGGTATAGAGGTTTTGATTTAAATTATCCTGACTTAGTTCCCCTCTCAGTAATTTGACAATTTATTTTGCTGACCATGTGGCTATAAGTAGAACCATAATCTGTTGTATCTGAACTGAGGAACAAGGTGCTAAGGACAAATGATAACAGAATAATTCCTTTTCCATCTCTGCTATTCCCTGCAGGAATATTTTGCATAATGAAAACAACATTCTAAATTAAAATGGTTGCTTTTTGCCGATCAAGATTCTTTACCTATTCAGGAGATTTTCTAAATATATTCAATTTTTTTTAATGCTATAAATTTATATTCATTTTCATTTAATGCTAGATTTCTAGTAGAAATTGAATTCCTGGAGTCAGAAAAAGGGAAAAAATGCTGAGTTCCTGCTTTCATTGGTCCAACTTCCGATTAAACATTCTGTGCAAAGTGTGTAAAGAAGCATTGGATTTTCAGCACTTAATTACTTTAGCCAGTTGCCATCTGTTCTTTGAATTCTGACCTTTCTTTCCAAGTTGCAGCTACATGGAGTGTCTGCAGTCAAGCCAATTAGATCATGGATGTTTCACGCTGACATTACAAGAGATTTAATGTCCACCTGCAGAACCCTGGTTGATAAATTTAATAGTGATGACACAGTGGCCTTCTGCAACCTTCATCCAGCAACAAAATAACAGTTTATTACACTTGGCATTCTTCGTTTAAAATGTGGCACAACGAGCAGTGGCAAAATCACATTTTGATTTGTTTCTTCAGCCCATGACATTAATCATATACTGTCAAAATCTTTTCATGCTAGTTTCTCACAAAGATGATGCAGGTTAACTCTGAAAAGCAACCCCATAAAATTACCCTTTTCTGGTCTAAGAGGAATAGTCACAGACTGAAATAGCTTTAAGCCACCTATTCTCCCATAAAATTCTCAGACGGTCAAGGTTGAACTTTGCAGGAAGTCAGCCACTCTGATATCACCTGTCATCTGTGCATGAAAATGACAGATTGTCTAAAGAGTTCTCACACTGGAAGCAGAAATGCATATGAAATACCAACATATTTCTTATAGCAGTTATATTATCAAATGATTGCCCATCAGCATATAATAGTAATACAATAATATTTCAATATTGTTTATTAGTAAATGGTACCAAAGTCATTCAAGTCTATCTCAGCATTTAATGGGGACTAACCACTTCTGTTAACCTCAAAAATGTCATAATTTGTGAATGTAATATTATCATTGGCAAGTACATTTCTATAGGACTCATTACATAGAAACTTCTTTATCAAGAAGCTTCTGGAAAAGCATATAGCTTCGGTACCTGTCTGAAAACACGAGAAAAAAAAAACCCCTCTTTCATTGAGGAACACTTTGAAGCTGATTATAGGTACAAAGATGACCTGTGAAGCCTATCAACGTCAGTGAGAATCAGCCCTTGTATTGATTTTAATGGTCTTTGAATCCGGTCCTGAGTGTGAGATTCTGAAAACACATTAAAGCGCCCATTTTTAAAACTGAACTTCTTGTTTTGAACCACTAACTTTGAGACAGAAAATAAATGCTACATGAAGAAGCACAAATCCCTATCGTTGTATGAGAGCACACTACTTCAGTTCTTCCTGTGCTTACAGTGCTGAGCCAGATGGCAGTATACGTAAAGCACTGTGTTACAGAGTCTCAGAAGCAATTTTGCTGAGTTTCAAGGAGCCTAATCTCTTAATAGAACTGCAGATTATCTGTGTGCTCTTAATAGGAATCTTTTGTTCCTTTCCCTACTTCCTCGATGCTGAAAAGTGCAATAAAGCCAACTGCATTTCCACTGAAGAGAATTCACTCTATTTTGTGCTAGGTGGTGACGAAAATTCTAATGAGCCACTTTGCTCATTATGTTTATTTGGCAGCATCAAACAGAAAACTCATACATCACAGAAAGAAGTCTGGCAGTTATGTCATCTTGCTGAATTTTTACTGCTAAATGAAACATTTTCAGAAGTCTGAATAAAGAACTAGGTGTTATTTCATCTTAAAAATTGAGTAGTAATACTGAATTTCTTCTGTAAAGATTCTGAGATGCTTCAACCATTTCACAATAACATCTGAAAAAAAGAGAAAATTAAACTGACTTAAACAGCATAAAACATCTTTGTCAAAAGTAAACATATTACATTCAGTATCACACAGAAATTAACTGTGTTTTTAAAGTGATCTGTGATGCATATCCATAAATATTAAATTTTTCATTTGAAATAATAATTCACAATAATGTGTTTCTTTCCAAAGAAAACTAAAAATCACAACAATAGAAAATGTCTCATTCCTTAATTTACTAGAGCACAACTGCCTCTTCTGTGATCCCTCTTCATTACCATTTAACCATGTCTGTGGCAAGACAATCCGGAAATCAGGAATTATGTCCTTTTGATGCTTTCAGCCATTACTTTCTACACACTTCTTTTTCAATTAAATTTGGGCTAAGAAAGAGTAGCATTCTCCATATGTTGTGACTTTTTTGTTCTTTGTGACAATTAATACTTAAACTTAGTTTTGTATTTTTATTCTATGAACATAGTTATCGTATGTGTGTGCAAACACACCGTCATACATGCTCAGTATCAGTCTTGTTCAGACCTTCTACTGTCCAGAATACAGCAGGTGATATTCAAGCAAAGAGAAGTACTATTGTTTTGGGGGTTTTTATGTGATGCCTTTATATACTTATTTTATATCCTTATTCTCACCTCCCTGGCATTTTAAGATTTCTTCAAAGAGCAGACTTTCTAACAGCATGGTTGCTATGGGTTGCCCGTGTTGTCTACTCAAGTTCTTTATCTGCTGTTACCTGTCATTTTTGGGCTGCAGTCATCTCTTCCCTGATGGGAGGCTAAGACCAGCTCTAACCTTTACTTTTCTCTGAATTTCTCTAGCAAGGGGATACTTCTACCTACTACAAGGTTCTACTCACAACTGTTGCAAAGCTGTAGACTTCGGGTAAATTTTCTCTAATAAATCTATTACTCCTTTCCCTTCTCTCCTTCCCCTCACTTCCCTCAGTGTTGTCTTTCTCTTATTCCTCACCACCACAAACTCTGTAACTCACCACCACCCCATAAGCATATAACAAAATCTATACCAGACCTCTCTTGTCTTTATCTAGGCACCCCAATTGTCCTTCATCTTACCTGAACTCTTAGCTGTTCACCTGTGCCTTCCTGGACTTGTACTGTCTAATATCATGCCCACTTTAACTCCTAATCCTTCTGTCCAACGATATAGCTTGTATTAATGACTCCCTACATTTGTTTCTGTTCTGTCTTGGTGAGGTTGAGCAGCAAGGTCATTGTGCTTTATAAAGATCTCTCCAAGCCTTGTTCTCAGTTCTGGATCCTCAGCATCTCTAGATGAGGTCTACTTGAATGTTTGTCACCGTCAAATTTTCTGAAAAATCCCTTCGCCAGTATTTCTTCTCCTGGGAAGCTGAGAAGCCTCAGAGAAAAATGAAAACAATGATTATCTGATTCTCTTCTCCTGTGTTTTGCTGCCTTGGAATGTGGTTTGGACATTGTTTACCAACTGGTCATTGTTTCATTGGTTTCATGTGAATTGTTTTAACTTAATGACCAGTCACAGCCAGCTGCGTCGAGGCTCTGGAGAAAGTCACGAGTTTTTCATTATTATCTTTTAGCCTTCTATCTGTATCCTTTCTCTATTCTTTAGTATAGTTTTAGTATAGTAGAATAGAATAGAATAGAATAGAATAGAATAGAATAGAATAGAATAGAATAGAATAGAATAGAATAGAATAGAATAGAATAATAAATTAGCCTCTAAGAACATGGAGTCAGATTCATCTTTCCTCCCCATGACGGGGGACCACAAAAATACCACAAATGATCAATGCAAAGAAAGTCCACCTAAGTACCTAACACCATCTCTGTCAATTCAGTATGTCAGCCTACAATTGAAGAGAGAAAATGTGTTGCATGGAAACAGTTACCCCCTGCTGCTTGTTCCTTGTGCCACCACCTGTGTTCTGCTCTGTCACTCATGCCATCACTCTTTAGTCTGCTGTAGTACTGGCATTACTGTGATGCAAACATCACAGATAACCAGGCCCCTAAACTTCTGATGTCCAGTTTTCCAGACTGTTCCAGCTTGTTTTTGTCTGTTCACTTGCCATTTTTGTGGAATTATTCAAGTTCAATTAGAAGACTACAAAGAAGTAGTTGACCTCCACAGATAAGGCCAGATTCGTGCCGTGTTTATAAATTTTTTATTACTCTGCTCTTGAATTCACAGTGATACTACAAAGTGAATTGCCTCTAAGCAATTATGGATCCATCAAAACTAATGTTCTTGCTATTTTTATCTTTTACAAACAAGAAATAAGTACCAGGGAGCATGCAGAACAGACCATTTTTAGGAATAGATTACTACCTCATTAGAAAGCCGTTTGTGCTGTAGAGTATTAGAACATTCTTGCTCTTCATTCAGATTAGGCAATCATGGAGTTAATTGCTTGCTGACTAGATGAGCTTTCATTAGTTCTGAAGTCAGCTCATCAGTTATAGTAGCAATGACAGTGGAAATCACTGAAGGAAAAAATACTACATTATCTTTCTAAAGAAAAATTAAAACAAATCAAAGTACCAAAACCTGATCCATGTCCTACCAGCGGCTATGCAGCTCATATCAATAATCAATGATATACTGAGATACAGTGGCACTAGTCATAACAGCTAGGAATAACAGCAGATACTGAGAAAAAGGCAAGAGGCCATTGTTCCAAGAAATAATGTCAAGAAATAATAAAAAACACCTTGCTGACATTATAAATTACATATTTTGACAGAAAGTGGTTTGATAAAAGTAAAGGAGATAGAGTTCATGTTGCTGCATTAAAGAGCTAACAGAATGTTATGGTCAGTGAAGACTAGGAGAATTATTGATTATGTGTACAACAACTGAACCATTAGTAAAATTCAAAAGGTGTCTCTCAGTCTCAGTCCTAAAACCACAAGTCGACATGGGCATATCTATCCTAGTCCTGTAAGTCATCCATCATTGTTATAGCCAGCCAGAGGAAAACCTGAGTGATACCCACAGTCACTCCAGCTGAGTGAGGATTTAAGGCTTGTATACTTTATATACACTACATAAATGTTATCAGTGACTCCTGGGATTTAAGAAGAAACTGAGCACTCTGCAGGAACAAAGCCCTAAATAATCATCTGTTTTCTATTTTAGTAGAACCTGAAGCAGAAAGCTAATTCACATTTGCTCATTGATTTCATTACAATGCACAAAAAGAAGCCAGTAAAAAATAGCAGAAATATTCCATTTCACAGCTTTTTTGTTTAACCACCAAATTAGACAAGAATAGCAAAGCAAATTTCCTTATTTTTAATGTCTGTGATCCTTTCAAATTTTTGAAGAAATTGATTTCGCTTCCTTGAATTAAAGATTATTTTTATCCTTGTGAAAGCAGTTAATATTGCCAATTATTTCTTTTCAGGCATGCCTGAAACATTTTAATGGGAAAAATTCATCGTGGTGACATTTTTAAGAAGTAGAGTCATGCATTCTTAGTATAAAACTATTCTTTATTTAGATTAAAGAAGCTGGGAAGTTCTTAATATTGCAAGATATTTAAGACATTTACTACAATTTAAGGCATTAAAGCTAACTATTTAGGAGAAGAGATTAAGCAGATAAATTTTATTCTCTTAAAATTTGCAAATTATCCACCCAGCAATAAATTATATGAAGCATTTGTTGAAACAATGGAAATAATTACCAAAGATCAATTTTTAAAATTACTTAAAATACTATTTTAATTTAATGAATTTGGAGTATGAAGGAAGCATCAGGGGATAAGTTTTTTTTCACTCAAAAACTAGACTAGGATTAATCTGAAGATATAAAAATTAAAGTTGTCAAGTTTTTTGGGGATTTTTTTTGCATTTAGTTGGATGGCAAGTGTGTTCTCCCATCACTGAATTTGATTGCGATAAATCGACATTTTCTGAGAAAAGTGATCTGACAAATTTTTCCTCACAAGCTAAAAAGCTGATGTTTAACCAAGTCTGGGCAAAAAGTTTGCTATTCATGATCATTGAGGACAATCAATTCCCAGCAACGAATAACTAGAGCAGCAGTATTATTCCATTCAGTCTCAGAAAACTGGAAAAAACTCTCCTAATCTTTACCTTTACAAAGCCTTCTTTGTTCTTTGACACAGATCAAAGTTGCTAACAGAATGAAAGTTGACTCCAGAGTGAAGAAATTTACTAGAATTTGTACAATGCTGAGAGAAGAAAGGATGTTTCTTACAAGAGAACTAGGACAAAATTCTATGCTTGGCTAATATAATATGAACTATCTTAGAACAGGAGAGTGTTAAATAGGTTTCCTGGTAACCAGGGTATGAGCTAAAATCTATATCACCACAAACAACATACAGTGATAAGAAATTTAATTGCCCATAGTTAATTTACATGAGTCCAGCTTGAAATGTCTGGAACAATCTGTAAACTATTTGAAACCTCTTCAAATGCTTCAATGATTGAGCAACATGAATTTTATACTAATACTTATGTTTCTAAATTACAAATTCATTTACCTGTGAACCAACTTTATCTGTGAATTAAACATTCCAAAGCCCAGTCTAAATTATTCAGGTCTTTTCCATGGAACAATAATCATGGAATCACAGAATGGTATGAGCTGAAAGAAACCTTAAAAATCATCTAGTTCTAAGCCCCTTCCACTAGACCAGGTTGCTCAATCTGTTTTAACATCTGTAAATCACAGAAGAAGAACCTGTTCTAGACTTCCTGAAAAAAGGTTGTCGTGAGATGGGCGGTGGTCTCTTCTGCCATGTCTCATGTGAAAGGATCAGAGGAAATGGCTCTAAGTTGCATAAGGGGAGGTTCAGGTTCGATATTAGAATTTTTTTCACTGAAAGACTGGTTAGGCTTTGGAATAAGTTGGCCAGCACGGTGGTGGAGTCACCCTCTCTGGAAGTGTTGAAAAGGTGTCCAGATGCTCAGAGAAGGGCAACAAGGCTGGTGAAGGGTCTGGAACACAAGTCCTATGAGGAGTGGCTGAAGGAGCTGGGGTTGTTTAGCCTGGGAAAAAAGGAGGCTCAGGGGTGATCTCTTTACCCTCTACAACTGCCTGAAAGGAGGCTGTGGCCAGATGAGTATCAGCCTCTTCTCCCAGGCAACCAGCAACAGGATGAAAGGACATAGACTTAAGCTGCACCAGGAGAGGTTCATGTTGGACATTAGGAGGCATTTTTTTCACAGAAAGGGTGCTTAGATATTGGATTATTGCCCAGAAAGATGGTGGAGCCGCCATTCCTGGGGGTGTTCAAGAAAAGACTGGATATGGCACTCAGTGCCATGCTCTAGTTGTCCTGGTGCTGTTCTGTCAAAGGTTGGACTTCATGATCTCAGAGATCTTTTCCAGCCTAATTGTTTCTGTCTGCAGCCCCAAGCAAAGAGCAGTCCGGGCCTAAATTCTATCACATATTTCAGACATGAAATTTTATTATTGGAACTTCTTACATAAATAGTTCCTCCAAAGACACTCAGAAAAAGCTTCACAGAATCTTACTGAAACACAGAATTTTTAAGCTTGCCAAATCATTTAACCATGGATCTGTAAAAAAATTAGGTTGAAAGAGGTCTCTAAGACCTGCTAGCTCAGAATATGACTAATTTGGATGTTGGATCTAGTTATAAAGTTAGATCAGGTTGTTAAGCCCCTCAACCAACAGAATTTTGAGCCTCTCCAAGGAGTTAATAAAACTGTCATTATATTTTCCTGACATTGTCGGTCAGCTTCCTCTCTAGTTCCAGCATGTCCACTTGGTGAGGGTCCTTAGGTTTGAAGGATTTGGATGGTGCCTCAGAAGCATTTATCTCAAGAATGAACATATTTGTGAAAATTCTTAATTGCCAGTTTCGTATACAGGCCCTTTTCCACAGGCTGGCTGTGAATGTGGAATTTCCAAACCTTGTCAGTGCTAGGTTAAACAAAGTAAAGTGGCTCCTAGCCAGCTCTGAATGAGAGCAGAGATGTCTAATGTCTATCTGTAAAACTGACTTTATAGAATGGATATCCCTAGTATGGTATATCTTATTTGCCTAAGGAGCCTGAAAGAACCATCTGGTAGGTTTTGATCCTCATAGTTATTGTGATGAGAAACTCATTCAGGCAATTCTTCCACAGCTGCAAAAAAAGTGGTGAGACAGGCTTTATTTGTGTGAGAGGAAAAAAACCCTAAAATGCTGCTAAATATGTTTCAGAATAATAGCATCAATAGCACATCTGATGAGTATTTAGAATAAGTGAATGCTGAATGCCTTATCAGTGATAACACAGACAAAGGTTATCACCATGTGCCACACATCAAACATTGATCCCACTGCAATTAATCTAAGTGAAAAATTGTCTCCATCAGCAAATGCTTTTGTACAACATCAAAGCCCATTTCTTTTTTGTTCCTCTTCTTTTTAGTGGGAAGCTTCGACCTGTCCAACTAAACTAGAAATCTGTTTCTTTTAATTTATTAGTTTCCCATTTTTGCAATTAACCTCCCAACCTTGGATCCTGAATGAAATTTTCTTTCCTGAAGAAATTTTCCCTGATGTTTTTGTTAAATGAAGGTTTTTTTCACCTTCTGGGATTATTTTTATAGGAATGTAAGCATTGTAATGTATATATGATTCAAATCACTTTCAGCCAGTTTTGAACATGAGACCTTCTACTGATTCTACCTTTTACTATTAAAAAAATCACTCGAAGCCCATTTTAATGAACGTTCATACTCACTGGAATTTTGATTCTATGTTGATGTGGCTGTTAGAAGGCACTAGTAACAAGGTGAGTTTCAAACAAACAAGAACCTTTTGAAACATGACAGCAACTTAGATCCCACAAACTGATAGAGTCAGTGTGTCTTTGCAAAGACACTGAAGAAAGTAAACTCTTATAATGGGAGAGAGGGAAAATTCTGTCAGCAGTTTCTTGAGCACAAATAGAAACAATGGGACACCTTAGGTATTTGTTGAAAATAACAAGTACAAAATGTGCAAAATAGAAACACTAATTAGAGCACAGGGTAACTTCATCTTGCTCAAAATAGATCTGGAGCAAACTGTTTGAGCAACAATTATGGGCACAATAAACCAGTTTTAGAGGTCACTAGAGGCACTGAACAGTGTGAACATGAAGCATGAATTTCATATACTCTTTTCATTTTTCTCTGCCCAAGTCACATCATGGAAGTGATTAATAAGTTGCAGTCAATGCCGTAGGATTGACTACAGAAGGTCTAAGGCAAAGTAAACAACTTTGCTGAGCAGAGCACAATCAGACAGTCCAGTTTGTTTCCAGCTGACTGTGTTATTACCTTTATCTTCTTTTTAAATTATGGCAAAAGAATTATCATTATAAACGGAAGTCTGGCAGGCTTTTCAAAAGGACCACAAAAAATATGACTAGAGGACTAACAGTAGAATTACTATGAGGCATTTGCAAATTATAGTATCATATATAAAAATATAGCATTTCTGTAATTATTCTGATTAGTTTAATATTCAATTTGCAAAAAAAGTTGCTCTCTTTAAAGAAAAAAAATTACATTGATTTTTCAGTATCTAACTGTTCAATACCTATATACACATTATCTTTTTAATACATTAAATCTTTTCATGCATTTTGCATGAAGATTGATTATATTATAGTGTTGTGAACTAATATTCTAATTTTATAACATTCACTGGAATAAGGAATATTCCATTTAAGTTTGCTTGACTTTACCCTAATTTGTAAGAAAACATGCAGAACCAGTGAGGAATGCAGAGTAATAAATACTCTTAATTGCAATTTGTGAAGTTGACACACCATCATCCCAAGTTATAAAATTAAAGTTTGGCAAATAAATGGATTCATAAGAAATTTTAGCAAGATGATGATGTGATTGTTGGCTGACAAGGACCCACGTAAGTGGCTGGAATAGGTATCCTGATGAAAAGCAACTCAGCTTGCTTTTGGAGATACATGTCAAAGCCTTTGGACAGCCAGAGCACTCCACAATGAGAGCAGTACAGTTCTTGTGGGGGAATTACCAACTGATTATTTGAAGAATTATAATTTCCATAGAGAAGAAATTCTTCTTCTGGTCTGCAATACTGTGTCTCTCTTGAATTCACAGCAGATACAGGAAGAAGATCAGGATAAATAGAGACCCAGAAAAAAGATGAACAAGGCAAATGGGAGAAGTGACTAAAATACAGGCAGATACCATAGTCCACTAGTCACCTGACAAGAAAAATAACTGGTGTTTTCTCTGTGCTTGCATAGTTCTGTAAACTTAGAAAGCAATATCACTGGGTCCCCTGTCCCCTTGTCTAATTTTCCCCTGGTTTCAGAAGTCCTATACAAGGAACAGAGATTATATATACTTGCCTGGTGACTTTATACCTTTCACTAGTGCTCTGCCTGCCACAGAAATACTACCAGATCATTCACTTCATGCATGGCACTTAGAACAAAAGTCACACATTTCTAGCCTTGCTTGGTAGTGTGGCCCATAGGAACCTGAGACAGTGTCTGCTGTGTAGTTAAATCACCTCTTTCCAAATTTATAAATCACAAATAAAAGCCAGTTTTGAAAGATTTACAGTAAGATTTAGAAGGCAAACCTAAATAACAGAGCAATAGTTATACAGATTTATATCAGAGCCTACAAATTGTAGAGCTACTAAAATCCTTCCAGCTCCTGACATCCAAGTTATATGATTTGCTGAAATTAAAGCATCCAACTCATTTTCATAATGGCCCACAGCTTTTCGCTACCTCAAGCTTATATATCTTTAGAAGGCAAAATAGTTGTACACCTCTACCAAAGCAGTAAAACATTTATTTATTACCAGATGTGAGAGGAAAGTCGTCTGCCTTTAAAAGCAGCTGCATTGAATTAATAATAGCAACAAACTGCAATTTTAATATGATACAAAAAACCTAAGTAAATCACCTGATGTTGCTTTTGCAAATGCACATTTCCATGGAGATGCAGAAACGGGATTTATTTGGAGCAACATATGACATTAATTCACCTAGAAACAGAGCTAGGATGAAATATGTATTTTAAATACTGGATATGAAAAAAGGAAAAATGTTTAAGGGTCTACTATTCTCATAGAGAAGTTCCCTTTGTTAGAAGAAAATATTCTCCAGTCATATCATCAATGAGCAATGTCCATAGAGCAGAGTAGTAGCATTCTTAAATTATTCTCCTAGGTTTAGACAAAATGCAGTGTTATCTAGGACTAGCTTGAAAGTCCAGTGTAGTATAATGTTGGCCAACAGTATACAAAAGAAGAGCAATATTTAAAGTGGATTGAATCTAAGCTCATAAGCACTAGTGGCTGGTGGCTCTTTCTAGTCTACAAAAATAAAAAATATTTAACATTTCCAATTATGAAAGAATTGACAAATATAGAATAAGTCTGTAATATTCTAGGGTATCATGTGAAATATAACTTGATCACCCAATTTAGAATTCATTCTCCGCACATTTTCTTTAAACTATTTTTTGGCTGATTGGGAAAAGATTTTTGTCCTTTTCAGTGTGACGGTAGCGTGCCATCCAGAGGCCAACTGTGCTCATTACAATGTTTGGTTCCTAGGATTATACAACAGACAGCCATCTTCTGGTCATCATAAGGTTTGGTCCCTACTTCATTATTACAAAATGTATTTTTTGCTATAAGAAGACCTGAATTTGGACTGAAATAACATTTATGTATAAATAACTCTCAACATCTTCAGAGTTGTCTCTATGCAGTGTTGTTTAGTTGGTGGTAAACAGGAAGCTTGAGAGGAAGGACTAATGTGAAGAGCTCATTAGCAGAGTAAAAGTTAAGCATTAGATAACAAATAAATTAAAGCATTTAGCTTCCCAAAATTCCCAGTTCCTTCACCTCCGTTCTGTCCTGAAAATCACAGTCACTGAATCTCATAAAGTGGGAGCAGAATGTCCTCTCAGTTTTCAATGCCAATAGCAGAAAATTTATGTTTATATTTGAAAATCCTTAAGAGTTCATTCTCAAACAGAATTCTGCTCACTTACTGAATATTTAACAGTAAAACCAGAACAAAACAAACACATGAAACCTCTAATGCCAGACTATTTATCTTTGGATCTAATATCAAGACAAATAAAGCATATAATTCTGGTAAGTTATTTTCCAGCCTACAGTATATATTCATAATAATAATTAGACCAGAATATTTTCCTCTTCTACCTAAAAAATAAAAATAAAAATGTGTATATATATAAAATAAATTTCTTCTATGTACACAAAAGATTAATTACACTTTAAAAATTTTTGTTTAGAACAACATTTTTCCATTTTTCCTCTGAAAAAGTATGTTAAAAAGATTTATGTTGCATTACACTTTGACAAAATCATTGCTTGTTCATTATATAATTATTTTTATGTGGAAAATTAAAAATGCTTTAAGACAAGGGCACATTAATAAATTCTCGTTTCAAAAATTAGAGAAAGGAAATCAGGAACTCAAAATAATCAATAATTAAATGGGAAAAGGAAAATAAAATTAATTCAACATTTTACTTCTCAGAGTGACAATATTAAACTTGGTTCACTTTGTTGATAAACCCTAAGCAAAGATTAAAAACCTGACCTCTGTGATGAATAGGTTATTCTCCCAAAACTGGAAAAGTTATTTCCAAAGATTTCTTTAAGATTTGAGAGAAATTGACTGGAAAAATTATGACCATGCACCAGTCAACTCCTACTCACAGATTTTCTGGAAATCATCAGGTTGATTCTTCAACTATGGATTAGGAAGTAGGTAATGAGTAGCAATAAAAGCATAGAATAGCCTGGTAGGGAGAGACTCAGCCGGCAGCAGGGAGCACGGCTCTAGGAGTTCAGGGAGTGAGTGAGTACAAGGAGGGCTATCAAGGACTGAGAGAGAGATAAAGAGACTTCTGAAACCACACCCTGCTTTCCCTGGGACACATCCCAGAGACAGACAGGATGCATGATATGGAAAACTCCCAGTTGTCCCATTGCCTGACTAAACACAGTGAGAGACTGAAGGGACGGGGGGTAGAGGTGACAAGTTCCTTCCCATCACAAGGGGCAATGGTGACAAGCTCCTTCCCACTGCAGCACGTGTAGCTCTCCAGTGACCATTCAGGTGCCCTCACATTGTAGGTATGTGGCTCTGCAAGTGGAACCAAAGAATTGATGGTACATTTAGCATGGAGGTGTCACTGAGGTTAAGTTGGCCTATGCATTGTGTCAAATCTATTCCCATAAAGAAAATTAAATGAGTCACTTCCATTAGAAACTTCCTTCTGAAGAGAACAGAAAGCCCAATGTGCAGCCTGAACCCACTTAGGGAAGTCTGCCCCATATTAAAGGGCACCCTCAGTCAGTTTGCAGATCACACCAACTTGGGTAGGAGTCTTGATTTGCTGGAGGGCAGAAAGAGTTTACAGAAGGATGTGGATAGGCTGGATCAATGGGCTGAGGTCAATCATATAAGGGTCAACAAGAAGTGCTGGGTTTGGCACGTGGGTCACAACAACCCCCTGCAGCACTACAGGCTGGGAACAGAATGTCTGGAAAAGAACCTGGCAGAGAAGGACCTGGGGGTGCTGGTTGGCAGCCAATGGAACATGAGCCAGCAGTGTGTCCAGGTGGCCAAAAAGACCAATGGCATCCTGGCCTATATCAGAAACAGGGTGGCCAGCAGGACTGGGAAAGTGATCAGCCTCTGTACTTGGCACTCTTGAGTACAGCGTACAGTTTTGGACTCCTGACTACAAGAAAGACATCGAGGTGCCGAATTTTGTCTAGGAAAGGGCAACAAAGGTTGTGAAAGGTCTGGTGCACAAATTTCGTGAGAAGTGGCTAAGGATGCTGTTTAGCATGGAGAAAAGGAGGGTTGGGGGAGACCTTATCACTCCCTAAAATTACCTGAAACAAGGTTGTAGAGAGGTCTCTTCTTCCAGGTAGGGGGAGACAGGACAAGACAGAATGGTCTCAAGTTGCACCAGGAGAGGTTTAGATAGGATGTTAGGAAGAATATCAAAAAGAGAGGGTTGTCAAGCACTGAAACCAGCTGTCCAGTGAAGCTGTGGAGTCAGCATCCCTGAAGGTATTTAAAAGATATGTGGACTTGGTATTTAGGGATGTGATTTAGTGGTGGACTTGGCAGTGTTGGGTTAATGGTTGGAATCGATGATCTTGGAGGTCTTTTCCAACTTAATTCCATGATCATCACAGACTCCAGAAATGTGTAGAGTATTGATGACTTGCACAAATAATGTCAAAATCAAAGGTGTGTGTATTTCATGACCATTGAGTTGCTTAAACCTTCCTGTTTTTCACTTCAGAGATTCAATGTAGAAAGGTAAGTTTGTTTCCTCAAGAGCTCATAAGAAACAACATGCTTCAGAAACAAACTTTGAAGTCTTCCTCATATTTGCTGTTTGGACTCATTTGTTGGAAGTATAAGGGCAAAGTCTCAAGAGATGTCACTTCACTATCCGAGCTCTCTTCAGGCACTCCATTCCTCTTCTCCAGAAAGTTGTAATGGAAAGGTAGCTTTGAGATTAATATGGTTGTTTCTGGTGAAATAATAGAAAGATCAAGTGTTTACTGACATTTGCCACATAGTAAGTGGTTTTCCCTATGCTACAAGGAGCAAGGGCCTATATTATTTACTCCTTCTTTAACAAGCAATTTTAATCATAACCAATTGTAATCATAAGCAATTAAAGAATTTGCATTTTACAAGAATTTATTTTCCTTACAATATTGAAGTTCTTCACTCTCTCATATAGCAAGTTTTAAGCAGTAAGGTCAAAGGAGTTTAGATCTGTGATTTAGATTAAAATTTTCAGATTAGAAATTTTTTAAATTTGAAGTGAGAAAATATTTTATGTGGTTTGGATAGGTAGTACTAATGTTGATAGAAAAATCTATGGAGACTGTTACATTATGCTTTAACAAATTCATGAGTAAAGAGAAGAAAAAAATTAAAATTAATAGATTATCATTATTGCAAACTGTTCAGTCACTGAATTTTTTTCCTCTATGTTATTCTATGAACTGAAAGACTGTAAAATGAAAATACCGCTAAATTAAGCATAAATTACAACTTCATTAAACTGGTCTTCTGTAACTAAAACAAAATTAGAATTCAAAATTTGTTATGATAGATTTATAACAACAGTGATGATTAATCTCAATCAATCATGATACATTTTAATTTAAGTACTAGGTAAATACTGGAGCTGTGTTTGTAAAAGTATGGAAAACCTTTACCCTAGTCATTAAATAGCAAAATTCATATTATAAAATGTCGTTGTCCTGTTGTCTTTGAATATAATCAGTGGTTTTATTATAGTTCATTAGTATTTTTACTGTCCCTTGCTGCATTCTTGTCAACTTGCCTGTGTTGGAAAGAGAAAGCTAATACTTTAAAGAAAGAGTTCATTTTCTAGAGAATCTTTATTCCTTATAAGTGTCCATGGGGAAAACAAAACCAAAGAAATATTATTCTGAAATTATTTTAATAAAAAAAGTGATATTTCCATTTGTAAATACTTTAGAAGGGCAGAGGCTGTTTAGTAATCTCTGAATGCTTTATTCACCCACTTAATTGCATGTAACCCAAATAATCATCAATGCAAGAATCAATACAAAAGTAGATTTTAGTGGAATTATATATTACATGTAAGTTTATGGATCTGGCCATTCACTAGAAACTTAGAATATAAGTGCATCAATGAACAGTAGAACAAAAGCACTCTGGACTTCAAATGAGCGCATCTATAAATTTACTATTCACAGTTTCATCCAGAATTTGAATTCTCAGACTGGTCAAATGGCCAAATTCCTAACCTTCTGTATCTGAACAAGAAGAAGGCATAGGAAAATTTTGGGCTGAGAAGAAAACATGAACAGAACCACTTTTTAGGCATGGACTACAGCTATCCCCAAAAATTGTTATGGATAATAGGATAAACCATGTGGTATGCAACATGCAGTACAAAAGTTGAATTTGGATAATTCTGCATCTCTTTGTACTTTTTATATAGTGCAAATGATGTATCAGTCTTCACTTTTTTAATGGCCAGTTTTTGGGGTGAGGGGTGTTTTATATTCCTAGTTGTACTGTTGATTGATTACTTTAAGCAATATTAAGAAAACTGGAAGTTGCTTTCTATATGAGAAGTGAGCTGCTTCCAATTATGCAGAGAATGTCAGTTTTCCTTAGAAGGGCAATCAGTCTATAATGTTGCATTGAAATGTTGACTTCACTTGCAATAAGATGCAGTTAATTAACTTGAAGCAGTATGAAGTTCATGTAAAAGAGTCATTTGAACTGAGTGAAAAAGTAAACTCAACTGAAAATCAAAAGGTAGAATTATCTTTTTATCCCATGTTTTGACTTGCTCCAAAGTCTTAGAAAATAACATCTCAATGCTTTATTACCTTCTTTTAATACTTTTTCTGCCCCTCTTCAGTCTTTTACTTTCTTTAATTTTTGATAAGGTTAACTTTGTTTAAGACATTTTATTTTTAAATTTGAATATGCTGGAGTTAATCAAATGGAAATTTGTCAGTGAATCCCTGAATGCCACAGCACTCCAGCTTCTGTCTCATGTTTCCAGGCTCTCCTCTGAGCTAATATTTGCATTTGAAATGTATTTTCTGTGACACACTGGTCTCGCCTTTGGTTGATCTAAATGTTAATTTGTGGCATTTTCATCAGGTAGCCTCATCTCCTGAGGAAAAAGAAACACAAAATGACATGCCTGAATTTATCTTACCATTGGTAGAAAAATTTCAGTGCATTAAGTAAAGGTAACCATTTTCTTAAATCCTAGAAATTAAAGAAAACATACATCTGGCTTTGTATGCTTATGTGAAATGGATATCTCAATATTTGATGCTTATATTTTTGGAATTCTGTGGACAATGACACAATTCAATACTATTTAGGACAAAAATAAATGTTGAAGTGTTTTAATTTATTTCAGAAAAATCCAAATTTTTAATCAGATTAATTCATAAGAGATGGTCCAGATTTCCCTTTTTTTCATAGAATAATATCTGTCTTCTATGTACGAGCTGAAAAGGCTAGCCCTAATTTATTCTAACAAACTATTTCTATGGGACAAAATTATTCCTTGTCTCATTAGCTTTCACTATTCAGTGAACTTGAACATATTTCAAGATTAATTTGAAGGATGCAATTTGTTTGGAGAAACTTGCAGCCTGGAAATTAGTTCTGTGTCTCCATGTTCCTTCTTCTCAAACTGGAACTTCATTAGAAATGGTGATTTGGTCTAGCAAACTATTTCGATTACTCATAGTTCAATTTAAAAGTTTTACAGTCCAAAGGGAAGTTCAGCCACATGTATCATCAGATTATGAACTCTGAAGTGGCTTTTTTTCCAAAGCATTTCTTAGTCTCTCGGTAGAAAATGGAAGGAGCATAAAGGGCATATTTTTGTAGTTTTTGCCTGTGATTCATACTTAGATGAAAGTTAATATTGGCTCAGATTTTAAAGCAGGAGCAAAGCTAGTGCCAGAGCACAGTATCAAAAATGCATGCATGGCAGAACCATACCATCATGGAGTGGTTGATGCTGGAAGGGACATCTGGAGGCCCTCTAGTTCAAACCTGCTGTTCAAGCAGGGTCACGTATACACACAACCTCCCGTGCTTCATTATTGCCTCTGGTCCTGTGCTGGACATCACTGAACACAACCTGGCTCTGTCTTCTTTGTACCCTCCCTTCAGCTGTTTACAACCTTGCAAACAGCACTTCAGGTGTGGTTCACCACTTCTGAGTACAGGGACACTTACCTTGACCTGCTGGCAACACACTTCTTAATGCATCCCAGAATAACATTAGCCTCTTTTTACCTCAAGCATACATGTTGCATGGTCATGCTCCCGCTGAGCACCAAGAACTCCAGTATCCTTTTCTGGAAAGCTGCTTTCCAGACAATCTCCTGCATGTACTGGTGCTTGTGGTCATTCTTCCCTGGTGGCAGGACATTTTACTTCCCCTAGTTGAGCTGCACAAGGTTCCAGTCAGTCCATTTCTTTAGCCTACTGATGACATTCTGGATGGCAGCACAGCTCTCTGGTGTGTCAGGGGCTCCCACCAGTTTTGTGGCACCGGCAAATTTTCAGAGGGTACCTTCTGACCCATCATCCAGGGCATGAATGAAGTAGCTGAACAGGACTGGAGCCAGTATTGACCCCTGGAACATTGCATTGGCCTTCATCAAGACTTCATGCCGCTGATCACCATGGGCTCAGAACATCTGTTTAACCATTTTTTCAGCCCACTTCACTGGGCTGAAAATTTTTCAGCCCACTGCTCCTCCAGCCCATGCTTCACCAGCTTTCCTGTGACAATCTGATGGGTGGCATTGTCAAAAGCCTTCCTGAAGTAAAGGTAGACAATATCCAATGCTGTCACCTCATCTACCAAGCCAGTCCTAGTACACAATGGGCTAGGGAATATTGACTTTTATAGCCCCTAATAACTATGATGAGAGAATAGTAGGTTCCTCATGTTTTTATTTAATGAATGAATAATTATTTCAGCAATAAGTTCACAACAGTGGTAGCAGTAGGGAGGAATAAAGATACCATAAATGCAAAACCACTATCATGATAAGTAGGGAGCTTCTAAAAATTCCCAGTTAAGCCCTTCAGAAAGATCACTTCAGAATACCTCCAAAGTAATGGCAACTGAAAGACCATAAATAGTTAAAGGCAAAGCAGAGCATGTGGATTTTTTTCTGTAAGCCAAAAATAAATAGATGCATTAGTTAATACTTTTACTATCTGTAGAATTTGGAGAAACTCATCATCATCAGCAGCAGTCCTACATAATGTCTGATTCTGTCATAACTTTTTAAATTAAATTAGATTTTTCAATTAATAAAAAAATCAAATAAATAGATGCAATGCTAATCTCCCTAAAACCTTATTCAATTCTCAAAAGCTCTTATATGGAGTAATAAATTCTAGCCCAAGACCTATACAAATAGGTCACCAGGTCACCGCTGTGTTTAATATACATATACATATATATATATATATATATATATATATGTATATATATCTCACAGCTAAGTGTAAAGCAGTGATTCCTGAAGGCTTCTACAAAAGTTGAAATGCATTCATAATTGCATCTCTGAAACTAAGCCTATATGTCATATTTGTAGTGTATATTCGCCAGTGGAATTGATAAATATATTGAATTGTTAGATATGGTTTTATGAAACATATTAAATGAGTTATTAGTGCAGTTCATATTCTGTAGAAGTCAAAGACAATAAATCAATAGCTTTTATGCAAATGCAGCATCTGAAATAATACCAGCACTTAAAAGTAAACCTGTGCTTTAAACCTGGAATATTAATGTTAACATTCAGAATTCAATGTAAATCTCTTTTTATTTGAAATGCATTCTCTAGTTCTTAAGACTGCATATTATTAAACTTCCTCTAAAGCAGATAGTTCATAAAATTCAGGAGTCTCCAGGGCAATTAATTCTCTGGTGGGTAACTAGTTTCAACATATAAGCCTATTCTCAAAATACAGCAAGTAAAAAAAAATAGATGAAATGTTAGTATCAATATGTCTCGTGCTGAAATACCAATAAATTCTCATGTTGCAGTGTAAGGAAATATGCAAGACCCTGATTTAAGCCCACATCTGCTTACATTCCTGATGAGACATTGGATTACTTTTGTGTTCTTTTGTGACCTGCTTTACTGAGTGATTTGTGCAGATAATTTAAAATTAAAAAGTAATGTAAAGCCTCTGGCACCTATTTTTCCTTGTTTATAGAAAAGTAAGTTTGTGACTGCTTTCATCTAGTTGGAGGGAGAGTGTTCATGTGGAAGGTACTGTGAAGCTTCTACTTCATTTATAAAACAGATAAGATTTCACAAGACTAAAACTGTCCAAATATTGATAAAATCTTCCCAAAGGAGAGAAACCTAAAAGAGTATCTGAAACGATCTTAGAGAATTTATGAAGAGAACTGAGGAAGAATTTAAAATGAGATTTAAACTAGTCATATGCCTGAGGAGTGGCTTGTAGACAGATTGCAGAGCCACAGAGCTGGACTTAAAATATTTTTGCTCACCCAGAAAAGCTGCAAAGCATCTGAAAGATCCTGAAATTCAGTTCTGTGTACACATCAGATTGAAGAACCATCAGCAATTTCACTGTCATAGATAAGGGAGAGACAGAAAGAAAAAAATTTAAATTAGTGGAAAGCTTTGAAGAATGTCTTGCTTACAGGGACCTGAATAAAGAATGCGGGAAAAAATTGTCAGGAGGGAGAAACAACTGTGGAAATTATCTGTCTGAATAAAAAGTGAGGGAAGCCAGAGAATTTAGGACAAGAGATATCAAAAACTTTTATTCTTCAACTCAGATGAAGAAAATAAGACTAAGTCAATGAAAAAGTTTGCTCTTAATGGAAAGCAAAACTCATCAGATTTTCTTTAATCTGAATATTTCCACTGAATAAATTGAGACATTAATAGGAACAAATATTTCTAGCAAGCGCTTTGAGGGGCGCAATAAACAATATTATGCCTATAAAGAAAAATCTTAGTTAAACAGACCTGGCACAAACATTCAATATGTAGCTTGGATCCATAAAACATCTTCTATTACTCTGGTTCTTCTAATAGAAATGAACAGGTGTCTGGGGAAATAAATCTCTCTTGAACTGATAAAAGATTTGGAAAAAATCACAGAGTCACAGAATTGTTAATGTTAGAAGGGACCTCTGGGGATCATCTAGTGCAACCCCCAGGCAAGGCAGGGTCACCTGGAGCACATTACACAGGAACATGTCCAGGTGGGTTTTCAATGTCCCCAGAGGGGAGACTCCACAATCTCCCTGGTCAGCCCCAACCAGCCCAGCTCTGCCACCTTCAGTGTGAAGAAGCTCTTCCTCATGCTGAGGTGTAACTTCTTGTGTTTTAGTTTATGGCCATTTGTTTCTTATCCTGTCACTGGAAACCACTGAAAAGACTCTGGCACCATCTTCTTGGCACCCACCTCTGTGATACTTATATGCATAAATGCAAACCCCTCTCAGACTTGTCATTTTCAGACCAAACAGGCCCTGTCTCCACAGTCTCTCCTTATAAGAGAGATGCTCCAGACCCCTCATCACCTTTGTGACCCTCTCCAGTAGCTCCTTGTTTTTCTTGTACTGAGCAGCCCAGAACTGGTCACAGCACTCCAGATGTGGCCTGGCTAGGGCTGAGCAGGGCGGGAGGATCAACTCCCTCAGCCTGCTGGCCACGCTCTTCCCAAAGCACCCCAGGATCCCATTGGCCCTCCTGGCCACAAGGGCACTGCTTGGCTCATGGCCAGCTTGTCACCCAGCAGGACTCCCAGGCCCTTCTCTGCAGAGCTGCTCTCCAGCAGGTCAGCCCCAACCTGTGCTGGTACCTGGGGTTATTCCTCCCCAGGTGCAGGACCCTGCACTTGCCCTTGTGGAACCTCATTTGGTTTCTCTCCACCCAGCTCTCCAGCCTATCAAGGTCCCACTTAATGGCAGCAGAGCCTCCAGCTGTATCAGCCACTCCCCCAGTTTTGTATCATCATCATCATCATCATCATCATCAAACTTGCTGGGGTTACATTCTCTCCATTCATCCAGGTCATTGATAAACAAGCTGAATTAGGCCAGTCCCAGTATTGATCCCTGGGCAATGCCACTGACTGCAGGCCTCCAGCTGGGTTCTACTCCTCTGATCATGACCTCTGAGCTCTGCCATGCAGCCAGAGGCCTTGATTCACTGTTCATTCAACCCACATTATCTGAGCTTACCTAGGCGGATGTTATGTACAGTGTCTGTGGTTCTGTGATGAAAAAGCATTGGAACTGGTTACTCATTTCCGTGTCTCGAAAGTATCAGTTGCCAAGGTAGGCAACATCCATTGCTCTCCCCTCCTCAATCCATCCTGCCATGGCATCATAGAAGGCTATTAGATTGGTCAAGCATGATTTCCCTTTGGTGAAGAGGAAATGTATATTTCTGATTTAAGCAGATACCTATGTACTGCTTCTCAGCCGTACAGATATTGATACTGAGATATTTAAATAGAAATTAAATTTTTTGCTATTCATCTACAAAGCAGAACAATAGAATGCACAGAACTAGATGAAAACTGTGCATCATGCACCCTGCCACAAAACTGAGGGGAGCTGTAGACTCCCTTAAAGGCAGAGAGGTCCTCCAGAGAAATCTCAGCAGATTAGAGGGCTGGGCAATCACCACCTGTAAGAAGTTTAACAAGGGCAAGTGCCCAATTCTACACTTGGAATAGGGAAACTCTAGATGTATATAGAGACTGAAGAACAAGAGGCTGGAGAGCAGCACTGTGGTGAGGGACCTGAGGTCCTGGTCGATGGCAAATTGAACATGAGCCAGCAGTGCCCTGGCAGCCAGGAGGGCCAACCCTGTCCTGGGGGGCATCAGGCACAGCATGACCAGCCAGGCAAGGGAGGGCATTGTCCTGCTCTGCTCTGCACTGGGGCAGCCTCGCCTCAGGTGTTAAGGGCAGTTTTGGGTGCTGCAATATAAGACATTAAACTATTAGAGAGCGCCCAAAGGAGGGCAATAAATATGCTGAAGGGCTTTGAGGTGAAGCTGGATGAGGAGTGGCTGAGGTCACTTGGTTTGCTCAGCCTGGAGAAGAAGAGTCTGAGGGCAGACCTCACTGCAGTCTACAGCTTCTTTGTGAGGGGAACAGGAGGGACAGGCACTGATCTCTGTGGTGACCAGTGACAGGACCCAAGGGAATGGCCTGAAGTTCATTCAGGGGAGGTTTAGGTTGGATATTAGGAAAAAGGTTCTTTACCCTGATGGTGGCTGGGTGCTAGAAGAGGCTCCCTTGTTCCCAAGGAAGTGATCACAGCACCAAGCCTGACAGAGTTCAAGAAGTGTTTGGACAATGCTCTCAGGCATGCAGTGTGACTCCTGGGGGCAGCCCTGTGCAGGGCTAGGAGTTGGACTTGATGATCCTTGAGAATCCCTTCAAACTCAGTTTATTCTGTGGTTCTGTGATGGAAAACTGGAAAACTGGAACTGATTACTCATTTCTGTGTCTTGAAAGTATCAGTGCCTTGATCTCAAATAAAATGAGAGGGGACCATAGGGCTCTAACATGCAGGGTGCTCTGGTGCCCCTGTATCATGGGAACACCATGAACATCCTGCTGCTAGCACCAGGCAGGTCCCCAGAGATGGCAGCTGCTCTGAGCTTGTACAGCATCCTGAGGGAGCATTGTGTGGCAGCACACACCAGGGATGGGTGCATGTACAGACCCCAGGCATTAACCTCTACTGAGGGCCTCACACTGCCAGAATACCCTGGTCTGTGACTGATTGAGATCAGCCTTTGATTCACCACAGACACTCAATAAAAAATGCCAGTTTTCCAAAGGTGTTTTTTTGTACCTGGCCCACTGGGAAAATAAATTTCTAGGCACAGCCCAGAAAGATGACTGTACCTAGGCTATATCAAAAGCAGTGTGATCAGCAGATTGAGCTGATTCTGCCCCTCTACTCTGCTCTTATGAGTCCTCATTGGAGTACTGCTCCAGCTCTGAGGTCCTCAGCCAAGAAAGACCTGGACATGTTGGAGTGATTCCAGAAGAGCAGTGCTAAGATGATCACAGGTCTGCAGAAGGCTTCAGTGAGATGTCATTGCAACATTTCGGTACTTTAGAGGGTAGACCTGAATGCAACTTCTTGCAAGGGCATGCAAAGGAAACCATTCTATGATTCTATGATGTAGTAGAATAGCAGCTGCTTAAATCCCCTAGCAATTAAGCAAATAAAAAGTGATTCAAAGACAAATCAAAGCTTAAACCAAAATAAGAGGATTAAAGTTTCAAGACAAACTGGGAGAAGTATCACATATGTGTAGTGCAGTATCTTAGCCTGTTAGAAAACTGTCAAAAATACTGCTCAGTAGAGACAAGAACAAACAATATATCACTTATTAGTCTTATACAGCAATATTTGGTACCTGCTTATCTGGAACTAAAAGTAACATATCACAGACTGTTTTTAAGGGACAATTTTTCCCATCATTTGGCAAGAAATAGGCAAACTCTTGTGTATATCTCTATGCCTTTGAGTGTATGAGGGCATGTGCATCTATGAGTTTGTGCATTCACTTACACATACATACGTGTTTGATAGAGGATGGGTACAGCAGCCATGTCAACGACAGCAGCTGCTTTGTAAAGATAAGCAGCTGCTGCTGTCTCAGGATGTGAAACACATCTACTGCACCAGAAGGTGCTAATATTCCTTTAGCCATGTCAGACACTTCTCTCAATAGTTAATCTGTGGCTCTGCATTTACCACCAAAGATACAGTGTTGTCATAATATAAAGGGTGCAATTACCTGGGCATTAGAGTTTTGAAGTATTTAACCACTTTAAGTGGATAATTATCCATTAATCTGAAGATAACATCTGATTGCCTACTGCTGAATTCTGCAGTAATTATATGTTTATCCATGTTATAAAGTAAAATAAACCTTTTAAGATAATAGCTTGTTTCTTAATAAGTTTACAAATGCATCATCCGCTATAATTTCTCAGGCATGATATTAGTTTTTTTCTTTGTAGAACAAGATCAGTTTGAATGAGGCAAAAATTTAGTGCTAATGTCAGTTTTAGCACATTGCAGTAGAAAACAATCTAGGGGAAGCCACATTCATTCATATTTTGATATGCCAGGGATACTGAAAATGGTAGTGTGTGTAATGGATCTTACGGGAAATCTGCTCCTTGCTTTTCTGCTTGTTCATTTTGTCAACTAGTCTGTAAGTTCCAAGGTCAGTGACAAGTTAATGTTATATCACAACTATGTTATACTTTAGTAAGAGACATAGCTCTGTGATGCAAGAATACATTTCCCGATTCTCTTTATGAAGCTTTAGCCATTATTGAGACAGAACTTATAAAAATCTACAACTGCAGGAAATTTCAGTAGTACCAAGAAAGATATCTCATGATTCCCATTTGGCATTTTTACCTGCTTCAGTGTGAGAGAAAGGGTAGCTGGACACAGAGTAGATATAACATTGAACAATTCAAAAGTACAATACAAAATATAGATTATGCAAAATCATTGCTCTTTATTTAACACAGCTGCATGAACACACAAGTAATGGCAAGAGTAATGCTAAAAGTTTCCGGAATTTTATTATTTATGCTGCACTGAGGACAAAAAAGAAACATAGGAGAGGAAAAAAGATGAGACAAAAAAATGTTATTAATATTTCTGAATAACTTTTCTCTTTGAAATTAAGAAAAGCTTTAGGGGAAAAGTTCATTCCATCTGTTAAATTAAAATATGTACTTTCTTAAAATAGAAAAAAATCTTGAAATAAATTTCTTCCAAAGGCAGCAATATTGATGCCTACAGACTGAGTGTACATAGAGCAGCAGAATGATTTTCTGTTAGCAATTAGATTTAATTATTTTTATTGGTGTACTGGATTTTATTTATGAAATTCAAAGTTGTGAGCAAGATAAGATGGACTAAAAGAAAACTAAAGAGATCTAATAAAAATACCAAGTGGTCTTGACTGGTAGAAAGAAAAGACAGTCCTGAGCAGGGACAAGCACAGTGCTATATGATGAACACAAAGCAGCTGCATAAAGATACCACGGGGATTACCTGTAAAAATCTGGATACAGGATCACAAACCTCTATGAACCAGTAATGTCATGTTTATGCAAAAAAGGACAAGTATGCATATGTCTTCCTTGGAAGCATAAAGAATAATATGGCCACAGAGAAAGGAAAATATTCTTTACGAGGAAGAAGATGGAGAAGATGTACCCACATCCTAACATCAGTATTCCAGTTCAAGGAAAGTGGTGCCTGAGAGAGAGAGACCAAAGGAAGTCATGGTTATATGCTATAGAGCTCTGAGCATGCTCTGGGAAGCAGGCTTTCCAATTAACTAGAGATATTTGAAAAGCTGGATAATAATCTAATGGAGATGCAACAATCTTCTCCTGCATAAAACATTGCTTAAAAGACTACAGCTCTCAGTAGTCAAAGGACAAGAAATAAGAAGTTTAAACTCCAGCAAGGGAGGTTCCAGATGGATGTGAGAGACAATAATAATGGAGTATGGAAAAGGAGGTTGTTCAGAGACGTTCTGGACCTTAGAACTAACTCAGTTATGGAGTCATAAAAAACTCATTAAAACTGTCTATCCTGGATTCCTAAGGTGTTCAGCCATACGTGACAGGTCTGTTCACGTGTCTCTGATCTACCAGATTTGGCTGAAGAGTATAGGTCATCCTTCCCTTCCCTTCCCTTCCCTTCCCTTCCCTTCCCTTCCCTTCCCTTCCCTTCCCTTCCCTTCCCTTCCCTTCCCTTCCCTTCCCTTCCCTTCCCTTCCCTTCCCTTCCCTTCCCTTCCCTTCCCTTCCCTTCCCTTCCCTTCCCTTCCCTTCCCTTCCCTTCCCTTCCCTTCCCTTCCCTTCCCTTCCCTTCCCATCTTTCTTGATTTAGTTGTCAGCTATAGCTGGCTATATATATAGAAGGCTTCTCATGCTAATGTGATACATTTAGTTTTATTTCTAAATCAATAGCCTGAAATCAGAACAGGCTGAATTAGCAGTATTTTGCTCCCAAAATGTAACAGTTAATGACTGCATTACAGAAATTTTGTATTATACCAACTGAATTCTTTGTCACTTACTGTTTTATAGAAGAAAAATAAAACATATAAAATGTTGAAGACAAAATGGGAAATAACTAAGTTCTTATTTTTAAGCTAGTTTTCATCTGTATAGTATTAAAAACATTTGTTCTCACAAACAAAAATTTTCCTTTTTATTTGATAGAGGGAAGAATAACCCTGTACTGCATATGTGAGCATGACAAGCCATTTCTTTGAACTTCTGATGGCTGTTGAAAACTGGCCTTAAACAGAAGATGTGGTGTCAAAATGTGAAATGGCCATTGGCAGCTCAGAAGAGAACACAACATGTGCTTCAGGGCCCTCAGCCAAGTCCCAAGGCCCTGAGGTCCCTCTCGATTGTTCAAAGCCTTCTTGATGCTGCCCACGTGGAAAAGCAGTAGCAGGTAATAATCAGTGGCCATAACAGGCTGGGCCATTTCTTGGTGATGTCCCTTTATCCAGACCCCAGGAAGGCAACACACCTTCCCATGGACTGGACCTGGTTGGCATATTGGGACCTCTGCTTGCCTCAGAAGGCAGTCAACAATGACTACTCCCTTCTTTTTGCCTTAACTGAGGATGCTGTGATGCAGGGGGTCGGCTGTTCTGCCATAGGTGACCCTTACAAACCAAATGGACATTCAGCCACATTCTCATTTCCCCGGTCCTCAGATTCCAGGGCCTGGCACCTACTGTATAAACTCACTTGTGAATGTGAGGTAGGTTGGAAAGGGATGCACCTGGTAACCCAAGCAGACACCAGGTTTCATTCCCCTCCATCTCTCAAGGTCCCCTCTTTCTGCCTGGTGGTGAAAGGGTAGAGGATCCATTGCTTCTTGTGAAGCAGATGGAAAATGAGTTTCTCTAAGGCATGGTAGAGTATGGCTCCAGCAGTCAGTCTCCTCCTCAGAGCCCCTAATCCTTTTCAGTCTTTCTACTTCATCTCTCAGCTCCTCCACTAGGCTGGGCCGACTGTGGACCTGAGAGCGCCTCCCACAGCTGTTGTCCCTGCTGTCCTCAGAGAGTGGCACCAGGCTCTGGCACTCTCTGCAGCTTGAGACATAGCCTTTTCAGCTGCTTCAGAGCTGCCTCTGAGTCATGACTCCAGCACTGTGCTCCTGGGAGCAGGGGAGCTGGGACACGTCCCTCTGCTCTAGTTTCAAGGTCTTGCCATGTGGGAAAGCTTACCTTTCTTCTTCAGCATGATTCTTTACTCAAGGGAACTTCTCTCTGTGCATTTCATAGAAGAGCTTTCACTGAAATGGTCCCTTCTGTTTCCCAAGCAGGAAAAAAAACAGAGCCTTTGAGCAGGGAGATAGATTTTCCACGCTGAAGGAACTCATCAGCTCTGCAGCCATGGGCACAGAAGTTTTCTGCTGAAATGTTCATTACAGCACCTGCCCTTGGAAGCACCAGGTAACTTCCTCTCCACTGACAGGGACGTGTCATGTCACCTGATGCACAGGTGGGTTATCAGTCTTGAGAAGTCTGGACCCACACCTGCAAAAGGGTGTCAAAATCTTTCCCTATGCTGTTTGCAAACATAAATATGTGATTGAGGGTTTCAACCATACTGCTCTAATTCTTAAACAAAGAGGCAGAGGAACGGAGGTGATAGACAAGTTCAATTTCCTTAAATATAAATAATGCCCATCAGTCATACTGTATGGCCTCAAAACTTGTTTTGTTTGTAGCAAAGGATTTCAGGCCAAAAATTATGACTAACTCAAACTAAATTACTAAGAGAGCTCTGAAAAACAGCTTTCTTCCTGTTTAACTCTTGGATAGTCTGCCTTTTTCTTCCATAAAATTTATACCCATAAGGAGGAAAAAAAAACCAAAATAAAAACCAAAACCTTTTGGTGAAAAATAAGAGTTAATTTATAGCTCTGTATTTAGTTCAAAGCATGCCTGAGATTGATGACTAAAATATTTCATTGTACTAAGTTTCCTTATTTAGTAAAATAAAATGTATTTTCAAGCACCCTGCACTATTTGCTCACAGAACTATAAGAAATATGACAAAAATAAGGATTTCGAGATATTAGGTTTCCAGTGCATTATACGGCTCCTTGTGATGTTGTTTCTCTAAAATCCCTATTCTTCCAACATTAAATGCCTGTCAGTTGACACCTGAAATACAGTATTGCCATTGGGGATACTGATAGGTGAAGCTACCAACAACACAGTGGAGTAACTATTGTAGTTTCCACTGTGACAAAATTTCTGCTATCGCCAGTACTTTTTTGGCAAAGCATAGAAATCCCTTGCTTGCCAAAGTGCTTTCAAGGTCAATGACAAAGCATTTACTGTGAATTCCAGAAGCTGTTTTTATTTTAACAAAATTTCTGAGAAAAAATAGCCTAGTTGCTAAGCTTAAAAAACGCAGAGAGCCTCTCAGCAGGTGGAAAAGTACAGGACTAAGAGTTTGGAGTGAAAAAACAAATAAAATATATTAAGAAACAATGAAAATTTATAGAAAAAGTATTTATGACTTCACTTGTCATTTTCTCCCTCTACAATTCTCTCTATTCTGTTCAAAATACATAATTTATATTTTTTTCAAAATTTAAATGGCACAAAATACAATATCTATTTATAACAGTATGAGAATGAAAGGGAATATTTACTTAGGTCTTAATATACTTTTGGGACCAAGTCTTGAACCTACGAATGTTCTGGAGGCATATATAAAGAATTTGGTAAAGCAGACATTGTTGTGTCTTAGCACTGCAGATAGATATATAATGGAGTTCATGTGCTCCTCAGAAAGTGATTAAGAACAATTTTCTGATCTTTGAAACAGTTCTAATTAGTACTATTATTTTTACACACAAAAAATTGAGAATTTCTGTAGTCAGTTAGGAGACTAAAGTCTATGAGGATGTACTTGGATAACACTGTGCTTGAAAGGCAACTATGCATCTATTCGTTTAAATTCTTTACAATTAAAAGAAAATGTAATTTTTTAAAGCAGAATACACCTCACAGAATACCTACGGGGTCTCTGTAACCGCCTTTCCTAACTCTTCTTTTAGTAGATTCCTGCATCAGAAAATGGTGGAATTTTAAGAGCTTGACTTAATTTTGCATGACCATAACTAACCCTTCTCGACCTCTTCGCTGACATTATCTGTCTTTAGAGAGACCATTTTACTGAAGGACATGCATGCAATTGCAAGAGACAGCCTTTTCTTTAGTGGTGATCAGGGATCAGTGTAAAGTAACTTCTGTCAGTTGTTTTCTGGAAATTTTTTTATAAGCTCTGAGGTTGTACTGAAAGGCACAGTACTAGGAGGCTACAATAGTTTGTGTGAGAAATGTTTCTTATGTAGAGAAACATTTCTTATGTTTTTAATGTGTTTATGAAGCTATCTATGAAGAACAACCTGAGTTCTGCTTATTCAGAGGCTAGAGGAGAGGGTAAGCTGTATAGGTTTTCTGAGTCTCCTACAGGTTTGACTGAGTTTTCTTAATGAAAAAAGGGGCCTTGTGTGAGATCTTTAAGACAGCAATGGGGAATGAGACAGGTGATATGGCTCCCCAAGCAGGAAGAGTACAGAGGTGCATGCAGACCAAAGACACTGCCCAGACTGAATGCTGCAGAAAGCTAGAAAGCAAAAAGTACAAATTTCCTCGAGGACTCTAAGGGTAGTTAGTTATTTAGAGCTGTTGGTACTACACTAGGTTATCATTGATGTTCAAAATAAAGTCAGCTGGGATATACAATGACAAAAATCCCTTCATTTGCAAGAAAGATCTCATATGATCAAACAGTATTGTATTTGAAATTGCATTTGTATATGTATTGTATAATAAGACTGTATCTTGTTGGTTCACACTGTTCTTTATGCTTTTCTTAACTAGGAATTAGTTACTTTAGCTTCCAATAAAAAGCTGAGAATCTTAATAGAAGACCACTCAGTAATCTTGGAATGCAATAGATCTTGCAGATAAGTATGATGTCAGAACAAAAATATTAATTATTCCATTTTCCTACATGGAGATTTTGAGTAACATTGTACATTACTTCCCTACAAGGAATGAGTTACAAATGTTCTTAATGGAGTCTGGTGGCATGAATGGTGCTGTAGGAAGCACCCTTGAAATATGTGGTGCTCCTTTGCTCTCAGTTGTGGAGGAGGAAGACAGTGTTGGAGGCTTGTCTGTACAAAAACTAGCACACTTGCTTTTTCACTTCTGAATACCTTCAGTGCTACGGTGGTAGCTCAGTGTACTGTTCTCATTTTACACCACCTTTGTGAGCTGATAAAAGTTGAACCTGCATTGAGTTTTAACAAAAAGCAGAGAGGGATGTGAATGAGATGATTTCAGAGACTCCAATTGTAACTTTTCAACATCAGGATAATATGTTTCTGAAATTGTTTAAAAAAACGCTGCCTAAAACTTTCTTCTGAAAGAAGAAAATAATTACTTCCTCTAAAGGAAAACGTAGTTTCATTTTTACAATAAAATACTCTCAAATCTCATCACCAGCAACACAACAAACCAGTTCAGGACCTGTAAAATGTAGCAAATTTCAGATGTTTCTCCTATAACTTGTTGGGTTGTTTTTTGGTTTTTTTTTTTCCTTGTACTGCTTCTTCATGTAAAGGCAGAATTCATTATATATTTTATTTTGGAATGTTGTGAAGGGTCAGTACGTAACATGTCTGCCTTCAGTCTAGCCTTCCCACTGGGCAATTCCATCCCTTAGATTGCAATTTCCTACTTCATTTCACTCAAAGCAGATTTCTCCCTCCCCCCTTTCTTTTTGCTTGCATTTGGCCTCTGAACTGAAAAAAACCCCATCAATTGTTTTATTTGTCTGTAGTTTACCCATCTATAATTTTCTTCAAGGTTCTTCTAGAAAGTGTCTTGTGGATAATCTTTCTGTCTAAAAGATTCAAATTACTTGTATAATGCACTTGGAATAGACAATACATAAACAGAGAATCATAGCTGTCATATGACAGGTGGTATCAAAGTACTATTGGTCAAAACAGAACCAAAAAAAAATAGAGAAAAAGAATTAATAAAGAGAAGGTATTCTCAGCTTTCCCCTTCAACCACTTACTTCTCCCCTCTTCCCCCACTCCTCTTTCACAGCAAAAAAAATATTAGCACGTATTCTTTTTAAGCAATTACCTTCTCCAAATGTGCTGGTCAGCCTGCCAATCACATAGGTTCTCTCATAAACTGCCACTGCTCTTATCCTATAGGCACACACTAAATCCCTTTCTCCAGGACAGTTTGTCTGTAGCTGAGTTACATGAAGAAATTTACAGAAGATGGTCCAATGAGAAAGAGAAAATTACATTCAATGCTTATCAACTTCTCTCAGAAATACACTTGGCTTTCAAAAGCAGCTTTAGTCAGTACTCCCAGTAAACCTTCTTCTCCACGCAATTTCTTTTTTTCTTGTGTCTTTGTCATCAAATTATGGGCAAAGTCCCATTCCTTTTGTCATAGAGACGACTCTGGCATCATGGACTGTTTTTGAAACAAAGCCAAATTGCCATTCAAAGAAATGCAGCACCCAAAATGTCCATCCAACAATGGTATGCTTATTGCATGCTTTTGCTGAAGTCTTTGCAAAACCATTAATATTATTAAAATTTCTGCTCAGTTCTCATTCCATGTTGGTTTGTTGAGAGTCTCTGGTTACCTTGGCACTCACTGCTTGTGTGAATATCTGGTGAGTCTGAACACAGTAACACCTGACAGAGACAGAGGGAACATCTCCACTGCAGCAGTTCCATGTGCCTTGTCTGCTCTAGATGGACTTCACATATACTGAGAGTTAACTCTCTCTTTTTTTGGACAAATTTGAAATGTGGGCTCTCTGAGGGCGTCCTGTGATGGTACTGATTTTCACTTCTCCTAACATTATATTCTGAATACTTTCTAGACAATATGACTCTATTGCAGTTTGCATGTCTCTTTTTCTTCCATCTACCTGCTCAAAGCTTTTCTGTTCTTGCTCTCTTCAGCTCCACCACAATGTATCCCTAAGTGGCACTATCAGGGAGCTTTCCAGGTCTACTTTCACTATTTCAGATTTAAGTCATTGCAAGATCCCTCCCACCTCCAAATGTTAAAAGGGATGTTAAATGGGTGCAGTAATCTGAAAGAGACCAATCTAATTGTGTTATCTACATACAATCATTTAAATAAAAAAGTCATATTTTATTCTTATTAAGAAAATAAACACTCTTGTTTTTGTATTATAAAGGCTTATTCCTGTGGTTCTTGGCAGGCTGCTATGAATGTAAGCTATGCCAGACAAAAATAAGAATGAATCCTTATCCAAGTTGCTCAATTAACTTAACGAATCAATTTAATGCTATTTCAGTTATTCTCTTTTTTCTCACCCCAACCTCCAAAAAAATTAAATACCAGTTCTTGTTTTATCCAACAGACTGGAAGGCTTGTGTTCTTAGGTCTGGAAAGACTGAATTTAACGTTGCTTTGTTGGGTAGGGTCTACTCAGTTTACATATCAAAGTATCATTTTCTCAATCTTCCTTAGTATGAAGAGGACATCATGGTCCACTGGGGCTAAACCTGAAGGATTGGAAAATCTTTGGAACAAAGTGGTTTTTTGGTTGGTTGGTTGGTTGGTTGATTGCTTTGGGTTTTTTTCCCAGCTTGCTATTGATGGAGCAGATTGAAAGTAAAAAATGTCAACATTTTAAAAGATTAGTTGTTTTTAAAATTTCGTTATTTTGGCTATAACCCTTTTGTTACAAGTTTTGTATTGTGAAAAGTGCAGTAGTTATTCTCAAGAGACTTTTTCCACCAAAGTGTTATTTCTATATTTAAAGTAAATAATCAGAAAATATGCTTATTTTTATCAAAACTTCTAATAACACTTTCTTGCATTACTCTCTCTATAGGAAATAATTGAGTTATCACAGTAAATGGATGTTGCACCTAAATAAAAGCTTTAAAATCAGATACACATAATGAACAGAGAGCAGAGCTGTCTGCCAAATTTGCATTTAAAAAGTTCTTAAAGTTTGTTATAAGTTTTTTATAAATTCTTAAGAGGTGAATTGTTCTGTTTTGACTGTTCACCTTGAGAAATGAAAAGTTTTAGGCCTTGAACATGAAAGTCCATGCCCATTTTTGTGATTTATTGTACTACTGCGTGGCTAATATTAACCTATGCTGCTGTACAAGTTTCACTTTGTTCAAGGTTAAGACAGTATTAAAGTCAAAACATGTAACGTGTAAGAGACACAAAAGAAGTCAAATTAAGAAGTCTTCTGTTTTCACATTCCTTCACGTTACTTCAGGGTGTCTTATTCTATGTTTAAACTGACCAATGACATATTTAAATTAGGATTTTAAGTCACTTCTTTCACACTAGTAAGTTCAATACAGGCAAAAAAAAAACTTCTGTAGTAATGCTCAATTGAATTATGCAGTAGGGTAATTAATGTTCATGCTTTGATCTTCTCGAAATTAGGCAGAGCTTAAAGTAAATGCAATCTAGAATGGATGCAGTAGAGAATGAACAGAAGCTCTTAAAAACTCAACTTTTTACCCAAATCCCTAGGTCTCAGAAGAAATTTTTCTATTTCTTATGCATGCTTTAATATCCTGTTGACTTCCTTTGCACATAGATTTTTGGAAGAATAATAGTGGACTTTTGTTCTCTCATCACACTGGGGGAAAAACTGGAAGCAGAAGTTTCTGGAATGCTTTTTCATGGAAAATATGACTGGAAAAAATCTTAGCAGTAAAACTATAGACTATAGAGCTGTAAAACAATAAAACTATAAAGCGGGGGAAATGCAGAAAAAATTTTAAATCATAATTATATTATTTTGCACCAGTATCTGATGCACTGATTCAGAGTTCCTTTTCAAAGCCTTGTTAAAAATGTGAACCTAAGCCAATGCTTGTATTCATTTGCTCTGTATCAGCCCTGTGTTCTTCAGGTTACAGACTGAAATGTTTGAAAGTTAAGGCAAGGTACAACTCCCTGTCATTGCACATAGTCCAAGGACAATCAAAACCCCCTATGAAAATCCATAACATGCCAAGTAACTGAAGGCTGCACTACCAAGCACTTCAGGAAAGAGGTGGCTTGAGGACTGTGTAATCAATCTGAATTCTGTCATCTCCAAATCCTTCGCTCAATTCTCTTCCTTCTCCTGCTTTTGCAGTAATGGGGTGCTTCCAGGCAGCCTGGTGTGGCTGCTTTCTACATTGCTTAGCAGTGGTATAAACCTGGCCTGGGAACGTGCCAGGGTGAATTTAGCGTGCAGCCAAGATTTTTGCCTGAAAAACACAAGTTAAGAGAAGACACATTTCATTTCTTTGTACCTTCAGTCAAATGTGAATGTGATTCCACAAAAAGAGAAAATTCAGCCTTGTCAGCTTCACAGATTTCCTCCCTTCATGCTTGCCAGTCTGCAGCAAATAGCAGAAATGTGGACATTTTGAAGAACTTCAAATTGGAAAGCATCAGACATTTTGAATATATAAGCTCTAACAAGCTACTATTATAATATTCAGGAAAAGATTTTCTGAACTCAGGCCTTGACACAAGAAAGAATATGTCATTCACTATTAAAAAGCAACTAACAAATAAAAAAACATTGAAAAGCTGAAAAAAATAGTGCCAATAGATTAAAAGAAGTCCTTCTTTCTTAAAGCATCTCTATAAAATAGGTTTATTTCTTATGCAAACATGCAAGGCAAAAAAAATCCCATAACCTAAAGGGAAATCTACTAGGCAAAAGTCCTCAGTAGCTTCCTACATAGGACATAAATGAGGGACTGCACATTTTTCAGCATGTAAGTGGAATTATCTTTTTGTAAGTTATACATTAGACCCACTCAAAACCCAAATGCATTCATACACACTGGTGACAGCAGAATAGGCCTCCAGATGCACAGCTTTATTGGAAAGAGACATGGTAGAGCACTACAGGGCTTTGTAACTGCTGTGGAGCAGAGAGAGAGAGAGATTTTCACCTGCTGCTGTATGGCTGAGCTGTAGTACAACGTGATCCTTAGGAAGGTATTAATACATATAAATATATACACACATATAAATCTATATATAAGTACATAGGTTGTTTAAAATGCATCAGGAAAATTATGTCAAAGCATTATATAACTGTTAAATAGAAGGAAAAAAATTGAAGAAACAATAAAAAAATGCAATAAGAAGAAGAAAGCCAGCTTATACATTTCAACCTTTTTTACAAGATTAGAGAAAAACTAGTAAAAGAGCGAGTTCATACGTTGGACCTGCCCATTCAGTCCTTTGCAGAACCCAAACTGTTTATGCCTTATAAGAAAACAGGAAAGTGTGAAGAGATTCCTTCCTCTGACACCACACTGTGACTACATCCTAACAAAGGTTTGATTTTTTTTTTTTTGTTGCTCTGAGGATCTACCTCTAGGTTTTCTGAACACCGGGCTAGTTACATGTCAATGATCTTAAGCAATTTTTGGGAGTATTCAGAGGAGATCCTCTGTTACCTTTTTTTAGAGTTTGACCCAATGTCACAGAGCCATTGAACACTTGTTAGACATTCCCTGATTTAGAAAGCCTAGAATGAAAAATGCCAGCAATTAAAACTTATGGTCAGTCTCTCTCCAGAGCACGAGCATATCTCCAGGAAGATTTTGAAATGGTGAGTTTTTCTTCTTAGCTTCATGTAGCACTGTACATCTTTTTGATGATGCATAAGTAGGTTTTATATTTTTATGGTTTTCAACTGGCATTCCTATGTCCTACTATTACGTGTACTTTGTCCATGAAAACCTAATGTCACTGGTTTTGTAAGGGAATGCTGAAGATCAGACTGTGTATTTCTCACTTCTAGACTGACCCAGCTCTATGCAGAGGCATGAAGTTTCCTAAGACTGTTGATAACTTCTCATCTCTGTCTGCTTCTATTGGGCTCTGTCAAGATGCTATCTTTCACCTTTCTTCATTAAAAAAAAATAATAAAAAAAAATCAGTGCTTCTAATAGTAAGCAGCAAACAAAATTATTTCACTGATTTTCCTTTAAATAGGGTAGGAGTGAAAAAGAGAGTTCGTTTTCCATTTCTCTTCTTTGGTTGGGATGGTATGATGACAATAAGAGCATGGGGTTGGACTGAAGAAAGTGTGTGAAACTTGCCTTTATCAATTACCTACTGTGGACCTAAATTAGAAGTTTTCATATTGCAGAGCAGGGAAGATTTAGTTTCAGATGTCTATGATGTTTTATTATTAGAAGGTAATTTTCTGTCAGCATACTTATCTATAGAAACTATTCTGAGTACCAGACTCCCTCAGAATAAATAGCAGGGAATTTGTTGGTTAAGTTTAAAATTAAAAAAAATCCCAAAACATAGTATTTTGTCAAAGGTAGAATGTTATTGGTTGTGAGATATGTTTTTAATTGGAAGTGAAACACAAAACTTAGCTGCAATAATAGTAAAGCCATTACAATCAAAGCTGATCTATAGTTAATATTTTTGTGCCTGTGTGTAGCAAGTAAAATTGATAGCTTAATGTATTAAATAATACTCTTACAAAAGGAATATTAAATAAGATCTAGAGGATACACTGAATGAGTTTGAAGGTCTTTCTTCAAAGGTTTCACCAAAATGATATTTCTGGGGGTTATACGCCCATCTTTTCTGGTCTCCATTAAAGCACAGAAGGTAAACAAATAACTTTTCTGATTCTAAGGAGAGAGAATGTTGAATTTTTCACTTGATTTCTGCTTAGGTGGCTTTCTGCTTTAACTTTCCTTAATAATCTTAGCATGACCAGTCAGTAATGGAATCAGCAAAGCAGCTATGAAAAATTAATTGGGATCTTTTCAATGTAAAGTCATGTAGTTGTTAAGGTTATTATGTCACCCACACTTAGGGTTGTTCTACTGCCCACCAGGCTCTGAAAACACCACCTACAATCTCATACCCACTATTAATATCTATTTATTGAATTCTGGGAAAAGATCAAGAGTGATGTAATTCAAAAGCCTTGTTTTAAGTTCCCCTTCTTTTTAATCTTGGCAGATGCCTAACCACCACTGTGCTTGTTGTCACTTCAAACCACCATGACCTTCATGGAGGATGAAAGAAATATGCTATTTGTAGCAAACTTCTTCAGTATGTTTAAAATTAACAAGCTGGGGACTATAAAAGAGTATCAAACTTTAATAAATAAATATTTTCTAGCTGAAAATGACTTCCAGGAAAGGAGTAATTCCAGAAAGTGCTGGTCTTAGAATATGAATTTCAGATCCATAGGAGGAAGAAAAAAAATCTCAGTTTTCAATAAAGGTAATAGCTACTGGAAATTGTGTAACATTTGCAATTATCTCAACTTGGAAATGAAGAATAATGCTGGTTCCTGATTAAAATAGTCTGTCATATTTAAAAGGTAAAATTAAGGTCATTTGTAGCAAAAAAAAGAAAGAAAAATACAGGCAGCAAAAAGCAAACCTTAAAATCACCTTCTAATAAAAGATGATAGGCAAGTAATAGAATTCACAAATTGACAGTCACAAATGGTCAACCCAGAAGCTTCTATCAAATTATTACCATTGCCTGAAAATACATTTAGTGCTTCAAACTGGTAGGTTCATGGAGAGTACTCCTTTAAAATTACTATGTTTGGAACAAAAGAATGAGCTAGGTGCCCAGCTCTGTATAACTAAATTGAAGTTTAAAAAAAACAACAAAAAAATTGCAGTCAAATAAGTCAGATGCTGATGGATTCCTGAATGATATTTAAACATTCATAAAATGTTTAACTCCATTTTACAGACAGACACAAGAGCTTTATTGCACTGTTAGGGCAAGAGAGCAGATAACAGTTTTATTATAATTTACACTTTGGACCCTATATTTATTTGTGCATGAACACATCCTAACATGCACATTTAGAAGCAAATGAATGCATGCTAGAGAGATTTTCTCATTCAGCCTAAAATGTCACAATTTTTTTTCTTTCAAATGTGATAAGAGAGCAATTTTTCAGAGAAAAATTATATCATCTGAAAAGCCTTTTTTTAACTATTTGACCTAGAAAAAAAATTGTAAATTCAATTTTTTTAAATAATGTCCATCCATTTTCTATTTTCTCAAGCTGCATCTTAAACTGCTCTATACAGGGAAGAAAAATACATTAACTACAATAAAATAGTAATAAGTGTTAACCTTAAAGGATAAAGGATTGGGAATTAGCCATGTACACAATGTCATAGTACTTCTAAAGAGTTACAGAAAGTCTGTGATGTTAATATTCAACCATTCTGCAAAAGTATTCAGGTAAGATGAAGTGGTGAAATCATACACATATGTGATTGAAGATAAACAGGGAAATATTTATGTTTTACACTGTGCATTCCCTGAAGGAGTGCCTACCACCTCCTCTACCTGATATTGCAGGCAATGGAGGGTGATGATGACGATTTGGTAACACATTAAAAACAGCTCCACTTCCAGTGGCAAAGCACATGGCTGTGAAGACTGAAATAGATTTTCCCTCCTGCCACTCCCCACCTACCCACGCAAAGGACCCAAGCTGGAATTGCTGGGGTTGTGCAGAGCCGAACAAGCCAGTGTCAGCCCAGGGAAAATGCAGACTGCAATCATGATTTCTGCAGATTTCAAAAGAGTGATGCTTGGTTTCTCTCTGGATTTGAAGGCACAGCCATGTTCAGGATTATGTAAATGCTGTATAATCCCCAGATTATAATCCTGGGCCATTCCCACAAAAGTAAGACCTCCCTATGATCTCATACTTCTGTGAGTCCCCGTCTTTTCCTGCAAAAGTTACTGACAGCAACCACAGAATGTCTCTGCAAATCTGACATCTATTTCCTAGAGTCAATCCAGATGCATTCATACAACAGTGGAGTATGCACAGGTTTTGGGTATGGTTACCCAGGACGTTCTCAGACCAACAAACATTTGTACACTCCGCTGAAGGAGGTGTCTCATCCTGCTCCCAAAAGCTTCAGTACATTTTGTGGTAACGTAAATAATGTGAGGTGTGAAGCTGAGGCAGAGATTTGCCTCCTCCACTGCCACTAATACTGCAATATTCTGAAATATGTGATATCCACCAAGACCACTCTTTGAACTAGTGAAGGCTGTGAATACCTGGAAAAGCAATGCATCCTGACACCTTTCTTAGCTGCAGGGCCTGCTTGCAGTGTTAGGGGCTGGTATCAGTGCAGGTAGATTTTAAATAAACCATTTAGTGAACAAAACCAGTGAACTCTGAACTGCTAGAAATCTGTGATTTTTCTCCTCTATTAGACATCCTGGCCTCAGTAATTACATCTTGCCGACTGTCTCCTGCAGCATCTGGACATAGGAAACTCACACTGTATATAGTCCAGAAGTATGATCAAAAGGATTGACTGGAAGATAACAGCAATGCTGAATATGTGATAGTTGAACATTTATTTGCCTTCCCTTACTGACAGGACAAGTCACAGTCTGTGTTCTTCACCTGACATCAGTTTTCACAGAATATCTAAGCTACTACCCACCTTTCAATTTTTCTTACTCCCACCAGACTGGTCAGCCTGCAAGGCTGTGTCAAGTTGCACAAGGATCCTGTGCATGTTCTTAAGGATGGTCCCTACTTAGACATGGTTCCCAGGACCTTCCTGCACATCCAAACCTTTCCTACACAACTCTGGTTAATTTATTTCTCTCAGATCTCCACACCGGCACCTCCCAGCTGGTCGAGAGTTACAAAAGGAGGCAATGTTTGGATATTTTGGAGCACTAGGGGTAAAAGCTGGATAATAAAACATTTGAAGTCCTGTGTTTTAACAAAAGACCCACCACAGCTGTCATAATGCAATACATTCGTTTGCATATCACCACCAAAGTCAGCCTTCTCAATAGACAAAATTGAAGGCTATAAGAACAATTTCCTTAAAACACGGAGTTGCAACAATACAGCAAAAACACTGAAAAAGAATAAGGCAACAAAATTTGTGATGAAGGCTATATTAAAGAATAGTCACATTTTGTTGCTTAGAATTTTGGCTAGATTCCACCTCTCTTTTTGTTAGGTCAAGCTGAAGTCTCTTTTGAATTTAAGTCAGATCTATCTTCCTCCTATTTTCTCAGGCCCTTGCTGTCTTCTCTCACACAAATGGGTAAGAAGGGGAACGGATGGGTCAACTCTAAGACAAAAATATTCTGAGATATACTGTCCTAGCTTCCACTTGTGTTTTGGAAGACTTCGACTGTGAAATTTGGCACCGAGACACTTCCTTGTGTCACTCCCTTTTCTTCTCATTCTTAAGGTTTTTCCACTAACATTTCTATCCTACTTTTTTATTTCCACATTTTTTGGTGTAGGCTGGTTTTTTTTTCCCCTTGTGCATATTTCTGTACACACATTTTTAAAAGATTGTTCTTTCTATTAAAAGAAATATAAAGTGAATAGACCCCTTTTCTACATTCATTCTCAATATCACAAGGTTAAGCTTGCAATGAAATGTATCTTTTTGAAGACTCTATCAGAAGACCAGGTTGAAATGCTACCTGAGAGGATGGAATTGGTGGAAAACCAGATAGGAAAATCAAATATAATAACTTCCTTATGAGACAGGTAGGAAGCAAACATGCTTAGAATGTATTTGGTAGCTTTTGATCCACTGCAGTTCTTTTCATTAACAGACAGTAACTCTGACTGTTTATAGACTAGAACCCATACAAAACAAAAAGAAAGGTAGTAAATAGGTGGAGTATTTTTTAATGCAGGACTTCCCATGGCAGACATGCTAGAAAACTTGGATGAATTAGAATTCAAGTTTGTCTTAAGTCTTAAGTGCACTAAGTTTTAACCTTCAAGTCTTTTAAGATAATTATAATGGAAAATAGTTCTTTTTACACAATATGGGATTTCATTTCCTAAAAGTTTTCATGGAGCTCTGTCTGAAGATTATTGGAGCATTTTAGGTAAAATACCAAACATATTATTTTAAATAGAAAGCGTATGTGCTATTCACCATGTTTCATGTTTAGAAATTGGCAGAAGCCAGTCAGAAAATTAATGTTTTTATAGCTATATTTGTTTGCAAGGGGATTAGGTCTAATGGGTTGCCTAAGATTTAACTGCCTTAATTTGAAACATTATTTCTCCACAAGCAGAAACTCAGCACCTTTCTCTTGGATAATTACACTTCATGGTCAAATATTTCAGCCTAAGCCCTTTATGATAAAGTCAGCATACAAATTTCTCTATATCACTGCTGCAGGGTTTTGCTCTCTAAAACCAGACTGAGGCAGATATCTGGGGAAATGCCTCTGGCTGGTGGAGTTACGTCTGAGAGAGCACATCTGCCAAGATAAAGATAGTTTGCCTACACAGTCACAGGGGCCCCCAGTCACACCCACAGTACTTCTTGGTTTGGGGCAAAGTGACAAAAGCATAAATTATGATTTGTGTCCAAAGTCAGAGTCTTGGAGGAGCAGAGATTTTGTCTCTGACAGAAAAGCAGAGGTGAAAATATTCCCTTTGCTGATCTCCAAAACCAGACTAATCAGCTATAATATGTCACTTTATAAACGAGGAGATGACACTTTTTAAAATTTACCTTTCTGGTTGGGAGCAACAGGGTAAGGTACAAACCTAGATATCTACCCTATAGTTGGGGGATAAAAAACCAGGAACAATTGGACTGGATAGAAAGCCAGTAATAAATATGTATGTGGTTTCATGCAGGAACTAATGGCTTTGCTTTTTACAATGCCCATGGAAAACAATAGTTTTTTAATATTGTCTATCTACATGATTTATATTTCATGCTAGTTCACAAAGGACTCTGGTTAGTATGTGATTTATGGTTGGAGCAAAATAATTGTCTGAAGCCTAGCTGAAGGTATGCTTTCAACACATTAATAATACATTAGCTAATGTTTCTTTCTTGGCATTGCCTATGCAAATTTCTATTATCATAATAAAAATGACTGTTTATTTTAGATTGGAAACAGCCTTTAGGTAAGAACATGCTTTTTATCAGGTGTCTTGAATAAATACTAACTGCCATTCTCTGATAAACTTTTAACCAGAGTTTTTCCTTTAGTCTCAGCTGGTATTTGGTCAGGGAAGTAGAGGGAGAAACAGCTAGAGATTGAGAGGACCTTTCTGTGCTCCTCTTTGACAAGTGTGGCAAAAGTCCACCCTGGCTAGAAGCTTCAAACAATGAAAACCATCACTGGAAAATTATTCATGAATGTGAATCATCCACAAACAGTGGACATATAATTTCAGATTTAAAATATATACTGCCTAAATGTGTTCATTTTGTCAAGTAAGCACAAGTGAAGATAATTTCATTCAAATTAATTATTCTGTCAGAGGCAAACAGCAATACATATTGTCTGTCCAAAATAGTATTAGATTTGATTGCACTTATGTTAGGTAGATCAGAAATTAACTTCTCTGCTTGAAATAATTTGTGACTTGATTACCTGCTGAATCATTTCCCTTTCCAAATGATGATTTCACACGAGCAGCCATGGATAAAATCATCATATTTTTGCAAATATATAAGTCATTTATTCATGGCAATGTATTCCTCAGAAGGAATCACACTCTGTCTTCCCCGACACTGCCCACTGAGTTTGTACCTGTTGAGTTTCTGAGACCATTTGACTTCCTGAGATTTCTGAAGAGACAGAGCATTGGCAGACTGCTTTGAGGAATCTTCCTTTGTAAGTTGTGACTTTCTCAGCAAATACAATGTATGCATGTCATGTGAACACAAAAGTTTTTTTGTGGAGAAGTAACAAGGCAGTTTGTCTGTATTCCTGTGATTCAGAGTGGCCTTGCTATGGATTTGTGCCCCAAGCTGCCTATGGGACTCATATGCAAATGAATATTTGATTATTCTGTCTGGTGCTATACAAAGCAGCTGAAAATAAATATCAGACTGATGATTTTATAAGCTCAGGCTAGCTAATTTACACTCTGGAGACTGTGGAATGAAAATGCTTCGTTTTTACACATATTTTCCTTACCCTTTATTGTATTTTTGTTGTATTTTGTTGTAATAAAACAAGTAATAACAACGCATAACAATTCATACATGGATTTTAAAGAAAAATACAGAAAAAATAATAAATAATTGGAGAAAAATCTGTTGAAAATTACTATTAGCTATATGATTATTATAAATCAAAACAATTTTCCAGTTTTGTTATATGATAAAACAATATACTTAAGAATAAATGGATGATTACCTTTGGAAATGTAGCACTGTCTTCAATTTCATTGGCAAGAAATTTTCCACTGTAGAGTTCTGACAAGACCTGCATGTTAGGGAGGTGACACAGATTCTGCTGTCTCCTTACTGCAGAAATTGGAAAACTAAAGAGTGCCCAGAAATGCTGTGTGATCTGAAACTGCTGCTCTTTCTGAATGACAAACAGAGCAATCATATTAGAAAAAAAAATAAAAAGATTGCATTAGTTCTATCTCTGTTTGAGAACACATATCATTTTTCTCAGATCCTACAAATCCATTTTTGTGTAGCTGAGAGGTGCTGAAGAGGGGGCAGGGACTGCATGTGAAACCAGTTCTACAAACTTACAAATCATTCAGGGTTAATCTGTAAGGAAAATGTCTTTTTGTCAGTTAATTGAATAGGATTATATACTTTTCTGGTTGGCAATTGAAAGGAAATGTTCCTCTCCTTTTTGATCCTTCAAGAGCTTTCTGTACTTTAAACAATCACTAGTCTCATCTTGAACAAAGCTTTTGTTTAATATGTGGTAAGGTGTCTTGAAAGAATTCTCTCATAGGCATAACCCAGTTTTCTCCCTAAAAATCACAGAATATTCTGACTTGACATATCTTTAAAAAAGAAATTAAGGAGGAAGTAATATTCTGCCCAAAAGTAGTTCAAACTCATCCTTTTGACATGTCACTAGAAATACCAAGGAAACCACAATTATATATAGGCTAAGTAATTTTTCTCTATTCCTTCAGATGACCTTATCTTCTATTTAAAAATGCATAATTATATAGAAGTTTTTGTTTGGATAAAAATAATGCAGAGTCTCTATTCCTAGTAGTTATTTCAGAATTTGCATAATTGGGAACTGAGTTGCTAGAAAATAAATGGATAGGTAAACTTCCATATGCTTCACTAATTGCTATTAAATTAAGGAAAAAAGATTGTGAACAAATAATAAGGGTAATTCTAGGGAAAGGGAATTCTCTTGGCATAGTCTTGTAATTTTCACACTCATTAGACTTGCACGTAAATCTAAAAGCAGTCAATGAAGATGCAAGATCATGATGTTAAGATTCTGTTTTGTTTTGTTATTTTTAAATGGGATACTGTACCCAGTTGATAGTGGACAAGCAAACATAATTTTGTACTCAGTAGTATCCTTTAGGTACTGGAAGAGTACTACTAGGTCACCCTGAAGCCTTCTCTTATCCAGGCTGAACAGCCTTCTCTTATCCCAACTGTCTCAGCCTTTCCTCATAGGAGAGATTTTCCATCCCTCTGATTGTGTTCATGGCCCTCCTCTGGTCCCTGTCTAACAGGTCCATGTCTTTTCTATGCTAAGGACTCAAGAGCTGGACACAGCTCTTTTTAGGTCTAAAACAGGTAGTTTTATAAAGTTACAACGTTTTTCCTTATAATTCCATCACCCAAGCACTGTAATAATTTTTCTAGATTGTATCTTTCCTATTTGCTGCAAGGCTAATCTTTAATGTTGTCTGTTGATTTTGAAAATCAGAAATAAATCTAACAAACTTTCAACTACAGAATTATGCTCTATCACCCCAGCCTGCAGCACACCACATACTGCAAATTCCTGTTTCAGAAAACTTCAGGGCATCGGTGCAGTAGAATGTAGATATCTAGCAAAAGAGCACATTAAGCTTTCGTTAAGCTTATCATACCAATCAAACATTTTCCATGGAAGGCGTTTATTGAGCACAATTTTATGTAACAATAGTCATGCACTATCTCGTCAATCCCATATATCTGTAGTTTGTCTTTCTCAAGCAGCTTGGATCCATTCTTGTCCATTTCTACTTTATGTGCAACTAAATCAAACACAATTTCCTCGGGTTTCTTTCCCTTTCTAATGTCTCCTAAACATTATATTATTATATTTTCTTCAGAAGTCATTCTTCTGCTAGGTCCACGACATTGAGCAGTAATTAAACACATGGTCATCACTGAGGAGAGCCTGTGCGTGACAACTAATTTTTCAACTTCAGATGGATTTGTGCCTTTGTTTTTTTGTTTGTTTTTTTTTTTTTTCCTTCCTTCACTTCTGTAGCTTAGATATTGTTTCATTAAGTTTGTTGCACTGACACACAACAGTTCCGCGTTTCCTGATAGGAGTCTGTCTACGCGGCTTCCCGAATGCACGAGGCTGAAAGATGCCCTCCCGGGCCGTGTTCCCGAAGGGAACTGTCGCCGGAGCCGGGATGCCGCGGCCGCAGCCACCCGCCAGCCTGGAGAAAAGTGGGCAACACCGGGGCGCCCGAGGAGAGCACCCTCCGTGCTCCCCGTGCCATACCCAGGCTCTGCCGGGCCGAGGCGCCCCGCGCCCCTCCCCGGGGCCCCGGCGGCGGGCAGTGCCGGCGCTGGGGGCGGCTCCGCGGCCGCGGCGCCGGGGGCGGTGTCCCCGCTCCGCCCCGCCCCGCTCCCGGCCCTGGGCGCGGGCAGCCGCCAAGCCGCCGCCGGGCGGAGCGGAGCGGAGCTGGGCGAGGGGCGGCGGCGGCGGAGCGGGGCAGCGAGGGGCGGCGGCGGCGGAGCGGGGCAGCGAGGGGCGGTGGGGAGCGGAGCGGGGCGGAGCGGGGCGGAGCGGCCGCCACCCGCCCGGCGGGGCGGTGCGGAGCGGAGCGGAGCGGAGCGGCCGCGGGCGGAGCGGGGCGCGGGCGGAGCGGAGCGCGGCGGCTGCCGCTGCCTGGATGCCAGAAGCGCCTCTGGAGCCAGCGGCCGGCGGCACCCGGGAGGGCCAGGGAGAGAAGGAGGAGGAGGAGGCGACGGCAGCGGCGGCGGCGGAGGACTCCGGGCGCGGACGGGAGGAAGCAGGCAGCGCTTGCCATGGCCTCCAACTTTAACGATATAGTCAAGCAGGGCTACGTAAAAATCCGCAGCAGGAAGCTGGGGGTGAGTTCTTTTTCCCTTCGCCGGCCCTGCCCGGGGTGGGGGCGAGGCGCTGGGCATCGCCTCGCCGGTCTGGGGGGCGGTGGTGCCCCGGGCCGGGGCTGCCAGCGTGGGGCGCGGCGACCTGCTGCTGCTGGGGCTGCTGCTGCTGGGGCTGCTGCCGCTGGGGCTGCTGCTGCCGCTGCCTCTGGTGCTGCTACCGCCGGTGCTGCTACCGCCGGTGCTGCTGCTGGGGCTTGGACTTCGCTCCCGGCTCCGGAGGGGTCCGTGGGGGAGCGCTGCCATTGCGCCTCGGAGAGAGCCGGCTGCTCCCCTCTCCAGGAAGGCGCCGCTCCTCCCTTCCCTCTCAGCGATCGCCCGCCAGGGTCACTGTCCGCGGAAAGCTGCGCCCCGTGCCCCTGTGCTCCTCGAGTCCCCCAGCCCAGGGCTGGCGCTCCCCTTTGGCCGTCCCTGCGCTCCCCGGTCCCTCGCCTTGCTGCCTCCGGCAAGGGCTTGGATGGGGAGAGAAAGGCGCAAGCAGGAGCGGTAAACTTTGTGTACAGATTCTCTCTTTCTCTATCGCTCCCATTTCGGAGGGGGATGTTTTCAATCAGGGCAGGGTCAGAAAACACTCTGCTGATACAGGAGTAACAGAGAAAAGCAGGGTTGGAGGTGTGATGGTGCTCTGCCCTAGGGCACGGGGGACTGGGGAATGGGAGCCTGCAGCGCACCGGGGATGGACCGGGAGGCAGCGGGGTGACAGCCTCATGAACCTAAAGGCAGATACAGAGGCTGACACTGATTAAAACTAGAGGCAGTCTCTTAGGTGGGGGTGGCTCTTCGCAGTGCCCACCGGGATGCTCAGCGACACCGCGTGTACTATCAGATTGGCCATGGGCACTTTCCCTGAAGGGGTGCAGCAGATCTTGAAAAGGCAGTGAAGTTGGAGCAGAGTGTGTGCAGAGGTCTGGATTTTCTAAACTTCAGTCGATGTGGGGAATCATCGGTTTGGGCTGTCTCCTACCCTTTGTGAGCGAACAGGACTGCTTGCTTGCACATCTACTGATGTTGCTAGTAATCCCGTAAGGTCCAAGTGCCTGTTGGCCTGAGGCTGGGAGGAGGTCTGAGGTTCTTTGTGTTCACTCTTCCAGTTTTCCTTCAGGTGTGCAGAAAAGTGCAGGGTCTCTACCAGCTCTGCCTTCCAGGGAGGTGATCCTTGCTTCCCCTGAAACATAACAGCAGGGACCATGTGAAGTCTGCCCTCCTCCAAGTCGTGCTCTGTGAGCTTATCACAGTGCTAATATTTATCTCCTCCTCCCCCTCTCTCCCTTCCCCCCCCAGATGCTGTGCATTGCATGCAGACACAGTGTGCAGGATGGTGGGAGACTAATCATGAATTGACCTTTGGAGCACTTTGGTGACTTGGCAGGGCTGTTAATTTCAAAAGAGCACAGGAAAGTTTGGTCCAATCCCTTAATAGCCTCAACTACAAATGTTTGAGAGATGGTGTAAATTCAAAGAGAATGGATGCTCTTAATGATTTTGCAGCCCCAAAGTCACTCTGTGCATCAGTCAAGCATTAATCTTATCTGAAGAAGCAATTTCTAAGCCTCAGTTTGTTTCTGGCAGTCCTCTGCTTAACCTTTGCTCATCGGTTTTTCTCCTGCTCAGCAGTGTTATTGGATGGGCCCAACACAAAGCAGAGAGATGATGGTATCCCATCACCTTGATGTTAGTATTTGGAAGAAGAGTTAATCTATTTGCTTTGCAAATCTGGCTTTGAAGCCATCTCAAGTGTCCTTTAAGTGTGAAATTATGTATATGCATATCTCAATGTCTGCAGATACTTTTATATATCTATGTTTATGTCATACGTGCAACAAATGTAGAGTTCGTATCGCAGTAATCTTGGATGACACTTGCTGACCTGTGTAAAAAAATTGTGAAGAGAGTGATATTTCATTGCAGAATGTCTTATGTAGCTTGAATATTTTGTTTTGGAGATGTTATCTGATTTTTTTAAGGGAGAAACATAAAACTTTTTTTTTGCGTAGATGCTTTCCATGGTTATAACGATTGTGGTACCTCTACACTAGGCAGAAGGGAAATAGTTTATATGGTGTCTGTGGAGGTTTTTCTCCTACTGAAGTGTGTGAGGGTGACAATTCAGACTATACAGCCTCAGGCAGGTGGTAGTATAAGCTTAAATATGACATATGGAAATGCACATCTGAATAAATCTATTAAATACAATTTAAAAGAGATTATATTTTATAGAAAATAGCATCAAAATTCAAATGAATGTGATGGTTGAAAGGTATGAATATGTGTGTATATATCCATAGCTAATTGGATTCTTGTGACTGAATATCTAAATTAATGCAATTTTTATTCACCCAGTGAAACATTAAAAGTGTGTCTTTTTTTCCTTTATGTCTGTCTCCAAGTCCAAACCTTAATGACTTACACTGGAGCCATCATTATGTAGGTGAATACATCAGTTTTCAGGGATATAAATGTCTGCTAGCAAATGAATATTTTTAACCTCCAAAAATACTGAGAAGAGGGAAGAGAGCTATAGGTTCTGGAAACTAAAGCTAAGATAATTTTTAAACATGGCAATAGAATTTTATCTCTTGCTATGTTATGTTTCATTCTTACACACTGGAAGTTACTGGGTAGGTTTTTTTGGGCATAATAGTCTACATTCTTTGAATATTTCAAAGTCTCCTGAAAAGCAGATTGATTAAAACTTGGAGAGCTGAGGTGTCTAATACCAATTTTAGTGCTAGACTTGGGCAATAAAACTAATTCTAACCTTTAGGCTGGTAGCCAATTTGTTATGGAAATTATTCCAATTCAGCTTTTATTCTGTTTTGTTTTGTGACTGAAGGAGCCCTGGCTAGGAATCAAATGGAAGATACTTCAATAGTATATTTATATTTTATTCAAAAAAACCCACAACAACAAGCTTTCATTTGGGGAGACCTTTCTGGTAGAATTTACTTCTTTAAGAATTTAATTTACAGAAACCCAAGTAGTAAATCTTCATCTAATTGTAAAATAGAAATCTTCACGATTTTTTTTTTAAGAAGAAGGATGTTTACTTCTGCTGTTTTACATCTATACCTTGCTTTAAGTACTTGTTACCCTTTCTGCCTATTCCCCACATACCTTCAAATTCTATTCATTGTATTCATGAAGTGACGACTCAGGCTGGTTTCCCGTCAGTAATTGATTCTGTTCAGAAAAGTGATTTGAAGACAAAAATGATGCCTAAATTATGGAAATACATGGCAAGGAGAACTACAAGAATTTGTCCTTACTTTTTGTTTAGTGATACTTGATCATTAACTTTTATTTTGCCTGCTTTTCACTGTAATCCTTATGTGCTTGTTTACAGAAATTCACTAATAAGTAAAATGGATGGTATATTCTTCTGACAGTCCAGTGTTTTCAAAAAGATCTCATTGTTTTGATACCTTTATGATGCTAAAGTTGCTTTTGTTGCAAGATTGGATAGTTAGCTGAGGAGGTTTACCAGCCTCTCTGTTGTTGTATTCTGACTCTGGGAGTATCATGGTTTCTGCCATGGAGATGTCAGGCCACAAAGAGACATCCAGCCAGTCTGAACACTTAGTCTGTCTCCTTACTTTCATTAGTCATGAACTGTACATGAAATTTTTCTCTGGTTCCTTGAAATGTTGAATATACGTTCAAGGCTATGCAGTAGGCAAGATCATGTGTATTCGTCATGTCTTCATCAAGGTATCACAGTGTCTTTGAGACTTAGAAACTGTAGTCATTGAGGATGATTGTAGTTAAAATATCTTTATAAAATCTGTTTCCCTGCAGCCTAAATATGCCTTTCTTTTCAGTGCCCTGGCATTCCCACATTGTTTGATATTTTGCTTTTCTCTAATACTACATAAAGGAAATACTCATTCTAGCAGCCATTACATTTGATCTGTGTGACCCTTCTTTGAAATAAATTTGATTGTAATGTGGTGTGCTGTACAGATCAGAATAGGTCATTTGTGTAGTGTGGAACAGGACTGTGCTGCCTTTGTTCTTTTGGAATCTTTCATACTTGTGTCACATTAAAATTCATATGACACAATTTTGTACTGCACTGGCTGTGCTTATAGGCTGAAACTTTCTTGTAGCAGATTGGAATTCCTTTGTTGCCTCCTAATAAACTAAGCTGTGAGGATTTCATGCCTTGCTGAAGTGCTGTTTCTTAGAAAAAAAACAATTTGATGTCACATTAGGAAGTCTAATAAAAATGAACATTGTGTCACTTTGATAGTCTTGTTTTGACCCATATCAACCTTCGAAGTCATAATCTTATTGTTTGTTTGTTTCTGTCTTTTTTTTGTCATGCCTCGGCCATAGAATGAAAGAATCCTATCTCTTGGAAATTTTCACTCCATTTGTTAATAATTGCTAATTTTTCCATGTTTCCACATACTAAGTGGAATTATTTTCTGGGTGCTTCAGTTTATACTCTAATACACCTATCCGAAGAGAAAATTGTACCTGCCAGTCAGTCTTGATTGAGTAATAAATAGTAGGTTGCTCTTAGTCACCAAATTAGAAGTTTTACCATATAACCTCCCCCTATTTTTAACCATACTTTTAGATCATTACAGGTACCTTTTCTGTAAATGAACACAGTGTTTCTCCATCTGCAGTTAACCCTGTCTTAAATCAATCAGGACTAACAATGCTATGACTACGAACCACTGATTGCAGTTTTGTTCCTCTTGAAATAATGCTGTATGTGCCTTACAAAAGCCTGACATTCAATTGATATTGTGTGTATATTTTGGGTGAAGAAAGAAAAGGAACCTGCAAAATTTCTTGGATTTGAGATTACATTGATTGATCACAGTGGCTCAGCAAGTGGGTCATGATGAATACAGAGGGCAAAGTAAACGTTCTTCTATTTCTTTGAGTTGCCACAGCATATACAAAGAAACAGACAAACACATGGAAAAGTACAAACAAGTAGTGCACCTGGAATGGATAACCTTTCCATAGATTGTTTTATATTATTATCTATGGGAAAGGTGCTCAGCCTGATTGTAAGCACCAAGACTGCCATTTGTATAACTGCATCCTGACCGGTGATATTAACTGTGAGTTACATCTTGAAGTATGAAAATAATTCAAATGAAACTATAAACCCTTACTTCCTATTTATAATAAATTCTTTTAATTTTTATAAAGCTCCAGATGGACAGGATTCCTTCCTTGTAAAGGAGTTTCTTTTTCACCATAGTTCAAGGCAACCTGAGATATGGAATTAAAAGGATTTCACCGTAATCCATTAAAGAAGCTAGTCACGTTTCCTACTTTATACTGAAAGTATCATTTAAAATACCAATAACTACTCCTTTCATTCTTCTTGCTACAGTTATGTGAATGAAGTTGAAGAATTAAAAGGAAAATACATGGATTTCCAATTTGGTCATTATGGAAAGAACAATCATCTTGAGCTTCTGACCAGTTTTTATTGATTATCCTATTGTACAGGAAATTGAAAGAAATATCTTGCAGCCATGGCAAACAAGGACAAAAAGTCCCACAACTTTTTATGCTAATGTTTGTGTTAAAGCAACTTGTGGGTCAGGTTTGTGGTAAAAACATTGAAGTTGCTGTGCTTCCCAGTTATTTTCTTGATGTGCTTTTCCACCTTTTAATTCCCAAGAGGTGTGATAGCCAAAAGGCTAGTAATGTTTTAATGGATTTGTAATTTTGTAATGGCATTTACATAGAGTCAAATAGTTCTCTTTTGTAGATAGCATATCACATCCATGTTATCAATGGATTATAGATGCTTCTATTTTTACTCTTGTGTGTAATACCATTGGCCTCAGTGAGATTGCACCTTAGCTATGTGAAGCTTACACAAAGTGTTTGTACAGACTCTCTCTCTTTCACTTGCATATTGTGAGATGGTAAAATTTTATTGAGAATTTATTGTATCTTCTGCAAGGACTTCTGTTTTTCATTTAGGAGTCTGTCATTTTTGTCTTATACTGGACATTATAACCTGATGAAAAGACCCAGCGAAAAGACCCTGAAGTCAATTTGAGGAACCCGTTAACTTTGGTGGCTTTGGTTCAGTGTCCATGTGGGAACATTAGCCACATGCATAGAACATGAATTTCCTTGTTGTAAAATGCCTTTCAAGTCCTACTCAAAGGAATTGTCCTTTCTGAAATTGGTAATTATGGAAGGAACATGCTCTATGAATCCTTGAAATATACAAGGAATTATTCATGTAATTCCAGTAGTGAGTTTTCTTCCTAGTTTTTTAGAAATAATCTCTCTTCGAATCATTCATTCAGATTTTTGCAAGCAGTGCAAAATGCTTTATAGCTGTTGCCTGGCAACAACATATTCAGGCAACAGCGTATGTGAGTCAGTTGTTATATGTTTATATATGTGGCTGTGTAAAGAGCATATATTTTAGATAGATACTAATGAGACATTTTAAAAAAGACGTGCTGTGAAATGCTCTTTTTAAAAAATAATAAAGTTCAAATAAAGGTTTTGGGGTCTATGTTACCCTGGAAAGTTTGTCTTTTGTTTTAGGTTATGTGAAAGATCAGCTAGCTGAATGGCTTTTCACAAATGTCATGATGTAGTTAATATACTTCCATTCAGTGTGAGCAAGCAGTGTAAAATATTCTCTTTGTTGAAGGCAAGCAATATTTTATATGTATGGATGCTAAATTATATCCTTCACAGTTCTTTAAATTAATAATGTGTTATTGAACCAATAATACATTATTTTTACTTTTGCTGTGTACTGTAGCCTTTCATGTACACTATATTTGAAATAATAATTGCAAATGTTGCACTGCAATTTTTGTTTTTAATCTTTGCAACTTGCAGTACAACTGTAAGATTCAAAATTATTGTGGTGCATTATTGTCATGAATTATAGTTTGATTGAAAGTTTTTTTCCGGAAAAAATACAGACTTCAACTGTAAATAATACAAAATTTCTTGAAGAAAAACAAGGAAACCTTTTGCTACTGTGGAGAAAGTTTCTATGTGGTAGGACAAAATTGCAAACTAAGAAAAAGGATTTTAGTGAGAGTAGAGTGTGTGCAGTAACTGTCTTGACACTTGGGCACATAAATGCTTGCTTTCAATTAATGTTTATTTTAGTATTCAGAAAACATGTCCACACATCATGTCCAAGAAAAAAAATCTGTGTGATTGATAGATTCAGCTCATAAACCACTATATGTGAAAACTCTGTACAAGTCGAGAGAGTTCCAAACAGTGAGACTTGCAGCTGGCATCAGAATTGAATCTGCTGTCTCCAGGAGTCCTCTTACTGGCTAGGATAGGGTAGGATAGCTTTCTTGGAAAGAGTTTTGAAGATGAGTGTTAATTTTGAAGTCTACTTAGAAATTAAGGGGGAAAAAAAAGCCTTTTGTAAGGTAGTTATGAAATATGCTTCTTCTCAAAAGTGATCTCTCCTGCAAAATAAGTCTTCCACATTCTGACACTTTTTAACAATTGCAATGTGTGAAACGTGGCATCGCTGTCATACTGAGAGGTTACAAGCCCATGCAAATGGAACCTCACAGGAATTACTGTTCACTTAAGATGCACATAAATTAGGAAGATAATTAAGGGAAGTGTGTAAATCTTTTAAAAGATTGATCTTCTTTCTCTCTGTTGTTCGGTTGCCAAAATGTCCCTCATCATCTCCGGCTTATCTGGGCTGAACTTTGGAAAGGTTGTATTCATTAACGTGTCAGTGAGGAATTAGAAGCACACAGCATTGACTAGACTTGGAGAAAAAAGTTACACTGTGTCTGCTAGAGGAAGGGCTCTTTGGCATATTTCCCCTACCTGCTCATGGCAAAAAGAATTAATAGCAAAGTTTAATATCGAAAGGCTGTCACCGCTGTAGAACCAAATTACTACCATTTCTGAGAAAGAAACCCTTGATACTTCCATTACTCTTTGTTTGTCCCTGGACTTTTTCTTTATATGAGACAGTCTTGCTCTGTGGTACCCTGCCCTCAGAGTGAATTGTATATTCTCATTCCTCATGCAAAGGAATGAGAATATACAATATATATAACAAAATATAATATATATATATATATATATATATATATAATATAATATATAACAATATATAATATATATAACAAAATATATCTTTTTTTCCTGCAAAGAGAAAAAGAGTGCATGAAATCTTACCAAACAAGAATACAAAGGAGTTTTCTGAATGAGTGGTCATAATTATTGGCTTTGTACGGTGCCTAAAAAGAAGAGGAAGCTTCATTTTAACTGAAGTTGACATGTTCAGTTATTAATTGCTAGATTGGTATGATGGTAATAAGGTGTATGATGTGTAAAATATATATAAAATACTATGACAAATCCCCGAACAGCAAAGGGTGGAGGTTAATTTTCATAGCTGTAGCAAGGTTATTAAAATAAAAGATATTTTACTGTGTTTTATTTTCTGTAGTTCTAGTATCTTAATCTACAGAATGAATTCTAGAGCTTTTTGCACTGTGGATGAAATAACTTCTCTTGAGAAGACAAAAATCTTTGTACTGATATGTTGGACTCAGAAAAGTTAAATTTTAGTCTTTTGTAATCTTGAGCACTTTGATTCGTTCCAGCCTTATTCTCAATTATACTAAGCCCACTGTACACTACATAAATTAAATCTAAAGTTGTGTTAAAGCCCCTTATACCAGCATAGTGAAAGCTTTTAGTATAAATGGGAAACATTTCTCAACTTTTCTGTTTTTACAATTAGTATAATCTCTTCTCATCCATGATTACTTTATTTTGTTTGTCTCAACTATAAACTCATGTTAAGTTCTTTAAAATTAATATGTTGGTTAATGCTGACTGTGGTCAAAATATTTTTAGGAGCTACAACTCTGTAGAGAACACCAGAATAATTCATACTTCGTTTTTGATTTTTGAATTTCATAACTGTGGAATGGCTGAGGTTGAAAGGGATCTCTGGAGCCACCTGATCCAACCTCTTTCTCAGGCAGGGTCACTGTCTATTTTAATATGATTTGAAGAGTTTTTGGTTGAAAAGAAACTTCTGGTTGTGTTTCATTTAATTCTTCTATGGATTTTTTTTTTACAGTCAGGATTTGTTCTGTAATTTATTTTAGATTTTTCTTATATAAAGAAAGAAAATTTTGTGCATTTTCTACCCAGATCTTACTGATAGAAATGACTACTTATCAGTTTTCAGTTTTCTTCTTAGAAGCAAGTGTCAGGAATAGGAATGCTAGAAGTCTGAAGCTGGTAACTTTGATAGGCCCTATGTTTCTTTTGCCCTGAGACAAAATTATAGCACAAAATCGAAAGTATTGGAGAATTTTACTTTTTAAAGTGGATATTGAAATATTTAAGGTAGAATTGTTCACATCTCACTTGGCAGAACAATCCTGAAAGGTGAATATGGTGCATGAGACAATTTCATAACTGCTTGGGTTGCTCGTCTGCAGTTGCGAGTGTAGATTTCTGACCTTAGCCATTCAGAAAAGCTCTCTTTGTCAAATATATGGCACATAAAGTAACATCCTTATTTTAAAGCAGGGGGATGGGTTAAAGATGTTACTGCAACATATTTTTCCTCTCTTAGTGCAGTGTATTACTGGTCAGATTTTGAGGTGACATCAGTTGTCTCATCTCCAAGTTTTATAAAAGGCATATTCTTCCACAAAAAAGTTGGATACCCCTTACTCTGTAGGCTTATGTGAAGCATTCTGCTAAGAATTGCTAGTACTTAGCCTTAGGTTGTATGTTTTACCTATAGTAAAACATATCTTGGAGCCCAGCAAGGGGAACATGTATTTGCATGGTCCTACAGAGGAAGGTCTGTGGGAATTTATGCAGGTTGTAGGGTTGAGTCCCCTCACAGAGCCTAGAGATAACAAAATGCATTGTTTCTTGAGGAGTTCTACCTCCACAATATGTGCAATAAAAGAGCACTATAGAAGCATTTATTCAGGGGAAATATATTAGGTTGCAAAAAAAAAAAAAAAGAGATAAGTCAAATTATGGTTTGCCCGAAATAGTAATACTAGTCTGAAAGCTTCCAGAAGATTTGTAGCATTCAATATTGTCAGGATACTGGTTTGCCTATAACAAAAAAAGTATTTTTTTTCTGCACAAAAGGAGTAATTTTGAGATCACTGAATGATTGGTATCTTCTTCAGTGTGTCATAGCTTAAAGAAAAAGGTTGAAGATGTAGTGGGGAGCCTTTGCTAATAAGAGTATTTGTTGAACCTTTTTCATTATCAACACACGTAGGTGGTGATGTATCATGTTGCATTTTTCCAATTATTGAATAATCTGGATGTCTGGAGTTTTTTAATAATGAAAATTCTAATGTAGAACCATCCAAAAGAAAAATAAGAGAAAGGAAGCTACTTTTGGCTTTAAGTGTGAGCATGTAGATGAATTATATCATCTTTTTCAGGTGTAGGTAATAGTTACCTTGATTAGATCTCACTGCTCAGTGTAGGCACATCTTTAATTTCTTCTGATGAGTTGTAAGATCAAATGTTTTTTACAGGGAAAGCTGTGCAACAGACAAAAAGTTTCTCAGCACTAAATCTGCATTTGTACATAAATTTTGGCTGGTGAGAATTAGTGAAAATTAGTTTTGCAAAAAGCAGAGTGAAAAATTCTGAGCTCTGTCTTCCCCAATGGAGCAGAATCTCTGACAGCTGTTATTCCCAGTAATGACATGTGATGTAGTAAATTGATAAATATTTTTTAAAAATATAGCAGAAGAAATAAGTGAAAGGAAGGAAGCAGTCTGCTGTAGTCTGATGTTGTTGCAGAAAAACAAGAATAGAATTATTTTATCGTCCCAGAGGTCTTAATAAAGAAGAACACTGCAGTTTTTTAAAGGTGAAGTAGATCCATTAATGCAAAGGCTCTATTTCTAGAATATAAACTACTACACATTATAGGGGTTGTCCAAGACCCAGGGGCCAAATGGAATATTGCGGAGTCACGACCATTTCAGAAGGTTCAGGTTATTTTGAAGAATTAGGTCTGAATGCTTGTAGTGTATCATTAGAGATGACTCCTTTCAGACATTTCCTAATCATTTGGGATGAAGATAATGCTTACAAATCATGAAAGGGAGCTGTAACTAATGGTAACAGCTTAGCAGCTGGCAGAGAACATTGGCTAAACTATCGGAATTAGGAATCTGAGGTACATTGAAAATGGAAACCTCACAGTGAGACGTAAGGAGGAATCTGTGGAGCAGCTATGGAATAGATTTATATGAGATTTATGGCCAATGAGAGGAAAATTTATACTGGTGGACCTCATAGTGCATTTATTTGAGGATAAACTTTGCTGTAGCAGCCTTTATACAATAATATACCTATAGTGTTTAGATGTATTGCTTTGGGATTTTTTGAACAGAAGGAGAAACTGGAAAAGTAAATGCTACTTCTAAATATTTTTGACATGATTTTGACATGATTATACCATAATGCAGTGTATGTCCCAAGACAACCCAGAGGTCAAATATGTTTCAATATGGTTTTAGAAGTGTATTTTCCAGAATTCTGGATTTAAGAAAATAATTTTTGCCTGGATTTTTTTTTTCTCTCTTCTCTCAAATGGAAAATCAGTGCTTTCTGCTGTGTTTCTGTATAATATTATTTTATGGCTTAGAGTCATTTCACTTAAAAAAAAAGAATATTCAAGATGAATCTATCCTATGCTGCAATCTAAATGAAATGGAATTTAAAACTAGCGAGGTGGTGCCTCTTGTTCAATTCTTCAGAATTCTTTCTTTCTTCCACCCCTGGCTTACCTGAAACATTTCCTAGACCAGGATAAATAATTGATCTTCAGATAGCAAAACTAACAGTTTTTCTTTCTGTACTTTGGAAGTTACAGGAAAGAATATATACCCATTCTCATTTAAACAAACAATACTTCTCGATTTACTTGTACTGATTAAAAGGGACTGAACTAATGGGCCAAATATCTGCTTGTGGGTAGAAAAGCATATGAAGGAATACAGTGTTCTTCTGTACATGCCAGGCTTTTAAGTTTAGGAAAATGTAAGAAGTTGTAAATTACATTGATTTTGCTGACCTGAGCTAACCTGCAGTGGTGGCACAGCGTCACTGTCGCTGGTGCTCAGGGCTGAGCCGAATGCACAATAGATGAAATGAGTTAAGCAGGAGATCTGAAATGGGAAATGCTGCTAGCCACCCTTTGAAGTCAGCTTTAGAGAGCTATAAAACAAAGCAGAGCTGACTGCATAGCCATTAAGATGATCGTGACTGAAATAGTGAGAAAGGAAGCTCAACTAGCAATACATAATTACCAAGAGATTGTTGATTTTTGTCACTAGTGTTTGTTCATTAAGTTAGGCTTGCAGTGACTTAGTAAACAAATACAGAGGAAAGACCTCTGGTAAAGAGGGCCAAACCTTCCCTAGATTGTGCAAGTGTCTCTGAAAGTGTGTGTGTTTGCAGGTATCACACACCAGCCTTGGGGCTCACCATAGCTGTGCTTTGACCAAGCTTCATTCAGTCAGTCCTTTGTTACAGCAATTTCATAAAATTCTGTCAATCCCAGCAAATGCTATCAAAACCTAAGCTGGGCAGAGCAGATCCTCATCTTCAAAATTCTTTTTCCAGGTAGGCAGGTAGTTTTAGGGCTGCATCCCATGTAAATGGGATTTGTTCAGATTTCATGCCTCAGCTTTTCTTCAGAATCAAGAGGGTTAAAAAACTCAATTTCTGAACCCAAAATTGAAATGCTTGTGTAATATTTTGTCCTCAGGACCAGATGCCTTAGGCATAGGCCTTTAATCCCTGTGCCCTAGTTACAGCAATTAAGGTCCATGAAATATAAATTTTGTTACATATGCATCTTGGTTTCTTCTTTTTTCTTCAGTTTCAAAATCAGTCTGAAATATTAATGATCATATTAAATGGACTTCATTATGTGAATTGCTGTTAATATTGCATTCTAGTTATCCTTAACAGATGCAGTGAATGACATTTTCTAACATTTAGACTTAAATGCACGTTCTCTTGCTGAAGGAAATCTTGACTTTAATAACAGAGTTTCTTTGTAGTTCTGCCTCTTTATCTGCATTTAAGTAAAAAGTTGCTGAAGGTATGCAGCACTTTGGAAAAGCACGGTTCATGATTTCTAGTGCTGCAGTGCAAATTAATCATTGTGGAACTGTGCTGGGGAGAACAGAAATGCCTAACAGCATTGTGGTCTTTGCCTGAAAGAGCTTATGCTCCAACATCTGAGATGTTAAACCTATCCTTCAAAGTCTCATGGCATTTTTTTTTTCCACTGAAAGATTTCTCTCAACCTAAATCCATCATCCATTTCTGCCATCCTGTCTATGCAAATGGATTTCTGAAGCTTGATCATAACAGTTCCTGTCTTCCTTCACACTGATGAAGAAGTGGTCACTCATTTGAATGATGTCCCCATCAGTACAGGTTTTTTTGGGACCAATGATAAGTAATGAGGGTACAGAAGTGGAAAACCAATTTCATTTAAATGGTTCAATAAAATAAGTGCTGCCTGCATAGCAACAGGTATAGCCATGCTAGATTATATCTCACTTATAGAGATAGTAGTCCCTTCAGTATAGATATGAAGGCTCTCAGATGAAAAATTCACAGCCTTCTGGGGGGTTTGTTTTTGTTTTTGAAGGCAGAGGCGTATGTCACTGTAAAACAACTATATGTACTTTAATGTGGCCAGAAAAGAGGCACTTAGCTGTTCCACTGCAAAAAGAATGAGTTAATAAACCCGGCACACAATCTGTCTCTGCTGTAGCTCTTGGCACACAACAGCCCTAATTGGTGGAAGCTATTGAGGCCTTAATTGCTGATTTTGCAGTACTGCCATGTTTACTGATAAGGTTTAATGCAAGCTAAAATTTGTTAACTGGAGAGAAACAGTCACACTTTCGTGAAGAGTGTGAGGACAAACAGCAGGCTTTTCTGAAGCACCAAATGACAACAAGGTATTTCAGCACGTGGAATCATTAGATTTGTCCTTTGAGACTCTTGAAAGGCCTTTCTTTGAGCAGAAGAGTAAGAAAAACTTTGTGTCATACAGCTAGTGCTGAAATAAGCCTATAGTTGAAGTGATAGTGTTCACCTCCCTGATTGAGATGATGGTGCTGTTCTGAATAGATGGAGGACCATTGTATTTAGACATTAAGACCTTTAGTTCTTGAACTGAGATATCCTCACATTTTATTTTTAACATTATTATTACACTATAATACAATGGCCTTTTGAGCTACTAACCTGCTTTTTCATTTCTGAACTATTAAGTTAAAAATCATTGTTACTGGTATTTGAGTTTATGTAGTAGTAATAAAAATACCAAGTAATGATGTTTTATGGCTGTTTATGTCCAAAAAGCTAAAAGGGAAAATAAATGGAAATGTGTTTTGTACTTAACATAACACTCTGGAAGTGCCATTATTTTGTGTCTTAGCATGTTTTTTGTATACTTCATGCATAGCTTAGAGCAGAGTAAAGTGTAAGATGCTAGCTGAGTGAAAACCAGATGCTGCTATGAGCTCCTAATGAGTTTTTTCTTTCATGTTTGAAAAATGTGACAGTATTCAAAGAGATTTTGTGCTTGCATATGATTAAGATCTATTTAAAACTGTTACTGGACATACTGTATCTAGAGTGTATTCTCCAAGCATCTCACATAGTTCATAAAATGTGCATCTACATGTGTATAGAAGAGCAGATATTGGAAGTACCTTAGCACAGTGCTTTAATCCAATATTTGTTAATGTTAAGGAAATGAGAAACGTCATGTTCATCAAGTGTACTGAGAAAACTGATAGTAATTAGCATTATATTTATTTTTTTCTGCAGTTTAAATGGAAATTATGTTAAACATACATTAATTATGATTGTAAATTTTCTCTACTCCTTAGACCAATTTTGTTTCAAGCCGTATTTGGTTAAGTGAGTTGTAACTCCATGTGGATCTATGACAGTATAAAATATTAAGATTTGTATTACATTGTGGTTTAGATACATAACAAAACAGCTTTACAGCTGTTTAGACATGTAACCAGACAGGTTGGTTTTGAGTTTCCTCAGGGCTCTGCACTTCTGTAGTAGTCCTTGTTGGTTCAGTAGTTTTAGCCTTGAAAGGCTGATAGACAAAACAAACCTATCATCAGCGAGGCCATGGTTAAAACTTATCTATGCATTTGTGAGAGGAGCTCCCAAGCCCAAGTCAACAAGGGCTATGTCTTTCTGCTAGTTTTAAAAACCTTGGGGGTTTGCAAGTCTGGCTCACAAGAACGACCTTCTTACAAGAACGACCTTCTTGCCAGGCTGTTTGGCAGACTTGTGTGGAAATCCATGGAATGGGTAGCACTTTGTTCTTTAAGCAATCTGATTCAGAATCCACTAATGTCTCCTGATGTTCTGTTACCCACAGATGCAGCAAAATCTATCTAAATCCTGTTAGTTTTACTAAAATTTGAGTAGCAATGTATTTCCAAGAGTTATGGAAAATGCAAAATAATTTGCAGTAGCACAGATCCATTGTCTCTTTAACTCCAAAGCTGTGTGCTTCCTTGTGGGGTTAAAAAAAAAAACAAAAACAAAAACAAACAAACAAAAAACCACCCACCAAAAAACAAACCAAAAATAGAAAAAAAGACCTCTAAAAAACAATGAGAAAGGAAAAAATATGTCACTTTCTTTCCTTTCTGTTGCCAAGAAACAGTTACAGAAATGCATCTATCTACTCCCTTAGCATAGGAAAGGGTCTTCTGTCAAATACCAGTGGCAGGAAGTCATGAGCTTTTCTCTGCCTTTTCCTTTCACCTCACTGAAGTGTGGAACAAACAATATAAGATAATAAGTTTTTACTAAGTTAAAGGGGGAAATAAACTAATACATTATTGAACTAGGTAAAGTTTTAGACATATTAACTCTTGCACTTAATCTGGATCTGAGTGTTGGTAACATTACATTACAGTTCTGTCTTTAATTTTCTACCAGTAATTTTGAAATAGCATTTCCTGCATGAACTTCATGAAGTAAATCCCACTTGTGCTAACTCCTGTATAGTGCTTTACTGTTAATGGTCATGTAAGTTTTTGTGTTATCTCCTGTTCCAATTCTTTTCTTGCATACCTTCTTCCCCTTATAAATTGTGATCCAGAATTAAAATTTGGAGGACAAAGTTTTAGCTGAATAAAATGTGACTTGTTTTTATCTTTCTATAGCATATATTAGCACAAAGAGGATGGTGTTTTTTATGCCTGCCACAATGCTGAGAGAGATGGTAATTCCAATATTCTGTGTAAATAGCAAATCAAAGTTATGAAACATAAAGTTTGTAGTTTAATGCACATTAAAATTGTGTGTTAATGGACATTATTATTTGCTTTATATTCTACAACAATAATTCCACAGTTTGGTCTGTTATTAGGCTTTAGCTGTCCAGAACTTTTATTTGCTTTTCCAGAAATAAACAAATTTCAAATAGAAAATTGCTTTTGTCAGTAATTGATACTTATATATTTGCCTAAGATGAAATCAGCGGTGAGATAAATAGTTTGTTATTATTCCTTTCCTCTCTGTAATCAGTAGAGGGCTCTACCTAGCTAGTCAGTTTCTGGTCATGGTGTTTGCATTTGATTTGAGGGCATTTGAGTGATTTGAGTGAGTAGTTAAGATGTTTTGGGATGAAGGAGGTTCTTGATAGCTTTTTTTTTTTTCCCCCATGTAGATTAAGAAGAAAACTCGTGGATAAGACATACAAGGTAGATATTTTAGGTGCTAATTGCACTTAAGTGTTGCACTCCTGTGATTGACAAAGTCATATGCTGGGGCATCTCGTACTCATTTACTTTGTATGTATATGTTTCAGCAAAATACCTTGGACTAAAGAGAATTTCCTGCTTTAAAAAGCAGTGGACTATATAGTTTAATTTGAATATAATAATAATAATAGTAATAAGAGATTTAGTAAGAATGAAACAATTTATATTTTCATGCCTCTATTCCAGTTGGATTCCTCAATTCCTTTAACAAACTTTCCTGTGAGTTCTTGTCCAGTATATTCTTCTGTTTGCTTTTGTCATTTGTATAAGGCAAACAGAATGAATAATAACTTATATTCTTTTCTGTCATGTCTGGTTTTAGGGCAGACATCTGATCTGATTTAAGCAAATAGGAGTTCTGCTACTCCAAGAGAATTTCTCCAAACTTTCTGTGAACAAAGGCATGCAGTCTAGGGAGAAAAAAAAAAAAATTAAAAAAGGGGAAGAAAAAAAGGCTGAAATGAAAAACAGTTTGTTTCCATAGTTGCATTTTCCCCTTACAACTCTTTGATGCATCATAAATGTAGCAAGCATGGCTATTAACTTCATTCACTCTCTTTCACAATACATTGTTGCTGCTCTGGAGAGAGATTTCAGACAGTGCTGGACAAGCAGAAAATAGATGTGGTTAAACAGAAGTAGCTGTTGGAATGAGCAAATGAAGGAAACTTTAGAAACTGTCAATATAATGTAGGAAAAACATTTTCTAAATGAGGAATAAAGGAATATAAGCTAGGTAGCTAAAATTGCAGCTTATATTTTCCAGCATTGTTACACTTGTTATAATGGGACTTTGAGCCTGCAATACTTGGTAGTCTTGTGTAGGAGGGATTTTGCTGCAGAAGAGGTCCTACCTGATTGCTTACCATGGGGCTGTTTTAACTGCACATTAATATGACAGCATGTCCTAACAGGATAATATATAAGCTGCACACATGTTGCAATACAGTCATTAAATTTTAAATGTTTGGCTAGATCTGCCTTTTGAATTTCCTTTCTCGCAACTGCAGTGGTTACTAATGTATTATTGATGTAACTGGAAAAAAAATCCTGTAAAATTTCAGGCACTTGACTGGTCAGATTTGAAAACACAGCTAAACACATGATGTCAGGAAGATAAAGCAAGCCTGGGATCATCCAGTTCAGTGATGCCAATCATATATGGTCAGTATCAACATAAAAGGGAAAGATTAGGGAAGATAGGTTCATGTTTTAGTTCCAGGCTTCAGTTGGCCCTTTACTACCTACATTAAGGCAATTCAACAGTCATCTATGATGAATAATAGAAAATAAACAGCTACAATTTGTGTTTTGCTCTCTCAAACTCTCGGAACCTCTTTCTTTTACACATCTGCTGTCAGTGCTGTTGAGTCAGCAGCTAACTTCAATTCCAGTAATCAAAACTCTAAAAAATTTCTTTTCAGCTTTTGTTTGCCCCACAAAAGCAGCTTCTGTCAAGATAATCTCCTTTCATTTTATAGAATCATAGAATTATTAAGGTTGGAAAAGACTTACAAGATCATCAAGTCCAACTTTTTACTAAACACCACAATGTGAACTAACCAATAGCAACAAGTGCCATGTCCAGTTGGTTCTGTAAGACTCCCAGGAATGGTGACTCTACTTCTTCCCTGCGCAGCCCATTCCAGTGCTTGACAATGCTTTCCCTGAAAAAATTCTCCCTAATGTTCCACCTGAACCTTTCCTGGCATAGCTTAAGGCCATTTCCTCTTGTTCTGTTCCTGCTTACCTCTGTTCTTCATCTTTTCCCTCATGGAAATCTACCCATGTGTCTGCAAAGATTTAATTTCTATCCAATGTCACAGAACTTTGGACTTATCAAGATTTGGCAGCTGGAAAAATTACATTTGGCAGTATGACCATTTTCTTCGGAGCCCAGTTAATGCCAGCACACTGCTCAAGCTTTGCTCTTAGCTAATATCTTCTCTGCTGGAGGCCTTGAAAACTGCAGACAATTAAGATAATGTTTCTCTTGGTTTCATCTCTGCAAACAGCCCTCATACTACCTCTTTGTCAGCATTGTAAATTCTCTTTTTCATATTAGAAGTAGTACTGGAGGTGATACACAAATCACAACCAGTATTTCTGGTTGGACACCTTTCATTCAGTAAGACAATGTACCCCGAAGCAGGGGACTGTGCAGGCATGCCTGGAGGGGCTTCTAGTTGGGTATTGAGGAAGAGCTTCAGGGGGCTGTTCACTTATCAGGTGTGCAAATGATGCCATAGCCCTTATCTGTGTGTACCAGGAGCTGCATTCTTGGGTGGCATGAGCTGTACAACATCTTGTTGATGTTTGTGTGGGCCTGTGTGCCTCGTCCTTCTAACAAGCCTGCCAGCATCATGGGTGTAGCAGCTCTTGCAGTCTCAGTGGGACAATTGGTCTCCAGAGCTTATCAGTCCTTGGGAAACTCTCACGTGCTGCTTTCTCAGCAGTGTTAGAGTTCAAATGTGTTTCCTCTCTTTGGACAGTTTTTGCTAACTAGTTTCTCCAATCAAACGTTTAAGAGCCTTTTGATGGCACAGGTGGTCCCATGGTTTGATTTCCTGCTATGTGATTCTTGTCTCATCAGTGATGAGAATAATCTTTTTCAAGCTCTGTGTTCATATTTCACACTCCCTTTTCTGCCTGTTGTCTTGGTAATAATCATCAGTATTAGATTAAATCTGAATAAGAAGCTTCCAGCAGGTGGAACTGATGGAAAACTAAGTGCTGAGTGAGAAGACAACCCGTGCAGAGTGAAAGAATGCCAAGCTTTTTATTTGTAAAGTGCAGAAACATGTGATAAGAGTAACAGTCTTATTTATGGCTTATTTATGGAATTGAGAATCAGTGTCCTCTCATGTAGTTAATGTGGCTGCTCAGCAAAATTCGCTCTTCTGTTTTTTTTTTTTTTTGATTGTGTGTTTATGCAATGATGCTACACTGATGGAAAAGCAAGCAGGAGGTTGATTGAACACAACATTAAAATCCCAGCTTGTTTTGAGAAGGTATGTAAGTGCAGACATCCTCAAAACTTTGACTGTTTTTCACACCAGTTCAAACACTCTGTAAGTCTGTTGATCTTTGTAGCCCTCCCTCTTAAGTTCCTAGACAGATTTCATGATACTTTAATTTAGGGTAAATTAGCTGAATGTTTCTCTTTACTAGTAACATTGTTGGAGAGGTTGTTGCACAACCGAACATGCATTTACACTAGTGAATATAAAAGTAATTTTATCCTTTTGCCTTATAGTCTGTGGTGTTTCATACCTAAATAAAATGCTGATTTATTAAATGAATACTTCTTTCAATTGTTTTGTGTAATTTCTAGCAAAAGCATAAATAATTGTAGTATTTAAAGGACAGTGTTTGACATTTACAATTCCTTGTTGTAGTTGAGTTAAACAAAAATAATAATTTTTTGTTGCAAAAAAAAAAAAAAGAGAAATTACCTGTGTGAATAATAGTTCCATTAGATAGTTGTTACCTGACATTTTTGTCTAAACTCCAAAGTTACTTCCTATAATAGCTATGCATCTAGATTGTGAAAGAGATGACAAAGGAGCAGGAATCATGTAAAGGAATATATTTAATTTCACCAAAATTACTTTAGACAAATAGCTGAATGCAATTTAATTTATTTGAAAAATTCTCTAAGATATGTCTCTGCAACTCTGCTTAGAAGGCCATGCATAAGCCACATAGTAAGAGCTTCACCTATCTAAAGTATTTCTGAATTGTCAGTCAGTGAATAGCAAGGTGTCATACTGATTTGAAGTTATTATGATATGTACTATGACAGAAGCTTCTTCTTCCATGCATGCTTCTGTAGTGTTTCTCAGGACTTCTATTGAGAGGTCACCTCTGGAATGACAGGAATGACAGTGTTGGTAGCTTAGAGTCAGATCCCAATATAAAAGGAAAATCTTGATTTCAGTCTGTGGGATTTTAAGCTATTTTTATCTTACATAAGATATGATTTTCCTTCCTTATATTATGCAGTCTTTAATCTTTCCATCAAAAATGGGATCATGTGTGGTTATCTTCTCACAGAAACTTGAATCTAAGAACTTACTAAATAACACTGTGAGAAATTGAATTATGTGTGTTTAACACTGACAATTATGTGAATATGTGCTGTACACTTGTAGGCCTGGATTCAATATTTTTCTGCATTTACTTGAGGAGTATTGAGACCTCAGGCATTTCCTGGCCTTTAGATAAAGCAGCTTCACAATTTTATGTCTGAAAGGCCTTTGAGCAATTTCTATGCAGTATTGGCCTGCAACTCTCTTGTATTATCCAGGCTTTGAATTCTTGGAAGACAAGTGCTCCTGCAATGTGTCTCTTATATGAAATTGTTTTGTGGGTATTTTCCTTGAAGCTTATGAAATGATGCAGTACAATCTTATGTCAGACTCTGGTTTTTATACACCATTTCTGGTTCTCTATACTATTTCACTATCCTTTTCTTATAAATACATCAGTCTAACACACTGGCATTAAAGGAGAGCTGAGCTGACTTCAGTACATATCCAAGCACATAGCAAAGCAAAGCACTAAGAGGACAAAGGTATCTTTTGTTTTACATATTCTGCAGTATGAGGAAGGCTCTCAATGTAGAATTAATGCCAGGCCACTGTTAGTGGTCCTGCAGAAACCATACAGAAAGGGTCAGAGGTTGTTCTTCCTGTACAACAGATTTGGTGACAGTGAGGCTGCATGGAGAATTTTGCACAGGATAACTAAAAGTCTTCCTGGTTTGAGAGAGCTTGGCCATCCCTTCTCTGACAGACATTTAAAGGGCCTACAGCTGCAGCATTCAAAGATTGCTTGCACAAACTGTTATGCTGGAAAATGTTTTATATACCAATTCTATGTGTTGTGTGTAGTACAGTGTGGCTCAGCAACAAGTCCTGCAGTAAATAACCTCTTTGTGTGTCTATATGTTAGAAGCTTTGCCTTAGCACTGAGCAGGTCCTCCTGCAAGCAGAATGGCAGTCAGATGGGAAAGGCTCATTTTTGGGAAGCATTTTTGTCCGAGGGTTTGTTCTTACACTGTCACTGTTGTAGAGCTGTTGTGTGCACCGTTTCACATTCCCACGTACCTGAGGCTGCAGGGAGTGATGCCCACTGTCCCCATGGCATCAGGCTGTGAATTGGGCAGGGAGCTCTGTGCTGAGGGTGCCAGTGGATGCTGGATGTGACGATGTGTTTATCTGCCAGACATCATTCCTAAGCATGTGCATGTCATATAGCTGGCAATCCTCTGCGCTGCTTTCAACAGGGGTGGCTGAGCCTAAACATACAAAGATGTTAAGACTTCATGTTCTTTTGGGTTAAATCTCACTTTTTCTTCAGGTTTTTCAAGAGGGTCTAACCCAAATTCTAAGATCTATAGGATATGTTTGCTCAAAATCTTTTAAAACCTGTTTTTATGTGAAAAGTACAGTTGTATGAAACAAGTCTTCACATATTGCAACTCTTTTCCTTCCTTCACACCCATAATGAAATGCCCTGCCATTTCCTTCCCAGGATCTTTTAGAGCAGAGAAACCAATTTGTATAATATAAATTGGTTTCATTTTGTGATGTCTTGTTACTATTCAATAACAAGATTAAAATAATTTAGCACCTATTTTTAGCTTGGTTAGCATTCATAGGGCTGTTTTAATCAACCTGACTTCAGAAAGATTCCATTATGTTAAGCTTATCCCTGGCTGCAGATGAAATAATTCTGGATTAATGTCATCAAGGTGTGCTTTGAAGGTGGGAGAGTAGGCCTTACATTGATAGCAACTGTATTAATAGCTGAACATATAATTTTTCTTGCAAAAATTGGAGAAATTTTTCTTTGGTTATGCATTCACATGAGACTGAATCTTTTTTTTTAGCATGGGTAAGGTGCCCTGAGAAGAGTAAGGATGCTGACAGAAGAATAGGAATCAAACTATCATCTTCACACTTGAGATTAAATTTAATATACTACTGTTTCATATGAAATTAGTTGCTTCAATACTAATAAAAGTGGGTTATTTTAAGGGTGACTTTTTGTGAGAGTGGTGTAGAACTTCTCTAGCAAGTCTGACTTAATTTCTCACTCTTTTTTTGTTTTGTTTTATGCTGATTTCTCAGTGATGCTTTAACTGATTTCATACCTTCTTTACCAGAACTCTGTATCATTTTATCTCTGTTTTCTTCTATAGTTACTCCAGAACTTATCCTGAAGCCCTTGTGGTCCACTTTATGGCTTGCTCACGATGTGTAAGATCACCAGAGTTCACCTTTCCATTTTATTTTTCATTGGTAAAATGGAGATTATGTCAGTCAAAAACCACATAACATGCCTTTTGTCTTTAACACAATTAGGACCTGTACTTACAGTATGAACCTTATATCAAAAATCCTGAGTGCCTGGCTCACTTAAACCCTCTGCACATCTTTAATTAGAAGTGCAGATTTTCATGTCTAAACTTAAGCACATAAAATTCAGTGAATAAATTTACTGTGATAGGGCAAACTCAGTCCCTTTTAATGAAGAGGTGCATATGCTAATCAGTGACATAATATGTTGGATTTTTTTAAATTGTGAAATGAAATTCTTTCACTCATGACTGCCAGAGAGTCTGGTCCACTAGTCACATTTGGGAATGGACATCTTCTAGCAGTCTATAGTGCTTTTGTAACTACAAATTGTTTTTCATAACTTTTTGTATGACAAAAAATGCAATTAAAATTTATCCTCCTGGGGAGAAAAATCTTCTTAAGGGATTATGCCACTTGTGTCATGGTTAGACAAAGTATTTCAGTCCTGTTTAATGGTTTATTCCAGTCATCATTAGGACAATACAATTTCAGGTGTGCTAAATACTGAGTATTTATACATTTTCACATTGTAAATGTGTTTTTCCCTTCAGAAAATACAATCTAGGTTCTTTACATAGCTTAGGTCTTAAGTTACACTTTCTGTAGTATGTAGAAATCCAGCTGTGCATACGTTGATAAAAGTGTAGAGTTATAGCATTATGACTCTAATTATTTTGTTTCAGTGGTCTAATTATTTAATGGGGCAATATTTCAAATATAAGCCTAAAGCAGAATTCTAGTTTTGAACTCCTCGAGTTTAGTAATTGCTCATCATTTACAATTTGTACTTGTTCTGGATAATAGATCAACAAAACAAACTTTTCCCTGTCATTTGCTTCATTGTTAGAGGGCAGCTGAGGAATAGTAGCAGAAATATGTTTGCAGAAGGCAGACATTTAAAAAAGACAATAACATAGTAACAAAATACTTAATAATAGTATTGATGAAAGGTTTCAAATGCAAGTCTGTGATAGGCTACAAGGTTCACAGTTTAAATATTATGCAAATGATTTTTCTCTGTAGTGTTTGGGAGCTAGAGTGAATAAGCTACAAGACACTGAAAGTGTATGGAAAGGGAAAATACTGTTTGCCTAAGAAGAGAGAATGCTGCCATTATTTTGTTATAAAAATTTGCCAAAAGAATTAAAAAAAAATAAATCTGACATTGTCCTTGGAAACAGTCTGTGCTTCAGTTTCTGCTGAATTCTATACATACAGATTATAAAATTACTTTTGTGGTGATATTTTTGTTGTTCCATATCTCTTTTAAGGTAGCATAAATATAGCAAGTCTCTGGTGTAGGGAAAAAAGCAAACACAAAAATAAGATTTCTAGGATATAATAAGATTAAAAGTAAATTATTTTAACAGAAATATATAATGTTGGTTTGATTAACTGCAAAAAATCAGAGAAAGTATTAATTAAAGCTAGGAATAAAAGCATCTGTCTAATATCTAGGCATAAAGTTCAGACAACTCCATCATTTTAAGGAGCACACAAACATGATAACCTTAGTTATGGTCTTTGTATTAGTGGAAGAAGCTTCAGACAGTTTTTTCTGTTCTGCTTTTAACTAGGGACCCATCTTATACCGTGTCTTTAAAAACTTTGCAATTAATTACAGAGTAAAAAAAAAATAAAACAAAACTAACAAACTAACAAACATTTCCAGCAAGCCTAACACCTATTCAACCTTGGTAACAATTGGTTTCTGTGATAATGTAACAGTATTCTACCTCAAATTAATGTTTCCACATAAAGTACTGTGGTCAGAAAGCCAAGACACTTGTTTTGAATGTGACAAACACAGTCCTAAAATTCTCATTGTTCTGAATTAGAATGAAACAAAAGAATTTGTTTTAAAGTGTGTGCTTAACTTTCATGTTTATCAGATGGATGTCTATAAAAGTAGAAACCTGGACAGCTCAATTTTGAGAGGAAAATATATTGGAATTGGAGAATATAAACAATGCAGACAAACTTTTGAATAATTCTGCAGGATTTGATTCACAAAGTTCACTTGCATGTGCCAGGGAAACATGTTATTCAACAAATACTCTTTTTACTCAAACTGCTTTTTAGATTACTGCCTGAAATTCATAAAATAAGGAAGAACATTTATGAAATATTAAGATATCATCGAGACAGTTGAAATGCAGTGCTACGGGGCTCACTGCATAAAAATTATATCATTCTGCTGGCTTTGAAATGTTTTATGACACTTCTTGAGGGCCTCACAACATTAATTTTAAATCAAAAAATTATTCAAAAAAATAAGTGGAATAGCATGTCTTTGCAAATGTCAGAATGAACTGTTAGAAAAGGGATGGAGCCATACAAACCCAAATCCATTTCAATTTCCTGGTGTAGTCAATAATGCTTATCAATATACTACTATCATAGTGTAAGGTTGTTCTTCATTTTAAACCAGAATTTCCTTTACAGAAGAAATTATGAATATCATTGCAGCTCAATATTAATAAGTCTTTCCCATTCTTAATGATCAATGAGAAGTACTTATACAGCAGTCTTTCAAGATCAAATACTGTCATGTATTTGATCCAATTCCTTTTCTCTCTGCCAGTTCTTTTCTTTAAAAGTGTGTCTCCTGAACAAGTTACTGGGGAAAAGATGTGGCATAGTAACTAACAATGGGTGTCTGAGAGTGCCTTTATGAAGCACAAAATTGATGGGCTTGTTATGAATCAGGGGATGACTGTAAGAAAAAATAATTTTTTTTCTGAAGCACAACTTGCCCTTTCATTATGATTCATAGGTATAAGGGTAATGTCTTCTTCCAGTTGATGGAGGACTTGAATGACACTTCCTGTATGGTGCACTGATCTTAATGTGACCGTCATGTTCTTGAGAAAGATAGCACCAGCATTGCTTCTCTTTTAGCACCACTGTGTCAGGGATAAATCGTAGCATTCCTTATCCTTCCTTTGCACTGGTAAGTACAGTGATCATTCATTTCTGATCTTCACTTAACTCAGGACTGTAAAGCTGGGCAGAGAAAAAGCAAGCTGTCATCATTAGGAAAACAGCAGGTTCACGAGCAAAAACAATTCTTTCTTATTTGGAAGCAAGGTGGAACTGTTGTCCCTTAGGTGAGGTTAAAGAGATTGCTTGCCTCTTGGGTGAGGGTTGCACACTCAATTTCATACTCAAAAAGATTGATCCTAACTCCCCAGAAATCAATGATTTTTAAATTTTTCCCTGCCTTAATGGACACTTTCTTGTGTCATAACTTTACATCTTGAAAAATTTGATCAATTTTTTAAGCACTTTCAGCAGGCCTATAATCCTTCCTCATCTACCGTAATACATCAGGCAGATTTGAGACAGGGGATATATCTTGCTTTCAATCATAAAATAACTTCTTATTTTCTCTATAGAAGCCTAATTCTGCTACCTGTGTGGAGTAGATCCTACAGCTGTTCATTTCCTGAGTAGCTGGTAGCTGTGCAGCCACTTGTGCGGGGTTCTGCACAATGTCACAGGGTGGCCCCGAGTCCCACTCTGCTGGTGCCGTTTGTTGAGGCAGCGGCCATCGCTTATTTCACTGAAATGAGGGTGCAGCAAATGGCACTGGCGGCACATGTGAACCCTTCACACAGAAGGGATGCAGGAATTGGAGTTCGGATGCTGTGTCATCGCACACGGCGGTTTTTTGCTGCTGACATTTTCTATGAGATTTGGATATGTGATCATGAGTCTGCACTTAAGTGAGAATTGAGAGTCTCTGCTTCTCAAGAACATTTTTATAAAATTAGCGCCTGCTTTATTACTTATGCCAAGGTTATTTTTTAAAGTGTTTATTCAGTGTATTAGCTTAAATGATGGAAAGCCTTTCCTCCTCACAGCTTTGTGCAGTCTTGTTTTTTATTTAAACACTCCATGAATTGTCATGCCTGTGTTTCAATATATTTGTGGAACATTTTATGCTAGGTATTATGTGATTAATCCTCAAAGATTATGATGTCCTCAAATCTGTGTATAATTCAACAAATGCAGATTAAAAAGCTTTTAGGTATTGAAAATCATGGATCTCTTGGGGACCTGAACAATTATTTCATTATTTTGCCAAGGAAACCAAGCCATTAAAAATCATGTGCTGTAAGTTCTCTGAAACCAGAGGGTTGAGTGACACTATTGCCTGTTTTTAATTTGCTTGATCATTTATTTCTTTCCAGCTGGCTTCTTAGAAGCAGATTTTGAAGAGCTCTTCCCACACCAAACATACTCATTCATATGAGAAGTATACAACCAGTTTGCACAGATACCTAAACTTTATGAACAACAGAATAATTTTATCTTTCACTTGATTGCAACCCTTCCCTTCTCATATTTTTAAAGAACATCTGTTAGAATTAAAAATGTAGATAACAACTTTATCCAGTTATGTGGAGCTTAGCAGCTGAAAAATTAATTGTAAAAATTTTGTATAATTGTAAAAATTATCTCTAATCCAGAGATAACCATTCTCTGTTTTGAGATATGAATTCTGAATTATGGTAATTCTGATTAGGAAGGCCTCCAACAGGTGGGAAGTTTCAAGTAAATTCAACTGATACTAATTTATCTAATTTGGTGTGTAACTTTTGTGGAAGTTAGATTCTTGTTACCAAAATACTGACTGGTCCAATTTTTTTAAATCATTCCATGTGTACAGTTCTATTGGAGTTTGCAAATGGATTCTTTCTCTCAACTAATCTCTTTGATTTATAGGAGGCTTTTGGGTTTGGTGTTTTGTTTTGTCCTGTTTTTTTTCTTTTTGAAAGGAGTATCTTCAAAAGGGCTTACAGTAAGAATTGTTTTTAATACCACTAGGCCTGGACTATGATGTAGTAATGACTTGGAATGACAATCTGCTGTCTTTTACAGGTCACTTAGAAGCCTTTCAAAGGAAGGAAAAAAACAGTTTGATCATTAGTTGGTGGTTTATCCTAGGTGGTAGATCATATGTATGCATGATCACTGAAAATAGTTGGAGTTATACTAAAGTGGTTTTTCTTTTCTTTTAAGGCAGATGCGTTTTTTGTTGGCTGTTTGTTGCCAGAAAGGTTTCTTGCGAAATGCGAAATTTTAAGTTCTATTTATTGTCCCTGGAGACATAGAAATGATACATGATTGCCCAGGTTTAGGCTGAAAAGATCTAAATATTCAATCCTCTGTTCTTCTCACTGAGCTACTTGCATTTAGTTGAGGTGGGTAGATCACCTGTCAGGAACTCGAGTAAATTTGGAAATGCACAATGAACTAGAGATGGATACTTCCAAAGTACAACTTGCCAGATCCCATAGAGATGTGGGTCACAGTTCTGAGATGCTCCTCTGCAGGTATTGCTTACGAAATCCCAGGTAGAAGTCAATGATGCAGAAGGTAATACTGGGTGATCATGAAATCCTAGATGAAATATTGTTAATAAGACTGTGAGACAGAAAGTGAACATAATAGGGAAAGAAAAAGTATTATTCAAAGCTTCTGATTTTTAGAACTTCATGCTTCTCTTAGGAATGTGATACTTGGCTGAGTGCTTCCTTACTTCTCTTCTGCATGTTTCTTGTTTCTTGTTACAGTAATAATTAAAGGTTGTTCATTCCCCACATTATCAGGAATTCTAATGGTTGTACCGAGGAGAAAATTTGCCAAGAACAATACCCTTTGAATCACTTAAAGATAATTAGCTTTCTTTTCCCCATTCTCTTCTTGAGACTTTTTTTTTATTCTGTAGGCATTTAGAGGAATAAAAGATTTTTGGCATTAAAGGACTAACAGACTTTTCAAGATAAATTCAGTGGTGGGCTAAGATAGTATTTCTCATGAAATTTTGTATTTATTTAAGTATATAGTACAGTATATGTTCTGTCTGCAGGATTTCAAACTAAAAATAAATTTTATCAGAATAACAACAACAACAACAACAACAACAACAACAACAACAACAATAATAATAATAATAATAATAATAATAATAATAATAATAATAATAATAATAATAATAATAATAATAATAATAATATAATTTTTCCACTCAGGTATGATACCTGACCCTAAGCACATAACTTATTCATCACCAAAGTATTTCAGTAGCAGGAAGCAACAGAAATGGCAGAAATATTAATTACTCACTTAGAAGACAGAAAACATATTGGAAACTTTTTTCAAACCATTGTGGACATTTTCTTGGACCACATATACTGACTATATTTTCCATATTATCACTTCATATATTCTTTCATCTTGTCCCAGATGATTTGTTCCTACATTTCTCCAAGACTCCAGGAGATTTATTACATGGAATCGAAATATGCTTTCAAAAAAACTAAAATTCTCCTGAGATTTTAGGTTTATACAAGCTCTGTTTTTTGTGTGGTAATTGTATAAAGAATTTAGAGGCTGACTCAGTCCAGGGTTGCTGCTTTGCTTACACAACATGTTCTCTGCTGGAGCGCTCATGAGGATGACAGTACAAGCATGTGAGCGGGTTTAAGTCAGTAGGTTAAGTACGAACAGAGGGATGCTCTCATTACAAGTATTAACTGGTTCCAGGAATTTATATCATAGAAACAAGGCAGCAAATAAAAACACTCATTTTTCTTACACAATTAAATTGAATTCAGTTAAATTGAATTCATAATGAAGGTCATTGTTGATGGCTGAGTGAAAGGCCATTCCAATTCACAATGCAAAGTCAGGATAAAAAGAAATTTAATTCAGGAAGATTTAGTGTCTCTTCTTCCTCTAGTATTTCTCTTGGAAAGGAGCTATGAAAGCTTTTTAGCCTGTATTAGATAGCAACCAAACTATGGGCACAATCAAGATTATGTCAATTTTGTGATGTTATAGTGTCTTCTGCTTTTTCTCATTTTACTACTACTGTTCATGATTTCTGTGCTCTCAAGACAACAGCATAATACGAAAAGGTTAAAAACTTAAGCTAAACATGCTAAAAGCCATTCCTGGAAGTTTATTCATCCTTCTTTACGTATTCCAAAGTGTGATGTGACCCATGGGTAGCCTGGAGAACTCTGTCTGAGTCCAGCAGAACATGCAGCTGCTTTGCATTCAGAGATATTCTAAATCCTTGGGTTTGAAAGGGAACCTTTAATGATACTGCCTACCACATCACATTTTTTTTCCTGAGTTTGACTTCTGCCTGCTTGAAAAGGATGTGGTTGTACTTTTTGCAAATTCTAGCTCTACTTATTATACAAGTGCATTGAATTAGTGACTGAAGGGAGAAGAAAACTCAGTGATTGGCTCTGTCATTCTTCATCACATGTGTCAGACTTAGTCCTGAGGATGAAGTTCAGTGCTGTGGGGTTTTGAGGTGCAGCATGCCTCAGGAAACTGTAGCTTCTCTTGCTGTGTGTCTGGATAGTATCCTTGTGAATTTTCTTTGTCTGAGGCCATTCCCATCCCCAGGTACTTTCATGTACGTTCTTTCTCTGGTGGCTTAGCTGGTTTGGCATTGCTGTTTATGGTTTGTCTTGGTTCATGGGTTGCTAGAAACCTATAGGAATTTTGAACAAAAATGCTGATGTGACTGTTTTTGTGACTAAACTATTAATAGCAAGTCTACTGACTTCAAACACACAAATATAGAGATAGTCACTAAAATTTTACCATATAAGTAAGTTTTCTAGATTGTTAATTTTATTTCCTTAAGGAAAGTGGGATGCCTTTGTTAAGTACTTTAAATACATCTAGCTTTTTCTTTTAAGGGCCTGCATTCTCACAAGGGAACCACTCAGTGCTGTGATTGGATTAATGCAAATTGGATGGGAAGATTGGGCTGGGGTAGGAGCAATTGAATTTGGAAAGTTTATGAGAGCTGCTAGTTCAGGGTGAATAATAAAATAAAGACAGCAGTTTTGCAATTTTGAAAAGCTCTGTGCTATGTAATAGACTATAATTTAATTCTGAGAGACTTTTTTATTAGATTTTTTCCCAAGTAAAATCACAATTCCTATTGTTCCTTATCATATGTCTCATTACTGCTGCAAATATTATCCTCTTTATATGATTAGAGTGACTCATACTTAGCTGTCTTCGTTGTTTTGTACACAATTGCAGGTAAATAATGGAAGCAATTTGATGCTTCTGAATAGTCCAATAGGTACTTTGGAGTATTTTTTTCTAAACAGGGATGTATATTTTAGCAAAGGAGTGATGATAAGCCTTACATTGAGATCATCAACAGATGCATACCTCTGATAAAATATCTCAGCAGTGGTCAGAGTAATAAGCCTGTGCCAAAGCAGTGGTTCCGAGGTTCCCAATAAAACTGTATGAAGTTTGTCATCATTTACCCTCATTATCCTTTGTAGATACTTCTGGAAAATATGTTATTATCATTTGTATATGTAAACATAAAACTGTCATAAGAAATGTACCTAACAAACAAAATGGTCACTCTTTGGGGGAAGTTGGCTCTATGAGAGAAGGAACACTTTTCATGCTCTGCTGAGTACTTCCAAAACCAGACAAAGCCAAAGGGATTTGGAACAGTGAGGTTTCAGTCCACTGCATTGTGGAATTGAAGGGGCTTTGTTGGTTGGGCAGAAAAAAGCACTCAGTTCCAGTTCCTGAAGAAGCAATGGTTTAAGAAATCTAAAACCAGAGCAGTGATGACATAAGAAATGTGTTATTGTTGAAACTGTATGATGAATTGAGGCTTCATTCTTACTCTTGCTCAGAGTTGCGTGTAGCTATAAATTCAGCAGGGTGGCAGTGTCTGAAGTTATCTTAGTGTTGGTTGCCTGGTTATTTTTTATTTCAAAAATTTTAATTAATGCTTACCTGGGGTAAGAGATCCTGCATTTTGGCTTCTGGATTTTACTTGTGGAGCAGAGCACAAGTTTAAGTTCTGCTCAAAAAGTACAGTAAAACTTTCACAAAATGGATCAAAGGATATTGAGTATTACTTTTTGCCTGCCTTAGGATATCTGGAGAAATTTGGATTAGTTACTGCATGCCCACATTAATTATTGTGTGATAGTGCTAGAACATTTTTTATTTATTATCTTTTCTACCTCTTGAATTTTCAATATTAAACTGATGATTAAAACTTTACTAGAGCTACTGACTCATATTTTTACATTTCCCTCCCTATTCGCCTTCCCCTTTTCCCCTTTAGATTCAGATAGTTATTAACATAGTAGATGTCATTCAAACTAAGAGGAAAATCAGTTGAAAGTATTATACTGGGAAATGTTCTAGACTAAGTTATATAAAGCATAATTAAAATATTGACAAATAACCGAGAAACTAAATTGTAAAATAAAGGACAAATCCTACCTATATTTTTTTGTGAAAATACTAATTTTAATTTTTTTGGGTATGTGAATAATTTCAAGTGATTCATTGGTCTAAATATATTGAGAAACTAATTATTACATTTTTTCTGTAGAAGTCAATGTCACCTCCTTCTTCATCATGGAAAGGTCCAAATGGCTGAATCTGCCAGACAGGTTTCCACTGTTAGATCTATTCACTAGATCCTGTAATAAGCCCACCAATTCCGCATCAATAATTTGTTGAAGTGCGGAGCTCTGTTAAAAAACTAATGCTCCTTCACCTTGGATTGTTAATTTTTTTTACTATTAGACTTGTAGTCAACCAACAGCATGTGCAAATGCACTAGCAAGTATATGTTTCATAGTTGTTCTGAAAAATTTAGATGCTATTTATATATTTACAATCTGAACTACTTTCCAAGGTGGAGGTAATTTTTTTCATTCTTTATAAAGCATGAGACCCAGACACTGTTGTTGTTTGTGACAGTTTTTTCTTCATATCTGCAAACATACGCTTTAAAATTCAAAACACAAACTACGGTGAAATTTAAGTGGAAGTAAAAGGGACAGTAACAAAGGGAATATGATAATTGCAATGAGAGAAGCAACACTTTAGGAATCTATATATATGGGTTCCAGGTGCTCTTCTTCAGGATGTAAATAATACATTACTATCTAAATATAATTTTAATTTATTGTGTTATGTTAATTTTACTTCATTTCTTATGAAGAGCCTTCCAGGGACGTTATTCAGAATATACTATCATAACTTTTGGGTTTTAGTATTGCTTAATATTAAAATAAATATTCATTATTTTTATTAACCTGGGAAATAAATGTAATAGCAATAATGGGCTCTAATAATGGAAATAATACCTGTCAGAAACTTAGAGATCATCCTTGAACATTTGTGTAATGTCAGTTAAATGAGTGTGAAAACCATGGATTGGTAAGAATGCAGTGGTATTTCTCCAAGTGGAAGTAATCTTTAGGAGCTTGTCCAGAAATGGTTACAGATGATTTAAGTGGCCTTTAATTATTTTAGCAGGTTTTATGGATGTTTCTGTTAGGTTTTATTAGCATTTCCACTTCTGGACTGTGGCTTTTATTCAAACCCAAGATGTTATGATTTCATGATGTCTATGCTTATGAGACTGCCACGTGTTGCTGTGGAAATTATTAGGAAGTCATAAATAGAAGGCCTACTTCTGTATGAGGCCTTGCTGTCTTTGCTTCTCCTTATTTATGAATTTATTTAGCAATGCAGCTACTACAAATAGTCAATATTATTCAGGATACAATTATGGAAGTATCAGTGCCAAAAGTGCAAGAAATCACCAGATGTTTTAAGAAAAGACTAGAATAATCAATAGGAATTTCATATCCCTTTTCTACATGAATCCTGATGTTAAAAACAGTTGGACTAATATATTCATTCCAAATGTCTCTTGATTTGCAGCAGTTATATTAATTTTACTTGTAAGTGCTTTTCATCTGTTTCTAAGCTTTCTTTCCCCAAAGTGTTAATTAAATTAATGTTCTGATGTACAGTAGGTTAATACAATTTTCATTTTACAGATGAAGAAACTATATCTAAAAAGGTCACATTTCATGTCAGTGATAGATGGAGGTACACAGCACTCTTCTACGTTAGCCACTGAGAACAAAAAAATTATTCAATCTGTGTATTTGCAACTATTACCATAATCAAACACAAATGCAGAGAAATTGAACTTTTCACTCTAACTCTACATATTTCCATCAGGTGAAGTAGGGGAGGAGGTAATGAAAGTTTGGGAGGTAGCCAAAGCAGAGGAATAACGTCATTCAGGTAGATCAGTCACTAGACATTGGACAAAAATGTGTACATATCATAAGTGGTCATATGAATAGACATGGTGTATGTGTTTATGAATTTACATATACCTAAAGTATTTTTAAGCTAATTTTCAAAGAGCTGTGGAAATATTTCAGGAGATTTGCAGTCTAATTTTATCTTGAGGGGTATATCAGAAAGTATCATACTTTACAGAGATTTCTATTTCCCCAGAGTTTGAAAGGAAAGTGCTGCTCGGTACTCCAAACCAGAAACTAATAGGAAGGAAAAAAAAATCTGTTGTGGAAGGAGCAGCTGGCATTTTCTGCAGAATTGAAATTCTAGAAGTTTATTTATAGAAAAAAAATGTTTCATTTTAAACTTGTAAGTAGGCTTTTGAAACCCTCTCTTCTTGAAAATCCTACACATTCTTAAATCCAAGCTCCTGGGAGTTTTATCTAAAGAGTATCTTGGTCAGATTGAAGACCTGGTATCTAGGTTTTCCAGGATTTCTAGGTTGTTCCTGAGATTTTGAGATGTCTGAATGTATTTCTCGGTTGAATTTGAAAGCTTTGATATCTATATCTCCTCACCAGGCTACTTCGAGACTCAAAGGACTGAAAAATCTGTTAACTTTGGCTTCAGGATGGTTTGAGATGCAGGTAGGATGTTTTTAGGTGACTTGGAACAGTTTTCTGAAAGAAAAATTATGATTTCTTATGAAAACTGAAATTTTCCGTTGTAAGTCATGACACTTGTAGAATACACATTTTCTACCCAAGTCATTGGCAAAAGAGTAAGCCTCAGCCATTTCCAGTAGAGTTATTAATGATTACTGAAGACACTAGAGATGTTAGCAAGGAAAACTAGCTTTTGTAATTGAATATAGCAGGGTATTTTATATGGTGAGTAATTTGATTACCTAGAAATGCAGTTAGATACATATTTATCCAAATTTAATTTTTAGCAAGGCCCTGAGATAACTACCATTGTTTGTAATTTTTTCTCTCTATCCAGAGTGAATGGCACCACAGTAGAACATCTGAATAACTTCATCCTCATGAACACACATACTGCTGTATTGAAACACCCTGCTTTGGTTGCACTTAACATTTCGTTGTTCACCTGCATAGATGATCTTCTGTCCCAGACCTGTTTTCATTTATGTTGCCAGGGGAGCACGGAGGAGCTGTTCAGCAACATGTGCAAAGGACATTTCAAGTCTCTGCTCTCCTGTACCTGGTCTTAGACTCTTTACCTATGCTGTAGACGACCCCTAGAACCTCCATCTCCCCACTTGCAGCTCTTGGACCTGTGAGGCCCTGGCATTCATGGTCCCACTTGAGTTGCTGGCACTCAGACCTCACCCTGTGCTTGCAGACTAGTCCAGCTCGAAATTCCCTGGCTCCCACATGCACATGCTCAGAGCTGAGGGTGTACCCGCACAGGGTCAGGAGATAGGGTGGGCCACAGTGTAGCACAAGGTTCAGACATGCTGAGCAACCCCTTTACATGCAACCAACCTCTCTCCTTTTCTGTTTTCCCACTTTTATCCCTCCCAGATCCATCTTGATCCCTCTTTTTACTTATCTTTGGTCCTGTCCCTAAACATCTCTTTTTAAGTGTTGCAGAATATCAAATATTTTCTCTGCTTTATTCCCAAATTCTTTCGTAAAACGTCCTACACCCTGATGACCCTATTTAATGAGCATGGCTTCCTGGTGAGAGTTTCCTTGTTTACCTGCTTTAGTGGGTGTCTTCAACATGGACAACCATCTCATTGTTTTCCTTCAGTGGCCTTTGGAGTGGCCAGTGGTGTGCTCCGTTTTCTTTTCTTAGGTTACTGAGGATCCTACACATATCACTGCTCCTCTGTATTTATGGTGGTCAGCTGTTTTTCCGAAAACCTAGCATTTGACCTAAGAAAAGATCACTGTTAATGATGTTCAGGAGGCCACATTAAAGTTACCTCACATTCCTAAAGCAGAGGTTATGTAGGACTAAGGGTCCTCATGCAGAACTGTAGTTTGCACTATCCCTTTTCACAGCTGCTTTGTGTGAATTCTTGTGCTCTCTTATGTCCAGTAGAACTTTAGTCCTAAGGTTTCAGAAATTAAAATTGCTTCCATTTTACCTTGGGAAAGCTAGATTTATGAGACATGCTCAGGTCACTTTTATTAGCTTGAAGCAGAAGTTGCCAATTTCTTTTTGTAGCATAGCCACTGCACTATATATATCCTGCCCTAAAGCAGTACTTCAGGAAATTAGTGTAGTTCAGATCTAGGTGGAAACTGACCTCACCTGAAAGTTGCCTAACACACAGAGGGAGTGGATTTAAAGAAAAATTAAACTCTTTTGTCTTTCTGCAAGATATTTCTGCAAATATGATCAGGTAGCTTCTTGTGTGGCAATAACTTGGTTTAGGTTTCTTCTGTGCAGAAAATATTATAAGATTGTAACCTTCCCCCTAATTTTCTAGCTAAATAGGTATTTTAGTTAGGACAGTTACTTTTTGTGGGATCAAATGTCTAAAAAGTAGAAAATGACAGAACATCCAAGGAGTTTATTTCTTTATGTAAATAAGGCTAAAAAGGCATAATCTAAGTTATTGGTTTTAAATAAACTTAAAGACAATTGTTACTGTCATCTGGGAAAGAATATATGTAATCATAGGAAAACTGAGATTTTCAACAACTACAGCTTTAAAAGCATTTATATATATATATATATATATATATATTTAATTTTTGCATGTCTTAGCTGGAGTTATAGCTGGAGTTTCTTTTGGAGAGTGGTGAACTCCTGGAACAGTTGCTTTTTTCCAGAAATTATTTTATTCATAAAAGAAATGGTATTGTTTGGTGGACTTATTTGATGCAACTTTATTGGAATAAAAGCAGTCATCTGTAACACTCTACTGGTTAAGCTGAACTACATTTCAAAACAAGTAGTTCCAGCTCCTTTTGGAAAACTGTATTGAAATCTACAATGCCTCTCCTGCCTTCCCTTGAAAGTGACTTTTGTATTTTATTAATTAAAAAAAAAACATACAGAAAAATAGCAGTAGAGGGATTTTTACTGTTAGATGAACAGTTGTTAATGAAGAGATATAAGGGAACATGTGCCTCAGACAGGTAAATTATTGAAAGCTTTGTTTTGGTTTAAATATTGATGTTTACTGATTTTCTAGAGTTGGAACTATATCATGCCTCACTGTTTTTTTTTTTGATGTTTATTCCCTTTGGAGATTAGGAATATATTTTTCATTCTCTTTTGAATTTCTCTTAGCCAGTTTCTATTGATGTTGTTATTAATGCGTTTTTCATTTAATATTTTCTTGTATTGCATTTTTCTTCAGAAGCATTTTGTTTGTTGGGATAAAATATAGCCTGGTGTACTAAGTTCAGCCTTGCAGAGCTCTGATGTCTTGCCTGTTTCCAAATGATGCAGGCATTCCACATAGATGGTAATGAAACCTCTGTGTCTTATGATACTGAAATTTTGTCTGTGTTCTCTGAATTCATGTACAAGAGTAATTATAGTGTCAGATGAGATGGTAGTGTAGAAAAAACACCCCACAATAAACAAACACAAAAGGACAGCTGATAATCATCTGGTTACTGCAAACTTCAATTTTGTGACACTTACTGAGCAGCTAATGCCATTCACTGATGCGTTTTTTAAAGATGTGGTGTTTATCTTGTCCATATAATGTGTTACTGAGAGAAAGAAGGGCTGATGTGCTCTAATGATATCATTGGAGGAAGGAGAGGTGACAGAGTTCTTAAGAAATGATTTTGCAGTCAAGTTACTAATATCCTTGGATATGAAAAGCACAGTGCTGTTGGTTGCATGGAAATTTGTGCTGTACAATTGTTATGTGATTTTCAGCTCTGTTCTGAAAACAGAGTGTGGTAAGAGCCACATAATATAGGAGAGTATGTCACTGTGGGCTCTGTGGAGTAGCAGAAGGTTCCCTTAAGAGAGTTCTGATGTTTTACATTAAGTATATAAATACAGTTTGAATTGAAAGCTACATTTACATAGCTTTGTGTAATGAGTTGGCCCTAACCAGCAGCCAGGTACCCACAAAGCCACTCACTCACTCCCCCCACCCAGCAGGTTAAGGGAAAGAATAAGAAAAATGAAACTGAAAAATACACTCATTGGATAAAGACAAATTCACAGACGAAGAAAAGAAGAGGGAAACTAATTCAAAGAAATAACCTCTTACAAGCAGACTGTTTTCCAGCTGTTGACCAGCATCAGCTGCATTTGGAGGCAATCCCTTCCTCTGTCTCAGTTCTTCTTGCTGAACATTATGTTACATGGTATGGGTAATTTGGGTCAGCTGTTCCAGGCTGTTTTCCCTCCCAGCTTCTTGCCATCCCGTGCTGGAGACAGAGTCAAAGTAGTCAGAAGAGAAAACCTTGGTTCTGTGCAAACACTGTTCCAAGAATGGCCAAAACATTGCTGTGTTTGGCTATAAATCCAGAACACAGCATCATGCAGGCTGCAGTGAGGAAAATTAACTTAATCCCAGACAAAGCACACCTTGTTAGAAGAACTAATAAATGGAATATCATGTACCATTTTTAGAATCATATCTGAAATGAAGAGAACTTGACAGAAGTAGGTAATAACACGTTTGCATGGTGTGAATGGAGATGTACATTACATAGAAGTAATGCTGGTTAGAGGTATATGAAAAAGTTGCAACCCTTTAAAAGTTGCTTTATTTCTGCAGATATCTTTGCTCATTCTGCACTGTTTTCCATTATTTCTGTTTGAAGTATTTGCTATCGCTTGTTCATGGCAGCTTACAATGAATGGTTTCATTTGTTTCTCAGTACAGTCAGGCATTAGATCTTGCTGACCTTCAGCAATGCAGTGTTAGTCAGCACAGTCATGTTTTTAAGTCTGGATTGAATAAGGCCAAAAGTAACTGGCTTTATGTGTTCTTTTTTTTTTTTTTTCTAATTCATGCTTAATCTCTTTGAAAATGTATAATTCACTGTATTAGAATTGTTCATTCTTTAGCTTACAAAGGCAGATAAAAATGCAAAGATAAAGGAAAGGAAAAATGAAGTACACAGTGAATATAAGATAATTGTGTTGTGCAACAGAGAGGGAAGAAATTAATTTTATTGTAAAGATTTGAGCTCTGCATTTTATTTTATTCCAATCTCCTTTGTTATAGTAATTTTGCTTTTTTGCCAAGCACATTGCTGGAGCAGAATTTAGGTAATAATTATTTTGTACATAAGCATACTTGAGATTTAAAGAAGTCCATTATGTTCTTGATATAACTAGTTTTATAAGTCATTAAAAATGGATTTTTTTATAAATCACCTCCCAAAAATTTCAAGAATACAAAAAATTTGATCTTACACCTAAATTTCAACATTTACCACCATAAAAAAGAGAACTGCCAATAAATATTCATGTCTAAGAACATGAAGTAACTGAGGACATACATTGTGTATTTTCAGTATGACTGGTAAATTGGAAGCAGATTAAGGTAAACTAAATCCTGAGGAACTGGCAAAGCATACTTCAGGTCTCTGTGGATCTTCCTGTATGTTTGCAAAAATTAGCTTTACCAAAGTATTTGCTTGGTGGTTTCTTCAGTTACAGATACTTTGTTAATCCTTAAAATGTAGCCTGAAACATTCCAGTCCTCCTTTTGGATTTTTCTTCTACCTTCCTGTTGGATATTTTCTCTAAATGCAGCCTTTTTTTTCTCTACAAAAAGTCTTACATAAATACACATTTTTAAGAAGATATTCAAATGTCCATCTGTTCCCTGAAACTAATTCTATAAAAAGCTGACAGTAGACACGTTTTTAAACAAATTTCAGATTCAATTTAGAATTTATATTTAAAACTGATTTAATGGGAAGGTTAGAGAAGTCCACTTGATATTATAATATCATCCATACTATTCTTTAAAAAGTTTTTCTTCAAATAAAAGCCTATGTTTATCTGTTTCTTAATAAGAGAAATGTAGTGTTTTCAGATATCTTTGTCTTCTAGGGAGGATTCAGCTCTGTGAAAAATAACTGTGTTTACGAATGGACAAAAGACCAGGGAGTTACCAACTTGTAATGTAAAAACTGAGTAAAAATATATTGACTTCTTTGTGAGACATCTACTGGACTTAAACCCAATTTCTGACTCATATGTGTAGTTAATTATTTATAATGACATATAAAGAGAGAGTCTGGATCAGAATTAAATTCTAACTTTACACTGAGGCTTAGCTTTATTTCAGCTATTAGATTTTTATCTGGTTATATATGCATATGTATCAAATGATACTGTTGCTGTATCAGAACTGTACAATGTGTTGCACTTGATGCATTCTTAGCCTGTAATAACACATGCTATCAAGTTCAGTACTAGAAAAATTGAAAAAATACAATTGTTTGAGTAGCACAGTAAAGAAAGTGTTGCTTTCTAAGTAACCAATCCTATCCAAAACTACTATCTGTTCTTAAAAATGTCTTGGACATATGGACTAAATAGTTGATAGCAATGAAAGAATCTTTGTGTATGAGTGTGTAGGAGTTTAGGAGAAAGAAGGAGAAGTAGGTGTTAAACATGACAGTAAGGTGGGAACAAGTGACAATGGGGGAATGAGAAATTTAATGCAGAAACGTATCTTGTGCAAGTAATCCTTGACACTTATGTAATTTTGTGTATGACTGTATCTACAAGCTATATCTGATTCAATACCTCTGCACTCTTACTCTGCTGTAAGTGTGAGCCAGCTAATTCCTTTTTATTTTAAGGCAATTTTTATACATAAATTTTTATGCACATTCTGTCAAAGAAAATAATCTTGGTTACTGTCTTATGTGTCTACCAGGATGCTGGTAGCCATTGGTATAAGTTGCTTTTAATACAAGACACATAAGAGTCTTCAGTTGTGGCTTGGAGGTCCTTGAGTACTTATAATGAAAATTTCATGTCATATCTTTACTTGTATCTTTACTTGACAGAATTCATAGATACTGAAAAGGTGAGAGATTTTGTATTTGTATGGAAAAAAGTTATATTTATCATGTACCCCATACTTTATCTTTTCAGGTTACATTCCTATCAAGTTTTATACAGTAATTGAAAAGAATAGTTTATTATATATTGAAATAAAATAAATTTATTTATAATGTGTCTAGAATGTGGAATATAAGAAAGAAATTATTTACTCTGCTTAGGTTTGGGGAAAAGTTTTCTAACCTTTAACAGCTAATTAATTTAGTTGTTGAGTGATTAAAAGAGCAGTGGATTATATTAAGAAGTTAACAACTCTCAGTAATGGCCTGTTCCCCATTGGTATGCTTCTAACTTTATTACCTCTTGTGATAATTAAATAAAAACAGACCTGTGTAAGCTCCCAGGAAACACAACAAATGCTAAATTATGATCTATCATCTTTGTGTCATGCTGATTTTTGTTGCATATTTTATGGTTTTGTTTTCCCTCTGATTGATCGCCACAGGTTTTCTTCATTACAAGTGTGTGTTTTAGCATGTGGTTCAGGTTTGCATATGGAAGAACTAAAGATGAAAGGTTAGAAAGGCTGTGTCAGAAGCTCATTGTCATAAAATAAACTTGACAAGGGATTAAGTTTAGTTTTATCAATAACATAAGATTTTAAAAAATAGCTGTTGTGCCTTATTGACAGTTTACATTGTTTAGATCAATGGTTTTCTCTCTGTTGTATCAACAAGAAAGGGCAACTAAAATGATCAAGCTCAGAGTCGTGTATAGATAAGAAAGGATATTTTCAGTGTTTTGTAGGAAATGCAGGTTGTCTTAATCTAAAAACATCTCTTTAAAACTCTTATTGCTTCAGGCCAGTTTTTAAAATGTGACATTTTCAGTTGCACTGGCACATTCCTTCTGTTGATAACCATGTGCAGGAACAGCACAGTGAGGGCTCCACTGTCTGTCTCATAAAGAGTGACGTCATAAAGTGAGCTCACAAACCTGAAAGAGCTGGGAGAACCTGTCAACAAGAGCACCAAAGCATCCTCTGTAGGTTCTTAGGTCCTTTTATTTAGGGCATGTGCGTCCTCCCATAGTTCATTCATTATCTGACAATCACTCAAAAATTTTTAGAATTTTTAGTGTATTTTAATTTTTTCAGTTGTTTTAGTTTCCAGAAGAAGCATGACTAAAGAATTACAATGTTTAGAAGAGAAAATGGCGACAAGTTCATTCCTTTTTGTATCCCAAAGTTAATTCCGGACTTGTATCATACTTGCTCTGATGAACTCACTTCCTTCAGCAGTTTATATACCTACATAGAGTATCCATTATGTGTGAGAAATAAAACTTTTGACCTTGGTCCTTTGTCCCACTGCCTTATATATTCCCCTGATGTCCAAGACCTAATTTATTTATGAACTTGTAGATGAGAAAAAAGACTGTGTCCTGTAAGCGGCCAGTGTGGGGATGTGGTATATTTTCAGTTTCTTGTATTACTGTATTTCTTGCTCTCTTGTGGAAGTGCTATATATTCCTGAGGGTTGGTGGCTTCATGCCCAGGTGTGTTGCATTTCTGGAGCCAGGAGGCAGGAAAGTATACTTTTTATGCCTCAGTCTAGAATCTGCTAGGATGAAAGTCACTGTCTCAACCAGCTGTAGTTAATAGAACACCTTCTTTACATAAAGTATAAACTATCATCATTTGATGACCTAAATTCAGGAGCAGTTCTACATTGTAGCCTATGCCAAAGAGTTTAAAAACATAAGTTTTTTAACAAAGGAGATAACATTATAGATAAAATTCTCAACATGTTTTCCTTTGCCAAATACAGCCGTACGAAATTTATCCCAAGCTATTATCAGCCAAATATTATTCATGCAGCCAAAATATTTAACTGTAGAGGAGATTGTTTTGGGTCTTATTGTTTATGCAAAGAAGTTCTGCAATCAGGATATCCATAACTTGAATATGTAAAGCAATACTTTCTTACCTGATACATAAGAGAGAGGTAGGACCTATTGAGTTCTTAGTTTAAGCACTAGCGTGCTCACCATTCCTATGTCTTTGTTGACCAGTCAGACAGCATTTTGGAGAGGAATAGCTGGTACCTGCAAATCCCTGGAAAGGTTCTTCATGGCTCCTATGTCTTTCCTATACTGTCAGCACTGATATGGATGACTCAAGATATGAAGCCCTCCTGTGTTGGCATTTACTTCCTTAAGCCCTTGACCTACTCATAATTAATAACCCTACTTCAGTTTATAATTGCAGCTAAATTTAGTCACCTGTTTCGTACCTTGCATCCTTGGTACACAACCAGGGGTTTGGAGTGAGGATTGGCTAGGGTGAGGGGGGACTGTAGCTGGGTCTGGAGAAAGAAATGTTGACAAGTTATAGTGGTTATGTATCCTTTGTATTTGTGTATATTTTTTATACATCATGCAGGTGTAATTTTCCAGATCTTACGGCTCACTTCACATGTTCCTCTTTATAAGAAATAGAGTAAGGGTGGTTGCTTTAGGATTCTGAAGTTTAAAAAATTTTAGCCTAGGTGATGATCCCTAGCAGAAAATTTCTGGCTCTTTGCTCAGAGTATTTATATACATTTGGTAAATTGCTCTGCCACTGTCACCAGTTGGAGTAAGAGTGTCACAGGGCAGTACAGGACAATTAAAATTAATGGATTCCCACCAACCAATGACTGCAAAGGACCGCTAAAAGTCATCCAGTTCTGCAGACTGCCCTGAACCTGCCTTATGCACATCTAAAACAGTGAGCAGGCCTGAAGAACAGGACTTGGTAGAAGAGAAGCTGGACATGGGCCGGCAATGTGCGCTCACAGCCCAGAAAGCCGACTGCATCCTGGGCTGCACCAACAGCAGCATGATCAACAGGGCAAGGGAGGTGATTCTGCCCCTCTGCTCTGCTCTTGTGAGACCCACCTGGAGTGCTGCATCTATCTCAAACACAAGAAGGACATTGACCAGCTGGAGCAGGTCCAGAGGAGAGTCAGAAAGCCAGGGATTGTAGCTCCTGTCCCGTAAAAAAACAATCTGACAGAGTTGGAGTTGTTCAGTCTGGAGAAGAGAAGCTTCAGGAAGACCTCATGGCAGCCTTTTTGTACCTAAAAAGAGATTGCAGTAGGGATTCATGCAGCATAACACATTTATTTTATGTCACGTGTCTCTGTGTGTATTAGTTCTTCACAAGGCCTAGCAAAGAAAGAGTTAGTCTGTGGTTCCTAGGAGTCAGCTGGCCAAAGCGTGTAATAGAAAAATAATTACTGTTGAGAAAATGGTTTATTGTTTAGGGTGAAGTTCATCTATTTTTGTTTTATGGAATCTGACCCTAGATATTTAGGGAAGAATTTGAGAGTCTGTGAAGAATTGCAGTGTACCTCCAGCAATAAATATGGAATAGCAGTATCTCCATAGTAAATCTGAAAATATATATTTTTATATGTCTAAGAAAAATATAGCAGATTTTAGAGGCAATGAAAAGATAACATAAAATAGTATAGTGGCATTTAGGGATACAGTTTCCTCTGTTGTAAGCATATTAAAATAAACTGGTGTCTGCTATTCATCTTTTCTGACTTCAACAGAAAGAGCAAAACTATCTTGTTTCTGCAATTCTAGTGCCTTTTCATTGTTTTAAACTTTTATTTCCCAATTATTATTTACATTGTAAGTTTTCTATTATTTACATTGTAAGTTTTCTAGTTTATTAGTCATGCAAAAATACCTTTCAGTAATAGCCTGGTCTTTTCTGCTTTTACAGTCGTTACACTATAGCACTGATTGATTTACATTACCAATGGCAATGAAGTGGTGTTGTAGCAAATTAGGCTTGAGTTCAATTAGAAAGCGTAATTTTAGCTAAGTCCACGTCCCAAACTTAAGGGAAAAGACTGAAGATGGATGTGAAGACACATCCATCTCATGTGGATGGAGAGAATATTTTGCTACCAGAAGAAATGTATCATTAAGAGATACTTAAGTAATTTTTAAGAAGTGTATTAGGTTATTGATTTACCTCAGGTACTGCTACAGGAGCATGAATAAACAATATGTGTTATTCAGCTTGAGTTTAATACAAGTCTCTGCTCCTTCATAAAAGGAAAATATAGTATCAATTTCTGGTAGTTTTCCAGTTTATGGTCTATGGAGGGTCAAATGAAATGAGATCCTTTTCAAATCCTAAACATTTAAAGAAGGAGTTTCAAGGACAATGTCTAAGACATTGAACAGAGTTTCTGTGTTTGCATGGTTATGTTTATACAGTAAGATAATATTTTTTACTTCAAAAGGATCAGTTCCTTTCAAACCTAACTTTTTCTTTTTTCTTTTTTTTTTCTTTTTGTTAGAATTTCAGTACCTATAAATAGAAGCTCTTGACATTTTGCATCATTCTCTACCCTTGCTCTTTATATAGAACTCTCATTGATTTCAATTCTGTATATTGAATTAGACTAGGGTGGATAGCTTTTCATTTGTAAAAGATGGGAAAATATTAACCTCTGTGCTCATAGAAAGTCTGTTAAATCTCCTTTAATTACGAAATGCTTTAAATAACATCTCAGGATTAAATGTTACAATTTCTGGGCCATCACAAATTGTGATGCTGTGAATTTATGAAGGAGAGGACAATGAGTTCTGAACATCTTTCTTTAAAATTTACTGTTCCAAAAGTTGTGTGAAATGCTGCTTGTTTCTCCAATGGGCATTTGGAGTCATGGTGACGTTCGGTGTCCATCTAAGAATATTTCAAATTACAAAAACGTTATAATAATTACCTTCTATGGACTCACAAGGACGTATTTGCATTGACTTCCCTCAGAAGCTTTCCCACAGTATTACTCTGGAGAGGAAAAAAATTGTCCATGCAGTTTTGTCCGTGACAGAAAGGGTCAATGAATTTTTGTCAGTCCAAAATCTCTGCTACTGATCTCTGTTCTAGACCGATTTAAAGATGAGCTGAACTATGAAGTCTTCCTGGACATTGATGTTCTTTAAGAGTTGTCTTAAGAGGAAGGTGACAGTGAAGGTAAAAAGGACATGGAAATATTTAATATTTTGAACTGTAATATTTTTCCTTTTTTGTTTTACTCCTCTTTAAACGGCTTTTTCATAGTCTAAGTAAAACTGTCTGTGATGCTGTTGGATTGCTGCAAACATGATCCTTGAATATCTGAAAGTTGAAGAGGATGAAATTTTTGACTTGGGAAGTGAAGGATGAGAATGGAATGGCAAAAAACCCATGAAATTCCAGTAAAATGAGTTAATTGTTGAGAAACAAACGGAATTAATGTCCCTAATATTTCTGCATATAGTATCTCAGAAGATACCAAGGCAATACGTTTTATGTCCAAGCTATTTGATATATGCAAGTAGAAAATATAATCATTTAATTCCCCTAGCATAGGTAAGCTAAGTCCTTACGATGCCTCAGTGGAAAAAACCCATATTTATAAATATAGAGACACTATAGAGGGTGGTTTTTATTACATACAGAACTTCAGATAACAAAGGTATTAAGTTGCTCTTCTGTTGATTGAGTGGATATTGGATGTGCCACGTGGACTCTACAAGCATTTAAGAGAATACGTGAGTCAAAATAACTTATATACAGACCCCAGAAATTGGCATTTCCATTATGTTTGAGTCTCCAAGTTCTGCAAAGGCAAAGTGACTTGAATACAACCCTTCTCCAGTATGGAAAAAGTTACCGAGCTTTAAAACAAAGCATAACATCCTTTTTACTATTTTGCTATTGATTTTCCTGTTTTATATTTGGCAGGTGGAAAGATACAGCTAGCATCTCTGAAAGCATTGTCTTGAAAGGAGAGCATGTGGTTTTGAATGGAACATTTTTCACTAGTAAAAAAAGGAGCTGTTGTGAATATGTTGGAGGGATAATGCTCAGTACTCCTTCTGAATAGTTATTTCATGTCCCAAGCCTTGATTTTAAAGCTTTAAGTAGCTACAAAATTCTGAAGACCTCTTCTGCCGTAGAAACCAGTTATTTAGGAACAGCTCAGTTTTTAGAAAGTCTGTGTTTTAGCTACAAACCAAACTGTGTTTTCCCTACAGAAAATTTTAAAGGGAGAAAGGGGAAAATACTACAAACCATATACCCAGAAAATGAGGGCCTGTATTTGATGTACCTGTGTTTCCTTTTGCAAGGTTGGTGGTTTTTTGAACTAGAAAACTTTTAAAAATTTCTGTATTAGTTCTTTGTTTGAATAGCTTTTTTAAACATTGACTTGAGAACTTAGCATCTTCTAAAATTCCTTTATTCAGATATTTCTGTGTAGCAAACAGATTTATTCCTTGTTACAAGAAAACCAAAGTAATAGAATTTTGCATCAAAATACTAATTGGGATTAGCATTACAAGGAGGAAGTCTAACAAGTATTGTTTAGCAGAGAGATGTCTTTATTAATTGCACAGGCTGTTCAGTTTTTCTTTGATATATTTTTCAAAAAGAGTTTCTCAATTAAGAGTGTGGTGGTAAAAGGTCTTACAAAAGGAACGCCTTAGGTAGGTGGATTTTTTTCTGCTATTCCTGCGAACAGAAATTATGCAAAAAAGAACAAAGAAGGAAATTAATAGAGGTCCTTATTAAAATAATTTAACCTTATACTCAAAGTGATTTAAAAATTTGTGGCAGATAATTAGTGTCTAATTCCTTGTGTGTACAGTTTAAGAGATCAGGAACTTTGGCTACTCCATTATTTCTTCTGCATTATGGTTTAACAGATATGGAGCCAGAATAAAATTTGGGGTTTGTTTTGGTGGAAGAGGAAAGATGTGGTATATCTTTCCATTCAGGGAGACAGTATGTCAAGATATCATTTAATTTAGGAAAGTGGGAAATATTGATCTCTAGTACATAATGCTTGAATTCATAAACTTTCGTGGTTCATTATTTTATCCAGGCTTTTGCTTCAGGCTTAAGCTATATTTGCTCCATTTTGTCAAGAGAATACAGACTGACACCTGACTACCTGCTGTCTGATGTGTGAATATATATTTTTAGGAAACAGTTGAGCTTGTCTTGAGCACAGAGCCATATCAAACATTGGCCAAACAAAGCAAAACAATCCAGCATTTTAGGGTCCCTCCATTAAAAATGTATTACAAAGCCGTTTTCTCCACTGCTGAAGGAAGGTAATCTGGCCCAGTATGTAGTTTATATTTTTATACTTACTTCAATTTATCATAATTTTTTGAATGCTTGCTTTTGCCTTTGGAAAGAAACACAAATTGTTTAGTTTAATCAAAAACTTACAAAAGAAATTCTAAAAGATTGCATGTGATTTGAATTAAAATTGTCTTGTTAAAGGGCAGATATAAATATTAATTCAATTTTATTTTTAATTTAGCTAGGCCTGTAGTAAGAATTTTCTTTGAAGAGAAATAAACCTTTCAAACTCCTACAAATACAAATATGCAGACAAGTGATTATGGAATTATGAACAGCAAAGCAGTTGTTATGTTGGCTCTGAATGAGTGAAGCAACACCACTTACCCAACATTTTTAGCAGAATCAAAAACTGGGTGCAAATGTGAGATCTTTTTCTCAAGAGAAGCCTTCTGTGCAGTCACTGGTCATCTACTTTGAAAAGGTCCAAGTCACTGGAAAGAGGACACCAAAAAACAAATAAAGTATGGTAATCAATATATGAAGTTATTATTTGTTAAATAATTAATGAACTTTGCAACTGCAAAGAAGTATCAGAACATTGTATTATATAGACACTGTTTTTCATCAATTTTAGTTTACGGTGTTAGCGTTTCCAAGATTTTCTGAAATTTCTCATTACAAAAATTGGTTTTAAATATTTGTGGCTTATAGTATTTTTTTATATTTTTGTAATATTAATCAGTCTAGAATTTAGCCCTTATTTTGAATGAATTTTTTCAACATTTTTGGTTCAGCCTTTTGGAAAGGATTGTTGAAGGAAAAACTTGTTCAGCTCCCTTAAAACAAACAAACTGTCATAGATTACTGAGTTTAAGGAGATGTGTCCAAGGCTAATAATATGAGAAATTCTTCTGCCTTCATAGTTTTAGGTGTACATTTGCTACTGGAAGCATTTCTGACAGAACTGCAGAGAGGTCATAGGTAGACCATCTGAAGTTTGTAGAGGACCTTGAAACAAGGAGCTGGAGTGATGAAACAGGAGGATGAAGAGGAATGTGAGCAAGAGGGGTTCTGGGAAGAAGGAGGATAACAAACAGAAAGAAATTGCTGAAAAAAAGGAAGAGACTGGGATGATTTCCCAATTGAGAGATTAGCACTGGTGTGTAGTGAGCCTTGCTTTGTACTTTGAAAGCTTTAGGAATAGGTTAAATAGACAAAAAGAATGGTAGTGAGACAAAAACCAGGGAGGCTGAAAGTTCAGAATAGAACATAAAACAGGGTAAACCTTTCTCATAATGTGTGTGCACAAGGATGGAAGTTTAAGATTGCACATGCAGTTTTATTTCTATATAATTGCCTAACTTTTTGTTTGTTCATTTTTTGAAGGTGGGGGAGTATGACTAAACAAAATATAGGAGTTTAAAGTAACAGGAAAAAGCAAATGGTTTTCCTCTGCATCGTGTCATACAGATGCCCACTTTGTTATCAGATAGAATTATGGATTTCTGTCCTGGGGTGCTGCTATTCTAGAAATAATTTCATTAGTGAAAATAGTTAATTGGCATTTACTCATGATAGAATCATTTTTCTGCCAGAATTTAGAAAGCCATTGTGGATTTAAGGAGTAGTTATTTATCTTCTGTATTTTCAAGGCAATATTTCAATCAGATTTTGTATCCACACAGCAAAGACTGTGTGGTATTTATTTGGATGGTTTTCTTTCTCTGTTTATCTTTTATTTCCTTTCTTGGGGTTGGAAAATTTCAAGTAGCTCAAACATTCTATGTAGCCTTTTTTATTGAGATAACTATTGCTATGAATACAGGTATTAAAAGAAGCAGGAATATAAACACATATGGAAGACCTAATATTGCAATACTTATAATTGACATACACCAATTTGTTGGATAATTTTATCTTAGTAGGTGACAGTCCTGTGGATATGGTATTTTAGAAGAAAAGTAAGAAATTCAAGAACCATTCAGAAATGTATGACAGGCTTCAGGAAAATTGTGGGAGAAAAAGTATAATATGATTGGAAGATTTTTAGAAGATTGACAAGATTCTCTATGTGTACTTATTTTCTAAAGTTTACATAGTTTCAACAACATAAGTGAATTCTAATCTCCATAAAACTGTCGATCTTAACTGGCATTTGTAAAAAAATGATCATAATGCTTATTCCTTCCACCATTCAGTCTGTAGTGGTGGAGGACCCTTGGCATAGTTTGAGCTGAGTATCCTTTCATTGCTGTGTGAATATTCTTTCCAACACTTTGTATTAAATAAAATAACTGTTTTATCTGGAGTGTTTGAGGTCTGTTGCATAAACAGTTCTATTTCTAACTGACGTTATAATTATCTTTGAAAATTGAATCACATTTGAATGATACCTCACAGCCCAGAACTTTCTCTGAACAATAGTTGAAAAATATGCATAATTAGTGATACTAATCTGAACATACTTTTTTCTTCTTCATTGTAATATACTGCACTTTGATTGTGAAGGGCTGAGGTTATGAGACAAACACTGTTTCATTGGCTCTGCTTTTATCTTTTTGAAGCTAAGGTGGTCTTGCTATCAGACGTTAGGTTGATTTGGTGTACTGTTTTCACTAGCTACTCTGTCAGGATTAATAAGGTATGAGTAAAATAAAATGTGTTTCAAAATGAAATTGGAGTTGCCAGAAATGCAACAAGAGAACTGCTGATATGGAAGAAATGCTTGGTTAATTCATTTTATTATATAAATAAGTTATACTTTCTGAGAGAAATCCAGCTATGTTTGCTGCTGTAGTTGCATGATACTGCAGATCATTAGCATATTTTCAGAAGAAGCATTCTCTCCCTTCACCATTATAAATATTTATGAATTATATTCCGATTTGTTTTAGCATATATTTTATGAAGCATTTTTGGGTATAACTTAGTGTATTGCATCCAAGTTACAACCAAAGTTGGGGTACCAGACACACACAAGCAAATATATGCAGATATATATAATAATAATTGGTTAAAACTTACTGTACCTGTGTATCAATTCAGGATATTGGAGTGATCAGGTCTCTGTAACTGATTCTGAAGTTTCCTTTGTAAATAGATGGGGTTTTTTAGTTTTATGCAATCTAAAGACATTTCTGTTTAGGCTGTCAATCAAAAGCAGCTGCACTAGTTTGTTTCACAGTTCTGTACATGCTTTAATTATACCTTAAATAACCTTTCTTTGCATTTCTCAGTAACTAAACTTTTATAATTTGCATTGATGCTATTAGACATTATGCTTTCAAGGTTTCTCCTGTTTTGTGTTACTATTTTGTATCTTTTAATACAGTTTCTGTTTTTTTCTTCAGAAGCCTGTGAGATGTAGCTTCCTGATAGCATTACATTTATTATTACTGTGCCATTAAGATATTTCCTAATTATTCTGCAGTTAATCTAGGGTCATTCAGTCTACAAATATAATAGGGTCATTAAGAGATTTCTCATAGATGGAGACAAAGTACATTCATAACTATTTGTTAGTAATATCTATTTGTTATCACGTTATCTCTAGTCCTTTATCAAAATTGTGTGGTTTCAGTGATAGAGTGATACAGTTCTTGTGTTGGTGAGTGCTGCTATTGTACAAGAAGTAGCTGATAGCTTGTTTAGACTTTCATAATGCGGTCTCATAAGTGAGGAAAGCTTACAGAATCCTACAATCATAAAATGCCAAGTACACCTCTAAAACATGTCCCTGAGCACCACATCTCGTTGTCTTTTAAATACCTTCAGGGATGATCACTCAGCTGCTTCCCTGGGCAGTTGGTTCCAGTGCTTCGCAACACTTTTGGTGGATTTTTTCCCTAATATCCAATTTAAACCTTGCCTGGCATAACTTGGGGCCATCTCCTCTTCTCCTATTGCTTATTACTTGGGAACAGAGACTGATCCCCACCTTGCTTTCAGGTAGTTGTAGAGCGATGAGGTCTCCCCTGATCCTTCTTTTCTCCAGGCTAAATAACCCAAACTTCCCCTGTTGTTCTGCACAGGACTTGTGCTCCAGACCCTTCCCCAGCCCCATTGCCCTCCTCTGCATACACTCCAGCACCTCAAAGTCTTTCTTATAGGAAGGGGCCCAAAACTGAACACAGTATTCAAACTGCAAATGAAGGCAAAATAATGCAGGGAAGTAAATGATTAAAACAGTGTTTCAGGGAATATGTAATGAATTAAAAGTCCTTGGAATTGTTAGAGATCCAAACTGCCAAAGAAGTTTGCTGGTGACCTAAATGAATTTGAAAACATGCATATTAGACTTGCAATGCAGTGTGCTACTGCAAATACCTTGTAATGTATGATTAGAATTTGATAAATTTTTTTTAAACTGAAGATGTATTTTAAACAATATGAAGAACTGTAATAGGATCATGTATACAAAAAAAAAAATATAAGTGTTCAAACTTACTTTGAAAGAATCGAAGAAAGCAAATATGATTTGATAGCCCTTAACAAAGTTTAAAATGTAGTCATTTTAAATAGCTGTGAAATCTCTGATGTAGTGTGAATGCACATTCTGGCATGAACCTAAATGAGAACTTCCTCACTGACCTTGCTTGCTAAACCACAGTGATGACTGCAAAACTTTAGAGCAGTACATTTTGCTGTCAGCTTATAGCATCTGAAGGACTATGAGAGCAAACCACATATTGTATCAAGAAATAGTTTTTTACCTATTTTATTATATAAGGATTTGATAAAATTTTAAAATTGCAGTAACATAGAGCTGAGACCAGGACTTTGGAGTGGGACAGCACAAAAAACTTTTAGGTCATTTGGAAAGTGTCTATTGAGGAATGGTGCATATTTAACAAAATATATATTTAACAAAACCTTATTTAAATAGATTTGTGTGAAAGCTAAATTCTAGTTACCTAGAATTAGAATGGTTTGTGATCTTGTGAAATTGCCCATATTCAGGGAGACAGCAGAGTTCTTCAAACAGATAGCTTTTTTGAGGAGGGTGGTGACACTTCATGTAATTAAGTGTTCAGCTGCTTGCCCCCAGGGCTAGGAATGTGAACACTCAGCAAAAATATATGGCAATATACAAGAGCTGGGAAACCACTTGAAAATAAAGGGAGGAGGGGATTTGTCACTAAATGGATCTATCTTCTGTCTACATTTCAGTGTTGAAATTTGTACCTCAGAAGATGTTCAACCAGGGGGCTGAAGTAGGGTGGCACTGAAGTATCAGATGAATATCGGCTCTAGCCAGCTTGGAGATGTCCCAGAACACATTTGGTCTGGCTTACTGTTTTGGCTTCTAGAGAGTTTTATTTGCATTGTTTTGGTGCATAGTATAAAGACAGGCAACAGTCCAACTTTTCTGTATCATAGAAAACTGTGTCATAGATTACTTTTCAGTATAGTGTCCAAATTCAGACTGTATTTTTATAATTCCTGAACAATATAATTCTTCCTTTTTAGCATAAAAATTACTGAATTGAGGAAAAGAATTTAAGACAGAGAGACTGATATAGTGTTACTGCCAGCACATCTGGAAGACAGTTATTCTCTAATTACCCAAGAGACAGAAGAGAAAACTGGCAGCTTTGCTGCTGTTATAAATCCCATCGCTTCTAAAGGAGTTAATGGCTGCCCAGCTAATCAGTCTTTGTTATCTTGTAACATTCAGAGACAAAATAAAAGCCATAAAATAAAAAGCAAAGAAAACTCACTGGTCTGTTACATTAAAATGTGTGGTTTTGTCTTTCCAATGCAATCCCAACATATCTGTCTTCCAGTGTTCAATTTGGTTTTAAAATGTGCAAGCATTTAGTTGTTTGGATGAAAATTGGTTCTGTAGGTGGAATGGCTGTTGTTGTTACTAACTTCCCATCTTTCATCTCATCTTTTGAGCTATGTGCCTGAGCTATGCTTAAAATGGCTGTATCAATTTTACCACCAGCTGCAGAGCAGGTCTGCCTGTAACAAGCTTGTTACTCTTATTCTAAATTTGACTGTAAAAGAAAAGAGAAACATCACATGTGAAAACCTGGAGTATTTGTCTTCCTTTTCTTTGGAGGCAAGAGCCACAAATTACTTACCTGTCAGTAGCACTAAATGAAAAAAAGACAAATTCTATTAGTGTACAGTGCTCTCACTGGGGCAGATAAGCTGAAAGATAAATTTTCTTAATGACATAAATAACAACTCAATTTGGAAAAGGTCCTGAATATCATAGGGGACATTTTAACATTGCCAGAATGTTGCCAAAGTTCACTAGCAGAATAAGGAGAGAACTTCATATCTCACAAGAAAATTCTGCTTATATCACTTTCTTACTCATGGAGTGCTTAGGAAATAAAAAAAAAAAAGAAGTATGGTACTTACAGCACATTCCTCTCTTACTGAGAGATGGAGTGAAAAATAATGTCAGATTGAGATGATCAGTGATATTCCCTTCTGCAGTTGATAAAACTGAATTATGTCTCACTGGGTCACAGATACATTACATTATCCCATACTTCATAAAAAGGCCACTAGTTCTTCTCTTAAGTGTCCACTGAATAGCTTTCTTCAGAGGTCCTTATGTCCTGAGCAGTAGTGGGTCACAGTAAAGTTTATTAACTATCTGATTTTTTTTAATGTATGAAAAAGGTCTGATGTAAGTAGATGTAGTCACAAATTCAGAGTTTAAGGAGAAGCACCTAGTTGTCTATTGGTAAACTTCAGTGCCATACCAATAGCTGCAAGCTTGTCTTCCTTAGAGTTTAGGATTTTGGACACCCAGCTCCAAACACATGCATTTCAAGTTGTAAGGCAATATTGTAGTGTTTTATTATGTATAGAATCTCCTGCTCTGAATTTCAGATTCTCAGATTTCATGGGTGAGTGCAGCCTTGTGTTGAAGAATTCCCAATCATTTGCTGTAGTTCTTAGATTGGGATTTTGGTTTTTTTTTCCCGAAACATATTTTAGCTGACATATAGGAGTCACCTGATTTAAGATGACATTTACACCTGGCTTGGACTAAGAATCCCCATCCTACAGCAAGACACTTCTCTGTAATAGATTTTCTCTGCTCATATGCAGCAATGTATCTTTCTTCTGAGTGGCCTTGCTGCTCTGTTCTGGTGTTTTCATGGGAAGGTGGGACTATCAGAGCACGATGGAGCAAAACAGCGTGGCTGGGACCATAACAGATCTGCAAGTGCAGCTGAGGTTTGTCTCCCCTGTTTGCTCCTCACAGGAGTGGGATGTGAGTAATAGCCTCATGCTGCTCTGAGTCATAGCAGGAAACTTCATCAAAACAGAAAACTGCCAGGGTGTTTTCTACTGTGCACCTTGTCATCCCACCTTGTTACTGTCTCGTGGGAAAGCTGGTCTGTGAATAGATGCTTTTTGCTTGTACCCTAAAATGGTAGGAAACAGCTCTAGAAGACTCTTCCAAAATAGCTGACTGATTTTCAGTTGAACATAAACAAAAAATCAGTAGATACTACCCATCCCTACTCAAAAATAGCTAGACAAAGTAGTCCAATTGTATTTCTCTCTGCTTTGCTGTCATGGGATACTTTTTTGTTGAATTGTTTCAGGGAACGACATGGGGAGATTTGTCAAACTGCCATTTAGTGAGTGTGGCCAGACTGACTTTGAATGTTCTGTTTTCTATTTTGCAGCTTTTTTGAAGTCTCCAAATCAGATTTTTTAACTAGTATTATTTATGGCCAACACATGACAAAAAGAAAGGCTTACGTTATTTGAGTTTGTAATACAAAGCAACTTCAGGAGAAAGCAAAAGATCTAACATTTCTTTTTTGCCTCATGCGTGGCTCAGGGACTAGCTAGGTAATTACTTGAAGTCTTAATTCATGCTAAACACTCTCAATGCCAAAAAGAATTAGAGACTTGTCTTTGGGTTGCATTAATTGACTTAGCTCAAGAATGATTTTCCCAGATTTGTCTGTCTTAAAAATTCAGAAGTCTCCTGTCACATCCTGGTTTACTAATCTGGGATATTTTAGCCATTGAATTCTTAATAGTTTACTTTAAATGCCTTTGGGAAGGAGAAACAGAAAGAGTTCCAATTATTTTTTCTTTTCCTTAATCCACATGGTGTTCCTGTAAGGGTTTCACGTGGCAGAGAGTACACAGAAAAAATACTGCAAAAGAATAGATAATTTTTACATACAATCTGGAATACCCTTGAGAATTCCAGTTTCTCTCTGTCCTATTTCTACTTCTATGATCATTAAAATTGTGTTATAAAACTATCCCTCTTTTCCTCAATTATATACTACTCACAAAATCAAAGGCCAGACTGCTCACAGTGGAAGAGGTATTTATGAATTTTACAAAGTTCCTGCTTGTGCATCTGAATCATGTCCTTTCTTAATTTTCTACAGATTTCTAAAAGAACCATTTCTTTATAGTGTCTTGCTTTTGAGCTTTTTGTTTTGTGGCTTAGTGTTATGCAAACACTCTCTGAGCTATTTTCACACATTTCTTCAGAAAAAGAAAATAATAGTTCATTTTAGCATTAGTAACTATTGTCTTAAAGATGGTCATCCCTATACATCTTTTTGAATTCTAGAACAGCAGAACAGACATATTTGTTAGTAAGACCTCTATATTCTCTGTCACTATAAAATAGTCTTCAATACTATGCAAAAGGAAGGGAGATGACTGGGAGGAAACTGATAAATTGGTAATTAAATGGCTGTGCAGGAATCTGTGGCTGTGGATTGATGATAGAAATGGGCCAGTGCCTTGTTGATTTTGGTCAGAATGCCTCCCTGATTTTATACCTTCCCCATGTTTTCCTCCTCAGAAAGCAGTAGAGCAGCCATTTAGTTGTGCCACCTGAGAGATGGCCGAGGGAGCTAATCCTGCTTTAGCAATACATAAATAATAAATAAGTACAGTAGCCTTCCACTTTCTCTTGCCAGCCAAAATGATTTATTATAAAGCTTTAAATCTGGTTCCACAAACAAATATTCTTGTATTCTGGCACCAGCTGTGCACTGAGGTAGAGGTCACAAATAAATGGTTGGAGCCAGGGGCACCTAAAACTAGTTTTGTTGCCAAGGGCATCTTAACCTGAAAACAGAGCCTTAGAATAATATTAGGAACAGAAATATTTGTACTCCCTGCAGGGAGCTGGATCTGTTTTCTCTTGTGTTTGGTTAAAGTAAATTTAAAAATAGAAAAATGTATGAAACCATCAATGATTCTCTCCATTTGAAACTAATGAGAGAGAAAAGAAAACACAATTTCATCACAGTTTTTGCAGATTTGAGGCTTGAATCCCAAAGCTATTTTTTGTCTCAGTCTTAATGTTTATTAGGGCATTTCATTTGAATATGTAAGATTTTAATATCTGAAGTAACTATTTGCTTTCTTAAGACTTTTGTGCCTTACACCCATTCCAAGGCAGCCCTACTGGAACTGTGGAGCAGTTTACACCCATTCCAAGGCAGCCATACTGGAACTGTGGAGCAAGAGCAAGTGAACATACCTTCTTGAAAGTAAATTTCTTTTCTATAAGAAGGTCAGAGCATCCATTTTTTGTGACACTAAGTATTACATATTTTTGGCACCTGATGTGAGAGTAGAGTAGAACTTTTTATCAGGTATAATCTCTAGGAATCACAATATTATAAAATCTGACCTGATTCTCAAAAAAAAACCCCAAAAAAACATCAAAAATTAAACCCTAAAACAGTACTGATGTGATTTTTTTCAGATAGTTTCCTTATAGAAGATTTACTTCTTGCCAGCATGGATGCTTTAAGGATTTAACATATTTTCCTCAGAGACACCATATTAATCCACAGATGTCTATACTCAGGCTACATAAAGGAGCATTATTGACCAGCCAAAGGAATCAAATAATGTCTTCTTTCTTCATATTTTCCATGAGGAAGAGAAAGAGCTTCCAATGAAATGCTAGGTCATGCTTTGTAGAAATGCTTCTCTGTCTAGCTGTCTTTCACCTCATGAAGGCTTCAAAAGGGACAGTGACTGAATCACCCTCAGTACTTGAAATGAAGCTGAAGTTTCTCTTCCACGTTGTGAGACTGACTCCTCATTCAGAATTTATCCTTTCTGGCTGTATTTCTGGATTTAGGAGCCCTTGGTATTACCTCTGGCTTCCAGCACGACACTTGTGAAGGCTAACTGATCTCTTTTATTCATACAATCCAACAGTTGCACGTTGGAAAATATTGGTGGAAAATTTCAGTGTGGACGTTACAGTATGAGATTAATAGAAGAAGCTTCAGTGGTTTCTTTTTACTCAGATTTTCGGCTCAAAATTTCATATAAGAGTGCAGTTAGATTCAAGACTCAAAATCCTTAAGGAATCAATGAAGATATTTAAAATTAATATAATGTATAAATGTATTAGAAATGCCTAAATAAAGACCAGAAATGGCAAAGGAAATGGATACTGGGGAGCGGGATGGCAGGGGGACTGTTCTAAAATGTGTTTTCTGTAATGGCTATACTGTCTTTCCAACTCAAGTGTCCAGTGAAATTAATAGAGGACTGCTATATTATTAGCAGTAAAACACTGGAGCAAATTCAGAGTGATACTTCTTTCCTTAGGTTGTAATATTCAGTGTTTCCTGACCTAAGGAATTAATTAGTAGGGTCATAAGTGCTTTGTACGCATTTCCCTTCTGAGTTTGTCTACATTTTCATGTGGTACTTATTACTAGAGCAGTAAGTTCCACAAAACTGTTTTTAAGGATATGAAGGATATCCTCTATTAATTTATTTACTGCGAAAGTTTCCTCTCATGCTAATTCTTTGCATCATGAAACAGTGAGCACTTATTCCCTGTCCATCTTTGCCATGGCAGTCATGATTATATGTGCTTGCACAATCTCCTCAGGCATGCCTTTTCCAGGCATTTCCATTGTTTCAGTCAATCCCATTACAGAATCTGCTATATATTTTTGGTATCCTTTCCCTTCTCCATACATTTCTACTGCACCATGTTTTTTCTGAGAAGCAGTAACTCTGGTTCCAAAAGCCACGTTGACATTTCACAATTTTACAATACTTATTCCTTTCCTATTCAGTCTGATTTTTCTTTTGTTTTTGACTAATTTGAGTGGTATTGCAGCCAGGCTTACTGCTCTGTATTTCCACAGTCCATATCCAGTCTCTTGGAAAAATATTTTTTTGGTCACAATTCCTACTTATGCACTAGTAATAGGGCCAGTTTAAAGGCTAATTCATTCACTTTACTTAATCTTTGGAATTTGCATTTGAGTTGTTGAGCTCTTGTATAACTGCTGTTGTGTTGGTTGTAGTAATCTTTTTTTATTCATTTTATTGATTATTTTCCAAAGCCTCTTTTACTAATGCTTTCACTGAGAAAGCCACTTATTTGATGCCAGGGAAAACCCAACCAAAACCAAAACAGTGGTTTAGATGTCACTCAAGCTCCTTGGTAGATTGATGCAAAGAATTAATTTAATTGCTTGTTTTATTTTTTTCTTTTACAGCCTTATGTTCTTTGAGCATTTCTTTAACATGCTGATAATCTTTTGGCCGTGCAGGCTCCCACTAGCACCAGATACTCTTGTTTTTCAAGATTTTTATGCCTCAAAATGTTCTTTGGCCTGACTTTACATTTAACATGTTAAAATTTATGCTCATCTGTGTTTTCTTCAGTTGTATACAGATTTCACTTTTTAAGGAATGCATTGTAAAAATTATTTCTGCCAGTTTCTAACTGTTAAAAAGCCGGGTTTCATTTGGTCCTTCATGTGTCATATATATTCACACTTATGTTTTATGATAGTGTTTATGAAAATTTAAATCATGCTTTAAAAACTTTAAACATCTCCATTTAATTTCTTTTTACTAATTTAGATACTTACATACATAGCTGATATATTTGAAGTGAATTCTACTGTGTTAATGTTTTAATTTATTAACCTCAATTATCTTGTTTCTTCATTAGAACACCATATATCACCTCCTATGTAGTGTTTTCATTTCTATAGTAGAATGTATTCAACTAATTATTTTAAACACAATTTCCTAGTTACCTACCATTTCAGTGTCCTCATTTGTAATGACTTAATTAATTTGAATTCTTTTTTAATGCTGTCACCTCAGAGGTGTCATGTTGAAAGCCTTTGTTTCCTTAAAAAAAAGTCATTATTTTTTACCAAGAAGAGAGATTGCCTGTGATAGGTAACTGTGCTTCTTTTCCTCTTTCCACTGAGACATTGCTCAAATTGCTCCACTGAGAGATCATTGCTCAAATACCTCCTTTTCAGATAGCTTGTGATACCATTTGCTCACAGAAGGAGTTCCAGCTCCTTAAAACCCAAACAGATTCACTATCCCTTTCCATTTCTCTGATTTCCTTTTTACTGGAGACCTAGATCCCACATCTATGTTTCTGCTTTTATTTCTATTACCATTAATGTACCCTTAAAAGAAAAACAAATTCCTGCTTATAGGAAGTGCAGATTGAAAACATGGAGATTTCTTAACCTGGACACACCAAGATCAAAGGGAGAAACCTAGTTCCTGATTTTATTCTGGCTTTTATGTATCATCCAATCAATTACCTCAATATCATTAAGCTAAAACTACAGGAAATAGGAGTTTTGGAAAGATGAGAGACTAATTGGGAACAAGGTATAACTCCACAGGCATGAATTCCTCTCTTCAGATATGGAGTTAAGGAATCTTTGAAAAATAAAGGTATATAAACATTAATGAAATGATTCAGCACTAAATAAGCATGCAAATACATGCTTAGTTTCTGAACTATTTCAAAGAATGCCAAAGGAAGCTCTGAGACATTTTTGGCATTCAATTTTCTTCCTTTGTATCCTGTGAAAATTATTAAGATTTGCTGGCCAAGCCATCTCCCCCATTGTTGCTGTACTTCCTGTGTCTCATAAACAGCCAAAACTCACAACATCTGGTTAACAATTTGTTATACAGACAGTAACAGGTTACCTGAACAGTATCTGGGCTTGTTTGCTAAAAATAGTCCTAATTGCAGTGAATTTTGTTATATGAATATATATTCATTTTTCTTACTGGATAATTTCAGCAAACTCGTCAAAAGGTAACATTTTACCTTCATTAGTTGTGAGAAATTATACATAGCTACTCTTATAGTTTGGAACAGTAGTGATATTTTTTCCTTTTTTTTTTTCCTCCCCAAGAAAGATTTTTGTCATTTCTAATCACTTTGTTATTGTGAGTTTTTATTTGTTTTAGGTAATCAGTATTTTGTTTATGCATTCAATGGTAACATTCTCAACCTAGAAGAAACAAATAGCAAAATATCAGCTTCCTTGCATGAACATTCCCTCATAATATATGTGTTGCACATAAAATCTCCTTTTTCAAAAGTCTTGAAATTTCGAATTTGCATGAATCAACACAATGCTTTGCTTTCTAGATGACAGAAAACACATTATAAAAGATTGAAGGTGTAATTTTTGCTGGGTTTTTTTTTTTCAATGTGGATATTTTCTAGGATTAATTGTTGGCAATTTGTATTTGAAGAAGATGCACAGTGGGGTTTTTTTCTGTAATTTTCTCCTGAACTTTAAAGTAGTCACATGTCTAGTCACAACTTTTAGGTATCAGCACTATCATTGTTCAAATTGTCTGCATTAGTTATAATATTTTATACGCACACACACTCACACACACTCGTGTGTAGATATATGTATATGTATGTATATATATATGCACACTGTCTGCACTTTGGATGTGAAGTTAGAAAAATATCCTTGAAAATTATGATTCCATAAAAAAAAAAAAAATAAGCTTTTTGCCTTACTGTTTTCCAATCTGTTTTTATCACCTTCATTCCTGGAAAGAGGTTTAAACCATCTATAGGATTCTCTTTCAGGTTATTTTGTATATAACCAGTGTATGAATACCAACTTTCTGCATTAAATACAGTAACAGTAATGAGGTACTGTTTTTCTGTTTTCTCATGGGCTGTCAGCTCACAAATGTTTTGTTCCATTTGTTATTACTGGTATTTTTCAGGATGCTATTGTTAATGGAAATTTGTGACTGGTCACTCATGTTTGTCCTTAACTTTAGCTGTTAGTAAAGAAAACTTTCTCAATCAATTCACAAACTGCAGTTTTGCTGATGCTGCTCATTTCATGCTGTGAATTTCTGCCAACGCTAAGCTTGTGAAGCCCTAAGCTAATTGACTTTCCAATTTCACAATTGAAGTAATATTGTGCCAAATTTCTTGGAACATTATTTTATAGAAGTTCGTGCACGAAATTGACCCACATGAGTTGTTTGCCATCTGTTAATAAAACCAGAGCAAACAAACCACAAACCAGAAGTAAAAGAAATTTACAATATCCTTCATGCAGAAGTTGACAAGTTGGCGTGCAAGAGTACCATAGAGAAGCTTACATTCAGAATCACACTTTTAATGACACTGTAGGCTAAGAAAGAAAGAAAAACTGGTAGTAAAGGTTATAGAATAAAATATTCTAGGACATTCTTCCTGATACACACCTTTTCTTGTTTCCTCACCAAATCAAACATGTCCTGTGGTTTTGTTTCATGTAAGACATTGTACATAGCCCCAAAGGTTACAGTGAGTGTAGCAAAGTTTTACAAACAATATTTCCAGCTGGAGTAAAAATAGAAGATGCAGAGATATAACATTTTATCTGTCATAAATGCCAATTTTGACAGGCTTTTTTAATTTAAGTGGTATAGTCAGCTGAAGAAGAGTTTGCCATACAGGCAGGCTTACACTTTTAATGTGCATAGTAACATCTACAATACATTCTCAAAAATGAGAATCAGATTATTTGCTTTGTTTTCCTGTAAAAAATATCCCGTTGTTTCATTTCACTTTGTCCTTTTTCCTTTGACATTTCCACCAAGCACTTAACAAACCTTTTTCTTTTCCTGATTTACAAGGAGATTTTCAAATGTGCCTTGCATCAGCTTGTAGCAGTGGGCATGTTTAAATTTGAGAATCAAGGTTAAAACTTCTACCGTAGCATGCTTCTGAAGGCTAAGTTGGGAATTTTTCTAAACAATGGAAAAGTACAATTTCATCTCTGGCTTCTGCAGTGAAATGCCAAATTTTAGAGTTAGTTTCACTGGCTTTCCCTTGAGAGGCTTGGATTGCTCAGACTGGGTTCCAAAATATGCTGACTGAGGAGTGGCCAAGGGCTCAGAAAAGAAAATTAGAGCATCAGAATAGTGCTTGTCAACTGAAGAGTTATTCAGAAACATAACTTAACAATGTTTTGTTGGAAAAAGCATTTTAAATCCTTCCAAAACAAAAATCACCCTTTTCTCTTCTAAAAAAGCCTATAGCTAGGTTTTCTGTTACCATATCCTGAAGAAAACTTTTCTTTGAAGATCCAGTCATGGATCTCCTGTATGATAGGTGTCTCAATATCTACACAATCAAATATAAGAATAGGAAAGAACCGTTCCTATATTTTCTTCTTCCTTAATTATAAGAAAAAGGTGTACTTCTGTCCATAGAGTTGTTATTTTTTTTTCCTGTTGAAAACTGGAATGGGCCTTGAGGGTTTGTCTTGCCCGTGTCCAGCGACTCTGTAGGATCAGGTGTTCCAAGGAATTCCCTAATGTTTGTCTAACTTGTTTTGAAACAGCCTTTTAGTCACTGTATTTTAGTACTTTATGATCAGTTTATTTCTTTTAGGACTGGGAGGCTGACAGGATCTTTTAAGTCATAGGTGTGGATGTATGCACTCATTGCATTTGAGATTTTCAGTTGGAAACTAAGTACTTACTTGGATCTGCTTTTAACAGTATTTTTTTTAAGAATTATATGTTTTTGTTTACTTATGTTGATGTTGCTGGTGGCATTTTCTTTTATTTTTTACGGTGTGAGGTTACCTTATATTTGCTATGCTTTCCAGCTTGTTTTTAGAAGATATATGAATAGATTTGTAATGAGGCAGTGTCAGGAGTGATATTTTATTTTTTGATGTCAGAAGAATTTATAAGCAAAGCAGCAAAGCCATTTAACTACAGGAAAGTGATAAAGGGTTGTCACTGACTTTCGGTTGAGAATGCACAGTATGCACAGTGGTATTCCTCAGCAACTTTCAAAAGGGAGGCTAGTCAGTGAAGAAATATATTTCTGCATGTTTGCATTCCCTCTTTTCGATGTCATTGCCTTCAGTCTTGTCAAATTCTGCAAAAGGTAACGTTTAGCACAAGAAGGCATTTGAAGAGAAAAATAAATTACTGCAGAAAATGGGATGCTGCTTCTTTTGAATTGTCATGGACACAAAACTCAGCCACTGTTTTGTCAGAAGTTGTGCTACAAATCTTGACTTAATACAAAGCCTGAAGTTTTCATTTTGTTTTAATGTCCCTTTCAAGACTTTTGCCAGGAGCAGAGAAGCAACTGCTTAAGACTGACCCAGTTTATAAACAGAAGGTCTGTTATGGGTCATAAGAATAAAAAGTGCATCTGCCTCAGATGTTTTTCTCCACCAGTGCCCATAAGCTGATATGCAGTGAGCATTAAAAGCAAAACTAATTTATGTGGTTTTCACAACCAGTGTCCCAGCTTCCAGTGGTTTCTCACCCATGAGCTTTCCATGCTTTCTCTGCTTGGTGGTTCTTAACAGATCCTTCTTCCAGCACCTGTCCAGCCTTTCCTTGAGTCCACTGCTATATTGGCATCTGCAATACTCTTTGCCAAAAATATATCCATGGCTTCCTCCGCACTACCAAACAAACCATCTCCTGTGACTTGTTTGAATCTGTATCTTGCTCTCTTCCTTTCGTACCCTCAGTTCCTCTATTAGGAGAGTTGGTTAATAATTTGCCCCCAGCCCTCTCACACCACATTGCTTTTTGATCTAAGACATCTGTGCTTCATTCACCTTCTCTGCTGGCCTCTCCACCCCTTCTCCAGGCTGAAGAGGCCTCTTTTGCTCCTCTGACATGTTTCATCCTTTTTCCTCTCTGACCCTTCCTATTTTCCCTCTTTGAGAGGAATGAAAGGTGGGGTGACCTCAAGTGTGGGTAAATCATGGTCATAGTGGCACAAAAATGCTCTCCATTTTTCTTTGTTGCTTTCGTGACCAACCTTAGCACTTGATTTACTCTTCTGACAGCTGCTGAGGACCGAGCAGGTGTTTCTAAGGAACTCTCTATACTGTGCTGAGGCTTGAAGCCCCTCTTTTCCTAAAATAGATGGTCCTGATTTCCAGACTTGTGTTAACTGATGTGTTTCTGTGCTGCAATTTCCCCATTTCCTTAATAACCAGCATCAAAAGTCTTTTGGAAACCCAAAAATGTACTGAAAATTAAATAAATATGGACAATTATACTTAGGTAAATTGCCCTTGAATTTTGGTGTGTATGTTATCTTCTCCCCATGTCATAATGTGAAGTAATTGTATATGCTCTTTAGTCATGCACCTCGTTTCTTCTGAAATGCAGTTTCACTACAGGGACATTAAAATGCATTAATGACATGAGCTGTATGCCTATATCAAAGTTCAAACTTCTTATCTCATTAGAACTGGAAAAAATTGGCAGAAAACTTTACAAGTCAAATAAATCTTTCTATTCTTTTTAAAGAGAATGGGTCGCTACTTTCATCCTCTAAGATCAATGAATTAAATATGGGTTCAGTATAAATTTTGTGCCCTCCTAATCGAATGATATTCATCAATTGCATAAGAAATTAATGCAAATTCAGTGTCTCAGGTAAAGATAGTAACCATAAATCTGTGGTTTAGATAGATAGAATATTCTTATTTTCTCTAAATGATGGTACAATGAATTAGCTGAAAAAGTTATGTTTTTAGATTGGTCTATTGTGAACTCTTTTCTTCAGATAAAAAAGGTAGGATTTTCTCCGCCCAAGCAGAAATGGTTTAGATAAGAGAAATAGGGTACTGGAATGTACATATTCAGCCAGCTAATAATTGTTACGTGAAAATGTATGTCATTCAAATAAAAATTCCTTGTACTCCCAAATTCGCTATTGCAATTCAAAATTCAAATTCAGGTGCTGATGCCTACACATGAGAATATATTTTATGTATAAATAAGGTAATTGTAGCAGACTGCTCAAAAGACAGGAATTTTGTCCCTATTTCTATTGTTCAGTGAAGCAATAAGCAGCAGCAATCATGCTCTCAAGAAAGATAAAACGAGTAAAATCCTGTGTACCTTTAAAATAATTGGCTTTGTGTTTGTGCATGCACAGCAGCCAAGGACTTAATGAAAACTTTTAAATCCTTCATTCATACAGCCTCATAGAGTGTAAACAACCAGGTAGAAGACTTTGATAGACTGCCTCATTATAGTGGTGCCTGTGCCATTTAATCACAAAGCAAAGGCAAGCCAGTGGCCTCTTACAATGTAGAATGTAATTTTTCTATTTGAAAACTATTTTGCACAAGCCAAACTCAATTGCTTTAAAAATAAAAGCTGAGGCACCTATTCCAACCTACTTATATTGACCCATATATATTTTCCTTGCGACTCAGGATGGATATGCCTGGAAGAAGCCATGACTCTGTGTAAATGATACTCAAACCTGTCAAAATATTAGCATACAATGCTAAGTTTATTTATAAAAAAATTAGCTTTGACTATGGAAGTTCTTCATGATTTCTCTCTCTTTCCTTTTTTATTTTATCATAATGAGCATAAACACAACCTCCATCTTTGGTGCAACTGTTAGGATTTCTTTGTAAATTTTCTAGAACTCTGTATTTTTTCAAAATACAGGCCAAAATTTCAAAATACAGGTAAAAATGTGTTAGAATCAGATACAATTTAAAATTCTATATTAAAAGCATTTGGGTTTTGATACAAACTGTTTTATTATCTTCATTTTAAGAATGAAGTCTATTTGAAGATGTTAGTCAAATCCATTGTATAATGCTGTCTTATCATAGACTTTCGTTTTTTCTTTTCAATCTTCCTTTAAAAGTACCTTGTTTACAGCAATATTTGAATATTTGCTAACTACTAAATAATTTGTGTCTTCTTAATCATGAACGTGCTCTATCTTAATTATAAGACTTCATCTTACCAGTATAATTAAACTGTAAGAAAATATGTAATTAAACCTTCCCTGATGGAATACAATTTATAATTGTCCTGGTTTAGCACCAGCCAGCAGCTAAGCCACACACAATCACGCACACACTTTTCCCAGTGGGATGAGGAAGAGAATCAGAAGGGTAAAAGTGCAGAAACCCGTGGATTGAGATAAAAATACTTTAATAGGCAGAGCAAAAGCAGTGAGGGCAAGCAAGCCCAAACGAGGGATGAATTCACAGGCAGCCCATGTTCAACCATCCCCTGAAACCAGGGCCCCGTGACACATAATGGTTGCTGGGGAAGACAGAGGCACTCCAAACATCTCTATTTCCTGTTCCTCATTCTTCTGCCAGCTCTATATGCTGAGCATGACACCATATGGTCGGGAATGTCCCTTGGCTCAGCTGGGGTCACCTGTCCTGGCTGTGTTCTCTCCCAGCTCCTTGTGCACCCCAGCTGCCTCACTGGTGGGATGGGTGAGGAGCAGAAGAAGCCACTGTGTAAATGATGCTCAACGGTAATGAGAACATCAACTGTTTGCAGCACAAATCCAAAACACAGCCCCATACCACCAACTGTAAAGAAAATTAGCTTTGTCCCAGTCAAAACCAGCACAGTAATATAATACTTAGCAGATAGAATCTCTCATTAAATTACAGACTATTTTGTTAGTAGTGTGAGTGTCTTATATGTATTTTGTTATCTTTCTGTTTTGGGGGTTTTTTTAAGAAGGATATAAATACTGGACTACAAAGTTTACAAAGCCTGTTAGGCATAAATAATTTTATACAAAAGTATACAGTTCTTCAGACCAAAAGTGGAATTCTGTGAAGAACTGCTATGAAGAACTGCAATGAAAGTCTGTGCAAGAACTTAACATTCCAAAATGCTTGTCAAAGTGAGACCAAAGAGTCTTGAACTGTTAGCTTTCTGCATAGAGATGGATTCTGCCCTATAATTACAGCAGGTTGAAGTATGAATTGCTTCTGCCATGACATTTTCTTGCGTTTTAGGTGAAAGTTTGAGTCAGCAGATATTTGCATAGCTCTAGCTGCTTTTTACAGTCAATCTCACTGAAGCTAAATGGAGCCTGCTTATGTCTGTCAAGAGGTTCTGTATGCAAATATATGTATATGAGAAGAATGAGGTAGCTAGATAGACTGAGTGATGAAATTGACAGGGAACTTCTCTACAGCTTCCCGAGTTCCATTGTCTGAGGTGAAATAGGAAATACAGATACTTTTTCAGGTATTGAAACTGTTCAACATTATTAACTTGATACTTAATATATTGCTAACCCTGTGTCAAAGGGAAGCAGAAGAATACACGGCGGAAGCCTTTAATGCAGTTACAGCAGGAGGAGTGTCTGTGAACACCAAGTGCTGTCGGTGGGATAAACCTTCTGCTGTAGAGGTGACGTGTAAAATATGCAGAAGCTACCCCAGGTCAGAGTAAATCAAATTGATGAAGTAATCAGGTTGTCATCTCTACTTTTCATTTTCACTAATTAGATGCCTAACTAAAATCCAGTCGAATTTACATAGTCATTTTTCCTTGATGTTGTCTTTGTTTTGCTGATTCTTTAAAAAAGATACCCAGTGAACTATAAATTCTGTGTATTCTTCCACAAGGCTTGTCTGTTGTGAACAGGTACTCAATATTTTTGTTTCATCTGGACCTAAGTTTCACAAGACAGAGTAAGTAATTTCAAATGCAGGAAGTCAACAGCTCCTTTGCTGTATTTTACTTTCTATTATATATATACTTTTTTTATTGTGTGCATTTTTTATTATTTTGAATTATATTTTAAAAATATGTAGGAAACATGGTGCCAGTTTCTGGACTGGACTCTCAAAGAACTTGGCACAATCATTCTTTGTCCTGTCCTGAAAAATCTGCATTTTTCAGTTTTCAGTGAAGAGATTTGTGGCTTGTGTCATGATAAACCAGAGTCCTAATAGTTGTCATTTATCATCCAAAGAGGGACATGGATCTGAAGAACAAGATGATTCCTATTAATGCTTCAGAAAAATGAAGCTTGGCTTTTCCTTCCTTTTCATTAGGAAACCACACTCATAAGCTCTGTAGAATAAAACTCTTGGAGGGTCAACCTTTCTTAGAAGGTTTCAGGGTTTCTAACCCATTCTTAGAGGGTTTTTCTGCTTACAAACAATAAGGTCTTGATTGCGTTCTTCTGGAATAAATGGAAAGTTGATTTAAATGGAGATAATGCAAAAATAAAAATCACATCCTTATGCAAGAGACCAAAGGAAAACTACTGAGTAGTTTGAATATTTAAAACCTATATGAAAACCCAAGAAAAACTTCAAATTTAGTACTAGGAAAAAAAATAGATTTCAAATCTGGCTGGTTTTGTTTGCTTATTTACTTCATAAAAGACTACTGAAATTAAATGCTTAAAGGGAGACATTTATGGAGCTGACAGATACAACAATTAGAGGTCAGCTGGAAAGTTTCTCCTAATATTAGTTTTAAAGAAATACAGTTCTTATAGGAATTATGCTTGTATAAGAAATTAAAGAATGGCTGTAAATTGATCTTTCTAATTAAAAAGTTGATTAAAAATATAAAGTTGTGTTAGGCATCAAAAGAAATCATTTATATTTTTCCTGTCCTGTATTTCATTTTCAAAATTCATCTCTCATAATACAAAGTTCAGTTTCACAAATAGATACATGTTTCTGGGGGAGTCACATGAAAGGCAGATTCTGACCTTTGGAGAAAATGGTAGCAGCCTGAAATGCAACTTAAATGCAGCAGAAGCAGCTCGTCACTAGTGGGAATTAATTCTGAATGTCTGTGTTTGGAAAGTGAGAGATTTCTGGTTGTTTACTTCAAAACTATCTTTATATAACTTAAAGAAACTCCAGTTTTTATCTATTTTGAAACTACAACACTTTTCCAGTTTGCTCTTTACATAAGTTAGTGCTTATTTCACAAAACAAAGATATATCTGCAATAACTGAGATGACCAAAGGCAGCAGGCCTGTTCACCCAAAGGTTAATAGTAAGAAATCTGGTTAATTTAATTTGTAACTCTCCTTGTTATTGTCTTCCTTCTTATAGTGGTTGCCTGCACAGCTGCTGTAGGAATTATAGAAACTGCAGTAATTTTTTGTACACACCAAAATGGTTCTCTTAGATTCTGAGTACAGCCATATAGTAACTATAGTTTAACTGTTAAAATTCCCCTTTAAGATATGAAAACATAAGCTTTCAGAGTTTAAAAAATGGTATTGCCGTTTTACTTCCTTGGGATTTTTAGATCTATTGAAATTAGAGATTTAAAGTTTTATGCAGGCATGTAATCATCCATATTCAGTGATTTGGCAGAAGCACAGTGAAAAGTAGGGGATAATTCCACCATCCTTTCTCTTCTCCAAGCATGGCTTGGGTAGACCTCTTATACCAAATTACATAAGCATCTTTGTTGTATTTTTTAAATCTTCTGCATCTTTGCTGACATTGCTTAAAGGTGTGCTAATTACTGACAGTTGCTGTAATACTGGACACCTGTGAGCTTGGAATTAGGCAAAGACAACCAATTCATTTTATGTAGGGCACTGAACAGGGAGCAGATGGTAATAAGCTTCAGTCAACATCAAGCTGGAGAGGATTCACACCACCAAGCAAGATGTGGAAAACTCAAAATCCTTTGGCTAATCCCATGAGCCAGCCATTCTCCCTAATTGTGTCTTTCCATAAGAAGATGTACTTTACATGTTCCAGTCTCAGCTGAATGAACAAACATGATTTAATGTACTGACTGTAGGATTTTACTAATCTATTTATTAGTTCCCCTTTCAAGAGAAGTTATAATGATGTGTTTTCACTTAAAGCAATTAGAATGTATTTTTAACAGGGGAAATGACTTAGATTATAATTACAGAGCATTATGCTGCACTTTTAATGATTTTGCTCTTTAGAAAAATGAACAGTGAGAATCATTTTGCATAAAGTTATTACTTTGCTCTAACAGCCTAATACTAACTTCCTTCTCAGGCTGTTGGGTGACCACAACTGTTGGGTCAGGGATATCTTAGACTGAAATAAAAAAGAAGAACATGAATGAACATTTACAATTGCATTTTTAGCAGCTGAATATTTGAGCCTTTGTATAGTTTTGAGGCACAACCAAAGCTAATTTTTGAAGATTTTACTGCTATTTTTTTACATTTACTGTTCCCAGGGTTGAATACTCTAAAATAGAAAATTAAATCTAGTGCTATAGCAGCAACAAATGTATGAGATAGTAAAAGCAAGCATGCCTTATCCTATATGTTCAACAGACAGAAAGATATAACAAAAGAAAGGACAAATGCAATTCTACCCATTTGCCAGGAAGAAATTATGTGACACAAGGGCTTGGCAAAGAGTTGGTTTAGTCTCATGAGAAAAGTGTGCAATCACAAAATAGATATGGAGCATGACAGGTCTTCAGCCTTCTGCATCCAGTGGTTTGTATGCATTGTGTGATGGGGGGGAGTGGCAGCTGCTGTGGAGTCTGGACCAGTACTACAAGAAAATTTCATCCCTTCTCAGCTGTAGTGCAGACTCTTCTCTTAGAAGGCTATTTGGCTGAGCAGTTTTTGCAATGTTTTTTCTCAAAGTACATTAAGGAAGCGATATACATTTTCCTAACCCTGAGTCTTTCAGCCAGCATAGAAATTACTGAAATAATTGATAGTCAATAAAAGAGATGTCTCATGTTAGTGAGGTTATCTCAATCAATCCTCTGTACAGAGACCTAACTGAAAAGTGAACTATTCTCTTTAATTCTCTGAAATTACCTCACATCAACAAACCTTGCTAGGCCCCCTCCTGTGGAAGGTAATTTTCTAAAAGCATGCAAATAAAAAGCAGAAATGGCGCAGTGAGACAGAAGAGGAAAGGGTTAGAGATCATGGATTTACAGTCAAATGGTTGGAAACATTAGTCCTTTGACAGTATTGCTGTAATCTCTTAGGTAAACACTTAAACTTCTCAGAAATTTCACTGCACAGTGTACATTATTAAAGGGTGCTTTGGTGATTTGTGCAGTCTGAAAGGAGGGGGGTTCTAAGGACCTGGTATTTCGATTAAGAAAGGAGGGACAGCTGCTCATTTCTTTCCTAGACTGGAAATGCATTGGAAATAATTGGGGATGAGCTGGTAAAGTTTGGACCTTGAATGCATGCCTGAAATATGAGCCTGGGTGCAATGAGAACAAAAGTCATGAAATTGAACTAGTTCTTAATGCACTGAAACTGGAAGAAATAGGAGACTGAGATGGTGGGGAGAAGCAGGGCTCAGCAGATAAGGGGAATAGGAAGGGTGCAATAAACAAGTAGATTCATAACACAGCTCAGATCTCTTGCAGACATGTTTCTGATAAGTTAAAAATAAATTTTAGCTTCACTTAAAGTTTTTGTTGAGGTTCCATCGCTATCAGATAAAACACGGGTTGTAAATTATGACCCACCTGCATCTCAAAATACTTCAGCCATCATACCAGTTCTCTTTTTCTCCACACAGATAGATACCAGACACTGTGAATCAAAGAACTAATCAGGAGTTTGTGTGATGCATAATACTGGAAGATGATCCATGCTGTTCTTTAGCCTTCTTCTGACTCTGTTCTGAAATATCTTAATTTGATTATAGACCCATCTTATAATATAGGTCTTTCCTTTAGTCATTGCAGTTTATTAAATCCTCTAGGTGTGGGATGGCTGTTAAGGATGAACTGGCTGGGTGCCGCTAGAAAGATTTGGCTCTTGTAAAAGTCTGTCAAGACTTGACATTTCTGTTGTGAATGCCTAAAAGGGTTACAAGATTTGAGAAAAAAGCTGATACTGGCTCTTGGGGTATGTGGGTGAGCTGGAGTTGTTAAGATGCGAGTGAACAAGAAAAGCATGGAGGTTTGATTCAGAGCAGTTCTGTCAAAGATAGGGAGACTCTGGAAGACAGAGCATGTGTTCAATGTGTTATTAATTTTTCCTCCTTTTGCTTTTTACTTTCCTATCACAAGGCTGCTATTGTGTAGGCAGCTTGTCAATGTACAATACATTTGAAATTCTCTGATAGGAGCAGAGTGACTAATTGCCTTGGCTGTATTGAAGGCATAACAGTTTGTAGTCAAATTATTTCTTTCGTCAGCTTTAAGATCTGTTCTGAGAAATATACTCTATGGGGCATTCTTGGAAAAAAACCTTCTAAAATTTCATCAGAGTTCTGTATCTTGCTAAAAAAGACTCTATTAATTGCTTTTTTGCTTGTTACCTCTTCATGAATTATGACCATTATTAATGTGGTAGCTTTTTTCCAGACCTTTTTTGTTTGTTAACCAATAGTGAAACCTATGCTGTTGTGAATGTGAATTTACTATTAGTGTTGTTTAGTAAGTAATAAATGGTGGCAGTAGGCAAAAAATTTTCAATCAACTTCATGTCTAAAATGTAGTGTACATGGTATTCCTCTATCGTCTAAAGGCTTTGTATTGAGTACTGCTGTGATAAGGCATGTGAAGAGCTCATCCTTTATTTAGATCATTTGTGTTTTCATACAAATGGTATAAGGAATGGGAATGGACAATAAAATCAAGTGTCTATTGTGAAGTATACATCCATTCACTGTTTGAGATTTACTGGAAGTAACTGAAGAACTTTGATGTTATGATTGATTTAAAAAAAACGAAACCAAAGCAACACAAACCCCAGCAAAATCCCAAGGATTTGTTGGTTTCTTTGTAAGTATTTGTGTTAGCATTCTAGCTGAAGATAGTTTGATCCACTTTAAGAAGGTACTTGAAACTAGCTCCACGTTTGAATGCTTAACCAACATTTCCTCAGCCTTGCTTTTCTCTCAGCTTTCAGTAAAAGTAGAAGCCATGACGGTGCTTGGGAAATTGGTGTGTTGCTATGGAAATAGATGTGATACCACCAGTTTATGCTTCATTGCTAGATCCAATGCAAAGATATAAATGAGAGAGAAATCTCTAGGATACTGTTTCTATACAGGAAAAAAAAATAAAATACACCAAATATTAACTATGAGTTAATTGAGGTGTTTTTAATACATCATGACATTCAGGTTTTTTTTTTTCCTATGGCTGATCTGTAAAGCAGTGGCCTAAATTTTGAGAACTTCAGGTTCTGTGCCTGATTCAATCTGGTTGGACACAAACCTATTTCAGCCCAGGAATTTGGGTGCCCAACATAGATGTCAAATTACAGCAGACCTTACATAAATACTCTGTTGTTCTACTGTCCTGGTTTCATCTGGGATAGAGTTAATTTTCTTCCTAGTAGCTGGTATAGAATGCTGGGTTATAGAATGGGTAGAATGAGACCAGTGTTAGTAATACATGGATGTTTTGGGTTTTGCTGGATAGTGTTTACACAGCATTGAGGCCTTTGCTCCTCACACCACCCCACCTGAAAGGAGGGTGGGGGTGCACATGAATTTGTGAGGGGCACAACCAGGAGAGCTGGTTGAGACCAGTGGGATATTCCATATTTTATTGCATTATGCTGGGTATATAAACCAGGAATAAAGCTGGCTGGGGACCACTGCTCAGGAACTGGCTGGGCATTGGCCAATGGGTGGTGGGTGAGCAATTGCATTGTGCATCATTTATTTGGTGTGCTCCAAAAAATTTCTCAAATTGTTGTTCCTGTTGTTGGTTTCTCTTCCATTTCTATCTTTTTTAACTGTTGTTATGTAAACCCACAAATGTTACTTTTTTCCCCCCAGTTTTCACCCCCATCCTGCTGGCGGGGCACACTGAGTGTGCAGGTGTGGGGTGTTTAGCTACGTGCTGGGTTAAACCATGACACCTACATTTTCAGTTCCTGAAACAGGTTATTGTTCTCCAGTAAGCTGTAAGCAAAGTCTCTTTACTAAATTCAATAAATTAACTTGGTAATTGATGAAGGAACTGCCAGCAATCATGTTGAAGTTTCTGGTTGGGTATCTGTATATACATGCAGGGAGAAAGGTTCTGTCAGACATTTATTTTGCTGGGTTTGGAAGGATTAAGTAAAGAAATTGGCAGTGGGGTGGAGAAGGTCCAGAAGGGGAGAGAAATTGTCATTTCTGAGACTTTCCCACTCCGCTTGTTTTACTGCAAAACAGGAAATATCTGTCCTGTGGGTCTGAACAGGATCATTCGTGTATGAGATGAGTGATTTTTAGAGGTTGTCCTTTCTTGGACCTCTCTTTCTCTTCCGTGTTTTAGTCATTGCTGCTTGAATAGGTGCAAAGTTTCAGGTGCAGAGGTGAAATTCTTGCTCATAAATGAGACAACTGAAGTGTGAGCTTTGAAATCACAGCTGCCATTTTCACTGGTAAAATTCCCTTGTTTTCAGATTTTGACTATTGAGGAGTCTCCTTTGGAGACTAAATGCTAATTATTTCATTCTATCTGAAAAAATGGTTCTTCAGTGACATGAGAGAGAAATTTATTTCTCCTTTCCTTCCAATTCTCAGAAATCAAATTATTTTTTTGAGTTTGTATTTAATATCGAATAGTTGCTTCCCTGGGGTGTGGTGAATACCACAGCAAGAGAAAAGAAGCAAGGTAACATGACAAGAAGGATAGTAAATTTCACTTTATTTATATATTTACCACTATCACTTTTTTTCAAGGAATCTACTATTGGGATTTGAAAATTGATTTTTTTTTAAACTTTTTTATTGCTTCTGGTGTATCTGACTACATGTCAGTAGGTTGAAGCAACTTCTTCTGTCTGTCTTCAGCAGTACTTGTAGTTGCTTAGATAAGAATTGAAAGACATAAAGTCTAGTTATTCTTCCTAGGTGTCATCACAAAGAAGTGTTTGCCCTGTTCATTCAGCTAGCATTAATTGCAGATGATGTGCAGAAAATCAGATTTTTGGAATGCTTAGTAGTTAATTCCATTTTCCATTTGAGCCGTAATTTACATCTGTGGAATTACACCAGTCTCAGACACTTAGGACTCCTGGACTGGTAATGAAAATGTGTAAAATATAACAGAAGAAGATTTTAAGATCAATGAAATTTTGACAATGTCCCTTGTAGTTTGCAAGGTGTTAAATATGTTTTTGAAATTGTCAGAAAGCAGTTGATTTGAGCCTGTGGTCCCTCTAGCCTAGGTTGTGATATGATTTCGTGATGGATGCTGCCATCAAAACCACTGCTGCAGCAGTGGCAGAACTTAAAACCTGATGTGAAAAAGAGGAGCCAGGTGCCATTGCAGAAAAAACCCCACTTAATTTAAGATCCCATATGTTTGCCATATAGTATTTCTTCTCTAAAATTTAACAAAATTGCCATACTTAATCTGTGCAGGATACTGGCTATCCTAGACTGGTAGTAAAAGGTACAAATTCTGGACTCCCCCGAGAACTTCATGGTACAAATGTCTTGATGATGTGATCAAAACTTCAAAAACATGTGAACAAAGAGTACATTGTGTGATGGAAAGTAGAAGCACACATTTTTATAATAGTGTGAGCCCAGATACAGGGTTATTTCTGTTCCTTCATAATTTCAGAAGAATGGAAACCACCATTCCAGTGTTTGCAGTCTAATTTCTATTCAGCTTTTGTTCAGAGCCTGACATCTGCATGCATGTTTTGATCTGTGCTATGTTTCGACTGAAGAGATAAGGGCAGAGAATTATGCAACTTGGAAGCATAAAGCCTGATGGATTAAAAGAAAATTCATATTCTTACTTCAGACAAAGCAACACTAAACTTTTCTCTAGGAATTACTGAACCTTAACCCTGAGACATTGTAATCATATTTTACCTCTATGTAGTGGGCCAAAACCATTGTTAAAGGACCCTTGTTTTCACTAAACTTAACAATACATCAGCTTTTTAGGAAATCCTTTATTTGGAAGGGAGAAAGTTGAGTTTCAGCTTGGGAGGAGAAAGAGCTCCCATCCTAAATTACTTTTTCAAAAATGTGACGAAAAGTTTATATTGCTTTTATATAGCAACATAAAAAATGGGGAGGGGAAATGGGAAGAGAAGACTAAGGAAGTGGAAAGAGAAAATTAAGGGAAAAGCACACTGTATTAATGCTTTCTAGAGTTTCAGAAGTAGTCCTTGATAGACAACTGCCTTTGCTTGAGAACTATGCTTTCAGGGTGTGTAAGTGGAAAAACCTCTCGTAGGCTCTATGGACCAATTTTGCTTCAGCTCATTGAATTCCAGTTTTAAAAATAACAAAGGGCAGAACTGAGAAGAAGAAAAAGGCTGTGTGTTTAGAGAAAGAGATTTCCAGGTTTTTTCTCTCAGAAATTTCTTGCAGAGAAAATGATAACTCTAAGAGAAAATTTGAGCATTTATGTTGAATTTAGTCACTAATTCACTTATTCATAGGATCATGGAGGTCAGCTAGTCCAACACCCCAGAGTGGGACTGTTAACTACTGGTATGTGATTTTAAAATAATCTCAGCCATCACATGAAGTTTTGCTGTTCACAGTTTGCAGGAATTCTCTGCAGCAGAAATGAAAAGGATACTAAAATAGATTTCTTAATGTAAGCACTCTCTTAAAACACATGTACCATCTCATATGACAGTTCTAAGAAACTCTAATCACCTGTAGCAAAATTGGGGAGTACTGCTCTAGAAATTAAGAACTTCAGCCGGCAATGCTTGCAGGTTCTTATGTTTTTTTTAATAATGAATACTTCATTTAAATTCTCTGTGCTAATTAATTTTCCTCTTTAAGTGCCCATAAATGAGTTAAATTATTTGAATTTTGACATCTACTGTACTTTCATTTTCAGGGTGTACATTCCCCCCAGTAAACTAATGTATAAAGGTGTGTATAAAGGTATAGACACACACACTGAGACATTTAATCATGGGTGTATTTTTAGAACAAACAGCCACTTATATAATTGACTTGAATCTCTGGAGATTTGTGTAGTGTTGTTAAAAAGATCAGTGACAAGTAGAAAGACACAACATGCTCAACCTTACAGGAATTAAATATCAGTTGTATTGTGTTACTAAATTATCTTATGGTCACTGAGGGATTTTTATTTTTATATTTTGCCTTGCTTTTCCTGAAAAAACCGTCAAAGACTTCTACTTCAATAAATTAAACTATTCTTTTCTGTTTATAGGCATGGGGGAAAGGAAGAGAACTTATAACTTCTCTTTTAAAGTAATCCCATTGTAAATAAGCAATAAGACTCTCAAAACAAAGCTGAGAACATGGTCCAAAGTTTGTGCTGGAAAGGAAACCATTATCTTAACCAATTAAAAATATTCTAGTTAGTCCTAGGCAAAATTATTTAGTTAGTCCTAGGTGGAATTATGTAGCTTCAATTTTAATTGGAATTGAATTAAAGACTTCTAGAACTAGAGATTAGAATAAAAAATGTGTGGCCTTCTTAAAATTTCTGGATGCTGAAGACCACAGAAAGACAAGCTGAAAATAAGTGGACTACTTGGTGTAAGTTCTGTCAGAGAAATTCTAGTGCTTCTAAAATATTAATAATACTGTGCCTATAGAGAGAATTTGTCCCAAAAATCGGCTCTAGTATTGATCTGTATAGGTATATATTGTAAAAACATTTTTTTCCTAATTTTCTACTATGTTTTGATTGTGAATTTTTTGTTAGCAGTGATCAAAAAAGAAAAATCTGATAAGAAACCAGGAAAATATTTATGTAGACCTGTTAAGAGCAGTTCTGACCACCCAACTTAATGGCAGTATTTTGAAGTCAAGCTTGGCTCAGTTTTGTGAAATAGACCATTGCTCTCTTTTCTTCTGGTATCTGCCTGTGGTCAGTGGGAATACTGTTCTCACTCCCTTTTGAGCAAGCCCTTCATCTGCAAAAGATGTCTGGAAAAATTTAATATAAATAAGATATGAAAACCATCTAGTGAACTCTGCTATTACTTTCCACAAAGACCAAGTTTTGAAATAATGAAAACCCCTATAGTCCTCCTGTCCTCCAATGGTTGTACCATTGAAAACTACATTTTAGTTTCTTCAGCCTTCAGAAACAAGGATAGGAGCATCAAAAAAATCTACAAAATATTTTAAAGCACATTACACTAAATCAAGCATTGTAGGATGATGTTTACTAACGATTAAGAATAGGAAACTTCAGCAGTGTATGTAGAAAGAATCAGACTCCTCTATGGCATTGCACAGTGTATTTGGTGGAACATATCCTATGAGACAATTACTAATGCTAATAATATTCTTCAGTTGCTGTGCTGCTAATAATAAAAGAATAGGGACAGTTCACAGAAGAAAGGAATTCCTCTTGTATGCAACAATAGAAATAACAGCAGAAACGTAACCGTAGAGAGAGGTAGAATTCTGTGAACAAGTTTAAAAAAAATCACTGTAAATAGGGCTGATCCTCCAATTATAAGCCTTCTCTGTTTATGTAATACTTTATTAATTTATGAAGTCTTAGGATTTAAATCTATCCTAAACCAAGACTGAACTAATTTGAAGTGATTATTGAAAGATATTTAAATGTCCAGCAGGGCAGACTTAAGGAGACCACAGGGAAAACAGTAGGAACCAGGGACTTGTTAATTTGAAAGGTAGATGAGCCAAAGGAAGAATTACATATTGTGTGCTGAGAAGAGTAGAGCTAGATCCTCCTAAAGAAAAATGGAACAAAAGCCTCTGCCATCAAAAAGTAAGATGGTGCAGCATCCTCAACTGCTGAGTGTAACAGTGGCTGTCTGGCTGTGACCTGATGCTGTGAGTTCGCTGGTGAATGCTACATTTATCTAACATATCTTCACCTGAACAGCCCTCTGCTGATAGATTCCTTATATGTTAAAAATACAAAAGCCAGTGATGTACTATAACAAGTGATTTGGAGTAAAAGGCAAAAATCCGTTCATGCAGATGTTAGCTGCAGCAATTAGAATTTGCTCTGGGGCAAGGCTCATAAATTAAATCACAATTGACAACAAAAACTCTCTCCAAAGCATGGTGGCTATGTATTAGCCATTGAGCACCTATGAAAAAGAATCATGAATGTGAAATGTCCAGTATTTTCTCTCCCTGTGACTCCTCAGAAAGGAAATTATTTCTATCCTAGTGAGCCAGTACCATAAGGACAAGAAGAAAAACTGTCACACTTCAAATATCTCCTTAGATATAAATTGTGTGATGAGTACAGAAGGAGTAGCAGGCACCTATTGCATGGCTCTCTGCAGCTGGAGGAGGCAGGGCTCAGTGACTTGCACATTTTCTCTCATACATCTATGCCCAACTCTTACCTAACTCTCTCTTGGTTCATATGCAAGGGTCATTTAAGTGCACACTTTAAAGCAAAAAGGAATGTGTAGCCATTGCTGCTCTGCAGTGCTGGACTTAGACCTGTCTGTATCGAGGCAAGAGTTTTAATGATCACATACAAAGAGTTGCTTGGATTAATTTTTGAGATACTGAAATACACCTGTGATTTTAGAAACCTATTTATGATATACATCTGTAGGGGAATGGCCCTAGTATGTGTTGATTAACATGCAGAGACAGAATCTATCTGCTGCTGTCAGCATGTATTATCTGATATATAGATAATGTAAATATATACCTAATATAAAACTCTTCTCAAACTCTAATGCTTCAATGAGAATGACTGAGATTTCCAGTGCTTTTATTCAATTTTACACTGAAAACTTCTTTGTCTCTCCTCCCTACCCCACCTCCAAATCAGAAACTTTAAGGCATTAAAAAACATTTGGGAGTTCTCTCAAAGTCTCTTCTGACTTTGTTCTAAATAAAAATCAGTCAAGAAGGTGCACTTTCCGTGGACTCTTGATGTGTAAGACAGCAACTGTGGTGACCTATTCAAAAGCAACCATAGGCATAAATTCTTGAAGATGCCAAGGGTTGGTCATAATACTTTGCTTATTTAGCTGTTCTAATACTAAAAAATATAATAAAGGTGTTAGTCCATTCTCTCATAGTATCTCAATTTAGAGAATTCTGTATCATACAGAATTTGGCAAATTTTTTGTAGTTCATGATTCATAGCATGTTCTTACTCAGAGTAGTTATTAATCAAGGTAATCATTCTATTAAACCTACTGGGTATTTTCCATAAAATCTGCATATTTTATATTGTAACCATAGTTTTCTGCTGACTTTTTACATGGAAAGGTTGCTTAACAAGAAGCTGACTTGCTGTGGTTTGGGATTTCACTCACTACCGTCACTATATAATAAAGCTGTATCTGTAACAAGCTTTTAACAAGCTACCTATATTTTTTGACTTAAACTCTTACTAGGATTTCACAACTAAGATAGAAATTATTACTGCAAAACCAGATGTTGCTTCTGGTAAAATTAACACTAGTAAGCGCACAGCATTACCACCCTGCTTCTCTTCTATATTAGACTGCACATTACAGCTTCACATCTGACATCTGAGTCCATCTCAGCAGTGTCAGGAAGTGAGAAGGGAGCAACACAGCCTTCTCCTCTAGTCCTATATGCACATCTAATACTGCAAGTGAGAAAAGGTACTTGTGTTAGGTACTCTTGAACCAACATTCTAGATGTTTATACTCTGTTAAATTTGACCAGAAATGCTACAACTTTTTTTTTTTTTTCCTCTCCTTCCAGCCACTCGTGCCCTCAGGTGATCCCCAGAGCACAGAAAATCAATGTGCTTTCTATTTCTAAATGGCTGTTGAGACTATAAAAATAAATAGCATCAGTTGAGTAGACTAATAATTCTCTTCTGCCCATGGGAAATAGTTGTAGAAGGACGGTCTTATCTCCTGCAAGCTCTGGAATGCTGGTCATAATCAGTGAAAGTAGGGGGATGGATGGGAAACTTGTTTTGAGAGGGTTTTTTCCTCTAGATAAAAAGACTAGCTTAGTGGGATGACCATAACTCCTTTAACAAAGAAATTCATGTTTGGTCTATGAGACCTTGAGTGTTACCAGTTTGGGTCTGAGCCAAAGTATCCTAAAGCATGGCTTCTGTGGATTCACCTGAATGCATTTTGGGTGAATCTCTCAAACTATTCAGGGAAGATTTTTTGGAGACCCATCACAGGTACAGAGCAGGGAATTCAGAGTGGTCTTTTGGACTTAGGAAGTTTGGGTTTAGAAACCATCTGCTTTTCCTCTGCTTTATTTCCCTGGGGTCATAAGAACGTGGTTCCTAATCCCCTGTAGTAGCTATTTCCCCACAGGACATGCTGTCTGGGAATGTAACATACCAGCTGCATTTGTGATCTAAGGGAAGCTATTTCATGCTATTTTTCTTTGAGTAAAAGCTGTCTTTATCTGTTAAAAATTTGCTGTTGCAACAACAGCTGAACAGAACTGGTGTTGGTATTTACAACAGCTAAGGGCTATAGCTTTTTCTTCCAAATCCTCTTAGTTGTGTGTAAAAGCATTTGTTTTCTCATCCTTTTCTTGCTTTGGATTATGTCTTTATTCATTACAGTATTGATGCATTGTAATAGCAGACTGGTAACATCTTTAAGCAGAGATTTTCTGGAAATACATAGCACAAGAGTGGCAGAAAGCAAATCACTTACAGAAATCAAATAAACTTTGAAATATGTATCCTTCTGTCTTCATTTGTCTGAAAGTTACACCCAGAGCAAGTCCTGGTTGGGGTTTTGTTGAGTGTTTGATTTGATTTCTATTTGGTTGTTTTGTTTTGTTTCTTACTCAAGGTAATTCTGTGCATAAATATTGCAGGAAATTTCAGTGAACTACTCAATTTTAGTATCAATTTAATTTCTGTCACAGCGTATTCTTGCTAACTCTGAGCTTTTAACTATTTCCACTTACCACAAGCTGTGAATTCATCTTCCTCCCCTTCAGTTAATTTAAACATAAGAAGTAATGAAGGTCTTTGGGGCATGACAGCATCTCTTACAACTATGATTCTTTGTCAGGAGGAGATGTAACCTATAGGTTACAGTAATGCCGGTGATCAAATGCCAGGAAAACAGCACTGGAATTAATCATCCTCTTGAGCATTACTATTTGTATGGTCCTGCTCAAACCCTGCTGCAGCCTTCATTTTGCAGAACACCTTATTTTCTCTCTAAGATTAATTTCTCCATAAAATCTAGTGGCCATGTCACAGTACTTAAAGCAGATTCAAAGTGGAATATCTAACTACATTAAAAAAAAAGGATGAATTTGCTTTGTAGGAAACCAACACAACTGAGTCATGCAACCTGGTATTTCAGAGGTTTATTGAATATGCCATAGATAAATGCAATTTTTAAAATGTTCCTGTTCTGTGGTACAGTGTATCAAAATATGTTTGAAGAGCTTTTCTTCTACAATGGAATTTGTATATTCTTTAGTCTCCCTGTATAGACATGATGCACACACTTCATGCATGCCTGTGTGCCAGGGGGAGTGACCAGGCATTTATTAGAGTCACTTACAGGTTACAGTGAGCTTTCACGCATTTACATCAGTGAGGTTGGATTTGCAAGGTTTTCTGAATATATGCTGAAATGACAAAATGTGCCAAAGAATAAAAGGCTCTAACTTTCCTATTCTTCTCTGAGGATCAATTGCTGTTAGAATTTATACTCCTACATAAATACACAGTGGTGCTTACAGTCAGCTCTCATTGTTTTTTCTTTACAAAAAATGCTTCAGACTTAGTGCTGTGCTCAGCTATGTTAAATCCCATGCAAAGCAAACTTTTCACTTATTTTACCAGTCAAAACAACAGCATCCTGAGCACTTTGATGCCTTTGCTAAGTTATTGCAGAGTTTCTCTTCAATAATGTAGAGAAAAGATAAATGATCAGAAGGCTGGAGCACCCTCCTGGAGCCTCTCACAGGCTGAGAGTTCAGGTTATTCAGCCCGAAGGAGAGACGGTTCTGGGGAGACTCTTAGAGAACCTTCCAGTACCTAAAGAGGTCAAGAGGGCCTTCAAGAGAGATGGAGCAGGACTTCTGACAAGGACATTCAATGATAGGACAAGGGGAAGTGGCTTTAAACTGACAGTAGGTTTAGATTTGATATTAGGATACTAGGAAGAAATTCTTTATTGTGAGGATGGTGAGGCACATTGACAGAAAAACTGTGGGTGCTCCATCCCTGGAAGTGTTCAATGCCACGATGGACAGTGCTTTAAGAAAGCTGGTCTGGTTGGAGGGGTCCCTGCCCCCCATGGGGTGTGTGTGAGATGTGGGTTGGAACTAGGTGATCTTTAAGGTCCCTTCCAACCCAAACTGCTCTACAATTCCATGGTGTGTTAGAAAACCTAGCTGATGTAAACCTGAGGAATAATTTTGGATTCTGAAGATAAATTTGAGCTTGTAACCCTTTAAATTGGAGCTGTAAAAATAATTTTCTTTTTTTTCCCCTTGGTAGTGTAGAACAGATGTCTGTGATTACTGTTTTATTCTGAAGCTCAGCTTCATTTTAAGGTACTCAGTTGCACGTGTTTGATTTTTTAACACTTACTTTCACAAATCCCTTCCTTCCTAACATAAAGTACTGAGGATCTGAGGTGATCGATACCGTCTTTCAGAGTGTGTTATTTCAATTTGTGTGTAATAGTCTGAATTTTGTTTTCAAGAGACATAAATAAGAATTCTATCTCAATAACTTGTTTGTTTCTCAGCATTATGTTCCCTTGGTGGTACAATAAATACCTTTAATTTTTTCAAGAAGTGATAACTGTCTACAAAATATGTGTAAAAGATACCATGTTTCAGCTTAATAAGTTCCTCAGTGGAAGAAAGATAGTGATATTTCTATTATTTGTATAAGTATTTATAGTAGTAAAAATAAAGGAATCCTAGTTTTCTTCTCTAAATATTACTCTGCATTCAGGATATCAAACCATTCTTTGTGATTTTTAAAATTCAAGTGGGCTATGTTTACTTGTAACTAATTAGGTAAAACATTTTTTAATAAGTGAGATTTCAACTGTAAAAAAAACCAAAAAAACCTTCAGATGAGTTAAGGAAGGTAACTACTCCAGTTCAGTTTGAGAACTTACTCAATATTAAAATATTGCAAAACCATAACTTTCTGTGCTGGTATTTTTTTTCTGATTACATTGAGAAAAGTATGTGTAGGAGGAGATATCAACATACATGGGTACATAATTATTCCTAAGCAGGTGCTGCACATTCAGCTTAAGCTCTGTGAAATGCTTGACATTTCTTGAGCATAATAATTTCTTAAATCCCAGAGCTTGTGATACTTTTTTTTCTGCTGGATATGCGCTACAACTCTTGAAACCAAATTTTTTCCTTCTGGTTTTGAGGACATTTTTTTGTCATCAGCTCAGAGGCTAGACATGAAGTGAGCAGTATTAGTTTTCCTCCAAAAAGATCACTGCAGTTAGTCTTGCCAAAACTGAGTCAGATATGCAGAAAGCCAAAAGAAATGGCTACTAGAACTGATTTTTTTAAGTAACCGTAAGATCAATTCAGATGTAAGTTATAAATTCTGCTGACCTGCAGACTGCTGTGGAGTCAGAGTGTGTTATTTGTGTAGTCTGTCCTTCTGCCCTTGAATTGCCCTGATGGTACTTCAGAACAAAGCAGCAGTGGTGAGGCTTTAAGCTAGGGGTGCTTAAGGATTGATGGAGTCATTTAACACTTTTCACAGGAATACAAGGTGCAGATCTGTTCAGATATGTATCCTCTGCTCTCTTTTAAACACATAAAAATAAAAAGCCTTCAGATTCCATAACTAAAATGAAATGTTTGCACAGAGTAGTTTAGCTAGTAAAGGAATAGTTGGAAAATTGCTATGGTGCACTTTGATTTCCCATAAATCCCTAATAATAAAATAAATCCTTTTATGGATTACATGTATAGCCTGTGACTATAACACCATAAATTATAGTATATTATAAGCATCTATATGAATCTATAATGGCATGTTATGGCAGCAAAAAGATGACGTGTGTATACTATAACTGGGTGAATTGTCCCTAATCATCTCTCTCTAACCATCCTAATTGTCAGACTGCAATCAAGCCCACAAGGATTGATCTAATCTTAGATGAAACAGTTTGTAGCAGATGTTTCTTTATTTCTTCAATTCCTAACTTTAAATGCCAGCAGATTTGCAATGTGCAAAATATTAGTAATAAAAAATGCTATCAGGAATTTTAGGATTTGAACTATGATACTAAAATTATCTAACACCTACTTGTATTGTTGCAGAAGGTCATGCCCCAAGCTCTGTAATCTAGAAGTTTAACCTTTCTCTGTAATTTGGATGATGAAATGAAGCTCAAGGGTATATGCAAGGTTATCATATATGAGGAATGTTTCCCTGCTGGATAGCATTCACAGCATACCTTCAGACAGTATTTCTCATTGGAAACACTACTAGTCTTTTTTTCTGGTATATATTTGTGGGATTTCTTTAATCCTGACTTGACAGCTTAAACAGCTTTGCTTTTATTGTGGTTGCTTTGTGGTAGATAGTTTGGTAACATTTGAAGAAAATATGTTGAAGTAGGCAAGAGGAGGTGGAGAGTTAGACTCAATTAAAAAAAAAAGAAATTGAAACTACCCAGGCTTATTTTATCTTGTGGTAAATTCTCAGCCCTACATCCCAGAGCTTCTGACAGGAGTAGGTAAGCTCTTGCTTCTGAGTAGAGCTATGGATTCATTTGGCTTCTCCTGTTTGGGTGCTGGATAGCAGATGGCTGTGGTGTGTCTCTGCCCTGCTGCTGGAGAAAGGTGAGTTCCCAGCAGGGTGGTAAAGGAGCAGGAGCTGGCCTCAATTCCCTGCCACTCTGCACCCTCTGTGCTAATTTGGGAGCTCAGTGCTGTGCAGCGGTGCTCCGCCTCTCTTGCTTCTTCACAGGAATCCAAATTTGGCACCCAAAATGCACCCAATTAGTGCAGTGGGAACTGTATTTAATTTCTGTTGTCAAAAAAGTAGACAGCAAAATCAGAGCTGTTCACATGTTGGTAGCTCAGGTAAGTGGATTGCAGCCATGAGGAATTTTGGTTTGTAGCTCAGGCCTTTTTTTTTCTGTTGAATTCACTTAGCAGTAGCTTAGATCCTGTAACTTTTTCTTTGGGCTGAGGTATAGATCCCCATTTTCCTCCTGAGCCTTTTTATAGATAATAACTCTGTTTCAATTTCTTCTAAGTTTTACTTGAATCTGTGACAAGTGTAGTTTCATTGAAGCAGTGAGGTGTCACCTCTTGTCTCTTCTCCCTTAGTCAAATTATGCACAGAATCAAAAAATGGTGGGTGTCAAAACAGTGGTTAAACATGACTTTACTGTGACAACTATTTTTATTTTTCTCATTATGAATGCTATATTTTTAAGTTGTGACTACATTTTTTAATCTCACAGCAAACTGCATTTCTCTCACATATCCCATAGAAATATTCATTTTTAATGGAGATAACTAGTGAGGTAAACCTGAACACATTCATATTTTGGTGTTTTTAATGCATATACTGCAGATGTTGTCTTGTCAAACAGGAGAGACATGAAACACAAGGCAAGTCAGGGATGAGAAATCAACTAGCCTTTCCTGCAGATAATGAGATGTAAATGCTGAATGGAATATTATTATGTTGTTGTCTTCCTGGGAGAAAATTTGATAGGTTATGCCAGCAAAAAGCTCCATGAGTGATGCTTCAGTGCCTGTCCTGGTCAGTGATGGTTTCTGTTAGTAATTAGGAGCTGACTCATTGCTGTTTCTCTCAAGAGACAAATGTTTCTACAGCTAGTGGCAGAAAATTAGATGGTTTTCCAATATACCCAAGAAAGCTGCCATTTGTACTGTCCTTTGGATAGGTGCAGGGAGACTTCAGAGCATCTAAAGTGATTTGGAAAAAAAGCTTATAGTATTGTAACTTTATTAAAAAAAAAGCTTGGGGGATTTTTTTGTTGTTTCTGTTTTCTGTTGGGTTGTTTGAGTGTGAAATTTCTGGAGTAATGTGTAGAAAATTGTCAATAAAAGTCCCTTTTCTAAATATTAGTGATGACTGGGAAAGCTTTATTTGCTACAGCTGTGGATAAAAAGAAATGTGAATCTCAAAAGCATTTATTGTAAGTGGCTAGGAAAAAAGCCTTAGAAATATCTGGAAAATGGAAAGTCATACATAAGATTTCGACTATAAACCAATTATTTTAAATTATTTTAGAAAAGAGGAAAATATTTCCTTCTTTCTGAAAATATCTAGCCAGTGGATTTCCTGCAATATGTATTTTAATGGATTTGTTATGAAGAGCCATGGCAACAATAAAACAGAATTGTACGATGTGATCATGAAAAGTAATGGCCCATTCAGAGGCCAAATTTTTGCATATATTAGTCAAGAATATTAAAAAATATGATCATGCTGCAAATGTGAGCTGAGCAGTGTACTATATTAAGCAGAAGAAAAAGTATCAAAATAAGATTATGCACAGATTTCCTAATTAATTGGTCTGTTGCAGTGTTTCAAGTAGAATATAAAAGAAAGGATCACTGAAGATATGTATCAGCATTATAAGTCAAATTTCTAACTGGAAATATTTCAGGAATCATTTGATGGGGTGGTGATAAGGTAATATTGTTCCAGGTTCTGGAATCCTGTCTGTAACAAGATGAGGCTGCTCAGGGTTCATCTTGAAAGAGGCTCCTTTCCCCCTCAAGCTCGTACATTGTAATCAAAATCATTCCCATGTGCTATCACAAGGGGCAACCTAATCAGTTCTCAGCAGACCACAAGCGTGCTGAGTTATTGCCATGGCTTACTGATACACAATTGCACAACATCATGGGTAACAGAATCTGGAAGAATATTTTTTTTGTGCTTTGCCCATCTTGTAAAACTGAGATAGGAAGGATGTTCTTTAAAGAGGTTCAGCTATGCCTAAGGCTCTGCAGGTAATTTCAATAGAATCCTTCTCAAGATTGTAATGAACAAGTTTTTTCTAATTGATACAATAAGAAAAGAAAACCTAAACCAAGCATGTACTTAATGCCATCTTCCTGAATTTCTCCAGTAAAAAATGCAATGGCATGGGGAAGACTTTGTGTTGTTTGCCCTTGATACAAAATTTTAAAATCATAGTTGTTGAACAATTGAGTGCTCATCCGAGGATGTAACCCTGATTAAATGATCAAATATTTGATATTTCTTCAACTAAGCGCATGTGGAAAACAGTCTCACAGGAAATACTGAGTATTATAGAGACAACACAGCAAGTGGTTCTAATTCTCTCAGTTCTGGAAGGGCTGATGCTGATTTCTCTCACAATGGCTTACCCAATTATCTGAGGACTTTAGAAGTCTTTCAGAAGTTTTGATTACAGCCAATGGCATCCTAAAGTAGGCCAGGGATAAAAGAGTATCTCACAGTTCGTGAATAATTGAGTAGGCTTCTGTATAACAATGAGGTGCCTTATGAAAGGCAAATGTTTGTTTGCTGTGTGCTCACATCTGCACCTATTTATTCATATTTATAGGTAAATTCATATGCTAATGCTTTTTCAAGCACTAAGATACAAAGTGTCTGTTGGCATAATAAGGTAAAATGCTGCTGAAATGCAATGGAACTGTATATGTTTATACCAGTTTAAAAATTAGGTTGCAAAAAATAAAATCCAAATGCAAGGATGTATCTTGGCATAAGTACATAGAATATCAGGAGTCCTCTTTGGGCCTTTTCATTCTTCAGATCTCTTCTCTTCTTAAAGGTCTGGAAAAAACAGATGCCAATAAATTGAAGCAGTGGCAGTCTAAAGGACAAACTTATGTTTCTCTCCTCTTGCTATTCAGTGTTCTCTAAAAGCAAAGGCTGTTCATTCCTGCAATCTGTGTGCTGAAGCCTTTGAATTCATCTTGGTTCTGAAATGTGTGAGAAGGCTGATGAGCATCCTTAAAGATAACTAGCATCAAGCCCTGGTATTTGATAGTAGTTCCCAGTAATAAGGAGGTCAAACCCTTCCTCTAGAATTTCATCAGCTTATCTGCAAAACCTCAAACTCACTTTCACACTGTCCCCAAATTGATATCCAGTGAAAAAAAGACTGAAGCCATCATTTATCTGAACCTGCTCATTTGTCACTAAAGGAAGTGCTTTGGAGTATGCATTAGATGACCTTTGATCTATAAAATGTTCTCATCCTCATAGTCATGGAGTCAGACCTCTCCCTAGGATGGATAGTTTGCCTTTTTTAGGAATATTTCTAATGTACTGGACCTAACTGATACTTCTCATTGCAACAAAATATGACTCTCCCATATACACACATATAAAAATATATTTTAAAAACCACATACAAACAAAGAAAAAACAAACAAACAAACAAAACCCTCCACCAGCCTTTGAAAACCTTCTGTTAATCAACACAAATTATCAGTTTTATTGTCACCAGCTGTCAAAAATTCAGGTCATCTGCAAAATGCAGATTCCATGACTATGCTAAAACCCACCACCAAGATGAGGACTTGGGTTGGTCTGGCTTTTCTAAAGATAATTTTTTGAGGACTGTAAGATGTTAAAGGCATATAATGAAAATTAGGAAATCAAGAAAACATTTGAAATTAAGATAGTTGTGTTCAGCTTGATAAAGCACTTCCTAGGAAAGAACTTTCCTCAGAGGAAGAGAAATTAACTGAAACTACACATAGACAAAAAACACCCAGGATCCCAGAAGAGCCAGGAGTATTATTAAAAGTGACACTTTTATTAATATGTCCCTTTCAGACAGTTGGTACTGTTGTTTTTTAGTAAGGTCAAAATAGTGTGAATATTCTATATCTTTGTGTGTGGAGCTTTTCACACCACAAAATTGTGTTGAGCTAATATGTTTAATCAAGGAATAACTGTGGGATCAGTGCTGTAGTTTGGGTAAAGTCAAGTTGCAACACTGCCAAGATGTTATTTGAAGAAAGTACTATCTAATAAGGATGGTTTATGATGTCCCAAAGTGTAATGTCATTTTTTTTCAGGAAATATGATATTGTCTTTGCTTTCCCTCAGGATAGGTGAAGTAATTTCTGAGATAGAAAGCACAGTTGTACAGTTGCCACTTTACAACCTTAGTAGAAAAAGCCTAAAAGTTCTACACTTTGCAATACATATACTGGCAGAGGATTTAATTATATACCATGTATTCTTCTAAAAGTCTTCATAATTAAACATATTGATACTGTAGCCCAATGGTAGGGTTTTAAAAGAATTCACTTACTTTGACTGATAACATTCATCTTAGATAGCGGCAACAGGATAGTGTCAATAGTATTATGTCATAATGTAGTTAATTAAGCCTAATTATTTTAATGACACTACATTTTCTGCTTATATTCAGTTTAGACAGCAGACCGAGGGGAAAACTATTCCTGCTCTAATTTCCTTGGGTTTTTAATTACTTCGTTTTTTGGTAATGGGAGGTAGGGTTGATCCAAATGTAACAGTACTGTATTTCTTGTTATGTGTCAATAAATTTTGTAGAATTTGTACTGAATTGAGGCTCTTCATGTATAGCCAGTGGAATCATTGAGTAATATTGGGTTTGGGACTTTTTTCAATGTATCCTTGAATTAATAACATAAAATTGCTTGTGGTATTGTTTATAGAGCTGTCCAAGTACTGGAGAGAAGAATGAAGTAAACTGCTGTCATAGATTATAAAACTAGATTGATATCTAATCTCTTACTTGCATAATATAGTCTAGAGGATTATCATTAATCAGCTTCTCTTTGAACTGCAAATTTTACTCTTAAGGTAAAACACTGTCATTTTAAAATTTCTTCCTAAGTCAGTTCTGTAACTGAATGCATTTGTACTACTGTTCACCTTTAAAGAAAAAGTAATGGAATCCATTGATTTTGTTCACAGATTTTTAGGCGTTGTTGGTTGGTTTTCAAGAAGGCTTCCAGTAAAGGACCCAGGAGGCTAGAAAAATTTCCAGATGAGAAGGCAGCATATTTCAGGAACTTCCACAAGGTAAGTCATGCCTTCTTGTGAGCTGAAGCATTGCCTGTTCACCACTCTTCCTTGGGAAGAGTGTGTTCTTGCTATGCCTGGTTTGCAAACAGTACAGTGTAAGCCTTGCTGAAAACCTAATCCTGGCAATAAAGCAGAGTAAAACATCCTTAAGTCTCAGTGATGCAGGTGAGATATCACACTGTTTTTTTTTCCAGATGAGCACAAAACCCTCAATGTATTTGAAGCAACAGAATGATGGTTTTTTAGTTAAACACTCATAGTTTGGAAATGTGTAAAATTGGCTACCTATTCAAATGTTCAATCAATAGTTGTTAGCTAAGTATTACACAAATTCTGAAAATGCTAAATGCCTCAGTTGTAATGGTGGCACTCTTAAAATGTGTAACATTCTTCCCAGAACTCAAGATTTACAAGCTGTGTCAACAAAAAGATTTTTAGCAGTAAAAAGTCAGGATTCGCTGAATGAGGTACTCCCTGCTTTCTCTATCACTCGCACTTCTGTGATGGGAAACAAAATATTTGAGCATGAGTTCTTCTTTCTGCCCCATAAGTTACTGTTATCAGCCCCCCCTAAGTCTGTTAGTAGACTTCATACTGCCTAATCCTAAAACAGGGTGGGGATCTATGCTTGTACTATTGCCTTCTATCAAGTCACTGTTAGCTTTATGACATATCAAAGTTAGATATTCCTTTAAACCTGACAAGTTGAAACACAAAGATGACTTAACCAAGGGCCACGCAGCAAGCTGTGAAAAAGTGTGAATGTAATCCTAGATCTCTCGAAGGCAGGTGTGAGGTTTTTACCATAAAACTACAAATTGGCCTTTAAGTTCCCGTAGCTAGACTGCTCTAGCATGGGTCCCCCTCTGGGGACACAAGTCCTGACAGCTAACCATATCCAGCATGAGCTCCTCTCTCCATGTGTCCATAGGCCAGGACCCTGCTCCAACGTGAGCTTCTGATGCAGCCACAGCTCTTTTGCAAGGTTTTGGGGAAGTTTTTTGTGTTGTTTTCTTTTCATTCTTTTTTGAGCTTGTTATGCCTACAGCATACTTAATGTGTTAAAGGAGTTAAAGGACTCAGACTTTATATGTTGCCTTTCAACTGTCATCATTGTAGAAAAAGAATATGAAATGCAGGAATTGTTTGAGAAGCTAGGAAAATAATGTTGATACCAATGCAGCTGCATATTATAGTATTGATGGAAGAGTCACCATTTGCAAATGGAAAGGAGGGGTGTTACTCTTTGCTATCTGTTTTTCCCCTTCTTTTTCTCCTCTGTGAGGATAGGAAGAAAAGAAAAAGAAATGGATACTCTTTCCTATTTAAAAGGATAATGTGTTTCTGGGTGCAGAGAAAGAGGAATTGTATCTCTTCACTTGGATTATATCCATTTTTCAAATAAAGCCATGAAATCATTTCTGAAGGTATATTATCACAAAATAGAAACCCAGAATCTTATTCCCTGGCTTGATTTTTTTTCCCAAGGATATTTTATTATTTCATAGTGATTATTCTCCTCACTTGCCTCCATTCTGATAAATAAAATAATGGTGAAGTAGATGTGCATGGGTTGTGAATAGTCAAGTGTGACTATTGAGGGAACAGTACAGGTTGTTACAGGATCAAATATAGTTATTTGATTGTTAGTGTTGGACAAAAATACCCTGATTTTCTTTCTTTCTCTTCTAGAGCTCTTTGTTGGTTCATTATATTCTGAAGTTGTTCAAAATGCATATTTATCTCTAGTCAGTGCAAACTATTAGCCCTGTCTTGAAATTCTCCATTTCCTTTCTCACTCACAAAATATAAAGAGGGTATATGGTATAAAAAGTTGAAGATTAACTCTGAAAACTGAGCATCAATGAAAAAAGTATTAAATATTGAAGAACTGAGATTTAGTACTTTTAAAGAAAGATTAAAATACAAGTTGCAAGCCTGCCTCCTTATGAAAGGACAACATGCATAAAGGGACAAAAGGCTCTGTTCATTTCCTAATATTCATATAAGACTATATATATCAACCCTGAGTTTCTTTCCCCTATACAAATTCTTTGTAAGTATTAGAAGAGGTTGGTGTAGAGGGGTACTCAAACTGCACTGTTTCTCTAGCAACTTTTGTCCTTCACTTTCAGACTTTCATATCTGTTTGGGTTACCCTGGAAGAAGGCCTAGGAGTAGCACAGTTAGATGGTATTTTGCAATTTTTTTTTGCTTTCTTATGCAGAGATATAGAGGAAAGTTTTGCATCTCAAGTGGGAATATGCCAAAAATTAATATCTTTGATTTATCTGTGTTCAAATCAATATTCAGGACAAACAGTACCCCAATATAAGTAACTCATCAACGTCTCCACTTTTCCATGTTTGAGCTTGAAATGAGGCTCAAATGAAATTCCTCTTAAAAATAATTTACCAAGATGACTATATATATTTCCTGTACTTATGTAATACACTTGTGTGCTGGGCAATATGATTTATAGAAGGGGCTAAACAAAGGAAAAAAACCCAGAACTGGTAACACAAAGCTAGGATAATTAAAAATAGAGATTTTCTGGTTTACATATGCTAAATAAATAGTCATTAATGAGTAAAAAAGCTGTCCTCTTAAGAAAATTGATTCCCCCACCCCCCACCCCCAAGTATCCAGACTATTTATGGGTTTATTTGCTGTTCTATAATTCTGTAAATTGCTGTTGTGCATTGCTTTGGTGTTGGGTTTTTTTGCTAGTAATTTTCTTACTGTAAATAACAGTAATGACCTTAGTCCTAGACAAGTGCCTCCTAACAGCAGCAGTGCATATTACATTCGTTAGCCAAAACGTGACCTCATCTGTTCCTTGCAGTTTCTGGTATCAAATTAAAACTTCTCATTACTGTAAATTTAGACCATTGCAGTCTTGCTCAGGTAAGTTTATGGCTTCGCTGTTCTGTTTTCCCTTGAACATTCATTGTGGAGGTTGTGCAGAACAGCTGTGTGGACTCCCATTGCTCCCTCCAAAGAGGGGACAAAATAGCAATAGCTCTGCATCCATGCCAAGGGTGGGTATGTTCTTGGTAGCCACCCCTGCATTATCAGAAATGATCAAAAATAGACACCACAGCTTTACCAACTTAAAAGAAAGCAAAAATAAAAAAAGGTTTCTCACTCCTGTAATAGAAGATATAAGGTATATAAAAAGTGAGTTTTTCATGATTTGGAGACATACTGATCAGGCAGTACCAGTGCCTGTAATCCATTAGGAGTGGCTTTCAGGATGCAGCAAATCAACATGAAGATTACTAGAAATAAGTCCAAATCTGGACTGTATCCAAGTGAACTAGAAAAAGCATTACACAGTTGGCCAATTAATTGTTAAAGCAGAATTAGAAAGAGCAAAGTAGAGCTTGAAGAGCAACTAAACAGAATAGATTCTGACCCATCAAGATCAAAAACCTTTCCAAAGACCCCAGAGTATGAAGCAAATGTGCAAGAAAGAGAGTAGAAATGAGCACTTTCACATTGGGGTTTACTGTAGAGAAAAGTGGCATGCTCTGGTGTGGGTATGTGAGGAGGGGTTCTGTAGACATATCTTTGTGTTATAAACTTGATCATGGGCACTTCAGGCCCAGCTACACAGAGAACAGAGTTACTCAAGAGCCCAAATGCCACTTAATTACTGAATTACTAATAGTAGTCCATAAATACCAAAATGGGAATCAACAAATAAGGATTCTTCCATTCCTTGTAAAATGTCCAGTTCCATTCATGCATGCTTCTTCTTCACTTATAAGCTAAATAGCCTTCACATGAAGTGAAGGTGTTGGGGGTTGTGTCTGTCCCTGACAAGATATAGCTGTCTTGGAGCAAGACAAGCTTGAATCTGTCAGTGTTAGAGTGCTTACCTTTCAAATAAATAAATAGCTGACATCTGGCATAGAGATCAAGACTTACTGATTTAATCCCTCCCAATATGAGAGATTGCTCTGTTAAGATTGTGTAAACAGCAGCTATCTCCAAGGTTTGGAGTTTTAAGTTAGCAAGATTAAAGTAGGATAAGATTTTTAGATTTATGTTGTTTTTCCTGTCATTATGCTCGATTATTATGTGCTTTATATAAATCTGCAAGTGCAAAAGGAAATAAATTGCAAAACATTTTAGCAACAACTTCTGATACTCAAAAATGTGTATGGGACAGATGGTGTTAAGCACATTATATAATATGTGTCCACAAAAATAGATAATAATCAAGAAAAAGAACAGCATTAGCCTTTTAACTGTAGTTTACTGGATTAAATTTGTGACCAGGGCCACACAATGGTAGATACCCTACAATTTTATTTCATAGTTCGATTGTCCTGAAGAAACTTGTAGAATGCAATCCAGTGATTCATGGCAAGTTCATGTACCAGCTGCAGCAGCATCTTGAACACTTCTTGGCATTAAGGTCTCCTGTGTGCACGTGTGCACAAACGCACACCCAGAGAGTCCTGTTTGGTTGGAGGAAGGATGGGACAGGTTCTCTTTGTCCAGTAACACACAGAATGCAGGAGCAATGAGATATTTATTCTTCTACAGCACAGTTCCTGGTCTCTAACTGAGATGACCTTAAATCATGAGGTGCTTATTCAGGATAAGTGACTTCCTGATAACTTTGAAAACCACTGAATTTTGCCACAGTCGTATAGGTGCTAGCTCTCACAATTCTCAAATGTAATTACAGCCCTGACATGAAAAATAAAAATGCTTGTATATGGTAGATATATATATATATATGTATACATATACATATATATACTATAATAATCATAATCATAAGAACTTCTCTCTCATTGTTTCCACTTAGTTACCTCTGGGTTATTCTGGTTTGTTGTTTTCCTTCATGTTCTCTAGCCATTGCCAAGTTGACTTAATAAAGATTCTTATTGCTAAAGAAATGTGAACTACTCTACTTTTATTCTAGTTTAGCCCAAAAGTTCTGCTTTGCTGTGGAGTATTTCAGATTCTTATGTTGCTCATGTTCACTACAAAGCAGAAGTTGTGCAAGTTTCCTTATGGACTTCTATAATCTGGCATGTTACTACTATTTCTCATAATATTTCATGGTTTCTCAGCTGTAAAGGTGTTCTTAAAAAGAAAGGTGGACAGCTACCGAAATGTAAGTGTTAGGCCTAATTCTTGTGCTTTTTATGATAAGATATATTGAGACACTTGATTTGCCAATAAATTTAAATATTTGAATTCCCCTTCTGCAGTTTTTTTTTTTTCTTGGTATAATTGTTATGCTGTCTGTTTTTCACAATCTTAAATTAAACCCTACCTGGTTTTGCTGTGTTGACCATTCTGCTTCTACTATTTGTTAGCTGATCTAAACTTCCTCAATAAGTCTTTATTTTCTCATCTGGTTCAATTCTCTCAAAAAATCGTATTTGATGAAAGCTAAACAGGAATACCTTATGAAGATCTGGTCACATTCACAGATGTTGTTTGCTTTGAAAATCACCCCAGATTTAGAACACTTTTTCCTTTCCCTCTTCTTCCCTTATTAATGATGGTAATTTTTTTTTTCCAGAACTTCTTTCAAAAAATTCAAAATAGTGATGTCAGTGTAGTATTTTCTAATGAGTCCAATGAGTGTGTGTGTGATTATGTTAGTTTTGAATAATATATTTTAAGTTTTTATCTGCAAATAATTAGGAATTTAACAAATATTTTTTGTAATTCTTTGCTCTTTGAAGTTGAAAGAGGTGCCCAAATGTACTTTGTGTGGTTTTACATCCCTATTTTGCCAAGTCTTCCACAGCAGAGGTAACTAAATATTCCTGAAAATTATATCCTTATTTTCCCACATTTTGACATGTAATTATCTTCAAATATTTGTTTACACCACTTTCAAGTAATATCTTGTAGCAAAATCATGTGGCTGGTATGGGAAGGTTATGAAGGACATTGCTTCCATAGGCTGCTATTACTCAGCCAATGAAATTAAAATGAACCCTATTTAAATGAATAACTGTTAGCAAAATAGCTATAGTCCTGTCACCAAACAAAAAGATTTGCAGTAATTATCAGATGCCTCTTAAAATATAGAACTATTTGAACAACGTGGTTGTTCAAAGCAAGCATTCCATGTACCAGAAAGCAAATTGCAGGAATAATTTGAGCTGTGCTGGTAATAAAGCTGTTAATAGAGTCTGAGCACATCAAAGGGCAGCATACAAACAAATAAAATCATTTTTTACAAAGTTTATATCAAGGCAATAACATCTTTCCTTAACAATGTAATGAAGAAATCTACAAGTTGAGCATGCTGACAGGACCTTGAAATCCTACAAATATGGGCCTAAAATGCATAAGTGATCCTATGAGTCCCTTCCTGTATCCATTCATCCATCTAAACCTTTAAGTCACAATGTATTAATTTGAAGTGTAAATTCGCAGGTTAAGTAAGTGTCAATGTGTGGTGTTAAATTCCTCAAAAGTGGCATCAGTGGCTGAATCTGAGTATCAAGGAATGAAATAAGAATAGGAAAATTAAAGATAATCTTTATTTGTAACACAAAGCAACACCAAGACCTGTTAGTGGTGGTTCTTATATGAAGAGCCACGTACAGTTTAGTACAGAAAATTCGTAGTAATAGTTGAGTTTCTGTGTACAGTTTTGCAGCAAAAGGGACAGTCTGCTCTTACAAATCAGCTGTTTAAATAGAATAATATATTCCCATTATATAAAGTATTAAAAGAAGCTGGAAGACTAAACCTTTGTCTTGGAAAAAGTAATATTGGGTAGGAGAGCAATGTTTGAACATTTCAGCCGGAGGAAAAAAAAATATATAATGTAAAAAAAAAATATAATGTGAAACCAAATATAAAATGCTATTGGACTACAGAACAATTCAGGACCTCTAGAACCCATCTAGTTCAATCTCCTGCTCAAAGCAGCATCAGTCAGATCACATTGCTCATGGCCATGTCCAGTTGTGTTTTGAGTACCTCCAGGGCTGGAGGTTCCGTGACCTCTAGAAAGCTAAACAACAAGTCCTGCACCTGCAGCCTGATAACTAAAGCAGTAGAAGAGGCTGGGAACTAACTGTCTGGAGTGCAGCTCTGCTGCAAAGGCCCCGAGGATCCCATTGGGCTGTGAGCTGAGCTGAGCAGCTGCGTGGCAGCCGTGAGGCAAACCATGTCCTGGAAAGCCTCAGGAGGAGGATGGGCAGCAGCATGAGGACTCTCAGCCTGGAAGCTTCTCCATATTGAGCCTGACCTGTAATATTGTGTCTGATTCTGGTCCCCTCACTGCTCTATTCAAGACAGGAAAAAATCTCCAGAGAGTGTCAGTGAGGAAGTTGGAGGTTGGAGAACCTGAGGAAAGACTGAAGGAACAAGATTTGCACTAGTGAGAAAGGAAGGCCTGTGGGCATCTAATCACAGCCTTCCAATTTTGATAGAGTGGCTGAAGTGTTCTCAAGGATCCTCAGGGGAAGGACAAGAGGCAATGGCAGAGGTTGCTTCAGGGGAAATCAGCTTGATACAAGGAATAAAAAAAGAAGAGCCAACTGATGTTTAGAGCAACTAAACGTGAGAGCAGGCTAAGTAGAGAGGTCAGTATTTCCACACTGGAAATCTTGAAGACCTAGCTTGGCAAGGCCTTTTGTAACCTAGTTGAAGAGGCTACATTCAAGGTGGACCAGATGATCTCCAGGGTTTCCATCCAACGCAGACTTTTCTGTGACCTATGAAATTTATGTCACTAAAGTTGCTACTATAGTTCTTGGTATAACTCTGTGCTGCATGTATTGAGCCAAACTGGTCTTGTCCTCTCCTGAGTGTATTTCAGTGGTGGAAAAAAATATACTTAATCTTACTAGTGTCTCTTAAAACAGTCTCAGGAGAACTTTTCTTTGAACTGCTCTAGTGTTATTGCTTTATAGTAGAGGATATGGTGGTCTGTGTGTCAGCTATGTATATTCTGGTTTTGCCATGGAAACCTAGCCATGTTTTGGCAAAGTTCAAAGCCTTGCAAACCTCTATTTTGTGCATATTTTTTGAAAGCACTTCTGACTTTGACAGCTAAAATGTTTTGTGTCATCTGTAAAACTTTGAATATGATGGAAATTCAGATAATTTTCTCTCTTGAGTAATGGAATATGTTTCCCTCAGTTCATTCAGGGCTAAAGACTGCTATTCATTGTAAGAACTACTTATCATTTTTATAGACTAGTACAGGGACAGGTATTTGAGGTGAGATCATGGAGCAATTCTCTGTATGTATCTCTCTGGCACTTGGTCACATGAAAAGGAAAATGGTTGAAATAAAACTTAAGAGAAGAAATAGACCAAATATTAGAGCGTAGGAGAGAAATAGAGGAATAAATGTTCTGGCACTCTATGAAGCATCTTATCCTTTAGAAAGCTGTGAGAGACTCCAAGGTCAATGGAAAGCTGGCTGCTCAAATAATTGCTATGAGAAATGCTGAAGTGAAGAATGGGATGGGGAGATTTTGAAGAAAATAAATATTACTAAAAGTAATAAATCTTTTTTAATTGACTGCACAAAGCCAGGGAGATTGGTGCAGAGATAGCAATCCCAACAATGAGAGGGAGGTGAGCAAGCAAGCAAAGAGCATGGACATGGTCTGTCACTTCAGCTCGACTATTCCTAGTAAAAAAAGTCTGTGCAGCAGGGCAGGTGCACATTACCAGAAAGCAAGGAGAGATTGTTCAGGTTTTTACACCCAAGTAAATTGCTCTCCAATAACATTACCTCATTTGTTCCAGCAGCTGGGAGATATTCACTTCTCAGACATGGCCCAGGAGAGGCCAGTTCCACAATAGGAAGAGCATGTGTTTGGAAGAGAGGGTTTCAGTAGCAGAGACCCTGATGAAGCTGGGGGATAGGCACTTGGGAGGGGAGAGACTGGAATTGAGGTCTCTGAAGCAGGTCCTTATTGGTCCTTGGGGGAGAAATCAAGAGGAAGGAGTTGAGCTATAATACAAAACAGCTGGGCTTGCTGTGGAGATTTGCACCAACCAAACTCCCCTTTTTAATGCAAATGAAAGTGAAATCTGGATATCTTAAATTCAAATAAAAAGTTTAAAGGACATTTTTTTTTACTTTCTTTTGCTTTCACCATGCAATTCCTTGTTTCTTCCATGCCAATATAATCCACACATCTCAGAAGCAAGGAAGGTGTAAAAGAAAATTAATATTTGTGAAACTACATATGTGAAATGTACTCATGTGACGACCATTACAGAAGAACCTTGAGAAGTCAGATCATACTATTAAGTCAGAAAAACATTATGAATTTATGACAAATTTATTTATTTATTTATATTAAATTTATAAATTTAAACAAATTAGCCTCTGCTTAGCAGAATGGCATTTGCTATTTGTTCTTACTGTGGTGAAAAATAGTTATGGAAAATCAAATGCAATCATATATTTATGACAATGTGTATTATAATAAGTATAGAATAGGTACCAATAAACATAAAGGTATTTATTTGTCATGAGATACAGAGTAGGAAGGCCATAAATCAAACCCAGTGGGGCCCACTGCCGTAAACAACAGGAAAATGGTAAACTAGGCCTATGGAACTAGCAGTCAAACACTGAGATCTTCCTTTCCTAGCATTCAGCACTTGACTCTGCATTTGTATTTTTTCCAATATTTTGTGCATCTATTTTCACTATTCAAGTGTAGAAAGTAGGTATACTACATAAATAATAAAAGTTCGTGATGAAAGTTAAAGGACCTAATTATCTAGACTGCAGTTTATTACAACACCAGTAAAAAAATATGTTATGTGGGGACTTTTTTTTTCCTAATGACAACATTTTCCCTTGAAGCTACTCAGAATTATGTGTCTGTGTTGCTGGGGAATGTTTACCATATTGCTGTGGAAATAGGAAGAGGCACGGGCCCTTCTGCAGTCACTATAAAAGGAAGCAGACAGGTACAAACAGAAGGTTATGGTGTATGAGGGAGGGCCAACAGGTTTGTCTCTGTAATTTTTTTTCTATTAATAAAGGGAGAGGAAATATAATAAGTCTTATGAGTACTAAGTTTCATTTAAGGTTATGGTTTACTTGGAGTAAGGGAGGCTTTGCAATGTAAATAAAGAGCAATTTATTATGAAAATTAGCACAAAACTATCTAAGTTTTTCTTCTTCATAGAGGGAAATTTGAAATTCAAATCACTGGCTGATGAAGGTTATTAAAAATGCATTAGAGTTGAAAATGTAGCTGTGTGTAATTGTCATAATAGATACTCAAAATTAATTTATCCCAAATGACAATTAAGCTAAAAGAATTTTCAAATTATCAGCTAACAAACTTCAGTTAATTTTAGAAACAAATAAAATGAAAGCATTTTAAAAAGTTTGTAAAAAATCAAAAACTATTTTAAAATAATCCTAAAAGAAGGGTTACATTTCTGTTTAGAATAATTCCTTTTCTTCTTGTGCAAATTACTTCACTCTTGCAATTTTCTTTTACCTCCGTTTCTATGGCATTTTTCTCTCTTTCACCTTTTTTTCCAGAGATGTCTGGACCACTTTGAATGTGTGTGTACACACATATGTACAGACATTGTCTGAATTTAGATTAAACTAAACTCATTCATTTTCCCTCTATACCTGGTAGTTTTTCATCTAGTTGATGTATTTTTCTGATGAGGAATCTCATAGGTAGACTGGTGCTGTTAATACTTCCTCAGGAATATCTGAAATGGCTCTAATATAGTTGTTTATATTTAAAAACAGCATCAAAATGCCACTTCTGGCATTGTTGGATTGGGATGGGAGTTATTTTTATAGACACTGAGGCATATTTACAACCTTTAAAAATCAACAGAGGGGAAAGTTTTTCTAAATAGTACTACTTTTGTGGTGGGTGTGTAAGTACTAATGTTTTCTAGAAACAAGACAAGCCAGGAACTGTCAGCTAGTGGATATGTCTGTGGTTGAGCTTGCAGATGAGCACACATGGGCTTGCACCACTTGCTGCTGTCCATGGCCAGCAGTGCATCCAAGCCCCAGCTGAGTCCTGTGCTTGTGTGTGTGTTTCTCCCCTTTGGAATAAGGTGAGAAAGCCAAGAATAAGGACTACAAAGACAAGGATGTCTCTTTTCCTGGCTAGTGTAATTTTTTTTTTTTTCTGAATGTTCCTCTTGATCGTTCAGCAGATAGTCAGCATTTTAGTCCTTAAAATCTGCATCATGAGTTTATTCTCAGCTGGGATTTTTTTTCCCCTGTGTTATGTTAGAGGTAAGCCTTTGTCACCTGCTTCTGACCCCAGCCTCCCCCATGGTTTCAAAATCTGGCTGAAAGGAGCTACAGCTGAAATTAAAGGCTTGCACAGATTGAAACAGATAGGAAGAGGAATTACACCTGGGGCTCGGCCACTGGCATCATGCACAGCATAGATACAGGCATAATAATTGATGTGCATGGAAAGCCTGCGGTTACTGGGATCCTCCAACACTCCTGACCCAGTTTGGCAGTGCAGTGAGAGATTTTGTGGTTAGGGTTTTAACTTGCAGTTCAGCAGGAAGAATTATATATACACATCACTTACTGCGTTCAAGTGATTACTGCATGTAAGTCATTTGTTTTCAAATTTAGTCTATGTTAATAAACACTTATTTTTAATTGAGCTGATCTAACAAGATAATTTTGGAAACTAATGCAAGTCAGCTGATTTAAGTAAACAAGAGGAAAATGTAAGAAGTTTTGGAAAAGTATGTTACTCCTTTCCTTTCCACTCAAAGACCAGGAACGTATTCCTTTTAATTAACCAATACCTTTGGGTCAAAGATAGAGCAGATCTGGACATAATCATGTATTTTGGGAATGTCAAAATTGAAAACTCTGAAAACTGGAAACGATTTCTAAGTGTCCAGTGTATTTTATTCACTCCACAAGGATATTAGCACTCATCTAATGATCTAGTGTTCACAGTGAAATATTGCATAAATATGGTTTGCACGCCTACTAACTCTGGCAGGAAGTTTGATATTGAAAGCATTTTTTTTAATTGCAGCTGAAATTTGAGAGGATAATTGTGAAACCTATTTTATTTCAGTTGTGAATCATCTTCCCCCTCTGCCATCTCTCTCTAGCATGATGTTATTTTTCAAGTGTGCACCTGGGTTGCAAATTAGAAAATTTGTGTTGTTTTAGTATTAAGGCATTAGTTTAAATTTTGTTAACACTCACTTTTACAGAAGGCTGTATTTTTCCCCTTTTATTTTAATGCATGCATAGTAGCCTGGTATTCAGATTGCTCTTCAAAATGAAAGGTTAGATTGAAAAACATATTTCAAAGGATCTTTAGGATAGCAAGGAAATGGGATTGAGGAGAACTGGGATTTTTGTTCTGCCAACGACTGTCTGTACAATTACCCCATGAAGTGTGAATGCATTTTTTTCAGTATGTATTTTAAAATCCTAATTAAAATGTTTGTTAAGGGAATAGGTCCATGTGCACATGAACTGATCAGATTTCAACTATCACTTTCAAACACCAGGCTACCAGCCAGAACCAGAATAATCCCAGCAGGCTGGTTGATTTTATGGGTTAGGCAGCAGCTCAATCCTGACAGCATTACAGCAGCACGGCTTGAGAGAAAGTAACTTGGCTTGGAAAAATCCCTACATCTTTGCCTGGTAAAGGCAGCTGAAATGACTTCAATACACTTCCTCTGCCCTGGTAGGTTTGATTTACCAACACTGTCAACCAGTTTAGAATTTAAAGTAGCATAACAAAAGCTAGTCGAGGAAGATTGTTTTGCGTCCTTAATTTTTTTAAAGTTCCTTGAGACAAAATTAAGAGTTTGTAACTGCTTATGTGGTGAGTGATCAGTTATAGCACACCATGAAACTGGGTACCCAAGCTGTAGCCCATATGAAAGTCAGATGTTCTAATACTTAGAAATAGTTAAAACTTAAGAATGGAGAGAAGTTTTCTTTATACCCTTTAAAATTTTGAGCCTGCTTTCCCCTTCTCCTAATCCTAATCCCAACACCATGAGCTTTATTTTAACTGGATTTTTCCCCTCCTCTGCTCCAGTTATAGGAGAGGAAGATGAGTAAATGATTTTCATGAGTACGCTGGAGTTTGGCCAGTGGTCAACCCACTACAGTTGTAAATAGTAATAATTTTTATTTCTTTTCCATTTATTTAAATTTGGAGAAATTAAAATCATTATTTTATTTTGTATTCAGTCTACATTTACATAATGTCATCTAGGTTTTCTAAAAAGGCTGAAAATTTCAAACATGCATTTTTTTAAATCTCAATTTTATCTGGAGGATAAGAAGGAATTATTCATTATCCTTCTACTGTCAGATCTACACATATTTCTTCCCATCAAAGTTTTCTTTTTTGCCCTGACATTACTGCCTTATACTTAGCCTGATTTATTTTAAATATATTCATTAATTCTGCCCAGTTTTGTGTATTGGTTTTTTTGGGTTTTTTTTATGATGTACTTTTTCGGTTAACAGACAAGATTCTTACTGTTGTTATAGATGTGGTTTCCTTTTAGTACTTAGAGGAATGAACATTTACTTGGTAGAAGTTTCTTAAAAACTTACTCTTCTGAAAAAGTAGCTGGAGACCTGCCCTAGAGGTGTAATGCGGAGGTTGATATGCCACTCTTTGGCAATAGTCCTGGAGAGTGTTGTTGCCATAACAACTCCTCTTCCAAGGGTAAATCCACATGCAGTTATGGGGAAAACTTTTCTGTTCTCTTTCTGAATTGTTTTTCCTCTTTTATGATCCATTCTTTCACTTCTCTGATCTTGGGATTTCTCTTCTTCCTTATTATGTTTCTCTTGTCATCTTATGCTTTAAGATTTGCTATTCTTTCATTAAATAGGTTTTTTTCCTTTTTTTCTGCCTCATTACATTTTAACCTTAGGTCCTGTTCTCCAGTCTCTTGCATCTCCTTGTCCTATTGCTGGTTTTGTGCAATATATGCTGATGTTGTGGAAATGTGTTTCATCTTAAATACTCTGAATGGCCTAATACCATAAGGGTTTGTCCAAACCCACAAAGGTCCAAATATCCTTGCAGGTCTGTTAGCATCCCTTTCTTAAACTTACAAGTTATTTCTTATGAAGAGTTTTCTTGTCCAGTTCCTGCTCACAGCAGAGCCACCTCTGAGGTCCAAGGTCTGAGCAAATGTGGTTGCACAGGGCAGTGTCCAGTTGAGTCTCCAAGGATGGAGATTGCAGAGTCTCACTGGGCTGCCTGTCCCGCTGCCGGACTGTCTTCATGGTGCGAACATCACTTCTCATGTGCAGCCTGAACATCTCTTGTCTCAGTTTGTGCCCGTTGCTCATTTTCCTCCCCCCAGGGACAGCTGTGATGGGCCTTGCTCTGCCTCCTCAATAATCTCCCTGCTGGCACTGGGGGGACTACAGTTAGATGCTCTCAAAGCCATCCCTGCTGCAGGAGGGAGCAGCCTCTTCCTTCAACCTCTACACCCCAGGGCAAGAGGTCCAGCTCTGACTGTCCTGGGGAGCCTCTCCTGAACTCACTTTGTCATTGGAGTCACTTTTTCATTGAAGTCCCAAAACTGGGCAGGATATTAGAGATGTGATCTAATGAATACTGAGTTAAAAAAAAAAAGTCACTTCTCTTGATTAATGGCCTGTGCTTCTGTTAATGCAGCCATTTCCCCAGTCTCAAAGGTCTTTATGCTTTTCAGGCAGCACACTGCCTTTTCTTAAGAGCCCAAATCACATCCAGTTCCATCCAAAGCTGTAACAAAATTCTACTCTGTGGCAATTGGATTTAGCAATGTCAGAGAAGCCACTGCTAGCTGCTCACTGAAAGCTGAGCTGGAGGCAGATGTTTAGATGCTTTGAGATCCTGTCTGTGATCCTCTGATCTGTACTGAGCCAACATCTTGTGTTCTCCTTTTGCAGACTGGAAGCAGCATATTGGTGCCTCCTTTGCGCTTTTCTTGCTGTGATAGTTGACACGGCCTTTGCTTTTTAAATCACTCTCTCATTGTTGCCATACTGTTTCTGGTTTGGGGTGGTTCTTTACTGTCTGGGCATCCCTCACTGGAGTCCTTGCTCCTTGTCCCTGTGTTGGCTTTTGCTTTGTCACGTTACTGCTTGCGTGGTATTACACAACAGATGGTCGTATGTGGGCCATTATTAAGAAATAAGAGGATAAATGATTGCATTTTGTAGCTTTCTCTTCTGCTTCTATTTTTTCTAGTTAGAACTTAAATGACAGGAAGGTAGTGTGCAATGCAAAACAGAAACCCATTTATGTAAATTCAGACCTTTTCTTCTGCCCATGCAATTTCCAGGACTCTGCACAGTGGAAATAACATTCAGTAGATTGAATTGCAGAATCATTTCCCTCCCAGTTTCGTATGGGAGGCACATGTTTGGAAGAATTCAAATAAGATATAACCCAGAATGGGGCACTTAAGGTTTTATTCATGATTTTTGTGGTTTTCATCTCTTTCGGACCTCCTTTCTTATTTACCATGGAATTTTAATTTTTGTAGAGATGCAAATATAATAAGTGATTTGGAAGTAATATTTCTGTAATTGTGGAATATTTATCTATTTAAATGTACAATTTGAGCACCAGACCCCACAATGTGTTATATATATACAGTCTTTACATGTCCATGTAATACAAAAGGAAATCCTACCCCTTCAGCTGCATGACTAGAACAGATTTTTAGTACAAGAAGCAAACAAAAAACGTCCAGTGTTTGTCAATAGTGAAGTGTTGTAGATTAAAGAGAAAGTGTATTGAATTGTTCCTAAAATCCTTCCTCTTTGAAAGAAATAAACATAGTTACAAAGAAAGTAATCAGAAAAGAGGAAAAATACATAAATACTGTAAAGAAGCAATGCATCTCAGTTAATATAAGCCTTTATTTAAATTAAGTGTCTTTTGGAATTTAATAGCTTTTCACATCTAGGAATATAACCAAGATACTGAAGTAATAACAAAACACCCAAACATTTTAAATGATAGGTGTTTTAAGATGCATTGACAATAACAGTTTCATAATATAAAATATTTTGCTAGTATAATGAAATTGTGAGCCTGTAATTATTTTCTGTTATTTACCTGGGTAACAAATGCTCTTTCAAAAAGAAGACTTAAGGTTGATAGACAGGCAAGGGCTAAATTGTTTTTTGAGAGACCAGAGGTTTGTTACTAGAAATCTATTTCCTGATCTTTTCTGGCTAGACAGATGTAATTGACCTGTGTGTGCTGTTCAGAGATTTTATTTTCCATGTAAAAATCCTAAATAATTTCCTTAATCATCAGCCTATACCTGTGTATCCTGCTATGGCTACATGGCACCAAAGGCTTTCTTATATTAGTAGTTTTCCTACACTTGAATTATTTACCAGATATCTGCAGCATGGCCTTACTGGAATTAAATTACAGTTGGTGTAGCTAGAGACAAGTGGAGTTAGACTTCTGAAATCTATTAGGATGCTTTTCCTAGTCTCTTGGCACAGACATGCACTAAAACTGAAACAGACCAATTGTTTATTATTTCTTGTAACTCAGTCCCCTGGCATCTGACAATGCTTGTGCATTCTGGTAGGGAATAGGGAATTGAAGGAATTTGGTATTAGTGCCAAATTTAGGATCTTCATGCAGAAAGGTGACTTCAATTTTCTGTGAACCTCTCACATTAAATATTACTATCATAGACTTCAAGGAAATGAAGATTTTTTTTTTTTTTTTCAAAGTGAGGACATAAGCTAAATGCTTCCTCTGATCATCTTGTCTTTTTGACCATATAGCATGAGATTTGTTTACTGTTGGTTCTTTCAGAGGAGTCCTTTGCACTTTCTTCTCTTGTTTTTAAGGTTGATGCACTGCTCTATGTTGAGTTTGTTTTGTTAGGTTTTTGTTTTGATTGTTGATCCACCCAGATGTGGCTAGACAGTATTTACAAGGTGTTGATAGTTATGGACTTTATTATTCCTATGTCACATTTACTAAAGGAAGGAAGTGGAAGCTCTGAATGTGGTTTTCTTCCAGATAAGATATTACACCAACACGAAACAAGTTAAATTTTTGGGCTTATCTCCAGACCAAAATAAAGAAAAACAATAAGGATGAGAGGAAGTGCATTGCATTACTTGAATCAATATTTAAATGATTCATGAGTGATCAAGATATATGAGCAATAGTGTCAGAAACCTTATTGTAGGATCTTTTGCCTTCTTGTTCAGTGCTTGATGTATCTGTAAAAAACTATTACATTTTGGTGAACAATCCAAACATCCAAAAATATTTGTTTCCAGATCAAGTGTGTTTTTTTCATCTGTGCTTACAAGGAATCTTTGAGATTAAGCAAATTCCTGGCTGTGAGAGGAACCAAGTTACAGTAACCAACACTGATGTGTAGCCTTGAGACCCTGATGCAAGTCTAGCCTCGTATAATTTTGCAGGAGTGAGATTACGCCTTTACCAATCCTAGAAGTTATCCTACCTAGCAGCCCTTCAAGGCTATGTCCTTTTATCAAATATTAATGAGAAGTAGAGGACTTGGATGCCTCTGATACAGCTATGTCAAGCCCCATCCCCCCTCCACCAAGAAAGAAAAAACCCTGTATAATAGATGAAAAAAAAATTCTAAAAGAAAGAAAGAAACCTTGGCAAATTTTGGTTACATGTAAGCTTAGTAACTCTTCCACATCTTTTCATCAATCAGTGTTAAATTATCTTTCTAGAGAAAAAGCAAAAGTGGTTTTAAAGACTGATACAAAAAAATCAAGAAATAGAAAAAAAAAAACAAACTAGGAAATGTTTGTGTGGGCTGCTGAGTGATGGACATATGAAGCAGGAATTATTGATGAGGAGTAGGAGAACTGAGAAATGGTCCAGGTGCTAAGAGTCCCTAGCACATACCACACTGAGCAACATATGGAGAACAGCACTAAATGTCTAGTAGAGAAAAGAAAGTCTAAGCTAACATGCTAATGGTAGTGGAAATTTGTATACTACATAATCATAGCCTAATAAAAAAGGATTTATTTCACCTCTTGGAAGAAATCAAAGGATAAAAAATCAGAAAAAATCTAGCTGCAAGTTTGCTCACTAAGGAGGCAATATTAGGGATTTTATTCATTGTTTGAATTAATTTTGTTCTAGACAGTTACAATTGGAGGAAATAGGAAAACTGATCTACAAAGTTTTTGCTGGTTTGAGTTGTTTTCAATGTTAACAAAGTTTTAGGTGAAGTATAATCCCACAATGGGAAAATGCTCTTTTATTTTATTTTTTTTAACATCTGGTTAAGACTGTTACATATGTAATGGCACAGAAATTTTTTCCTTTTTTTATGTTTGTATTACTGATGCAAGATTATCAATGGTATAGGTAGTTTCAGTATGATATTTTGTTGTTGTGAAGAACAAAAATATTTTCAATGTATTAGACTGAATTTTGTAAACAAGTCCATTATCATACCAGAGGGAGCAAATTTTGGTATAGTGTTCCTTGCTTAAAAAAGTAGATTTACCTAATGTACTACTCATAAAAAACGGGGACTTTTTGTACTTTTTAAAAATTTTGTTAGTCTTTTAAAACATTCTTAAAATCTGCTAAGTGATATTTTTAATTATTTCAAAGTAGCATGATTTTTATAAGTTTTCTATTTTCCTTTTCAGTAGCTTTGATATTTTTCCCTTTTAAAAATACCTATTTATTTTTGTGGGTTTTTTTTAAAAAATACTAGATAAAATTTAATCCACAGTTTTAAAAATCACGGAGATAAAGCAATCTGGTTGCCAAGGGAAAGTTCATCTTTTCCTTCATACAAGATAATATACTCTCAGGTGTTTTTTTAATTGCACATGTTCAGCAAGTAGAGAAATGACTCATGCTTAATTGGCATTAAATCCAGAATTCAGAATTTCATTAACTTAATTCTCTATCAATGGGAGGATAGACTTTCACAGGTTTTGCCTCTTTCTACTCTGAGCGTGGAGGGAAGCATACAGCACAATTGAAAAGATGAACATTGAAGCAAATTTCATCTCTATTTGATATTGAAAATTATATAAGCAATAGAAATAATGAGGGGCTTATTTGATAATATGGCCTTTCTAGTTGTTAGTGTAAATTTGTGTTTCCGAAGTGTTCTCATTTCTTTTTCTGTTAGCTTGCCCAGTAAAATTATACCTAAAATCTTTATAAGTTTCCTATGTCCTCAAAAGTTGTAGCTAAAATTATTTCCTTCAGTGCTTGTAAAGCAAAGTGTTCCAATGAGAAAGATATGATTTTTGAAGAAAAAAAGCGTAACTGGCAGAAATGCTTTGGCCACGCATGTTAAACCACTAAAGTATTTGACAAGGATATAAGTGTCTCACAATATCTCATAGTAGTTTCAAACAGGTCCATTTTTCATGGAAAGGTGTAGACAAGAGGGATATGATTTCTGTGTGAGACTACAAATGGCTCAAAAAGTTTATCTTAAAGAAAGAAGGTAAAAGTCAGGGAGTTTGGAAGAGGCAATTTATGTAACTTTGTCACATAGGAGTTATAAGAAGTTCTGTGCTGTCTAGGGAGGTCCTATGATTTCAGAGACAAAGAAAATCAAAGTGTGTTTAAAACAAATACCCTTTTCTCCTGCATGGAGACTATGTTTCTTCACTTCCCCTGCATGTTGTTCAACTTAATCACTCATATGAGTACCAAAAAGCAGCACATAAGAATTTGGCAGTGTTCTCATTGTCTCTTTCAGACATTAAATTCCCACAAGCAAATAAAAAGAATTCTGTTGTATGTACAGTTTTTGCTGACAATATTCTTGAGTGTGTGAGGGATATTGCATATGTGACTATATTAAACAAGGCAGGATTAATGTACTGATCAATAAGATGACCCAAAAAACCATCTTTACAGTTAGCCATGTGTGTGTACGCAGGTATGTCTGTATTTATGTTTCAAACATAAATTACTATCAAAATTTTGTAGTTTTAGTGCTAGGAATATAAGATTTTTGGCTCTATTATTGTTATTATTTTATAAGCATTGCAGGATCTTTCAGTAATCTGTAACACTCAAGTATTAAGAAAAAAGAATAGATCTCTACCATATAACAGAGACTAGAAGAAGGCTTAATATGCCTTGTTGTTACTATTCAAAGCAATTCTATTTCTTTTTCTGCTATTCCAGAGGGAGAAGTTTTTCCTTTTAAGTACTGTAAGATTTAAGGCACTTTTATATGCATGGTGTGCAGTGTCACACACATGCACACATGTGGGAACTCAGCACATCACTCTGGATGTCCAGAGTTACCGAGAGAACCCTTGGGGGTCTCGGAAATCCTGGAATGTTGCCAGGAGTGTTTGGTGGCTTGATTTTGATCCATCTACAGAAGTGACAGCAGTTTGAGGACGTGAGAATCACTTGGGAGTGAAGGGTGCAAAGAAGACACATTTATAGGGTGAAATATAGATTTTAGGGTTTTTGGTACAGGGGGGTTATGGAGACAAGATGGAGGGATCAGGGCGTGTCTCGTCCTTCTTCTTTCTTCTTGTCATTCATTTTCTGTGGTGATGTTGGCACTTGGGGATTGGTTTATGGTGAAGGTGCACTTGCTAATATGGGTGAAAGGTATTGGGAAATAAAGATAAATATCATGTACGTAGATTTTAGTATAAAAAGACACGACTGCCCTGTGGGTGGTCAGAGTGCCTTTGGCTGCCTTGCAGGTCAGACCTCTGTTGGGCAGACAGAAAATTTTGTAGATAAGAAACAATAAACAATCTGAAGATCGAAAAGCTGAAGAGTCCAGACTCGTCCTTTGAAACGCGTGCCACCCAAGAACCACCCTACCCGTGTCCGGGCAGAGACAGACAGCCAACCGGACACACACACTTATGAAAATGTCACTTTCTGTATTAATTGCTTGTGTAAGAATCACTGGAGCTTTTTCCTCCTATCAGTGTTTTCCCTTTCCTATTGCACCACCAGCTTTTTTTTTAAATTTTCTTTAATAGTAACCTGAGATTTTTGTGTCCCAAATAATCCTAAATATTTTGCTCCTATATCTTCTTATTTAGCAGGACTAGTAGATCTGTACCCTGTCAAGACTAGTAGATCTGTACCCTGTCTTTAGTAAGACTGGTAGATCTGTACCTCTGACTTTGGGGCCTTCTGTGTCTTCAAAATTCAGTGATGACTTATGGATTTCTTATTGTTCCCTCAGGTTTTGAATTCTAGAGTCTGCCCTCTCCTCTGCCTACAAATGCTTTCTTTCCTCTCTTTTGGGGGATTTCCTTGAGATTACAAGAGCCTTCTCACACATTAGTTCATTTACCATGCATGGATCAAGGCAAATCAATAGATATTTCAGTAACTTCTTTAATGGGACAGGGATATTTGTGGAATTCAGCCCTTTTCTTTCCCCCAAGCCAAAAAGTAGTGGCATGTATGGATTCTTACAAAGCTCTGAAAATGCATGACAAAAGTTAAAATTATAAGGGATTATGAGCCAAAGGGTGAGGCAAATGCACCTGTGTCCAAAAAAGGTCAAAAGGTCAACCTGGAGAATACAGGGAATTTGGCAATCAACCAAAGGTCAACCTGGAGAATTTCTGGCAGTCTTACTTCAGCCTATAGGAAGAACTGTGGAGTAAATATATTATTTGTGAAAGGCAGCGTGGATTTACCAAGGATAAGTCATGCCTGACCAGTATGACCACCATCTACAATATGTTATGAGAAGAACTTTAGCAAAGCTTTCCACATTTTCTCCCATGACATTTTCAAATTGAAGTTGGGACATTATTATTTACGCAGGTGGATGTCCAGATGATGTGAAGATGGTCAGCTAGTCAGACACAGAAAGTTGTGGTTAATGGGTTGGTTATTATGTGGTTAATGGGTTGGTTATTAATGTGGTCAATGTAGGTCACCTCCTTGGAGGGCTGTAGCAAGTGTGGAACTGCTGCAGTCTGTACTGGGACCTGTCTTGATATTGTTATCAGGGACCTAGAGGAAATAAGGGAGCTGCACCAATGTGTAGAGAGCAAATTGGGAAGGATCAGTTGATAGGATTTTGGTAGTCAAGCTGCCCTTTCAGCAGCCTGTACAGGCTAGACGAAGGGGCTGACATGGACTTTGTTAAATTGGATAAGGGCAAGAACCAGGTGCCAGTCTGGGGATAGAAGAGCCCCTGCGATGGCACAGGTTTGGCACTGGCAAGCTGGGAGCAGGTCTGCAGGTAGGGCCCTGGATCTTGGTGCCTCAGCCAGCAAAGCTCCATGGGCTCTATGGACAGAACCATGGCCAGTCAGTACAGAGGATTATTCTCCTCAGTTTAGCACACATTAGACGGTGTTTATAGTACGAGATCCATTTCTCGTCCACCTCTTACAACAAAGATACTGACAAACTGGAGTGAGTTTTGCTGAAGGATGTCAAGACAGACTCTAGAGAAGTCTTCAGTTCTGTTCCCAAGTTCGTCAGCACACACCACATTCCTCTTCATGCTTTGTCTCAGTTCCTTTTGTTGGCTTGATGCCTTTCACTGCTCGTCTGCTATCAATTTTGTATTGAAATGTCTTTGCCCCAACGTGTTCCATTTGTTAATGCACCATATAAAATCTCTTCTGCTTTAAAATTATTTTCAGCATGTGAAAAGGAATGCTGGAACTGTACACCAGGAGCATAACAATTACAAAGCAAAACAAACAAAAAAACTCCACCTACATTCAGTCCATTTTTTTCTGTAGTCATAGAAGTCCAAACTATTATGGTTGACATTTTTCTGGAAATTTATTCTGCCTGAGGCAAATGACCTGCCTGAGAAAAACTAACTCTAACTGAATAAAGTTTGCCCAGAGTTCGAAGAAACTGAGAAAAATATTTCAGAATATGAAGTGTTAATCAGTCTAATATATTCCACCAGGTTGGAATAACATTTTTCTTCCATTTTTGTTAATTGTAGTTATATACATCCATCAAAAGAAAACGGAAATAGTTTGAATTTTTCATGTTGTAAATTTCCTGCAAGAGTATTTTATGTTGATAAGCCATTCAAAGTTGATAAGCTTTTCAAATATTTAGTTGATTTAAGTTGATAAGCTTTTCAAATATTTAGAAAATAAAATGAAATTTTGAGTTCTTTTGAGGATGACAGATATACATTTTAAAGACACATGAGGATCTACCTTTATAAATGTAGTGATACTATTTGACATATTAGTTGAGTTACCTTCCTTTACTAATGAAACACTGTTCTTCCAACATTACGTTTTCTATTTGATCAGATTCTGAAACTGATCCAAGTTGTATGAGTATAGAAATTGAAAAATAGATTATACAAAATCCCAAGGCTGAGTTGATGTCATTGTAAACTATTTGCATGTAGGACTTATTAAAGAAACATAGTTTTGTGGAAATTTATTAGAGAAATAGAGTTATTAGAGTTAAGTTTTACAACTTAAGACTCTACCTATTTATGTGGGTTTTTTAACCAATTACCAAGCTTATAAATATAAATAACCCTAGGGGTTTAGGAATGGTACTCCCCAGCTTAGTTCTCCCACCAACTCAAAACCACACTGCTGCTCACTCACTCCCCCTTCCCCCCCCCCCTTCCCACTCCTTTGGAATGGAGTTGAGAATTGGAAGCACAAAAGCTGAAAATCATGGGTTGAGATAAGAATGATTTACTAGAAACAGCAATGAGACAGAAAAATGAACAGTACCAGCAGCACAAAGAAACAATTTACATGGAAAAGCCTGCAACAATATCCGGCTCTTCCCCACCAGGCTTTCTCCCCAGTGGAAGAAGAGAGAGTTCCTTACTCCTGCCCCTGGCAATGAGTGAGGTGGAGTGGAATAACATCTGGGCCTTGCCACACACTTCTCCTGCTTGCTGCGAAAAATTAACCCTGTCCTGGCTGAAACTAGGACAGGGGAAAAAACAGTTTATAGTAAAAATTGAGCAGTTAAGGTTAATATTTTTATTTGTACTATTTATACACTGGTCTAAAATACTTTTCTTCATTTTAAGGTAACTGAGCTGCACAATATCAAAAATATAACCAGATTGCCTCGAGAGACAAAGAAGCATGCTGTGGCAATTATCTTTCATGATGAGACATCAAAGACGTTTGCGTGTGAGTCAGGTAAGTAATTGGTGCTTCATCTCTAGCTTGAAGAAATCAAGTTGCACATCAAAGTCTGACTCGGATGAATTAACTCACAGTGCCAGAGAGAAATTCTTAGCTTAAAGAAATTTGTGGTAAACAAAAAACTTTGGAGTTTGGGGTTCAGGTCTTTTGGGGTTTGGTAGGGTTTTTTTAATACATGATGAGAGGTGTTAGGGGTGTTACAGAGCTCTTTTTTCTATTATTTTTCTTTGCATGCAGATGTTTTAAAGACTGGAGGTTTTGAGCTAAACTTTTAAATCCTAGTAAAAAATAACCTGTAAGATGTTATTAAGTCAAGATGTGAAGCATTCTTTTTTTAACAAGCTTTGCTATAGGCAGTTACTAAACTAATAATTATCATGCCATTGCAAATAAGTAGCAAATACCAGCTAAAACTTCAGGATATTTTAAAGCAGCGTGTCAAGCAGTCTGTGGTTTGAATGACTCCATAGCATAATGACTAGACTAGCATAGAACAAGACTTGGGCATTAGAGTACACAATGGCAGGCAGTTACTTGTGAGACACTGAGCACTGCACAATTAAAGTGTACTATTTTCTTATTTTAAAGTACAATTGTACGCATCTGTGTCCTAGGGTATATTTTGGGTGGAATGGGAAATTCTTTAATGATAAAGTTTGTGCTTTTTTAGTGACATATTTGAAACTTTACATTTTAAAAGTTTATATAGATAATACTATATATATATATATATATATATATATATATATATATATATATGTTGGTTTTGGTTTTTTTAAATATATATGTAACATTATGTATATATGGTGAAGGGCCTAGAAGAAAAGCCATATAAGGAGTGACTGAAGTTGGTCTGGAGAAGAAGAAACTGAGGGGACATTTCACTGGAGTCTACAACTTCCTTTGAGGGGAAGAAGACAGACACTGATCTCTTCTCTGTGGTGATCAGGACCCCAGGGAATGGCCTGAAGTTGTGTCAAGAGAGTTCTAGGTTGGAATTAGGAAAAGGTTTTTCATCCCGAGGGTAGTTTAGCTCTGGAAAAGGCTCTGCAGGGAAGTGATAACCACACCTCCCTGCCAGAGTTCAAGAAGCATTTGGAAGATACTTTTGGGCACATAGTGTGACTCTTGGCACTGTCCTGCACAGGGGTAGGAGTTGAACTCTATGATCCTTGTGGATCCCTTCCAACTCTGGATATTCTATGATTCTTTATCAATATTATCTTATAAACATTGCATAATGGACAATCTAAATAAATAAATTCAGTGAAACAAAATCTGAGAAATGTGAAGGAGGTTAAAGGTGTGCGAGGTCATGAATTATGTAGCTTTTATATCAGATATTGCAAACAGTAATATGTATATTCCATCATGAAAGATAGATTGACTTTTTTTGTTAATTAATTTAAGTTTAGAGACACACATATAAGATCTGTGTCTGTCTACAATTGGTTTAAGCAATCATTAGATAAGTAGCCCACATTAAAGATTTTGAATTCTAATCTGTAGAATTGATAGTGACTCTATATTATGATTAATAATTGAATAAAAACATTTTAATTATATTCCAATAGCACTGAAGTCAGTCCTGTGGAAATTTTTCCATTTGCCTATGCATGCATTCCCCTTCTTCTTAATGAGATCTTGTTCTTCCCCTAGAATTACTGTGGTTCAGGTATATTTGAAAAGAGTGAGAGCAAGTCATGACTTCAGAATTCTTTCACCACAGAAGGGACACACCTAAGGAAGTTCAGCATGTCTGGCCCGCTCCTCCTTTTCTTCTTAACCTGGAACCCAGTTGTAAATACAAGGCACATGTAGTACCATAAGGTGCTAGCAGGGTGTCAGTATGAGATGCTCTCCCTTTATGCTCTATACAAAAGTGTGTTTTGAGTGGACAGAACCCTGGATGAAGTGGCAAACAAGTGGAGAGCTTGTGGACAAAGAACAAAGTTCAGACCAGGATAGGTGATGTAGTAGGTGTCTGCTCTAGACCTTCTCATCAACAAGAGAAGGCAGATGAAGCAATCTTGGGGCAGGTGGAAAAAGCCTTATAGTCCCAGGCATTGGTGTTCCTGGGTGACTTTAACCTACTGGAAGGCCAATAAGGCTGAACACAAGCAATCCAGATTTCTGAAACAGATTGAAGACAACTTCTTGATACAGATGATCAATGTGTGATCATTGTAGTGTGATGAGGGAGATGTTTGTTCAGGGACGTGCTTGGCAGCATCCTGTGGATCCTTGAAGGGCAAAGGAGCCCAGGAAAGCTATCCAATCTGCAAGGACAGCATCCTCTGAGCACAAGAACTGTTCTTCCCATTCTCAGAAGACAAGCTTTACAGAAGATGAGTATGAATGGACACGGAGCTCCTGACTCGCTCAAATACACACAAAAAAACCCACAATGAAGCAGAGAGTGCCTCCTTGGGAGGGATACAGAGGCATTGTCTATTTACATAGGAATGGAGTTCAGCAAGCTCCACCTCAGGGAAATGCAAGATAGAAAAGGTTTCTTAAAGTACGTCAGGAGTAAAATAAAGGCTAAGTGAGCGTGGGCCTATTGCTTGCTGGAATAGTCGACATAGTGACAAGGGTCATGAGAAAGGCTAAGATACCTTTTCTACTGTGGTTTTCACTTGCAAGACTTGTCCTGAGGCCTTCCAGGTCCCTGAGCCCCTGAGCTTGATGAAGTATCCCTGGCAGAGGAAGGCATAGTGAGGCATCATTTAAATCACCTGGATTTCGTACAAAAGTTAGTGGAGCTTGATTGTCAAGAATGACAAGAGGGAGGATTCAGATAACTGTACTCCAGTCAGCTCAGCTCAGTCCCTGAGAACACTGCTGGAGCAAATTACATGTAAAGACATGAAGGACAGCAAGGTGAATGGGAGAAGAAAATAAAACTTCCCATATGCAAATCATGTTTGCCATGATGAGGTGTCTGGCAAAAGAAAGGCAGTGCTTCTTATATACCTTAATTGTAATGGTCTTTTACACCCTCTGTAGCTTCCTACATAGCCCCCCAAACTGGTGGGGCATGGGATGGATAAAGACACTATAAAGTGGACAGAAAATAGGCCAGACTTAAAAAACCAAGGTTGTGAAGCCAAGCTTGCAGCCAGGATGTAGTGGATCCCTGGAGTCAGTGCTGGGACCAATACCATTCAATGTCTTCATTGATAATCTGCATGATGGGGTGAGGGTACTCTCATCTGGTATGCAAGTGACACCAGGCAGGGGTGACCCAATTTGGGAAGGCAGGGCTGCTGTCAGAGGGACCTGGACAGGCTGGAGAAATGGGCTTACAGAAACCTTATGAAGTTCAGCAAGAACAAAAGCTCTTTGCCCTGGTTTGTGGTAATCCCAGCCACAAGGCAGGCTTGGAGCCAGCTGTTGGAAGCAGATCTGCAGAAAAGGCTCTGAGGTCATGGTGCACAACACTCCCTGGACAGCATTAGTAAGGGTCTTCACAGCAGGTACTGGAAAGTGATCCTTCCTTTTTTTTCAGCACTTGTAGGACTACATCTAGACTGCCATGTCCAGTTTTGTGCATGCAGCACAATTTTGACATACAGGAGTGAACCCAGGGGAGGGCACCAAGAGTCAGGAGCACATGACATATGAAGAGAGACTGAGGGCTTATTCAGCCTGGAGAAAAAGTATTTCAGAGGATCTTATTGCTTATGTGATCTGAGAATACAGAGAAGATTGAGCTATAAAAGCGTCAAATATCTGGCTGTTTCTGAATGACTACGAATTTTGGCTGTGAGCACAGTGCAGTTTCAGTCAGTTTGCCTTCCTGCATGCCTTCAGTCTGTCTAAGCAGTATAGACTGCATGACATCTATCAGATGAGAAAGATACACAGTTTTGTTTCACTAAAATCTGACTCTCTTTAACTCCAAATCTTTTGTTTTCTGAACTAGGAAAACAAATTTAGTTCCCAAGTCATTTCCACAGTGAATTCTGTCTTCTCACAAGGAACTGTTGCCATTTTTACTGCTGCTGAAATGTGCCAAGTACTTGGCTTTCCTGTATGAAACTTAACAAAATTTAAGGAAGGTTTGAAGAACTTGCTTCTTATTTAAAATGGGTTCATTTTTTGCTCTTGTTTAGTGGCACTGGTTTATATGGAAAAATGCATAGACTTTTATAGCCTCACAGTGTATAGTGATGTACACACAATGGTGTTTATTTTGGCAAATCTTCTTGCCACTTCTTTGGTTGATTCTAAAACTTTACTAATCCCTATTCTTTCCGGTGGCTTCAGTGTCAAAAAAACACTCAAGTGGTTTTGACTCAAGGCAAAAATCTTCTAGAATCATAACTGCTTGACCTTACTTTTTTAGGACTCTAGAGTTTCATAATGTGGAAATTTTTCTACCATGAAGCCTCTAAATATACAGAAGCAGATGCATTGTTTCTTATCATCTTGACTTCTAGAGGCAGATGGAAGGAGAGTAACATTAAACCCATTGCAAAAGGTCTGCTGAGCATAGAGTCAACAAATTTTTGGAGACAAGGAGAAAGGAATACTCAAAGCTGAGTTGATTTTAGGGACTGAACAATGTAAGGGAGGGGTTTTGTCAGTGTTGTACCATAAAATGATTTTAAATGAAGGTATCATTTTGGTTTTGATAGCATGAGCTGATGCCTTGTTCTCTGTGCTGTCTTAAAGTGCCAGAAAGCAGCACATTTTTCTGGCACATAGCTTTCTTAATTGTGGAATTAGGCACAATATAATACTATTCTGTTTTAAAATAGGTCTCTAAAGATGCAGAACGCTTTGGTTCTCCACAGACAGCCTGAGAGCTGTGATACCAGCCCACTGGGTGTGCTGGCTCAGAGCCTGTGTTTTTTTCCCAAGCTCCTGCAGCTTTTAGTCCCTCATCTTGCTTATTGTCTTCAAGGCAGCTACTGGCAAATCTGAGCTCTGGGTGGGCTGTAACCCCTATATTTCCATTAGAATTTCAGCAAATTAGTAATCTGAGATGCATCTAATTGTTGGTAATCTTCATTTGCTAATGAAAACGTTCTACAGAAAAACAAATCAGACTCCTCCATATGTTTTGTTATCACCTACCCATCACTACCAGTGCTCCCAACGTCTACAACAGCTGTAGAAATGTGCTCCATTCTGAAGCCCTACTGAAAAATTTTGAAGAGCAAAACTCATATATTATCCTTCCCTGAATAAAAGCACGGGATAACAAGTCTTTAAAGAAGAATTATCCCTCTTCAGGAAGAAAGGAGGCTTCTTGCTCTCACTATATCTGTTTCTGACATCTTCTCTAAGGGGCAGAAACTTGTGACTTTGGTGATTAGCAAGCAACATTTTAAAATTCTCCATTACTATGAGAATTATTTCAGTAGAAGTGAACTAATGAGAAGTCAGGGCTGATTAACTAACATGAAAAGTAGTCTATAACTCAGTGAACCTACAACAGACTTTAAAGCATGGGAATTCTTCTTCAAACTGTGGGAAATTGCTGCTGCCCTAACAAGGAACATGCTATGATCTCAATTTGAGTCTTCCTGAATATTGTGTGAAAGTGTTTGCCATTAAGGGAATTTTTGTGTGGTTGTTTGTTTTTGGTTTTGTTTTTTTTAATTAAGAATTATGAAATTCTGGGGGGTTTTGTCTTCATTCTGAAGTGTATAATCAAGCAAGTGGAGAAGATTTTTTAGCTCTGCATTCTAGCTGCTGCGTTTGACATGCTGACTTTCCTTGATACCTCTGCCAAAAAAGTTGTTGGGTTTGGTCTTGTTTGGTTGGGGACCTTTTGTTATTGTTGAGGTTTTTTTTTTCCTTCAGATAGGTGGCTCTCACTTTTTGTGTAGTTACAGCCATGCCTAGATGCATGTATCTGTTAAGATGCCCTTCTTCCTGCAAGCCTGGTATCTGTAATGTGACTGTAAGACAAGTGTCTGAACTGAGACAGGTGTTCTGAAATGCCCTTTAAACTCTCACAAAACTTCTAGATGTGATGCAGTGAGCAATAGTGGCTGTGCAGGACCAGCAATAAAATGAAATTGGAGGGCATGCGTACTGATTTAATCTAGGATTTTATAGTGCTGTTTCAGAAGATGCTAGCATGATGATGATTGTGCCTGAATAATAGCTAGCTTTTAAGGAATGCTGCTTCTGATTTGTGCTAGTCAGGGACAGACCATATGGGGGCTTGATTTTTCCTTTAGTGATGACAGTAAAATACTAAGTGATACCAATCCCTGGGCATTTTATGCTTAGTCGCCCCTCCAGCACAGGTTTGTGTAAAATCTATTCTGATGTCTAAATGACAGAATGTGATGAAAACTGATGAACTTTTAAACCTAGTTCTTAAAAAAATAAAAACAAAAACCAATTAAAATTAGGGGAGTTAAATATATTATGGAGATAGAGATGAGACAAATAGAGCTGAGAGGTGATTCTGGTGATTTGAGAATAGAATGAGTTGTGACATAAGGGGCAAAATCATATTTGTGACATAAGGGGCAAAATTAAGAGAAATGTTTAAACTGCCACTGTTAAGCAAAGCAGACACCCCCTGGGATACTGACCTCTGTCTGTGTTCTCTTCAGTACAATGCCCCACTCTGTATAGAAGTACATTAATTGAAGGGGTTTCTTTCTTCCCAGGCATGCATGAACTGCAGCTCTAGAGTAATTACAACAAAGAAACGTCCTCATTATTTTTAAGAGGTTATACTTTGGCTTTTCCTTAAAACTTTTGCTATTCAAGTCCTGGGGAAAATAGAATTGGGTTATTGCAAAGGGTCTACCAGTTACTGTATTTGAAACTTCTGGCTTAGGGGTTTATCCATTCATGTGGTTGTTTTGGCTCAATTCACCATTTTTATTTCTTGAATGTCTTGCTTCTGTGATGGTTACCTTGATAAAACTCTTTTATACACCTGCAGCATAAACAGGCTTTCTCTTCTGTATTCTTGTGTTTCAGCTTGAGTGCAGTCAAACTGTGATAATCAAGTTTTGTCATAACTCTCCAAAAAAAGTTTTACTTTGTTGAAATTGAAAGTTTGTTGGTGTCAAGTGGCAATGTGGGTTTTTTCTTATTTTGTACATATTTTTCCTTTTAAATCTGTCTTTGCCATTTGTTTGTGTTGCTTTCTTTTCTTAAAAAAATACAGTGGTGGAATCATTTGAAAAGGAACAAGTTCATTTCATGTTTTTTTTACTGAAAAAGTTTTTGGACTATTAAGCAAATTACTACTGATCATGAGTTGGTCTTTTTCTCCTTGATAGTTTTCAAAAGCAAAACCACTATGTGCTGAAAGAGCTTAACAGATATCAGTGGAGTATTAGATGCAATTCATATTACTGTATCCTTTGACGGTTAAGAAGCCTGGAGGTTTTACATTAAAATTACCATAAAACTTTGAGACTTTCAGATGAAGCATCAGTGCTCATACTTGCTGTTATGACTAACAATACAAATGGCTATATAAGCTTTAGAAATAAAGTTTAAAAATAGAATTATTATTGATATTTTAAAATAACCAGATTGAAGTTCCCATTTCTGCTGTTATTTTTGTGACTTGAACCTCCAGGATCGTGGAGGCAGTGAAAGTGGAGAACAGCATCCTAAATACTGTTTGGGCAGTGGGAAGAAGAATACAGAGTTCGCATTTTGGATGCAGAAAAATAAACCCAAGTAGTTGAAACTATTCTGAAACATGGTATATTTCACTTTTAACATCTCAGGGATTGTTATATGAAAAATTATGACCGCAGGTTTTCTATTTTCTGGTTTTGTTTGTTTATATGGAGAGAGAAAGGAACCTGCACTCTCCAGAAAGCATATGGCTCATTGGAGATCAGATGCATGCTCTCACTTCCATATGTAACACATTGTCTGAGATCTAAAAAAGAGTCAAAAGACAGGCATTTCATGAAGTTGATGCTGTGACAAAGTAGGAAAGCTGTAACATTTCTAAATGCAGGAACTGGGAAAGGTAAACTTGACCTAAGATTGCAATATGGGAAACCCTAAAGTTTAGACTTTAAAAGTCAAAACCTTTGGAGACTGAAGTTTTTTTTGGTTCCCTAAATTTTGATTATATAGTTAAATATGAGGTAAAAATGAGGATCCTGGTAGCTGCTGATCACCCAAGCCATTCTATGATACTAAGTAGAGAAGCATTGTTCATTTGTCCTGGACAAATATATTGAAGTGTAGACACTATAAGTGCTTTCCTTATCACAGTTTTACTTGAAGGTATTGAAATCTATATGCAATATAAATTGTTTCCATAGGAACAAAAGACAAAGAAGATAGCTAAGATAATGATGAATTATCTCTTTTAGAGTGCATGTAGAACTTCTTGAGAGTAAAAAATTAGGAAAAAAATCTTCCTGCCTGCAGAAACTCAGCAAGTTCAGAAGACACAGAGAAGAGATCAAGATGATTTCAGCTTCATCTGGTAGATGGTGCAAGGTCAGCACCATCTTGATAGTGAATTTAGAGTGACTAAGGGAAATGCATGAGTCTCAAAGCCTAGAAGTTCAACATACAGTTGTCCTTCCAAGTAAGCATGGAATGGAGGTGGGTTAGTGATGCTGAAGTCTAGGATTTCAGGCATGTGAAGTTGTGGAATAGTTTGTTGGACTTCAATAGAAAGTGTCTTAGTTGTTGGTTTGTTGGTCTTTAATAGAAAGTTGCTCACTTGTTGGTTTGGATTTTTGTACTGGAGAGAGGGGGTTGTAATCTGTTAAAAATCAATGAACATTTTAGTATCTGCAAGCTCTATGTTTTATATGTTTTATATCAGAACAAAGTACATGTCAGTGAGATGACAGAAACCCATAAAAATGCAGAACAACGTGGTCTAACGTTTGGCTAAAAAAAAAAAAAAAAAAGAGCTTTTCCTTAGCCTCTAGCTATTTACCTTAAACTGAAATCTGAAATTGCTAGTATGTTGTATATCTCTACACAACAGGATTTCTTTCTGATCTCATTTTGAGTATCTTGGTCGTTTTGATAAAAGTACTCTGCCATAAATAGCTTCTGGTCCTATGAAACAAAGATAGGGAGACTGCTTTGTATAATTCATGCCATAAATTAAGTTAGAATAATTTTTAATCATGTTGTAAGTGTGAAAGTCCAAATGTACTTCCTCTCTTGTAAACACATTTTATTAGAAGGTAAAGCAATAAGACACAACCTATTTTAACATGCCTTCATGCTTTCTGCACCTGGTTTATAAAAATACTGGCCTGCTCTACACTGCCAAAAGGCATTCACATGCAATAATTAAAGGATTACAGAAAACAGTCAGAGAATCTTGATGAGTTTTGGGCATAAAATTTCGTCATATTCTGAGATGTAATTGGTAGTTTGCAGATGAAGGACTGGGATAACTTCATTAACTGGATGACAAATGAATGTGTCAAAGTCTGGAAAAAATCTCAGGCAGACAACTTTTCTCTATATTAAACATTGACTATAGATATATATGTGGATATAGAATCTAATATTATTAAAATATCCATGTATGTGGTTGTAATATGGAGTCATGCCATGAAACAACACATTGTGCTTTATAAGGATGAAGTTTACAAGCAAACTTTTATGTTTTCACTTTAAAATTACTTTTTAGACATCCATGTTACTAAACACTATGATGTTTGTAGAACAAACTACAATAAGTGTTTGTTTCTGTACATGAAACAAGGTAATTTCTTACTTTCCACAACATAAAAGGCTTTTCTGGGATTTTCTGAAAGACTTTTTCTCATCATCATTGTATTTAAGGTTGTTATTTCCACATGCTGTTCAGGTTTTTAGGTACCTTACTCTGATTTTATTAGGCTGATCATAGAAGTGAATTCTTAACAAACAGCACATTGAAGTTTCAGGGATGGTGATTCCACTGTTTCTCTGGGTAGCATATTCCACTGCTTTATCACCATTTCAGTGAAGAAATTTTTCCCCAATATCTAATCTAAACCTCCCCTGGTGCAACTTGAAGCCATTTCCTGGTGGATTGTGCCTTGCCTCTTTAGGGTTTTTTGACATAATTAAAAGAAACAAAAGCATATCAGGAGTTTTATATCAGGTTGAAAAGAGAATGGCATGGTGCGTCTAGTTGAAGGTAGAACAAAAGCCTGTCTTTTCCATCTTGGTTAGTCTGTCCCATGCATTATGCATGTGGTGTTCTTTAATTGAGTAATTTGTTATAAGGGCCTCTGCTGTGGTAGTTACTTGGGAAAAAAGGTGAATGAGAGTTAGTATTTTAAGTAGGGGTTTTTTTTGTAAAGTCAGAACAAATGGATTTAATTTCTTTCCTAGACTGATACTTTTTAGCACCCAGCACTACAAAATGTAATAGTGTATATTTGTATGCTCTCAAATCTATAGCTTCCTGTGTTCTAAAGACTGCAATATAAAAATAGATTTTTTTAATGCTCTTGTTAAAGGGAAATTCAAACAAAACGTTTTCCTTCAAAATTCAGGCAAGACTACAAAGCTGGATCATCAGAGTAGTTATTCTTCCCCAATCTTTAGGCTTCTGACCCCCATTAACATGATACTACTGCACCTGATGCTGAAATTGTGGATTCTTCATCAGCCTCCCAGGCAGACAGGCAGATGGGTAGTTTTCTGACAATGTATTTAGGTCTTGATGCATCTGGATTTACTCAGAAAAGTCTCAACCAGCTCTAAGAATAACACATTTTAGAGGAAATCATCACTTGTCTTGAGACTTATCCCTTAAAACTGTGCAGAAATGTTAGCACCTCGTTAAGGTGTGTCATCTGCAAAGGGTTGTAGTTTTCATTGCCTGATGATGAGAAGAGTCAATAAGAATTATTTTTTTGGTTTTGTCTTCATGCCTAGAGATAACCAGTCTTGGCTGCAAGCCAGCTCTAGTCTGTAAATAGTGCAGCTTTATGTTAGGGAAGCGTCAGGTCTTTGCAAATTCCCCGTGCTTCTCATCTGGTTTGCAGTAGAGTCAATACAAAAACATCATCGCCTGCTCTTACTGGGAAACACGATGACAGACCTGCAAGGAGGCAGGGCATGTTCAATGGCAATATCCAGGCTGAATTGTTGGGTAAAAGAAATCTGCACTATCTCTGTATCCAATATTCATATCTAGAACAGAGAAGATATGGGGTCATGTTGTAGTGATTTGACCTTGGCTGGCTGTGCCCACTAAGCTGCTCTCTCACTTCCACAACTCAGCAGGACAGGAGGAGGAGGCACAATAAAAAGTTAATGAGTTAAGGTAAGTATAGGGAGTTGTTTGTGAGGTAACAAAATAGGCAAAACAGACTTGGGCTAACTAGCAACAGAGTAGGATAGTGAAAAGCAAAAAAAAAAAATCTGAAAACACTTTTCTATCACCTCTTCCTTCATAGGCTCAACTTATCTCCCAGCTGCTCCCTGAGCAGCACAAGGGGATGGGGAATGAAGATTGCAGTCAATTCATAATATTTTGTCTCTGCAGGGGTCTGCTCTGGAGCACATTCTCCCTCTCCTTCTTTCACATTGGTGTCTGCAGGGCTGTTTCTCTCGTGTTTTCTTTCCTATCATACATTACCATTCCTTAAATGTCTTTTCACACAAGCACTACCAACATTGGTGATGGGCTCAGCTTTGGCTGGAAGCAAGTCTGCCTTAGAGCTGTCTGGAATTGTCTCTGTTCAACATTAGGGCAGACAGTGTTGTTTTCTTACAGAAATTACTTCTCCAACACACCTCACTAACAAAACCTTGCCATATAAACCCAATATGTATATAAAAAAATATTAATGTATCAAGGAATTGTTAGCAAGTTAATGGTACGTGATTGAGTATGACTTTGTCTTTCTTTCTTTCTTTCTTTCTTTCTTTCTTTCTTTCTTTCTTTCTTTCTTTCTTTCTTTCTTTCTTTCTTTCTTTCTTTCTTTCTTTCTTTCTTTCTTCCTTCCTTCCTTTCTTTCTTCCTTCCTTCCTTCCTTCCTTCCTTCCTTCCTTCCTTCCTTCCTTCCTTCCTTCCTTCCTTCCTTCCTTCCTTCCTTCCTTCCTTCCTTCCTTCCTTCCTTCCTTCCTTCCTTCCTTCCTTCCTTCCTTCCTTCCTTCCTTCCTTCCTTCCTTCCTTCCTTCCTTCCTTCCTTCCTTCCTTCCTTCCTTCCTTCCTTCCTTCCTTCCTTCCTTCCTTCCTTCCTTCCTTCCTTCCTTCCTTCCTTCCTTCCTTCCTTCCTTCCTTCCTTCCTTCCTTCCTTCCTTCCTTCCTTCCTTCCTTCCTTCCTTCCTTCCTTCCTTCCTTCCTTTCTTTCTTTCTTTCTTTCTTTCTTTCTCCTGCCTTCCATCATTCCTTCTTGGTTTTTTTTTTTATTATTATTATTGGGATTAGCAGTACTAAGGCTTTCAGGTTTTTTATGTACCTGTTTACTTTGGTTATCACTCACTCAATCTCCTAATCCTTTCAGTCTTCTCTTCTGGAAAGTACTGGTATTGGACCTTACTGACTTGGTACTAATATGCCAGTGGAGATGTACATAGGTGGTGAAATTCTAGACTGTTTCCTTTTTTCCACTTTTTTTTCCACATTAAAAATTTCTCTAAAGGTAATAGAAGATACAATTACTTAACTCATAGCTATTGTGTTTGGTCATATTTCTACTTCCTTTCCCTTTGGGATTAGTGTAAAACCCCATTTGATGTCCACAAGTTTTCTCATACTGGAGTGGAATCCAGGTATCAGCTGAGATAAAAAGGCTTCTCATCATCTACATGGAATATAGGTCAGATCTCCTGGGATTTGTGAATATGTATCAACTCATAAAATTAGATGATTTCTGCAGTTCCTGACCTCTCCTGAGAACAGCATACGTTTAGTGACAGCACAAAAATCATGGCTTTAATTTATAGATTGAGTTTGAAGTATTGACAAATGATGTATGGTTGGCTGAGCCTGGGGAGAGTTCAATGAAGAACATGATAATTTACTGCTCCAAACCTAAAACACACAATCTATTTTTCATTCTCTGTCACTATTCAGCTTGCATTACATTTGGCTACTTATGGTGTGTAAAGTATATGGGTCTGTTGGCAGGTTAACTGTTTCAGGTCTTTTGAAACACTTTTGTCACTGAATGAAAGCAACCTGAGAAGAGTAGTGTGTGTAAAAGAGCACAGAAATTTTTGTGTGCTACTTACGTGGACTTGACCATGTATTCAGCATTGGATATTCTATTTCACATAGAGTCTAGGCATGGAAACCTTGGGCAAATTTGCGTACATTCAAAAAAATCAAACCAGACCATAACCAAACTAAAGGTAAGCATTCAGTGTTCACTGTCCATCCATCTTCATAACATTTTGAGAGTGTGCCCCAACCTCTAGTGGTACCAGCATTAGGACAACCCCATGGGCTTTTGAGCAATCAGAATGGCTGCTGCAGCCAGGGTGATCAGTAAAGCCTCTACATTGGGATTTCACTGCTGTCTAGTTGTTGAGAACTAAAGCAATTTTAAGATTGAACCATGCGTTGGACAGCTGCAGGTATGTAGTGATAGGCAAAGACAAGGTTTTATGTGATTCTTGTAAGATTTTTCTAGAGCTGTCCCAGTTTTTATACCTGCAGAGCAAAGCTGCTTAATGCATTGTCACAGCCCATTCAGTTTTTTAATCTCTCTGCCAATATTTAAGGGGAAAACATATTTAACTATGACTTACTTTTAAGAACATAAGTAAATTAATTTTAGGTAGAAATAACTCTGAATTTCAATAATTCAAGTTGTTTACTTCCCCTATATTTTAAAAGACTGCCATGTATATGGTACACTAGTACACTAATTTCAGATATTCCGGTTACTAGCTAGTGTATTCCCAGACAGCTGAGATTCCTCTGTTTACAGTAATTGATGATCCTGGGTGTCAGTTCCAAGCAAGGCAATAATAAATTTCTCAGACAGGACTTGTCCTTTTCCTTGGTAAATAAATAAAAATTATTTCCTGTATTAATTTTACTGTATGAGTCAATTTGGGATATTCAGCCTTAAATTCTTTGAGTTCTTATTTTAAATAAGGCCAAGAAGCAAATTGTGCTACAGATGTGCAAAGAAGTTTAATTAAATAATCCAAATTTATCAGTCATAATTGTTGCTTAATGTAGTTTTAAAGGGCTTTAAAAAGTGCCCCAAATATGTTGATTTTCTTCAAATCAGTATGGGATTTAATGCAATTCAGTCTTCTCTATAAGAAGATTACAATAAGAAGGAGGAAAATATGAGTGTGTTTTCTGTAATTGCAGTTCAAGTACATTCATACAATGTTTTCACAATCCATACAGATAAATTATTCTGTTTGCTTTAAGAACAGCTTTCTTTTTTTTTCCAATACCTTTTCTAAAGCAGATCTCCTTTTAAAGTTTTAAATTATTTCAACTGCTTCAAACTGCTTCTAAATCTTTCTTGCAAAATCTGAGGTTAAAACTGAAATTATTCAATGGAAAACATTCATAGCGAAGCTGTTGTTGCCTTTGAGCATTTAGTCATTTAGTTAGCTCAGTTTCTCATTTTGTTTTTAAACTTATAAAATACTGTATTAATTTCAAAATAAGGCAAGTAAGGTGTTAATGATGACAAATATATTATTTTCCCCTCCTGCTGAAACAGCTACAATTGTTATGAAAAATTTACATAATAATAGAGAAAATGTGTGTTCTGATTTGAGAACTTTTTTGCATTTTGCTTTAGATTCAGTTTTCATCAATTTGTAAGTGTTCCAGAAGGCAAAATAAACATCGTGTTGGGTTTGAGTTTTGCACGTGTTTGGTGGATCAAACTTGCAGTGCTGTCTGATGGGTTTTGATGACCATCTGTTGTGACAGTTTCTACTACAAATCAAGCAGGTTTAGGGTTGCTTCGTATTAGATGGAGTTCTTTATTTCTTAATTCAAATTGACCGATCCCTCGCTTCATGCCATAGTGAAGTCAGAATCAACAATTCTGTTCACAAAAGTAATGCAAATAATTCCAAATGTGTCCAAGTATATTAATAACACATTCATATAGTGTTCTGGCATATGTCAGGGGGTTAAGATTCATATTCAATAAAATTTATATGACATGTACTAGTCTTCTACTGTCTTATGAAGATTAGAGCTTTACTTTGAATCTCCATATTAACTGGAATTATAAGGAATCTTGGTCTGCTTCTTAAGGATAGAACATTAGATCTATTAACTTTCAGGACAGCTGTACATTTTGAAAATGTGGGAGATTTCTTACTTTTTCAAGAAAAAGGGATCTGTATGTGGACTTAATTTTGCACTGATTTTTTTTTTTAAACCAACAACATAAAATTACTAGTAGCTCTTGTGAGACTATAATTTTATTGGGTAGCATTAAGGAGTATTTAGCCTGCATTTTCATGATCATGTAAGACAAAGTTGAAAAACTGATCCAAAGTTCCTTGTTTGTTTTTTAACCCAAGCCTTTCCTTAAAAATGTGTATAGTTTTAAAGTTAAAATACATAATATGTTTATTGTTATTTTCCTAATAATGAAATAATATTAACTGGTCAATTATAAATAATCATTTGTTTGTAAACTAGACATATTTTAAAATATTCCTATATTTAGGACAAAATCATAACCCTATTGGCTAGTGGAAAAATTAAGGAAGCTTAGAATGAGTGAAGTGGAAAAGGGAATTAAGACCATTTAGTCACCTTCTAAATAAGAACAATGGCTCACTAAAATAAATTATATCTGTTTCATAAATGGGAAGTACTTTATAAGGTATCCCCCAAAGGTAGCCCTTTGGAGTGCTGTTGGAAAACAATCAACTCAATTTCAGAATGGTACTTGCTCAGTGACAGTGTGAATTTGCCTTTCTCTTTACAAAGTTCTTCACTGGCCAAACCTCTCAGTAGTTTAGCATTTGGTTTCAGTTTCAAGGGGGAAAGAAATGAATCCTGTATCTGAAGTTTATATTCCATAAATAAAACATGAAGTCACTATTATATCTGTTTCTGATCATTTTGACTGGACCTAGAAATTCAAATAATCAAATCAGAGGATTTGCTGTGGGTTTATGAAATAACTATGTCTAATAAATGTAAAATTAAATATAATTTGAATGTGCTAATAGACAAGCCTCTAGATTATTAAGTTAACCTATCTAGGAAGACAGATATGTGTTAAGTATGTTCCTATAAAAATGAATCCAGTAAGAATGGCAAAATATCTTACTATGTAGCTTCTGCTTTATATTTTAAACATCAACAGTATTACTGTGGTAAGTTTGTTCAGTTGTTTAAGGAGGTTAGCCTAAACCTTGCTGTATTGTGCAATCACCTTGCTGAAAAAAAAAGAATGGAATTAAATAGACAGGCTGATATTTATCTCTGATTTTTTCTCTAGTGGTGGAAATGAATTAATGCAGGAAACTCAAAAAGCCAATGTAATTTCAAAATGTTGCTGCTCAGTGACAGTGTGAACCTTTTCCAAGTTTAGTACAACTAAAAGTCCATGACATCTGTGTGATGCAAGAAGCAGTGCTCCTAGCATATGTCACTGAATATAGCAGCACTGTCCTGCTAATAAATGCTGTCCTTGCTGCTGTATCATCATGCTCACCAGCAATAAAATAGAAATCAGCAATACTCAGATATGTACGTAAACCCTACCTTATGATTGTCTGACAATATTTCCAGTGTGTGCTGGGTATAAATAGTTTTCTTCTCATATGGCATTTCATATTGACAATCATCCTGTTTTTTCTGGGAAGTTTATTATTTCTGGGAAGTGTTTATTATTTGTCTGTACAAATATGATTTAAATGAAGATATAGTTTACTATGGTTAAGAACCAGCTGGAAAGAAACTCTAAAAATCATATGTGTCATGAACTAGTCCTTCAAATGCAATGCCCTGCTGTGCATTTCTTGATGTCTGTATATATCCTTGGGTTCATATCCTATCAATATGTATAATTTTTAATTAAAATGTAGACATGATTATAATCAGAATTTATATTGTAAGACAGCAATCTAACTGAAAAGGCTTAACATCTTAATATCTAAAGGCTAATTTATGAGGTCTATGATCATAGTAGGAGAAATATGAGGAGGAAGAAGTTGGAAGGAGAGCTGTATGTTTCTGCATGTTATTATGTTGATTTACTTTATAGGCAGTTTGTAACTGCATGCCTGCTAAGTTAAGAAAATAGTGGAAGCCCATGAATTATGAGATTTTAAGTAATTTTATTTTTTAAGGTTGTCACAGCTATAATTATAATCTCCTTTGTGAATCAAATAGCTGACAGCATGTGAAAATTTGTATGTATGTTGATGAAGGCTATTTTGAATTCTAAAGGGTATTATGAATGCTTTCTTTAGTGGAGGTCATGATGGAAAAATTACAGATTTATAACTCTAGGTAGCATATTTGTAAAAATCTTTATTCAGATTTGGGAGTTTGTACTTATAAACCGTATACATGTATTTATGGATATAAACTTTGTGCTTCATGAGGGATCAAATCAAGGGAGTAAATGAAGTTGTCAATTTTTTCTGATGTAAAAAGAAAAGGTTTCTCTCTTTCTAGCTCAGTAAAGCATTACTTGTCCAAAATGTCACTGTCATTTGTATAACAAGTTTTTTTCAATCATGCCTCAATCTATTATATTGCAATACTAGTTTTGGGCATGGAAACTGATTTCTTAATTATATATATTATCACAATTCTATGCAAAGGCATATGTTAGGTTTGATTGTGAAAATGTAAAGAATAATAATTGTCTTCCTGCCTTTATCCAATTCAAGAACAAAAAAAAAAAGGACAGAATTATGTATATAGTTGCTCTTTATTACTTGCTTGTTATTATAATCTCATTGTAACACTATGATCCAGGAAAAAAACCCTAAAGTCATACTTATTTGTTTTGACTAAATTAATAAACCCCTGCTCACACTCATCACAAAATCAAGAGGCACTTTTTTCTTTTTTTTTAAGGCAGTGGAACTTTGGAGGAGGCCACTCCAAGCAGAAGGAAAGGCAACATTTAAGTCAGCCATTTTCTCGTTTAAAATCATTAATGCAGAAAATAGGAAAGGCATATGGCAGCATAAGAATTATACTTTTGCCCATTAGTTGAGTGTGCTGATGGTGCTGAGTAACTCCTTTTCAAATGACAGTGATCAATTTTCTCATCCCTACCATTAAAACTCATTTCTCTGTAGAATTTTCTAGATTGCTTTCTCCACTAAAAGGTATCAGCCATGGATTTGCATTTAGCCTAAGTCATGAAAAATTGGAATCTTTTGCCTAGAGTCTCGGTAAGGAGCACAGAAGGCCAGTCTTTGCCAGTGGATGACTTCATCTCCTCTGTAAAGGAAAGGATAATCCTTCCCTTCCCCTCTAGTTGTGTGTGTGCCTAAAATTCACTTCACAAGTAAGCTGTTAGTGGGCAATTGATCACCAGTGTGCATTAATTACAGATACATCTTCTGTAAATGCTGTTTCTCACTGTAATCAGCCCCTCTGATTTACAAACCTAAATCCTAATCTTTTGCTGCAGTTCTTGGTTTGTACAGATCAAAATATTAAATTTAAACAATTTTTATACTTTCACGGTGAGTTGTTTACCCTTAAATAAAGATGAAAGATTTTAAATAAAACGATCTTTCATCTATAAGTCTCCAGTTAACATGCCTTAAACCATTTCAGCAGAGCTCTTGAAGTTTCCAATGATTTAATCTTGGTGCTTTCTGTAAGATTGCATTCATCACAACTTATTTTCTTGGAGAAAAATGACACATAATTGAAGATGCATCTATTTACTGTTTTTCTGGTTCAGCAACATGGTTTTACTGTTCTGAATCTTAGAAGTCTACTGAATTAAAAAAGAAAAAGAAAAAATGTCCTATTAATGTAATGAAAGTATGGATTATGAGTTTCAGCTTCAAGCAACTGTATCTTCTCAGGTAGTCATTTGTGTCTCTTACTTATTGATCATGATGTAGAGATCTCAGTGGTATATAGTAAAAACCCAGTAATCAAAAATATTTTAGATACAATTTTTTTTAGAAGACTGTTGTTTACAGGAGGTTTTACCTGATTGGAAAGCCTCTCTTTTCATAAACATTCAAAGAATGTATCTTTTCATTAAATATTCTCTAATTTAAATAATGTTTACATGTATCAAAGGTAAAACTCCACTTTATACTGGGAATAAAAGATACAAGTTTAAAATGAGAGTAAGAAGTTGATAATGAAGAAGTAATCACCTTTGGGTTTAAATTCTGTAGATGTGAAATTTGAGAAATACTTTTCTAATTATATTTCCTTTAGTACTAACTCCAGACTATGAAATTTTAAGATTTATTTCTTTGCAGTAGCACCACATTAAAAACCCCCAAGAATAAAGTGGAAGACACAGAGTCATTTTGAGCTAATACTTTGTTCTGCCTCAGAGTAAAGTTTTATGCAACTGAGAATCAAGTAGAGCACATACTGCATTATGATCTTACAGATGATTTCAGTCAGTAATTGCTTTGAATGAGTTTCTTTACACTTCCAATGCCATAAAAACCTACTTGACTGGTATAGTAGCAAGGACTCACATCTTCAAAACAACAGAGTTTGGGGGAAAATTTTTGCATTTATTGGACACAGAAAGAAAAAAATATATTCTTTCAGGAGGTTTATTATTATGAAAGTCATGTATAGTACCATGCAGGAAAAAATTCCTAACCTCTTTACATTAGAAGAGGGCAACAATAACACTGCCCTCTGTGCTCAACCAAAATTGCACAATTTTTAATAAATCTTAAGTATTCATAGCTTGAGGTCTTGCTTTAATTAGGCGTGTTTGGCCAAAGAAAAGGGAGATTGCAAAAATATCCAAGTGTGTTAGTTACTGTCTGCTCCTACTGATTTAATGCAGAAGATATTCAGATGACTGGAGTGAAAGTCATATGTTCAAAGGCATAAGGGCAATGAAGCATGTAGTGGAAATAGTATGCAGTTTTTCTTCTGTTTATTGAAAATAGTCCTTTTCACATTGATTTTGTAAAGGAAACTAATACTCTTAAAATTATTTCTCTAATCTAACAATATTTCTGATCTTCAAGTGACAAAATTTGCCAATACTTCAAAAATAAAACTGAATATTTAACATATTGAAAAAGAAAAGTGAAATGAATCCTAGGATTTGTATCCATTTATTTGGGTATTAGATTCTCATACTAAACCATAACATAAACACTTGAAAATGGAAAGAAGGCATGCTCTGTATTTGCACACAAGGTGTTAAATTTCCCATTCATTTAAAAACCAGCACTATAACTTTCCCAAGAGGAATAAAAATGTTGTGGGAGCAGACTAAATCTGAAATACTACCAATTTTTAAGATAGAAAAAGGCTATTGCTGACTTGCAGTAATGGGGTAGCAGCAAAAGTTGATGTGAAAACATCCACTTTGTGTTATGTTCCTGGTGACAGACCTTTTTTGGACACTTGACTGATGGTGTTTATGCCCTTCCCACTACTGACACGCTGCCTGAGGTTATTTTACTTTCATGCCATTGCAATTTAACATTAATAACAGTTGAAACAGGTATGAATTGACAGGCCTGGGGAACTGTATAATTCCCATGTCAGATTCCTGTTACTGGCCCATTAGTTTCAGACAAAATGTAAATGTTTCTTCTATGTTTAGGCAGGTTTTCATAATTCTTTCTTTGCACTTTAAAGAAAGTTTGAAAGTTAAAGGAAGTTTAAATTGAGAGTGAAATTCTGCCAGGCATATTTTTGGGTAATGATGTCGGCTCAGTGTCGATCTGTTGGACATACTAAGACTTGATAAACATTTGTGGTTTAATGAGAGCCACTAGTCTCCAGCATGAAGTAGAATACATAATTTTTAAGAATACTTATAAATCTACCCTCAAGGACTAATTTATCCACTGAATCACATTTTCTTCCTGGAATGGCATCATTCATTTCTGTAGGACTAATCACAGACTAAGGTGATATACACTTTTTTTTAATAGCAGAAATTGCCATTTTCATGAAGAAAAAAAGGAAGACAAATGTCCTATAGTTAAATTAGCAGTAGTATGGAGCAAAGGAAATTCCTTCCTTTTAGGGTATTCATTTTCCCATATACTCTCCGTTTTTCAAACAAGTTGTCAGAGTTCTGTTTCTGTATGAAAACTACATTCTCAAGCAGCATCGCATGTGGGGAACTTTGCTTCTTACTGCTTTAATGGACAAGACTTTAATGGACAGTAACACCAATATGACAAATCTTTTAAAATACTTTTTTTGCCTTCAAAATGATTGACTTACCACTGTGCATATTTATATTATAGACAGGACAATAGACAGAGTAGTAGCTGAGTGCTGGTTATATGAAACTTCTTATCAGACCTGCAGAAACAAATGGGGTATTTTCATTAAAATGTCAGCTTTGCTATATCTTAGTAAATACAGACATATACAGCTGGCTATTTGCAAACACAAGTACATAATTAGATTAATTATCAGAATCCCGTTCTTGATAAATCTTGCATCTCCAGATAAGTGTGGCAGAAATAAGAGTTTTAAAAGCTAATAAATGTCCTTTGGTAATTATTGTAATTAATTGTACTGCCCTTATGCCAACTCAAGTTTAAAATAGCAAATAATTGGGAAATGAAAGTTTCTTTTTGTATTTTTTTGTATAGTACTTATCTTCCCTCACTTAAAAAAAAGTGCATTAGCAAAATGTACCAATGGATAAAGTATAAAGTTACAGAGTATGTTCATATTCTATAATTTTCATTTATCTTGATTAATGCATTTTCAGTATTTGTTCAAGGAAAAAAAATAATGCTCAAATGAAAGGTGTGTGTTTAAACTAATGGTATAGTCAAAAATATGCATGATTTTTAATAGCTGTTATTCATTCAACAGTAAGGGTGTTATCGTATTAAAATATGGAAATGGCAAGTTTTTTAGGAACTTGACTCATCAAGAGTATTTCCAAAGAATATTTTCAGGATTCCTTTAACCTGTTTTGCCACTGCTAGAATATGTAGCATTTTCAGTGAGTTAATATCATTCAACAGTGCATGTGGTTTTCCGTATATAACTTTCCTTTGTCTTGTGGTTCAATGATTTACACTTAAGTAATAGCAAAACACTTTACTCCAGGTGAAATATTCAAAAGTCACCATTCAAGAAAAATACAAGAAAGTTTCTTTAGAAGTAGTGTTATCTGAAACACTAGGAAAAATTCTATATATGAGTCCCACATATCAAAAAATACCTTCAAATATAGTTGTTCAATTAAAAAATAATTTTTATAAACCAGTTGCTCTCAGAGTTGCAGCCCATTATCTCTATTCCATTCTACTTGAAAGCAAGTTTTAGTATACATACAGAGTGATTTTCTCTTCTGTCAAAATAAATAGAATGTATGTCCCCTTCCTTGCTTCCCAGCTATCACTTAATGAAAATTTGCCAAATTCATGCATAGTCACAGTTAATCAGTAATATATTATTATACAAAATAAGATCTATCCCTCTGTACCTCTGGGCAAAGATATGAAATAGCCACATTTCTTTAGATTTGTATCTGTGTTTGAGTGTATGTGATGTGCTCTAGTAAAAGTACCCAAAGTAACAGAGACATGGTTAGATAACATATTTTAAATATTTATAAAATGAAATTATTTTCAAATCATCAAAGGATGATCTATATCCTGATAAAGGATAGATGTTTTTTAAGGTATTATTGATTTTGATAAGAAATTACATGCCTGCAGGCAATAGTATTATTTGCTAGTGAAAAAAAAAAAGGATTAAGTTGCTTTATATATTTTATGTGGTGCAGCATAATAGCACATCAATCCTGTGGGAATTCTATAATATTTTTTCTTATTAACTTCTAATTAAGCCTGAGATTTTTAGAAGAGATAAACTGCCACATTTTTCAGTATCATCTTTCTTTCTTGGTAGAGAATATCAGGTCTAAATCCTACTAATCTATCCAGGAAAGATCCTTCAATTTCATTCAGGGTAACAATATTTAGTTGGATTTATGCCTCTTATAGACCTCATTGAAAAGGAAGAGCTAAACAATTTGTACAGCAAATACATACAAATATTTCAGAAATGAAGAAACTAACATTTCAGATTTATACAGTTTGACACCAGGTAAAACATGAAGACATAACTGAGATTTTGTGATTTGCACAAGGACTATGTTTGTTATCCCCTTCTAATATTGTACACATGCTATTTCCAACCTAAATTCTTAACCACATCACTTTATATGGGCTGCAAGAGAAGGGGAAGAGGCCTGTCTCTAGGATGTGCATATAAATTGAGCCCTATTATTTACAAATTCAATAAACTGATGCTTATAGTGATGGAGTGGATCTCCCAAAATGGAGGGCACTGGACTGAGCAGGAGGGGTCAGCACATCAGGGCTTTATCTCAGCCTAGAGGCATCCAACTGTGCTGGCAACTTGTGGTGGTGGGAGATGGAATGCTGCTGTAGGATTGTGCCATGTGAACACAAGGAAAATGTGAAAGAGCATGAAGTTACCAGGATTCAGAAGTTGTTTGGTTGAGTCCACACACAAAATGCTTCCTAAGTTAGGAGTGTGAGAACAATCTCTCCTCTAGTCTTAGAGATCTAGAGGATCTGGAGGCCAGATAGAAAGAGATCTAGAGGGTTTCTGTGGACAGTGAATTTGAAATGCATCCATTTTATATGTTTCATTGCCACTTACCCCCTCTCGGTAGAGAATGTTGTGTATAATGATTTCTTTTAAGGTGTTAAGTAGCAAAAGAACACTTTTACTATGACAAATTCCTATCTCTAACACAATTTGCTGACATTTTTTCATATTGATATTTTATCAGCAAACCAACATCATCCTGTGGTATCACCTATGTCCAAGACAGTGGTCAGACTAGATACAGCAGCACCACTGTAATCACCTGAGAACTGAAGCAGAAATGACACATAGCCTCAGGCATGACCTAAAACTCAGATCAGCTGCAGGAAAACATTGCCAATAGCAAGTTGAGTAGCAAGCTTACAAATTTGTTCCCAGTAATGTTTCTGGTACAGTAAACAGTGCCTATTTAAGGTCGCCCATCTCTTTGCATTTTATCTCAGCTCATGAGATTTGTATTGTAGAATTTTATAATTAAATAACAGTAAAGATAAAAATGCAGGTATTTTGATTTTATTTATAGCTGTGAAAGCATGCTTTACAATTTATCATTCAGTCCAGGAATTCAGTTATCTTAAGAGGAAAATAAATTTTTCAGTGACAAGTACCAGTTACGACTAAAAACTCTGCATTTACCACCAATAAATCTAATCTACATGCATTAAAGAGGACAATTTTGCTGACACTTTTTTATTGCTTGGTTCCACTGTAATATTTCATCTGTTTCAGTATATGCATGTAATCAAAATAAAGAAGTAACTGAGATATCTCTGTTTTCTGACATGGTACCTGGCATTCTTAAAGATTTTTGTCATGACACATTTATTTGCTGCAAATTATAATAAATAATTTTTGTATCATAAATAATATTTAATTTGTTACCCAGAGACACAAGATATTCTACAGACATTTTACAATAGAATGGCAAATGGCTTTATTGATGCACATGGTGAAAGGACAATCAAGGGTTTGGTTTTGAAAAGTAACTCACCTGCTCCTAAAAAAAAAAGTTTAACATGTCCATCAAGGAAAAGGTGGAAGGCAATTCCCTGCAAGTAAGCAATAGCTATCAGAATGCATTAGGCAGGACTAACTCATACACTACCTTCACACCCTTGACCTTCCAGACACATTTGTAGGTAACGATGATTCTTCTGACAGCAGACACAAATCCTCACAGTTCTGTGGGCAGATATTTCAGTTCTGCATTGAAACTGTATTTCCCATAGCATAAGTTCAATCATTTCTGTAAGACAGAAATTTTGAGTTGTACAGCAGTACAATGCATGCTATAGCCTACACTTTGCAAAATATAGCCATGATCTTATAACACTCGTACCAAGATAAGTTTCTTCTGCATGGCAGTTGGAGAATGGTCTAATCTGGGCCCAGTCATCAGTGTCTGGCAGCAATAAGGCAGCAGCTTGAAATAAACTGCCAGCTGAACACCCTGAAAGGAGGTTTCTGCATCCAAACTTTCAAGACCTAGATGTTCCTGTAAAAGAGATTAGTAAGTAGATTGTGGAGACAAAACAAGGACACATAGAAGAAACAGCTTCCTAGAGCACTTCATTTGTTTGTTTGTTTCCAAAAACATCTACTGGAAATTTGGTGTGAGAATACATATAAGTTGAATGTGTAGCTTTTACAGGAGTCCTCTTTTGAATATATATTGATCTTAAACTGGATTTATGGGATTACCAGTATGTTTCACTTTCTTCTCAGATATTTGTAATATTAGAAAGGTTAGATAAGTGTTTGTTTACCATCATCTCATTCTACATTTACAGTACAAGCCCTTTCACTCTGGGTGCAAGCACAATGAAAAAAAGTAATAAAATGCAGATTTTGTAAAATACATAAAATGTTATATCCTGGCCACACTCCAGGAAAAATTGCAGGCTTTTATAGAGCTATGCATTCTGTCAGCATATATATTGTTCTGTGACACAGTTTAGGCAGAAAAGAAGCAAAAAAAACCCATGGGAGCGCTTGCTGAGATTTGCACTGTCACCTTTGTGCTACCAGTTTCGCCCATTGACTGCCCTGCCTTTATCTATAACTGGGAGCAGATGTTGGGTAACTCAATGGCACCTCAACTCTCTTACCTATGTGCTGGTGCCCTGCTCCCTCGCCCCATCCACATGCTGCCAGAATAGGGCAGTGTGGCTTGGGGTCCAGTTCTATCATCTGTGTCTCTGGCATGAAACCCTCTCCATGGGAAAGTGGGATTTATAAGGTGTGGCTTCAGTTCAAAAGACCTCACAAGTATCCAAGGAAATGGCAAATGCTAAAAGAGGGGAAGGGAAAATATACAGGAAATTTCTTCATGTATGAGTAGAATAATTTTGGAAGTAGGTGTTTGAATAAACTCATCTTCCTTCTTTTAAAAACGGTAAAAATTTACTGCTGTCTAGAGATAAGCCTACCCTCTCCTTACTTCCATCAGGGAGGATACATCCATAGCAGTGTTGAAAAAACACCTCAGTATTTTCTTTTCACCTCTGAAGCTAAATGTCATCTATATGTTACTGACATAATGTTCTGGCTCTTACCACTAGAACGTGAGGATGTTATGAGAAGACCAACTTTGGGAATCTGTGTCCTGAGACAAAGACTGCAAAAAAGCAGGAAGGGTTAAGGGACACCACTTTCCTCACAACACTCTGAAGAAGCACCCCCAAAATCTTATGACAACAACCATATTTGGTTCTCAAAAATTACAAAATAGGCTCTGTTATTTCAGCTGTTTGACTGGGAACTTAGTCAGCTGATAGCCAGAATAACTCAGGAACAATATGGATCTGTTCCTGGATTATTCAAGACGCTGAAGAAAAGAAGGTATCCAAAGGTTCTTGAAGACCTGGAACTGTGTGCCTGTCGCCCTTTCTTGTCCAGCAAATGTTTGTATGAAATCTATGTCTAACCAGGCAAGGATTTGGGGACTGTACCAATTAGGCTTAGAGGAGTTTTTCTCAGATAAAAAAATCTCACTAATTCCAAAGATTCGTCATCACTAACTGCTTTGGGGCTTGCATGCAGTACTTTTCTCTCTCCCAGTTTCAGCAGTACATTGGAGAGATTGTCACAAAATTATTTTCCCAATGTCCCTGGTAAAAGGATTGGAAAAACTGGCAGTTTAATGCAAACATTTCTAGATTACTGGAATCCCTCTCTGTTGAATATGATCAGATAGACACTGACTGTGACCATGGATGCTCAGTGAGTGCATGGTGCTGAGCCTGCTCTCTGGGAGACCTTTCCATTAGGTCAAGTTTTTCCTGCAAATAAAAGACAGTCAGGGTAGTTGCATGATTTTTCTTGGTTGTAGTTTCACACTGTGTTAGCTCCAACTTGAGATGATGCGTGTTTGACCAATGCCAGGGATTTCATGATGTTAAACTTGGGAAGTGGATAGGATGAAGCTGAAGTTGAATGGGAGGATGTTGGGTTGTGTGGGGGAATTATGCCTTGTGGAATCCACATTTTGGTGGACTGGCAGATACAGAGCTCTCATCTTGCGTCAATGGGAAAGTCAACTCAAAAAGGACTGGGAGGTTTTGAATCTTCTTATAAATGTTTCAACTAATGCCCAAGTTGCCCTGAGACCAAAAGAAGGTGAACAGAACTGAAGAAATTAATTATTCAGAATACCTTGGCAGGCATAGTCTTTCACTACAGCAGAGAGTGAAGTTTGGCATTTGAGGAGCGTTTTATAACTATTTTTCCTTTGCTCTTAGAAAAATGCTCTAACACCTTTAGAAAAAGAAATTACCTTTAAGAGTTCAGACTTGCAGTATATTTCAGCTATTATATATGAAGTTTTTTAAATTGCATTTTTTTCTTTCAAAAGGGCCCACTATAAATACAGTGCCTTGAAAATTCACTATTCCTCTTCTCTATTAGCTCCTCCTCCTATCCTCAAATTTGAGGATGGAAGATGCAGTCCTAATGGTGTAACCCTTTTCAAAAGTTCATAAATTGAGGCAAAGAAATTATTGTGGGACTTTATGCTAATAACTCATGTTTCAACACAAACATATTGTGATAAACCTTGTCAGTAAGAAAGTATTGATTTAACTTCGCGTCTTTTTTTTCTTTTATTTTTTTAATATCAACATGAATGGATTTCTTTCTGTTTCCTCAGAATTAGAGGCAGAGGAGTGGTGCAAGCATCTCTGCATGGAATGTCTAGGGGCCAGGCTCAATGATATAAGTCTTGGGGAACCAGATTTGCTTGCTGCTGGAGTCCAGAGAGAACAAAATGGTAAGTAACTTTTTATTTACTCCTAGATCCATTCTTAGGTGATATCCCATTTCATCTTTGCTTGTGCCTGTTGTTGGGAGGACTTTTGCTAGTAGCTGGAAGCACATCATTAGTAAATAAACATTTGGATGTGCTTTTGAAGCTCAAGCCTATTTATATTATTTTTTTTTACAAATAAAGATTATTAAATTCCATGCCAAATAATACATATAGAGTGACTTTGTGTCTTCATTGTGTTCAGATTTCCCTGTCATGGGAAATGATGGCCATGACCCTTCTGTTTCTGGAAATGATGGCTTCTATTCAGAAGAATAAAGCAGCAGCTGTTGTTTGGCAGCCTTTTAAGGACAGCGATGAACATACTAACAGCAATTTGGACTATAAAACACATATTTGCTTTAAACTCCTACCTGTCTTGAATATTGAAGTCAGGATCATCTAAATCCTGTCAAATATGGGTGAAAAGGGCAGTGACAGATGTTAGTCAGCACTAAGCCTGAGTTGTAAGTCTTCATCTAAAGGCTATTTGGATTAGACACATGCACAGGAAGAATGCTGGTGGATGGAATAGGCAATAACAAAAGAAAATCTATGATTACCCTGTCATTTAATTCCTATTAATGAACACAAGGGCAACACAAAATGTGCTCATTTAGTCCTCCCTAAATTACAGCTCTCAATGATTATTACTGTCTTGATGCTTCTGTAAGATCCAATAGCTTTCAACAAAGTAATAACACACACAGCCTCAATGGTCATAAAATATCAAGCCAACTATCATTATAAACAAAATTACGTAATTAAATTATAGAATGTACGGCACTATATTTATTATATTATTTCTCTGAACCTAATAGCACACAGCATGAAATATACAGAAATCTTTAAGGAATTCTGTTCAAAAAGCAGACATGTTGAAATGGGATTTAAAAGAAGTTCAAATGTTCATAAAGTTGTTTACCTGCTATGAGACACAGAATTCAATTTGTAGTCTCAAACTACTTAACAAAGGGAGAGCTACTAATGTTGTAGGAAAGTGATAATGATCAGACAGCACTCAAAGCACCCATCTGCTATGTGTTCATAGGCTATAGGTATAAAACTCATCTGCATGCTACTGAAGAGAGAACTGTGTGAACAGGTGGAGGTCTTTCACAAATGTGAAAGGAAATAAAGCTCGTCAAAAAGCCTGGGATGTGAACAGGAAAGTAGTTTGAAATTTGTCAAGCTCTTTCTGCAGTGAATTCATGTCATTCATCTCCAGCAGCTTTTGGACATAGATGGAAAATATTACATTTTATCATGCTCCTGAAAGAGATCCAGTTTAGACACACATGACCTCCAGGAGGCATATATTAGTTCTGTTGTATGAACTAGTCTTGATTCAATTGCCTTAGTCTAGAAATTAATTGCAGTGTTACCAACCAGCATATATGAACATAATTAGCATCTTTATTGTTCTAAGTAAATAAATGAAAGGAAACAAAGAGGCAAAGCATGTATTTGTTGTACAAATCACATGAATAATAATGCATGGAGGGTATCATTAGCTGTATTCTTTTAAAACAAGTGACTGAATACATATAATCCAATATTTGACGAGCATGCTCTGCTAAATCATTAGTTACAATATCTCAAACAAGTAATTCTGATACCTATCCTCATCCTTCCCTCATCCCCTTGATGCACAACTTTGCATTTTAATAAGCATGTTTGAAATTCAAAGTTGTCTCGTTCAGAGGCAAAACAAATTCTGTTGTGGATGTCTTTTAATCAACTGGAAGGAGGAAAAAGTGCAGAGATTCTTACTATAGGTATGAAATTTGACATTTTGTTCATTTATCTATGCTGTAAGAATTTGCAGTTGCACTCAAATTCCTGTAGCAGATTTCTTCAGTTGAGTGGAACCATGCCTTCAGTTTACACTTGTTATCTTATCCTGCAAACCTGGCAGTGTCATTCCCCACATGACAGTGTTATTGAGAAGGTGACTAGTTCCAGGGTGGAATCATTTGGTGATTTGGGTGGCATCATTTCAGATTTTCAGTTTATTTTCTTGCACATACTGAGTTTTTGCTTATAAATACTCTTGTTGAGCTTTTGTTGACCTGAAACCAAAAGGTCAAAGTTAATTTTACAACTGAAAATTCATGGACAGTGGCTATGTGTATGAAGCATCTAAAATCTTGCTCTTTATGAAAATGGCAGCTGTGTCACTCTCTGGATATTTTTTATTTTTTTGTGTTCTGTAAAAACTGAATACCAGTGTAGTATCTTTGAATGTCATTTCTTCAAAACATATTGCGAGTGTGTCAACTTCATAGAATTCCTCTCGAGTTAGTCCATTTATTAATGCTTACTTGAAACAGAGATGTGAGAATACAGTCTGTAAAACATGTAACAGAGTCTCACAGCCTCAGCATCTAGTTATGCAAGTTTGTTGCCTGACCCATACAAAGGCTTTCTTTCAGATCACTGAAATAAGATGTCTCTTATTGTTTGAGCACGACCACAGATTGTAATAAATATTATAGTGCTAATGGGTTTTCAGTTTTGGATAATTTTTTTGCACTTTTAAAGGCTAAAAGACATTGAATGGTGTCATACTGTTCAGATCTCTATGATATAAGAGGTGCTAATGCATTAATCCCAAAAGAACAGGTGTATTAAGCATTAATTGCATCCCATTCCATTGAGGTTTTTTCAAATAGTCACTTTTCACTAAAGATTTTCCGAAATGTGTAAAATTTGGTAAAGATACCTCTTTGGACTAGAAAAACTAACCTAATAAGGTGGGGGTTTTTTCATGAACTGCTTTACCTTTTTCAAGAGATAATATTTTTAAAATGCAGTGTTCTTCATGTATTCAACTACTTGCCCAATCTTGTTCTTAAAGGACATTTTAATGATGTAAGTAAGGATACTCACCAAACATATCAGATAAATAAATTGGCTCTCTTTCAAACAAAAACCCCCAACTTTCTGATGTGTAGATTTGTAGTTTCTTTTCCTGTATGTGACCACCAAAGCCACTACCTTCAGTTTGAGACATTTGAAATAATTTTTCATAATTGTTATTGTATATGCCCTTGGGCCACTAAAATTGCTACATGCTACTTATATTTTTATACACAAAAAATTAAATTTCAGAAAACCTTTGGTAAATAAAATATGCATGGTTTCTCTCATCTTTTTAATACATTTTTTTTATTATTTCTGAGCCTGTTTATCCCCCCAGTCTCACTCTTGTGGTCCTTCTGAGATGAGCTTTAGATTTGAGAAGGGAAGACACTTGATTCTCTGTGGCAGGAATGCAACAACATGGTTTGCAAAAAAAATTTGCTCCAAAGGCTGGCAAAACTGTTGTTTGGTGTGCAAAGGCCGTACAATCACAAGGCAGTTCTGTCCCATGACAATAGGAATCTAAAGAAATAGAAATCTAAACCTGAAAGAGGCATTCTTTTATAGCTCTGGAGTGGTCAGTAGGTGCCAGTGGGATCTGTTTCAGCATAGCTGAGCTGTTGTTTGAGCCTCCAGCACCAAGCAGTTCTGCAGTGGTGACAGCAAAATGAGGCAAACTGTAGAGCTGCTCTGCCTATAGCAGAGGGCTCTGCTGCTGTGTCTTGTAGGAAGGTGAGAGAAGACATCTAAGCTACTTTTGTGCAAAGCACATCAGTAACAGGAAGCTTCTCACTGGATTTCAGCTCCATTATTGCTTTCCAGAAGTATTACCACAAGTCTTGCTGCGTAAACTCTGCTGCAGAAAATGACTATTAGGTGGTTTTCTTTTGAAATTTAAGGCTCACAACTAATGGCTGCTTAGCTTGGAATGATGCACAAATTCCAATTAAATTGAGATGTGAAATGAAGCTTCTGTTGCTCTCCAACCATTTTACCTACTCTCTCCTGCAAATCTAAGTGATTTGTTGGTGTACCTCAGCCCTGTAGCAGCAACCTTGTTTCTGTTGCTGCTAGTTTCTTTCACACTGAACATGGTCTCTAGCACTTGTGAATTTCCCTTTAGATTATTTGCTAAAGAATTAAAATACAGTATAAAAGCAAAAGCAGTAGAGACCTCACTTCAGAATCCTATTCAGGTAATTTATTTCATATAATGACAGTGAAGCTTTATATGCAAATAGTAATACACAGTTATAACTCCATGAAAGAAAATCTGGACTGAATTGGATCTGATTACACTGTTGACAAGTGTAAGCAATGTGCTGTGATTCTTGCATGCACATTTCATAATCCTTAGGTTTCTCAAGCTGCTGCTAGATGAAGAAGTTGTGAATGTAGAGTGTTGACTTCATTTGGAAGAACTGGAAGCTTCCTTTCCAGCTCTCGATGCATTTGGAAGCATTTGCGATACATCCCAAAACATAATGACAAAAACAAATTTTGGAGTTTTGGGGTTC